>NW_020538040.1:94356234-95556234 GCF_003426905.1 Ctenocephalides felis
GGCAAAAAATGGTAAAAAAATTTTTGAAAAAAAATTTGGAAGAAAGAGTTTTTTGGAAAAAAAATCAATCGGGGGATAAAAATTTTTGGGAAAAAATTTTTGGAAAAAAAAAATTGGGAAAAAAAGTAAATAATTTACTTTTAGCTAGCAACGGTTACCATGGCAATGATAATACCATGGTAACGGTTGCTATTATTTTACAATTTTCGGCTTGAAATTTTCAGTAAAATTATTTTACAATTTTCGTTGTAAATGGAAACAGTAACAGTAAAAACTTGGTCAAAAAAATTTTTGGTTCAACAAATTTTGGGAAAAAAATTTTTGTTCAAAAAATTTTGGTCAAAAAATTTTTGGTCAAAAAAATTTTTGGTCAAAAAAATTTTTGGTCAAAAAAATTTTTGGTAAAAAATTTTGATCAAAAAAATTTTTGGTCAAAAAAATTTTGGTCAAAAAATTTTGGTCAAAAAAATTTTGGTTAAAAAAATTTTGGTTAAAAAAAATTTTGGTCAAAAAAATTTTGGTTTGAAAAAATTTGGGAAAAAAATTTTTGGTCAAAAAAATTTTGTTCAAAAAAATTTTTGGTCAAAAAAAATTTGGTCAAAAAATTTTTGGTGCAACAAATTTTGGGAAAAAAATTTTTGGTCAAAAAAATTTTGGGAAAAAAATTTTTGGTCTAAAAAATTTGGTCAAAAAATTTTGGTGCAACAAATATTGGGAAAAAAATTTTTTGTCAAAAAATTTTGGGAAAAAAATTTTTGGTCTAAAAAATTTGGTCAAAAAAATTTTGGTGCAACAAATTTTGGGAAAAAAATTTTTTGTCAAAAAATTTTGGGAAAAAAAATTTTGGTCAAAAAATTTTTTGGTGCAACAAATTTTGGGAAAAAAATTTTTAGTCTAAAAAATTTTTGTCAAAAAATTTTTTGCTCAAAAAAATTTTGGTCAAAAAAATGTTGGTCAAAAAAATTTTGGTCAAAAAAATTTTTGGTCAAAAAAATTTTGGTCAAAAAATTTTGGTTCAACAAATTTTGGGAAAAAAATTTTTAGTCACAAAAATTTTGGTCAAAAAAATTTTGCTCAAAAAAATTTTTGGTCAAAAAAATTTTGGTCAAGAAAATTTTTGGTCAAAAAAATTTTGGTCAAAAAAATTTTGGTCAAAAAAATTTTGTCCAAAAAATTTTGATTAAAAAAATTTTTGGTCAAAAAAATTTTGGTTTAAAAAATTCTGGGAAAAAAATTTTTGGTCAAAAAAATTTTTGGTCAAAAAAAATTTGGTCAAAAAAATTTTGGTGCGACAAATTTTGGGAAAAAGAAAATTTTGGAAAAAAAATTTTTGGTCAAAAAAATTTTGGGAAAAAAAAATTGGGAATAAATTTTGGGGAAAAAATGTAGGAAAAAATTTTGGGCAAAAAAATTTTTGAAAAATATTTTTGTAAAAAAAAAATTTTGGAAAAAAATTTGGGTATATAATTTTGGTAAAAAAATGTTTGATCAAAAAAATTTTAGGAAAAAAATTGGGAAAAAAATTTTGGGAGAAAAAAATTTTTGGTCAAAAAAATTTTGGTCCAACAAATTTTGGAAAAAAAAATTTGGTCAAAAAGTGTTCGTCAAAAAATTTTTTGGTCAAAAAAATTTTGGTCAAAAAAATTTTGGTCAAAAAAATTTTGGTCCAACAAATTTTTGGGAAAAAAAATTTTGGTTAAAAAAATTTTGGTCAAAAAAATTTTTGGTCAAAAAAATTTTTTTTGTCAAAAAAATTTTTGGTTAAAAAAATTTTTGGTCAAAAAATTTTGATCAAAAAAATTTTGATCAAAAAGATTTTGGTCAAAAAAAATTTGGGAAAAAATTTTTGGTCAAAAAAATTTTGGGAAAAAAAAATTTGGGGAAAAATTTTGGTGAAAAAATGTAGGAAAAAATTTTGGGCAAAAAAATTTTTGAAAAATATTTTTGTAAAAAAATTTGGGTATATAATTTTGGTAAAAAAATTTTTGATCAAAAAAATTTTGGGAAAAAATTTTGGAAAAAAAAATTTGGAAAAAAAATTTTGGTTAAAAAAATTTTGGGGAAAAAAATTTTGGAAAAAAATTAGGAAAAAAAATTGGAAACAAAATTTTTTTGGGGAAAAAATGGTAAAAAAAATTTGGAAGAAAGAGTTTTTTGGAAAAAAAATCGGGGGATAAAAATTTTTGGGGGAAAAATTTTGGGAAAAAAAATTTTGGGAATAAAAAATTTTGGGGAAAAAAATTGGGGAAAAAAATTTTAGAAAAAAATTTTTGGTCCAACAAATTTTGGAAAAAAAATTTTTGGTCAAAAAAATTTTGGGAAAAAAATTTTTGGCAAAAAATTTTTCCCCCAAACATTTTTTCCAAAAAAATTTTTCCAAAATTTTTTCGTCGATCTCAGAGTTGGATTGATTTTTGACAAAAAAAAATTTGAAGGAAAAATGTTGGTTTATTTATTAAGTTTAAATACAAGTTTTATTGCGATTTTCGTTGCCATGATAACCGTTGCCATGTCAAAGTCAAAAAAACTATATTTTTCACTCAATTATTGAATTATTTAATCAATAAAATTCATCAATTTTAATCAAAATTTTTGGGGAAAAAAATTGGGGAAAATATTTTGGAAAAAAAATTTGGGAAAAATATTTTTTTGTCCAAATTTTTTTTCCCAAAATTTTTTGATCCAAAATATTTTTCCCAATTTTTCTCCCCAAAAATTTTTATTAAAATTGATGAATTTTATTGATTTAATAATTCCCTCGTCGAGGAATTAATTATTAATTGTCCAAGCAGTACTGCACAGCGTGCGTTATAAGTTGTAAAAAATATATAACTTATCAGCAGTACTGCATAGCGAGAGTTATAAATGAAAAAAAGATTTTAACTTATAAGTAAAATTATATCTATCGGTAAAAACTTGTATAAGGTCGGTTCAAACATGTCAAAAAAAACTACATTTTTCACTCAATTCAATTTTTTTAAATTTTGGGAAAAACATTTTGGTGAAAAGGTTTTAAGAAAGAAATTTGGGTAAAAAAATTTTGCCCGCACCGACACCACGAGGACATCCAGGCGACGCGTCCTCCGCATCAACGATATGCGGGACTCTCAAACAGTGCGATCGCAATATAATTGAGAGGATTGCCCACAGAATGTGCGAAATCTCTTGGATCTCAAGGCGAGTGAGAAAATAACTCACGCGCGGTGGTTGTGACACACCGAGGCGCAGAAGCAAAAAGTTTTTAGTTTTTATTTCTGTTTTATTACAATATATTACAATACAATATACAATAACCATGATTTATGAGTTTACTACTAAAAGTATTTTACTCTTATTTAATACTACAAACTATCCACTTTAAATTATACATTTTGTTTTAAAAATAAAATAATGGTTTGTGATCGAAAAAAAGAAAGTTCAAACATTCTTCAAAAAAAAAATCACAATCTTTAAATATATATTTAATTTACATTCTTTAAATTATTAGATACTCTTATTTGTGTTGTCCAGAATGTAGTTTGGCATTGGATATTTGCCGTACCATATGATATCAGGCGTGTACTGTCCGAGGGTTCTAATATTATTATTGGTATGGTCTTTGCATTTTTCATAGAAGTTTTCCGTCATTTTCTTAATGTGGTTAATCACAGTCGGTATGTCTGCTTGTTCGTGTAAGAGCTTTGTTGAATAGTAGTGTCCGGTAGTTGGGTCACGTATCAGGTTCAGTATTAGTCTCAGTGATTTGTTTTGTAAAATTTGTAGTTTTTTAATATTTGTCCTCGATGTCATGTTCCATATTGGGGCAGCATACATTAGACATGGCCTGATCAGCGTTAGATATATTCTTCTTTTATTGCGCATATTTAATACACTCTTTGTGTTCAATAATGGTCTTAAAAGATTCAGAAGCCCATATGTTTGCGCCAATTTCTTTTTTATATGTGTATTAAAGTTAAGTTTCCTATCAAGCGTTACTCCTAGGTACTTAACTTCATCTGTCCATTTAATTTTTTGTCCTGAAATTTTTATTTCTATAGGCTTTTCTTTCAACTTATTTCCTTTCCAAAAAATTATTGCTTCCGTTTTTATGGGATTTACTTTTATGTGCCATTTTTCTGCATATTTTGCTATATTATCTATGTGATTTTGTAGCTTGTTAGCTATCAACGCTACTGATTTTGATGATGTGAACACAGCAGTATCGTCCGCAAATGTTAATGTATTTGTTTTGCTGTCAGTAGGGATATCATATATATATATGTGTTAAACAATGTTGGTCCTAGCAAGGATCCCTGAGGCACTCCAGCTACTATACGTTTAGGATTTGAAAGATTATTATTTACTTGAACCTGAAATGTACGATCTTTAAGATATGAAATGATGACTTTTGTTATGTAATGTGGAAATTGTAAATTTATTAATTTATACAACAGTCCATCTGTCCAAATTGTATCGAAAGCTTTTTCAAAATCTATTAGTACAAGACCAGTGTGTGTCTTTTTGTTAAAATTTAGTACAGTATTTTCAACTAGCTGTGCTAGTGGATGAAGAACTGAATGCCCATGTTTGAAACCATATTGCGTTTCTGGTATGATATTATTAACACTTAAAAATTTATTAAATCGAACAAGCAGTAATTTTTCAACTATTTTGCTTATTGTATTCAATAGACTTATAGGTCTGTAGCTTTGTGGTAGATTTGGTTGTTTTCCTGGCTTTAATATTGGTACCACATTAGAACATTTCCATGACACAGGAAAGTATCCATTTTTAAAAATTTTATTTGTTATTCGTGTAAGTAGAATAATAGCTTTAATAGGTAACTGTTTAATTGCTAAGTTCTGTATACCATCTGGTCCTGGAGCTTTCTTATTAGACAGTTTCTTAATAATATTTCTAACTTCCGCAACAGTTACTATCTCTATTTTGTGATTTTTGTTATAAGTATTGTTTATATATTGTCTTACACTGCAACTAACAGTCTGTTCAAAAGCATTTTGAGTAATAGAAAGATTGTACTGACGTGCTAATTCGAAGTTAGATGCTAAAATTTCGGCCTTTTGTTCGGGCGTTGTTGCAAAGTTATTGGAATTTGTATGTAAATATGGTATGGGAGCAAAAGTTTGGGTCAGTCTTTTTGCAGTGTACCAAATTTTATTTGGATAATAGTTAATATTTGTTAGTTTATCAGCCCATATTTTATTACGATAAACCCTAATGTCCTCAGTAATTATTCTAGTAAGCCTGTTTACATGTTCTTTGAGGAACGTGGCACCTGATTTTTGCCACAACTTTTTAATTTGATTTTTTAATTTAATTTTGGATATAATTTCCAAAGGTAAACTAATTGTTTGTGTTGAAGTGGACTTTCGCAATGGAATGGTTTTACTTATGGCATCAGTAATAGTAGTTGTTAGGTGTTCTACAGCTTGATCTATACTATCATTGTTGTCAATTTGTCTGGTGTGACATATATTATCATTTATTATTTTCTTATAGAGCAGCCAATTGGCTTTATTATAATCTAAAACATTTTTGTAGGATTGAGGATTGTCGTCAAGTGGGTTTGAGATACTTATAAAGACTGGATTATGATCTGAGTTAAATAAAGATTTGGTTATAGGTTCAGAAAGAATAGATAGATTTTTTGTAAGGGCTAAATCTATTGTACTATGGTCTTGATTTGGTATCGCAGGAAATCTAGTTGGAGTCTGAGGATAATGTAATTGAATGGTATCATGGTTTTTGTTTAAGTACTTAAATAGTTTAAGTCCGTTAGAAGCAAAAAAAAAAAAAAAAAAAAAAAAAGGGATGTAATTATTAATAGTCCAAGCAGTACTGCACAGCGTGCGTTATAAGTTGGAAAAAAAATTATAATTTATAAGTAAGTAAAAACTTGTATGAAGTCGGTTCAAACATGTCAATAAAAAAAACTGGAAAAGAAACACAGAAGGAAATGAATGAAAAAAAATGTAATTAATAAGAAAATTGTTCTACAGTTGAGATTTAGTCCAAAAAATTGCTGTAAAAAATAATTAAATTAAAAACAATTAATGATAATTAAATTAAAAACAATTCAAATTACAATTAAATCTTCTATATTTTATATTATATATTATTATGTATTATTTGTTATTATTTTATTTATGCATGATTAATATAATAAATAATAATCATACATAAATAAAATCGAGATTTTCATATACAACCATTAATTAACCCCTTCGCTTACAAAGACGCCTCAAAGGCGTCCAAAGATTATCCGCCCAAACACAAATATGACGCCTCAGAGGCGTCGCAAGGTATTAGGCCCAAACACAAATATGACGCCTCAGAGTCGTCGCAAGGTTATCGGTCCAAACACGAATAGGACGCCTTAGAGTCGTCGCAAGTCTACCGGACGAAACATAAATAATACATTTCCGAAACTGGGTGAAGCATATACATACATGGTTTGTAAGAAGTTTTTAAAAAAATACACACTATATTGCCTTCAAGAAAAAATTAGTGATGAATTACATAGCAGTGATGACTTTGCTACCAGTAGTACTGACAGTGGTAGTGACATACTTTTCGCACAAATTTATAAATTTATAATTATATGTATAAATTTATATATTTGTAATAATCAATTTTCAGTTTTATTTAAGAATAAATGTAATTATTTTTCAAACATCTTGTAAAGTTAATTGTACCGAGCACGTGTATATACAAACTACAGGAATTTCATGATTTGTACAGTTTCGAACGCCGAGCCAAGTTGTTTATGCCACTGCGTGCGGCCGACCTTAGTGTCGTTTTTGGCCCGTAAATTTGGATATTAGCTGGTAAGCGAAGGGGTTAACTAAAATACCACACATAGAAATCAATCCGATATGTCTGTGCATGTGTGTTTTTTTCTTCATTTTCATCTAAATCTATTTTTAACTAAAATTTATTCGTCTTTCAAATAAATATGAACTAATGAGGTCGGATGTTACTTAGCTTCGATGAGAGATTTTGTTTCATAAGCTGCAGTACTTATGTCTTGTTTTGGAATAATGGTTGACACTAATAAATATGTGCATCACGAATATTACTAATATTACTAATAAACATTATTCAAAATTGTTATATGATGTATTTATTTTTACTCAAATGCCATCTTGTACAGTAGCAAATAAGTTTTACTTCAATCGCGTGTGAACCTTACGCGCACTCTTTTTTTTATTTTGTGCACCTGTGTAATTCTTTTGTAATTTAATACTGAAGATATAAAATATAACAACACAGCATTTGTTATTGGGTAATTATTTATTTTATATCAACTGCCGAATAATTAATAAAAATAGAAGTATGATAAAAATGATATGAATAGGAGCATAATAATATTTCATCCAAAATTTATTTAAAAATATATAACAATAAAAATATAACACATACAACTTCGGAATATACAAGTTTAACAACAGTATTCATCTCAGGTACACGTTCAATATAATAATAAACACATTCCCAAATTTTGACAAAAATATCAAAAGGCCTTCATATTAATCACATTCGTCACAAGCTTGCTTTCAGCGGTTTTTGCAATGGACGTATGAATTTCAACTTGTATTTGTAACCGTTGTTAGGAATCAAGCAATTCAAAAACACATGCGTTATCATGGCCGTTAGTCCCCAAATCCGTTCCTCTCCTGCCATATAAACCGGGGTGCTATAGTATCGAAATTGGGTATGCCCAATGTTATTGCAATCGCATAAATCTTTCAAAGGCACGGTAAATACTTTCTCGACTTCCGTCTCATTTATGTTCAGAATTAAATTTTCAAAATCACGTATTAGACCGACGACTGGCAGTATTGATGGCGGAAACCGTCCGATAATGCTTTTGCCACTTCCCCAGACTTCGATGTTGTTTTTAGAAATACCTAATTCTTCTTCAGTTTCTCTCAATGCTGTCTCTTCTAGTGATGCATCAGATTTGTCCTCCTTTCCGCCTGGGAAGCACACCTGACCCCTGTGCTTAGTTAAATTTAAGGATCTGACCGTATATAACAATGAAACCTCATTATCTACTACGCACAACGGTATCAAGACGGCAGAGCGCTCTTTCGGCTCGTCGGCGGACATACGAATCTGACTCATCGATTTCAGCAGAGACATGCAGCGCGTACGATTATCGGCGCTCAACAAGTTCTGGGCCGAATACAATGACGACGATCTAGTTGACACTAAATTGTTCAGTATGCTTCCAGGTGGTGTGTTCAACATTTTTAACAGTTTATGCATAACAGTGATGTTATGCATTCAAATTGATAAACGAATTATTATATTATTCTGTAAACTAGAACTTTCGATTAAATCACAAGATTTCACAGAACTTCTCTATGACAAACGTCAAATGTCAAACGTGATTATTACGCCCACAGATGTCTCACAATAATACACTTATTATGCAATACAAAATATGTAAATGTAAAGATAAACTTTTGATAAATACTATCAAATTGATCAACTTACAAATAATAATATAACTATTTTCAAATTTTTATAAAAAAAAAAAGTTGAAACAAAATATTCTTGCTTCTGGATTGTATCTAGTTGCCACATAAAAATCACTTTCATTTTATAAAAATTGGCATTGGAGTCTTAAATCATTATATTACTTCTTATTGCTTAACTTATAATGAGTCGAAGATCTAGTAAACAATACTCAGCTGAGCTTAGAGGATCAAAAATTAAACAAAGCAGAGCCAGTAAATCTTCAAAAATATCCGTCACTTCGTATGATATCAAATATATTAATAACATTATTGAAACTAAGATCTATATTGTATCTATTGATAGATGCCGATTTCATATTTTATATAGATAACAAAATCATATTCATATAGAAAAGGAATAATCATTAAATATCACCTTGGGTTATTATTATATTGGTTTGCTGCAAATATTAATTTCACACTACCCCCAGTTTTAATAATTTTACTCTTTAACCAATTCTGATAACACAGGATATAATTTAGACATAATTAACTTATATATATTATATGCATATGATGTTAATCTTATACTGATATATAAGTATTAATATGTATGCATATATAATAATGCTAATTTTATGTTGAATATAACAATCATATTTTGCATATAAAACAAAATTTTAAATAAATAATTTTTGCATTTATTTCAGCTCTACAAAACAAGCCAGTCCATCCATTATAGTAAATAAAAGTAATCTAGACCTTCACACTGAGTTTATAAATCAATTGCAAAAAGAGATTTATGATTATACTTTTGAAAAAATATTTATAAAATATTTGGAGAAGCAAGCTATTAAGCAAACAGTGCACTGTGCTACCGAAGCTATGATAAAAATTATAGGTATACAAACAGAAATCATATCATACACTGCTTTATAATACAAAATGATCCTGTTATATTTAAAAATTTATGGATTCAAGTCGATAGACTTGGCTTTAAAATATGTAACTATTTCTATTAGCTTGGAACTACTTACGAGCAGATACTGGTGAACAAATTAGTGAATTTGATGTGTTTAAAAATGATGAAAAACCATCCCTCTCTATAAAAGATGCTCTCACTGAAAATGGAAATATGATTGATGAAAATATCTCACAATTAGTAAGAAGCAGTCTTATTTCTAAATTTTTAAATAAAGGAGAGCATGAGTAAGACGAAAAAAATGATGGAAATGGCATTAATTGAAGTTTTCGGAGATCACATTTCAATTATTATACAAACTATGTCCATGTTTGTCAATTTTTATGAACATGAGCAAAGATTACAATGAATTAAACATACCATTTATAATCATATAAATTTTTATTCATAACTTAATCATAAGTTACAAGGAAAACAACTTTGTATAGGCACATTACATACAACCGAATTTCTTCTCATAAATTGGGGGTGGTAATTGTTCGGTCAATGTCAAAGGATTTATTTCTACAGCTACCATTTCTTTTTCTGCTAACCAACCAAGATGGACAAGATGCTTTAAAAATAAAAATAAGTTCAATCTCAAGTCTATTACGTTATATAAATTGTATTATAGAGAAAATACCTTATATTTCTTTATAATTTTAAATTGTGGTTTAGTTTGAGATGAATCGCCATTGCTTCCATTCTGATCTAATTTCATAAGCTTCGAATTGTCTTCAGCCATTTGCTTTATTCAAATAAAAAAGAGTCCAATTACATAAAAGATCACTATTTTATTATTAATATCAATTAATGTATCATGTAGTAAGATTATACCAATTGCTTAAAATAAATATCAATAACAATTGGTATAAACATCAATTATTATTCAATTAAAATCATAACCATTTAGGCTCCATATTATTCGTATGTTTAAAATATATAATATAAGAAGCAAGGGTGTAGTTTCAAATTCTCAAATTGAAAGAACAAATGAAATATTGTAAATAAAATATATAGTATTATGAACATTATGAAAGAAATAGGTCAGATAAAAGTATATATACACACCTTAAATGCTTTAACTTTATCAATGACACATATCATGGTATCGTCATGAAGTAATATTATCTCTTTTTTAAGTGGATCAAAAGTTACATGCTCTATAATTGTAGATCTATTTAACCAATCTCGAGGATGACGACTTGATAAAAATTGAGAGAATTCTGTAAATTGCTGATTATTTAGGTCATATTCTATCATCTGCAAAGTAAAAATGCATCTAATAAGATTTATGCTGTTAAACCATAAATCATATATTTAGTTATAGCTAATAATTAATTAGGGTATCATTTTATTATTTTTTTAAGATAGTATTGAAAACAAAGGAAGAGATATATTAGTAAAATCAATATAATTTTGAAAAATAAAACTAGTTGAAAGTGGCATTTTGCCTTCAGGCAAGTTGCAAAAACTTCCCAATAAGTAATATTTCAAAAATAAAGTTTTCACTTTCACTTAAATTTAAACATAGCGATTTCCAATTGATATCTCTCAAATACATTTATAATATATTTGTAAATAAAACATCTGTAACAGTTATATAGCACGCGGCTTTTATGTCCTAAAATTGCAGCCTATTCCAAAATTTAATTAATCTATATATTTCAACCAATTTTCGTAGGGCTGTTCAGTGCATGGACCTATATCGCACGTTGTATTTCATTAAAAACGTCATTTTTCTTAAGAAATTTAATGAATTAATTTGTAAAATCAAGAGCATTTAGTATAAAAAAATACTGTCACAATTACGTATGTTATGTACGTTTTGATATTGTTTAATCATTTAAATTCATGGCAACAATTTTTACACAACTAGGGAAGCTTTGTAGGCTTCTCGTTAAGTGACACAAATATAAAGAATCTATACAGACGATTATTAATTAACTTCTGTGAACAATGCACAAATCCATAAGCATCAGATAACAAGATTTTTATGAAATGTTGAAAACAAAAAAGCATTTTCTTGTTGAGAGTTCCTGGCTTAGCCGAATGCAAACCTAATCGCGGCCCCTCCTTATCGAGTATATTGCAATAGCTTTTAAAGAGTCTGATTGAGTTTCCATACAGAATTGGCCCCACCCTAGTATTTAAATGATTTTCATTCCATTTTATAGCTTTTTTCGAAAAAATGCGATGTACCAATTTTCAACACTCTTTTCACAGTGCTCTGCTCGCCTTTGCAATCAAGAGACGACTTGCTAAGGTTTTTTTCAATTTTTGAATGTGTTCTACCACATGGACTAAAGCTAAAGATTGCACAGCATAAGAAAAACGAATAACCATTCTAACGATGCTAATTAAAAATTAGTCCAAACAACCGCACCATCCAAAAATTTTGAACAAAAAATTGTTTGGACTTTTTCATAAACTAACAAATGATTATTTAAAATTATAGTCCACACCGATGTGAATAGAATGGCGTTATTTATTTGTTGATATCTTTTACAGCTGTGACAAAAAGTTACTCCGAAAAAAGGGCCCACTTTCGCATATTTTCAATGATATCTCTGCCAAATGATGACATAGGGAGTTGAAAATTGGTATATCAGTTTTTTTCGAAAAAATCTACAAAATGGCATCAAAATCATTCAAGTACCAGGGTGGGGCCAATTCTGTACGAAAACATGATCAGACCATTTGTGAAATCTGTTCAGAGGTTTTTGAAAAAACCTTGTGACATTGTGTGGCTTTTAAATTTTTGTATCGGCTCTCATGCACACACATACACACACAAAACACATCCTTTTCCCAAAGGGTCTGTTTCCATACAGAATTGGCCCCACCCTGGTATTTAATTGATTTTGATGCCATTTTATAGGTATTTTCGAGAAAATTTGAAATACCAAATTCCAAATCCGTAGCTCATCATTTGGCCGAGATATCAGTGAAAACATGTGAAAGTGGCCCCTTATTTCAAACTCACGTTTTGTCGGAAATATGAAAGTTATCAAAAAAACTGTGAACGTCATTTTATTTATACTGATCTTGTCTATGTTGTTCATAACAAATAATGTGAAAAAATTATTTGTTAGTGCGTGAAAAGGTGAAAATGATTTTTTATTTTCCATTTTCTACCAGTGCGGCTCTTTTGACTACTTTTATATGAGCATCATTCGAAAGTCTGTACATTTTTCTTCTGTTATTCAAAAATTCATTTAAATGTAAGTAGAACTTTGGGTGAAAAGTTGGAAAAACTTAAGCTAGTACGCGCGTTGCCGGTACAAGAACACCCATATAAAGTCGCTTTGCAAGAGCGACGAGCAAGCATAAAGCTCGTCGTTATCGCGCGTCGCGACATCATCTGTATATAAATATGGAAATACACCTAAGTCTGTTTTTACACGGTCTTTTTGTACACGGTTTTAATATAACACGGTTTGAAAATTGAATATTTTTAATTTTTTTACACGATTTTATTCCATTTAGCACGATTTGAAATTTTATGTACTTAATTTTTTTTTTGTCAAATTTAATTTTTGCGAAGTATGTTCATATCACAAAAAAGTATTTATGAAAGAAAAAAGTCTGAAACCATCGATAGTTTGCGAACGCTAGCTTAAAGATTTAAGTGAATTCCCCTTTAGCGCGTACAAATAATTTTTACTGGTCAAAGCAAATGTGAATAGCACTAATTTAGGGAAACCTTAAAAATTGAATAACCTATTCTTTTCATTCACAACATAGTTTTTTAGTTCCTGAACTTGCCATACATTTAATTTATATTACTTTTAAGATTAGAGTGCATAACTTTTTTATCATTAATTACTATGCTTGTGAAAATAAGCATTATATATTTGATTTAATAAAATAAACATGAATTCTTGTTCTTAAAAATTCTTGTTTTTCACTAATTTTAATAGGTTTTAGAGATTAGGAACAAATCACCCATTTTTGTATAAGATCAATGTCTTTTTTTACACGTTTTTTTTTTACATGGCTTCTTCTGGAACCAATCTACCGTGTAAAAACAGACTTAGGTGTATTTATTAAAAACCAAAATTTATTTATATCTTGTATATAAGTATATTCATTAGTCATAATAAAAAATCCAACGCGCCGAATAAAACAATAATTATTATTATTGATTATTTTCATTCGCCATATAAGCTTCTGACTAATATATGAAAAACTTAAGATTTCAATATTTTTCATATATTTAAGTCGGCAATAAGAAGTATTTTAATTTTAATTCATCACCTTTTTTGAGTTTTTGCAATGTATAGTCAGAATCATTTCCTAGCTATTCAACGCAAGTATATAAGTATTAAAAATATATAAAGTATTAAAAGTATATTACAAAAAATATATCTCTGTTGTTAAAATTATAATTATTATGGCTATCCAAATGACAACTATTATTTTTTCAGCGAATAGTAAAAACAATTATAATTATTTTTTCTATGTAACTACTATACAATTCTGCATCATCCACAGTTTTCTCAATTTAATTCCCTTTCTATGTAAATATTTATTGTAATACTTGCAATTTTTCGATATCATGATAAAATTGTCACTAAAATGTGAAATTATTGCAATTTCAGTCAAGTTATAAATAGTGAACAGAAAATAAAATATATTTTTTGCAAAACTAATATCGATTTAAAAAATAATAATTGCTATTTTACCTATTCTCCATGGAAAACCACAATAATTATAATTTGTGAAATTCTATGTGTAAACAAATTGCTCACAGAGGTATATTTTTCAATATACTTTTAATATACGAAAAATAATGAAATCTTAAGTTTTTCATATATTGAAATATATTAGTCAGAACTTATACGGCGAATGAAAATAATCAATAATAATAATTATTGTTGTATTCGACGCGTTGGATTTTTTATTATGATTAATGAATATACTTATATACAAGATATAAATAAATTTTGGTTTTTAATAAATATTTCCATACTTATATACATAATTTGTCGAGCCGCGCGAAATGCTTGCTCGTCGCTCTTGCAAAGCGACTTTATATGGGTGTTCTTGTACCGGCAGCGCGCGTACTAGCTTAAGTTTTTCCAACTTTTCTCCCAAAGTTCCACTTAGATTTAAATGAATTTTTAAATAACAGAAGAAAAATGTACAGGCTTTCGAATAATGCTAATATAAAAGTAGTCAAAAAAGCCGCACTGGTAGAAATTGGAAAATTGGACGTTAACAGTTTTTCGATATCTCTCATATTTCCGACAAAAAGTGAGTTTGAAAAAAGGGACCACTTTCACATGTTTTCACTGATATCTCGGCCAAATGATGAGCTACGGATTTGAGATTTGGTATTTCGAATTTTCTCGAAAATACCAATAAAATGGCATCAAAATTATTTGAATACCAGGGTGGGGCCAATTCTGTATGGAAACACGCCCATACCCTTTGGTCTCATTCGATTCAGGTGCACTTACAACGAGAAGAAGAAAAATTAGCGAATCGGATTTTAAGGCAAAAACACAAACTTCTCCTCCAGGAATTTAATGAAACTAAATAATACAATAACAAATACCTTATGGTCCGAATAAACTGCAACTAGGTGATCAAAAGGTGATAATCCTAAAGCTGTAACAGGGCAATGATAACGTGGCAAAACTCGATGTGGAATGTAATGACCATCTGAACTTTGAGTGTAAGTTGCAAGTCCTCCACATAATGCAGCAAGTACCAAATAATTTTCTGATACATTGAGGATATGTACCAGATCACTGAATACTAGATGATAGATTATTGTAAAATAATTTGTTCATAGAATACAAAATACACTGATAAGCATTATGAAAATATGAATAATTATAACAATAAATAATTAAATAGAAATAATTTTCAATATGAAATCTTGGGCAACTGAAATTCAATACTTATTTTGCTGCCAAGTTCTTTAAATGTTCTTAAATTCGTTGAAATCATATCAAAATATAACTTCCTTCAATCAATTAAATTTCCAGTATAGAATATATAAATGAAACAAATAATCAAAATAAATACCTGAAGATAAATCTATGGTTTGAACATGACTAACTTCATCTTTTGTTAACATTGCTACTTCTAGAGTCATCTTTCTTGTAACAACAATTATAAATGAATTATCCTTAGTAAACTCTATTCTAGTGGCATAAACAAATTCAGGTATATAAAATCCCATCCTTTCAATAGTGCACATATCATTGTCCTAAAAATTATAATATTAATTAAAAATTACAACACAACTAAATTTATATTCACTCGCCAAGAGTGAATGAAGGTTTAGAGTTACAATTCACTAAACTTGATCAACATAACATTAATACTCACATTCAAGATAAATTTGAAAATTCTAAAAGCAGTATCTGTGCTATAAGCTAACCACTTTCCATTCTGACTTAAAGAGCAACAAACTATGTGCTCTCTGCCTTTACTATACATCAGCAATAATTTCTGAGGACTCTGTGATTATATATTAAAAAAAAAATCAGTTCTAAAAATTATATGATTATTCTATGTACTTAGCAGCAATACAATGTATGAACTTACAGTTTCTAAGGGAATAGTTCTTGCAGTTTGTGGTTGGTTTTGTTTGGCTTCGCCTAACTTCCAAACTACCATGTGAGAATGATGCCTGCAAATAATGCAATTATAAATTAAGTCGTTTCCAGAAATTCAGGTTGATATTCATTAAGCAATCATCATGCTGATAAATATTAAATCATGAACACCCTTATATTTATTATTAACTCAGCTATAAAGGATTCCATTATTTTTTACTGGAGATAATAATAATATCAGCTTTTTTTAAGGAATGTCTTATATGCCTTGTGTTTAAATATCAACTACATAATTATCTTAAAAAAAAAATTACAGTCGCAAATAGTCAAGCAAAAGTAAAAATTGATATATATTAGAACAACTTTAGAACTAAAGGTCAACTGTACCGTAACAAAAGAAGTCTGCTTTCTGTACATACAGTTACGCAGGGCTTCTGCAACAAAGGTGGATATTTGTGCAATGTTTTAGGAGGATAACTAGATATATTCAAGTAACAATCCACCCCACCACTGACAACTTTCCCTTCACATAAAGTCAATGCTCTCACATCATGATCATGTATTTTCCTATGAACACTTCTAACCCACTTGTAAACATATCCAGACTCGCCCTTCTTAACTTTAATTCTAGCAAAATGAGATATGTTTGGATCAACACCGGCACAATAAAATGACTGTTGATCATCACTTAAGCACATTGTCAATATGTCTGCTTTGTGTGTTTCCAAGGATTCAATTTGAGCTCCAAGATTCCCATCCCAAAAAGTTATTATTCCTCTCGAATCACCAGATATAATTGTGAAGTCTTCAGTTACAGCAAGACACCAAACAATGGTTTCTTTATTGCTTTCAGATCGGCCTGTAGTCATTTTGTGTATGGCATGACCAGATTTCGAATTCCATATTCTAATTATATCAACTGAACCTACAAAAACAATATAAAATAAATTTCAATAACTGAGAATAACCATATGACCAAATATGCTGCTTCAAGTTCTTTAATAATCAATAAAATCAATGTTTACAATTAATCAAAATAAAAACTTTATACCTGTTACTATGTATTCTCCAGTAGTATTAAATTTGCAACATAAAATTCTTCCTTCTTGTTTATCAAGAATTTTATCATATATAATATCGTCATTACTAATAGTAAATAGATTTAGATATCCTTGCTCGGTTCCTAAAATATTCAAAAATGTATCTTTATTAAAGAATAAATAAATAAATTAAAATAAAGCTTTCCAATAATTACAAAGATACAGCCCGGCCTATCTTTACCAAAAACTAATCACCACGATTCCCAACAAATATCTAACAAATAGTTCTTGAATTTTTAAAATTAATTCAAGATTGTGGAAAATTTTTAAATTTTTCTGCTGATTATAAAGAAACGGCTCGGTCGATCGTCGCGCAAAACTATTGAGCCACATCAAATGATGTTAAATTTTTTAAATCGGTTCAGACATTTTGACACACACACATGCAAACTTTATTTTATATTATATATATATATATATATATATATATATATATATATATATATATATATATATATATATGACCCGAGACATTATATATATGAAATGTGGTGCTGGAGGCGAATGGAAAAGATAAAGTGGTCAGACAAAGTAACAAATGAAGAAGTCCTAAGAAGAGTGGGCGAACAAAGGACTCTACTGAGCACAATGCTGAGAAGGAAAGGAAACTGAATCAGACCGCTTTTGCAAAAAGAGTGCCTCCTACACGACGTCGTCAAAGGTAAAATAGAAGGAACAAAAGGAATGGGAAGGAGAAGAATGCAGACAATTGACGACTTACGCGAGAAGAGAAAATACAAGGAACGGAAAGCCGAAGCACATGATCAAGGAAAATACATGAAATAAAAAATGGAGATAGGGAATAGTGGTAATGGGATGAAGGGCAAGGAAATCATTTGTTGTGGTGGCTCTCACACCTGTCCTGCCTTCGGGCAGACTACCATTTATTATTATTATTATTATATATGACCATTGATGTCACTCCTCAGACAGAGCAAAACATGTACTGAGTTGTGACATCCATGACCACTACATGCAGAACATAAGTGCTGCTGTAGCACCAAAACTGAAGCTAAAATCCTCGCAAAGGAATAAGCTAGATGTCGACATTTACAACAGGCTTCCCAATGAATGAAAATGTAAATGCAGGAACTGCTTCAATGTGACTATCCAAAAATATTTTATGGAACAATCTATTTCTTCAATTAATAATGTTTTTAATCTAGGTTAATTATTAATTATTAGGTTAATCCTTGAGTTGTTCATAAATATCATTAGATGTATTTTAATATTGTAATAGAAATAATAATTGTATTGACTTAAATTGTATTTTTTTTTTGGTATGCATATATTTATTGTCAATCAAAATGTACATTATTCTTTAAGACTATGTGCTGGTCTTTATGCCTTTAAAGAAATTGTAAGTATTGAAGTTAAATAAAGTCTATATGTCTATATATAATGTACTCAATGATCAGTAATATATATAATTCAAGCTATAGATTGATTTTAACTAAAAATACTTCTATTTACCTATAACAATTTGTGTATTAGTTCTATTCACATCAAGACACCATGCAGCATTTCCAGTAACTGCCAATGTTCGCTTAGGTTTCAATAGTTGCAAATCCCATTGTACTAGAAAACCCCCCAGACCTGTCGACAATAATCTTCCTCGAGACCATGCAATAGCTTCAATAGAACCATCAGCAGTGCCTTGTATTGTTTTTTCCAAATGAGGGGCATATGATAAATCCCAAATTTCTATTGAAGCATCTTGTCTTTGGAAATAATATAAACATTACTTGATATACTATAGGGATAAATAAACATGAGTAAAATGTATATTATGCCTTGTTAATGCTAGTTTCGAATTCTGTTTACAATACGCCAAACAGCTAATCATCTTGGGTTCCAGATTATAAAACCGCACATTGTGTATTTGACAATCCGTCATATTTGGTTATATTTTATATATAATTAAAATTTATTTTGATTTAAAACGGCTTGCGTTACTTTAAAAAATAATAAAACGCTGACAAGTACATTTATCGTCATGGAGTTTTAACTTATAATACATTTCGATATAAACATGTTTTAAACACCGACATAACCTCTATTTGAATTCTACAAAGAACGAGCGAACGATCAATCGAAATTAAGCACGCCGCGATAATGACAGTCTCGCTCTGAGTCTATGTCAGAATAGAACTGACGCCAACATAAGCGTCCAAGTAAAAGAATTTAAACGTTGGCAGCAATGCACAGACAAAGTTTTCGCAAACGATGCGATAAATATATTCAAAGAACAGATAAATATATGTATATATTTTAACCTCGGAGTTCTATTCCTAATATAGCATTCAATAGAGTTCTCATTTTATGGTTTATTAAAACCAAAGTAAAATAATATGACTACAAAATATAAGCTGACGATAAAACAATCAAAGCCACCAATGCCTGTTTTCTTTATTAACTTCCCGATGAAGACTAGCGATTGTCACTTATGCGCGACGATCGGCCTAACCGTTTTTTTAAAAAGTAAAAAAAAAATGACTTAGCCCGTATTTCTGAATCGATTTTAAACATTCAAAAATCGCTCGAAATTAAATTGATTAGTTTTTGATAAAGATTCGCTAGCACAACTTCTTGTAATTAACTGCTGAAAAAAAAATCGACGATTTTTATGGATTTTATGACTGTAGATTCCGTAGTGTTATAGGTCATACTGAAATATTACGGCCTTACAAGTCGTTTATTAATTTTAAACAATCGTCAAAGTTTGCAAAAAGTAGTATCGTTTTTTTTGGCGTTTGTCAAAATTAGAACTTTCATCGACGTTTGCTTAAAAAGGCCTGAACCGATTTCAAAAATTCGAAAGCCAATCTATGTATCTCGATGTTTATTATCTTTTCTCAGTTTGTGCAACGATCGGCTGAGTCGTTTCTATGTAAATAGCAGAAAAGTGAAAAAATTTTCGTTCACGTTTTAGCTATCAAATCTGAGTCGATTTTAAAAAATCAATTTTTTTTTTGAAAAATATTGGTTGGGAATAATACTAAATTTTATTGCGGTTTATAAGATAAATCATTATAATTTACAATTTTAGTGCATACAAGCAGTGTCTCTGCAATATAATTAATATAATTACAGTTAATTTAAATGTGTTTGAGTAAGTTCTATTCGCAATCGCATTGTTCAGATTTAATTGAGAGCGGCAACTTTTATGAAATAAACAGTTAAAAATTTTATCTAAATATCTAAATTTCAATTCAAACAAAAAAAAATAATAAAGATCTATATTTTTTTTAAAAAAGTGAAAAACCATAAAAAATAAAAAAAAGCATCCATCATGACATAAATATTCATATATATGTACGTAATAGAACAGAATTACTTGTATAAAATTAATCTAGACAATCTAAACATAATTTAATTTTTTGACAGTTTGAAACTATCAGCTTGAAAAATGTATAATTTGAAAAATGAATTGGATCATCCAGCTACGACTGCACGTGAGTTCTTTTTGCAACACATGTTTGCTTAATATTTTTGATCGCCACAACGGCTTGCAATAATTTACTTGAATAGATAATCAAAAATAGATCGGATTAAACTGTCGAGCCAAAATCCATTTTTAAGAGTACACTGTTCACAAAATGGGGTATTCTAGTGTAGAGGCATCAATTGTAACTCATTTTTAAAATTGTAAAAAAAACGTAAAATACCGTAGATACCAGTTTGTATTTAAATGAGTTTGACTAATTACTATTCTATTGCAAACAATTATCTAAGAAATTCAGTGAATCAAAACAATATCGCATGCTTTGAAACACGAGCAAAGTACATATGTATATTTGAATTAGCTCAAACTGTTAACATAATAACAAAAAAAGTAACAAAACTAAAATGGTAAATTTTCGCAAATAATTTGTAAAAAAAAATGGGAAGAACTGAAGCAGTTATAATTTAGTGAATCTGGAACATGAGAAGCTAATGTTCTCATTTAGGTGGTTGTTTAGTTTTGTAACATTAAATTTTAACTATTTATAAGTTGTATTTTTTAAATCTCTATAAATGATGTAGTTTGCTCAATGTGCATGAAGCATTTCCAATAGTTCTTATAAATTTACTTTCGCCAATATCTTGTTACATCGCGTACATCCGATTAAAGAGGTTGTTCGCATTTAAGGCTTAAGGCATTGCATTAATATCCATATATATGCATTCAATTCGTTGTTATTCGATTATTAGACAATGCAAAAAGTTTACCAATTCGACAGGATATTTATTTTAGAGGTGTTTTTCCAACTAAGCTTTTGCATATTGTACATATATTATGGGAATGAAAACAATTCTGAGAACAATACCCATTTATAATTCTTGGTAATGCAAGCAAGCTTGTCATCATAGCTCAAATTGCTCGTCAAATTTGCTCCTGCGTATTAGTTTACATTTGCCTTTGTTTTCAGTGCTTTTGTTATACTATATTTGATCATATCCTGAATAACAACTGCATATCATCAAAAGTTTTCATTGTCTCCTTTCGCCAAGTTATTGGATATATTTGTTACACATTAAAAAATAAGAATACATGTATACACGAATTTTAAACTAAAAAATCCGTAATAAGACAGGTTGTTGAAATTTAATACAAGTAGTGAAGTAGTTAAACAATTTAAAAATTATTAAGATAAATTAATTAATGTTTGCGTTAACAAATTATTAATTAATAATTAATTAATTATTAATTACACAGTAGTGACTGCAGTCCGTATTAATATCAATGCATATTAAATAATTAAAACCGAACTAAAAATTAAATGTGTTAAAAATAGACCTAATTATAATGTTAATTTTAAACAATCAATTGATGATTTGAAAAAATACTGCATTGTTTTTGATCACAAATAAAATTCTAAGCTTAAATGCAAGATTTATATTGAAATTTAGTTTCTATCATTATTTGCAGTAATAGATAGGTAGATAGATAGATACTTTATTCAAATTCAATATTTACAATTTAAGTCAATACAATTATACTATAATATAACGAAACTAATATCAGTTATGTTTATGAACAACTCTAAGATTAACCTAATGACAATTAATATTTATCTTGGATTAAAAAATTCATTAATTGAATAGATAGGTTGATCTATAAGATGCTTTTTAACGGCAGCATTGAAACCATTCCTGCTTTTACTTTTCCACTCATTGGGGAGCCTGTTGTAGATCTCGACACCCAGCTTGTTCCTTTGCGAAGATTTCAGCTTCAATTTTGGAGGTACAACAGCACACCTGTACCGCGTGTTGTGGCCATGGACGTCACTCCTCAGTACATGGTTTGTTCTGTCTGCATGGACCGCAATCGCCTGCTGGTAGATGTAAAAGCTGGTAACAGTCAGTATTCTAAATTTAGTAAACAAGGGTCTGCAGTGCTCCCGAGGTGAGGCCCCTCCGATTGCCCTTACAGTCTTCTTCCGTAAATCCATTATCTAGGAGGTATTCACCGAGTGTCCCCATGCCAATATTCCATATGAGAACACAGAGTGAAACATGGCAAAGTAAGCCTCTCTGGCGCATTCCTCATTTATAATGTGTCTAACTCTTCTGATGGCATATATTGATTTTGATAGCATAGTACATATTGAATCTATGTGCTTCGCCCAGGTTAGCAGGCTGTCCATAGTGAGACCCAAATATTTAACTTCCCCTCCATGCAGCTTTACTAGAAGTAAAGTTAATATGGACTGTTTTCCTATTGTTTAGTACAATTTTGTTGGCTGAAAACCAGTTTTCAACTTGCTTGATGTTCTCGTCCGCAACCGCCAATGCCGTGTCGTCTGCAAATTGCGTTATGTGGCAGCTAATGTTCGGTGGTAGATCATTCACAAATATGATAAAAAGAAGTGGTCCAAGAATACTCCCTTGGGCAACCCCTGCATTTAATCTTGCTATCTGACTTTGTTTATTGTTCCATTCCACAAACTCATACTTGTTACATGATTGCGTAAGTTTAAGGGCTACGCCTCTAAATCCATAATATTCCAGTTTCCTGATAAATATGTCATGTGGAACACAATCGAAAAATATAACTAGCTGTGAGTGGAATTCTGTTTTAAGGCAATTAAGGCATCGTGCCTTAAGGCAAATTTCTGGAACTTCCCGTACCAAAAATTATTATTTTTTTAAAAACAATTAACATTTTTGAACAAAATTTACTTTGAAAAAATAAGATTTTTGAGAAACTATAAATTTGACAAAAAATTACTTTTTTTGAAAAAAAAAAATTAAAAAAAAAAAAAAAAAATTTTTTTTTTTTTGAAAAAAAATTTTTTTTTCTTTATTTTGACATATTGTGGAAGATCTGAACTTTTTTTTCGAAGCAATCGTACTGCTTTAACTGCATAGGAACAAAATATAAAGCGCGTAAGCGCCGCGTCGCTGTCTAACGCATAAGCATTGGTACGGAACCCATAAGAATGTTAACAAAATGTATACTTATTGTTAAAATCTCTATAAAATATCTGATAATTTGATGTGCATATGTCTAATGATCATTTTTGACCGCCAAATGGCTCATTTTTTTACTTTTTTCTCCATATCTCCGAAACCGCTAGACCTACCTTTATGAAAATTTCATGGATTCTTCATCTTGTCAATACAAGTGAAATATTTTTTGAATTATTCAAATCGCACGCTCCGTTCTCTTAAAAACTGAGTTACCGTTTTCGGCACTTTTTGGCCCGTATCTTCGGAACGGCTAGACCTGCCTTCGCCAAAAACTAATCAGCACGTCTCCTTATCAATACAAATCGAATGTTTTTTGAATTATTCAAATCGGTTGATCCGTGTTCCCGAAATCGTTGACGAAAATTTGTATCCGCACATACATACACACACGTACATACATACATACATACATACATACACACACACACACACACATACAACCATTTTTTCTAAGGTATGCCAAAATGCTCAGAAACCTCTGAAACGTAAAGATATATAAAAATTTTCATTTTTGATTTTTTTGCGATTACTATATAGTTATAACTTGCCCTACGGGAAGTTAAAAATGAATATTGAAAATATTTTGATTTGAGCGATTTAATATGAGCGATACAAAATTGCTTGATCATTACCAAAATCTGTAGTAGGGGTGACAGAATACGGTTGTGCCAGAGTACGGTAGTGACAGTTGTCATAACAGCTAAACTATACTAAATTTGAGATAGGGTCCAAAGGAAAAGAAGGAAAAAAAAAGGAAAAAGATTTTCGAACAAGTTTCCATTATTGCTTTAAGTCAGTGCCTTACAATAACAATATCTGTAGACTTTTAAAAAGACAAATGTAAGTTTTCATGTTCAAAATCTTTTAATAATCACTGTTAACTCTTTACGGATAGATCACTGTTTATTATTTTGCTGTAAGTTAAACATTAGCAGTTATTTACCAGCAGTTAGTTTTTGCTTAAAATTAGATAATTTAGCTCAGTCATAACGATGATTTGTTTTTAAAAGTGTGTGCTTTGTGGTATGTATTTCTTGTCTTTTAGGGCGAAGATTAAACAGATAAAAAAGTCTAACGTGACTAAGAAAAAAGAAAATTCAGTACAAAAAAAAATGACTTCACAGAGAATTCTTGTTAAGTTTGTATAAAAAATATGTTTTGTTTAAATGGTTAAGTTTAAACAAGCTTTGTTTAAATGTTTAAGTTGTGTTGTGTTTCAATAAAGATGTTCATGGCTATTCGATTGCTGTTGATAAGGATTAGTGTTGATTAGTTTTGATTAGTTTTGATTAGTTTTTGGCATAAGCAGGTCTAGCCGTTTCGAAGATACGGGGCAAAAAGTGCCACAAACGGTAACTCAATTTTTAAAAAAGTTTTAAAAAAACATTTTACTTGTATTGACAAGATGAAGAGTTGATGAAATTTTCAAGAAGGCAGGTCTAGCGGTTTTTGAGATCTAGTAAAAAAAAGTAAAAAAAACCCATTTCGCGGTCAAAAATGATTATTAGACATAAGAACATCAAATTATCAGATATTTTATAGAGATTTTAACAATAAGTATAATTTTTTTTACATTCCTATGGGTTCCGTACCAGTGTTTTTCCGTTAGACGGCGACGCGGCGCTTACGCGCTTCGAATTTTCGTCTCTGTGCAGTTAAAGCAGTACGATTGCTTTGAAAAAAAGTTCACATTTTCCAAAATATTTCAAAATGAAAAAAACATTTTTGAAGTAAAACTTCTTTAGGCGCGACTAGGGTGTAAATCCGTACAAATGCAACGGAAGTGCGTTACGGCAGATAAGATAAGATAAAAGTCGAGTGCCAATTATTTGTCATTGGCTCTCGATGATATCGTTTCTATACGGGTCGATTGTGAGTAGTCGTCGCGTATGTGAATAGAGATCTGTCGTTGTATGCGTACCGGCCTCAACGTTGTATGCGTACCGATATCAACAAGGAAATCGGCATAGATAAATAAACATTTTAAAGTTATATCGAAGTACAAATCTTGATTCAATGAAAAATGCCTGAATCAGAAGAATATTTTATCCTGTTCCCTGTAAATAATTATAATGAAAATAATAAAACAAATGCAGCATTTGCGCCGTGTATGAAACATAAGTTTATTGAAATAATTTCTATATTATTCGTAGTTTCTATAAATCTTTGAAGTTATTGAAATAGAAAATATGTTTTAGGCAAAACGGATATTACAGCTGTTCAAAGAATGAGGTTATTACGCCAGCGAAAAAGTAAAACGTTAAAGTGTACAGAAAAATTAATAATTTTAAAAATTAGCAATTGTTGAGTGAGCGTTCCAAAAATAAATGGCACGTGACTATGCCCACGATAGCAACTCTCATAGTAATAATTATTAAGAAATTAAATTAATTATTAAGAAATGAAATTAATTATCAAGAAATGAAAAAAAAAATAAGGTAAAATGATATCGCAATGGCATATGCTAAGATTAAGTTGAATTTTTTTTTGGAAAAATGGCTTTCTGAAAAAAAGATCATTTTTCTTACCACTTTTCGGGTTTAATGATTTTTTAACAAAAAAATTGAAATTAAAATTTGGGGATGAGGCTAGGCCAGAGAGAGAAGTCTATAAAAAATATTCTCTAAAAATTGCATGTGTATCGGTTCAGTAGAACTCGAGAATTCGTGGGCGTTGTGTAATAAAAGACATTTGTGAAAAATCGCGTTTAAATTTTTGCTAAAGGAAAGAAACAGAAGAGGCTTATCATGGTCAAACAGCTGTATCTCTGAAAATAATTTGAACTTTAAAAAATTATTTTGTACACATATTCTTAAATAATTGAAATATGAAACAAGAGAAAAAACGATTAAATTTTTTAAATTTCTATACTATTCCTCCTTGAATATAAACTTATAAATTTTTCTAAATTTTGTTACTTCATTGAACAAAATATGACACAGATTGAAAGACTAATTTAAGATAAAAATTGGTGAATACTTTTTTATATATACTTTCTACTATTTTGATTTTGATATAAAAAGACCTAGAGAATTGAAACCTATAACAAAAGTCGATAATCGAATTTCTAGATGAGATTACACGTGATATGTTAGACGAAGATTCAGACAGCGCTACCGGTTGGTTATGGAACGGCGTGTGGTGCTGTTCATCCCGCGTCCGACCTAGAGACGGCACCCACCGAATAATCAGATTACAACATCACGAACGTCGCCTGCGCTCATTGATTACCTGCCCGAATTGTAGAATGCCAGTGCGAACACGAAGTAGAAACATTATTACGCCAAGGACACATATGGCAGCGGTCGCCTTTTGCGGCTTTCCTTACTTATTCAAAACTTTCAAAGATCAAAAACATTACTGCCCTTTATGTAAGGCCTTTATTGCAACGGCAGAGTTCAAGAAAATCAAGGCAATCTCATGTTTCTTACCGGAAGTTGAAGAAGATGACGAATGAATAGTTTTTCCACTGCACATATCTGTAAGTATATGCAGGTCAGTGGTGTTGAGCTAATATTTTTTTTGTCGGAATGCTAAAATAAAAAACCGGTTCAAAAACCGGTTCTCATTTTTATTCCGGTTCCATTCGAAAATGTAAGAAACAAAAATCATTACAAAACCCATTTTGTGCACATATATGTATGTTTATTACAATAATAGGAACGTTTAATAAAAATGAATTACATTATAATTTATAAAATTCACTTATTAAATTACTTTCTCTATATCTTTTTTATTTTTTTGCCTGAACGCGTTCCGGTCCATAAATGATTTGCCAGAGTTCTGCGCGTTCCGGCCCGCCAACACCACTGATGCAGGTATATATTATAATTAAATTTAGTAAATTCTAACTTTAATTTATCAAATCAGGAATGATTGGGTTTCTTTGATTTACTGGTGCATAGCAATTGCCTAGAGTCTAGACATAGACTATATAGCAGCGATCGGGAAACCTTTTTAATCATTAACCCAAATTATTTTTGTCCAAATTGATTTTACCCGCATGGCGAAGGGAGATTACCCCTATACGAATTTCAATTAAAAATATATACTTTTTAGACAGAAAAATTTTATTTTTACCCTATTTGAATAATTTATTCCTGTTCCACAACCACTGCTCTAGATAGTCAGAGGCATTTGTCACTGACTGTTATTGAATTTAACTTGTTACACAATATTTTTTCACACAATTATTGATAAAATAATTTTCCTTTTTATTAAAAGTTTCGCGTGATAGCAACAAATAAATCGTTATCAATATTTAAACAATCGAATGAAATTCAAAATAAATTTTACAGATTTTCTTTATTAATTTTATAATAAACATATCAACATGAACATGGGCATGAGTAATGAATGATATACAGACCTTTTTTAAAAAATGAACAGAGGAAGTGTTAAGAAAGTAACATATTGGAATTTTGTGTTTGGAATTTTATATTTGTTTGTCACTTAATTTAAATTTGAATTAAAAATTTCCATTATTATTATGCATGTTTTGTAAGCTAGAATATTAAGTGCAGGTGTCGCAGTTTACTTCTCCCTTATTGTTTTTATATGCGTGCATTTATGGTTAACAAGATTTTTTTTTTTAGATTTTTATCATGCTTTGAAAATTAGGCAGCCATTCGTTAGTTTAAAAATTCAGGAGAAGATGTATTAGTAAGGCAATTATTAGTATACAGTTTTTCATTTTTTGCAGGATTAGTAGATTGTTAGTAAAATTAAAATTAAATTACTACTATTAAATGTACTTTTTTGCTCACCATAAATATATAACATAGAATTATAAAAATTGTGTTATAGGGTTAATAAACTATGAACAATAAAAATGTGTTTCAACATGATTGTAGATGACAGAAGTGAACATGTTCACATAACTGAACAATTTATTTATTTAATAATAACTGTATTCAAGAAGTTAACTGTATATGGACTTTATTATAAATAAATTTATTGTTGAAATATTGACATAAAAATAATGTTTTGTCGGTGGTGTTTTCGTCTTAGTTTAGATGAAAAATTATGTGCACAGTTTCGATTACGACCTTCTCATTATACATATATCAATAGTCAATCAGAAATAAATTAATTCTTTCAGACTATATGCTGGATGATTACATCTTTCTAAATCGTTTAATTAAATTGACGACTATTGTTATTAATAAGTTATACGTTCATTCTTGATTTATTCTTTTCTTTCTAATTCTTAATAATTTAAACATCATACAAACATAATTTTGGTCAAACACAACGCAAAGCATGGATAAATTATTTTAAAAAAAAAACGACACACTAAAATGCGCAAAACATCTTATTGGTTTTCAATTAATAGTCGTTGCTAATATTAAAGTTTACTCCTGGATTGATGAGTTAAATTAATTTCTTTCAAGAAAACAATGTAACAATTAATAACAATTACAAAACCTAACGAATAACTTTTTCAATGATGATCTTGCTTATATTGAAATTTCAGCAGGTTAATACTCGTAGAATAAAGTATGATTACCAATATTTATCATTTCGTAATTAATTAAATATTTTTATGAATTTATTTTCATTTTTTTCATATATAAAGAAAGAGTCTCACACTCGTAAAATAAAATTAAAAAATAATGGAGAATGTAAGTTTACCATCAGGTAATTTAAATCGGGTCGCACGTAACTAGTGCAATAGTAGTATGTGTGAATCATATTCGGCTCAATTTTCATCAACTGCTTCAGCATCTTGTCCGGCGATTGCAGTAGCTGAAGGCGAAGACAATGCTAGGCCGCCCTTCCCCGTGAGAGCCGATGCGACTGGAGCAGCCGAAGCGACTCCGCCTGGACCGGCTACAGCAATTGCCATTGGTTTCGCTTGTGACACGCTTGGATCGTCAGCTGCAGGTAAATCGTCTATAAATAAAAAGTAGGAAACTCTAGTGAATAAGTACACTTACTAGTAGCACGATTTTCAACAATTATTCATTATTTTGGATATCATGTGATTAACACGACAAGCAAAGATCCAATATTTATATAGTTTATGTTATGAAAGAAATAATTTCATCGTACATACCAGAATTTAATTGCTCTTGTTTTACATCTGGAAGGTCAGTTTCGTCACTGAAGCGCTTCTGTATTTCAGCTGGATGGTCTACTGGCCTACGCCTTTGCACAAGATATCGAGCAAACTCACCTGCAGCAGCGCCGGGAACATCAGCACTCACCAAAGGCTGCTGCAATTGCTCTGGTTTCGGTTGTTCTGGTTGCAATTGATTTTCTGGTTCTCCAGAAAAAGCTTGAAGTCGCACAGAAACGTCCTGTTGAGGCTCAAATTGTGTACCTATACCCTGAGCCAATAATAAACGTATTACATCTAAATTTATATCGCATTTTTAAGTTTGTATCTTTTAAATAATAGCAATATTATATTTGACTACCGAATCCCAGTGATAAAATTTATTTTAATAAAAACTTGTCATGCGCCAAAATTTGAACATGTCACACCTCTGAAATTGTATTATATACATCAGCTTGAAATACAGAATATAAGTAAAGATAAAATAGAACGAAATTAATATTGACGGTTGATAATAAACTTTACCAAAATCTAATAAGATCAAACCTTTAAACGATTCTGATTATGACATCAACTGAAAAACTTACTTGTATAGCTTGAACGGGTTCACCGCCTGGTTCTTGATAAACTTGTTCTTGTTGATGTTGAAATGGAGCAGCTCTCTGCTGATCATATTCATTGCTGACTAGTTCATTTGGAACGCCAACTTGCTACAAAAAATATTATTCTTATTTGTAGTATAATATAATATTGCGCGATAAACTAACCAGGCAGATGCCAAAATAATTATCTAATCAAAATTTATGAAAAATAATTAAAAAACTATTTTTGAAATATGTTGAGGGTCATATGTTAAAAGCATATATTAATAAGCATGACAAACAAATTTATTTAATGTTTTTAATGTATTTATTTCAATTTTAAATACAATATTATAATAAGTAATAAAAAGAATATGGTAATTTATTAAATATATGCATTCGACAAAATGTATAACAATATAAATGATTAATGGCCTCTTCTGATTTTCAAGCTTATAGATTTTGGTATACAATCTGGTAAATAGATAGTTTTTTCAGAATCATTTTCTGCCTTAATGTCAATTTTTGTAATAAGCCTTTGAGACTGATCCATCTTAATATGAGACGCGTCCGTCGAATTTTGTTCAACCTTCGAATTATTATTCATATTATTCATATTAATTATAAATATTCATTCCAAAAATGTGTGCATGACTTATAAGCATGGCCATACAAATGCAATATGTCATACTATCAAAATTAAAAAACGCATAAAATGTCAGTATATTTATTAATGTGGTATTATTTCATTACTGGTATCATAATATAAAACACAACTAGTTGAGAAGATGAAGCATTTGTCCATTTTACACAAATTTCGATTTTTAATTTAGATTTAATTTTTTTATTCATGTTAAGGAGCACAATTTGAAAAACTCTCAGTTATTCAGTACTTTATCGCAAGATTTTTGCAACTAAAAGTAAACATTAAACGGAAATAGAAGGTTTTATTAACTACTGCTCTGTTTACTAACACGACTCACCTGAAACCGACCTTGAATTTGGATCGGCTGTTCGGAGCCTTGTTGTTGCGCTTGTTGTTCAGGCTGTTGGAGCTGCTGCATTCGCGATACCACCGGTCTTATAGGTTGCAAGGGTTGAAGACTGAACAAAGGTTGATGAGGATTCGTTGCAAATTCATAACTTCCAAAAAACTGTGGTTGGCCGCTCAATATGTAGAAACGTTGTTCTGGCAACTGACCGCCACTTTGAGATTGTTCTGGAGATATTTGCGCTGGTTGTTCCTGAGAAGGTTGATTCTGGTGCAGTTCCTGCTGTTTTTGCAAGGGTTGTTGAAAACGTTGCTGGGGTTGTTGCGCATCGTGAATCTCGGTAACTCTTAATTCGTTTGTTTCAAGAGATGGTTCGATAGTAGATTGAGCTGGAAGTAATTAATTAATTTTGTTGATTAATATTAACAAAAAATTTCTTTAAGCTTTAATAACTCGAATTATAAGGTTTTAATCAATTAGAAAAATGAATTATTCGTATATTATGATATATATGTGCCTCACACATAGTTTACATTTATCATATTTGCCGCTTTCACGGATATGTGGATAAAATAAATATCGAAAACTAAATATATTTATTCATATCAAGTTTAAATTAAAAAAAGTATTTTGATTACATAAAAATTGTATGAAAATTATTGAGATACAAAATATATAATACTTTGATCTTCATTCAAAGTATTTACATTGAATTTTAGTATATAGGGGATGTACAGACAAAATGACATGGTGCTTTATTTTTTAATGAAATTATAACCAGTCCCAATCGTTTTTACTCATTTTTGGTTCATTGACTACCAGTATGATAGTATTTTATTTGTGTAGGAAGTATAATAACATTTATTAAGAAAAAATGCAACCTATTTAAAACACCATTTTGTCCATATAATACATGCAAAATGATATATAGAGTAAGGACATACTGAGATGCTAATTTTTAAGAAAACAGTTAACAAATAAATCGTTTCATCTTCTTTGGGACATTAGCACATGAAGCATGCATCTGAGAGATACAAATCATACATCTTAACCAATCTTCGCCGAGCTCAGAATGGAAAAAGTGGTTTTTGCAACAAATGCAATTTCCTTCTTTTTGTCGGTGGATCTTTTGGTCTGTATTTTTATTCCTTGCATACTTGGAGTAGATGTTAAAAGTTAATCAAGTTTAATAGGTTTTATTTTTTTTCTTAGTCATGTAAAATGCTTTCGAAATGGTACTATGCCATTTTGTCCATTGTACAAGTATGTCATTTTATCAGAAATTGAACAAAAATGAATAATAAATCAAAATTCCAGCAAACACCTGATTGTTGCAATAAAACTAATCTAAATCACTAGTAAGGGAGACTAGTAGTACGGTTGTGCCACGGTTGAACGAAAAAACTTTTAAATTTTTAAATAAGGCCACAGTGCCATTTAGTCCATATATACCATTTTGTCTGTATTTCCCCTACATCAGAACAAAAATATCAATTCACCTTCCATATATATATATATATATATATATATATATATATATATATATATAAAAGAAATAGTCAAAGAAATTATCCGCAAAGACATATCATTATACATTAAATAGACAGTTTTGTACAAATAAAGCATCCGTTTCCAAAAAACAAAATTATATTGAATAAAAGTATAAAAAACAAAAACCTTTGCTCGATACCAAATAGCAATATTTAGTTCATATTGTGAAAATAAGTATATATGAATATTATACACGAAAATGTTTTATGCACAACTTTGAAAAACATATGGAAAAATACCTGGAGGTTTTTGCGTTGTGGTCGGCCTTCTGAAAGGGTTGTTGGAAGTCAGCCAAGAAGCGGCTTGCTGAATAAGTCCCCCTTGGCCTTTTTAATAGAATATTAAATACGTGATGGTTTAGCATTAAAGTATGTTAAGCTTCCAAAATTTTCAAAGTTAGTAACAATTAATGTAATAAAGGAAAGATGCAATGAAACCGTTATTTATAATTATATATTATTAAGAAATGCAACTTACCTATTGGAGCAGGTGTTGTACCATCGTTTGTTGGGTTCTGTTGTTGAACCGCTGGGTTGTTAAATGGATTTAGGCCACTGAATAAGTTTACAATTTGCTCTAAATATCCGGGCGCACCTTGTTTCAAACCTGTAATTGTAACAACCAAAATTGAAATCAAGACAATCGAATGCGATGTGATCAATCTATTTAGTTACTATCCCAGCAATAATGGAAAAAATAGAAAAGAATATTGCATTCTGAAGAAGAAAAAATAATAAGTCTGAAGTTATATACAGTAAGAATTCAAACAATTATGCAAATGTAAAAATCCAATATTAGTAAAATTAGTATAAGATATATAAAGAAATGTCACCTGGAGTATAAAGAATAAAATGTTGTCCCTCTTGTGGAACCCCACTAAAACTTACAGCTGATTGTGGTTGAATGATAGCTTGATCTTTTAGTTGGTCTGGGTGCAAATAGAGGTAGGATTCTCCTCCTGCTTCTTGCACACTTTGCGTAAACAAAACGTTAAATTAGAATAAATAAATAATACGTTAAATATATGAGTATCACTTATTTCAAAATATTATTTATTTCAAAATAAACATTCGAATTATTTAAATTATCACTTTGAAATACTTATTATAATTATTAATTGTAATTTTAAATTGCATTAAATATTGAGCAACAATATTTTAAAATCCAATAATACTTATTGAATACAAATAATAATTTTTCGTTGGTTGAATTTGGATAAATCAAATCATTATTGGATTTGTGAAAATACCTTCAACAGACCAATAGTTTTTCACTAAAAGTAGGTCTAATCGGTTTAGAAATACGACAAAAAACACAAAAAAATGAACTAGTAATTTTAAGGGCTCGCCTGTAGGTAAGCGGTTAGGAGCGACGGGACTTGTTTCAGAGGTCCCGGGTTCGATACCCACTTCGAGCAGCCTGTTGTCAGAAAACAGCGACAACGATTTTCACTTGGAAAAATAAATAGCAATATGTTTCCAAGTGAAAATAGCCCTCACCCGGCATTGTTGCACCATACTTGCCCTATTACACAGATTGTAATAAAAATTTATCATACAGAGATGTGACAACTGTTTGGGTTGCCATCTGTAATAAAACAAACGTAGTTTGTAAGATATTAATCACAACAGCTCATAGAACCCATAAGTTCTGATCGCTGTTCAAATAAAATAAAAAAAGTAATTTTAAAATTTGACAATTTTCGTGACATTCGACCATTTCTAATTATTTTGAGAAGTGTCGGAATTGAAGGTTACTAAATACTTATAATGATAAACAATACTAGTTTCTATTTAAATTATAAAGTAAATGTAATCAATTGATAAACTACAATATCAAAGTTGTCGATTGATTTTATATATCGACATCGGCAGGTGTGAGCTTACCTGTCCAAGCTGGTTATTGGTATCAGCGGCTCGGCGAATCCGACTGATTGAAGGCTCGCTCTTGGATTAAAGAAGATGAACTGTCTAGCGTTTTCTTCGCGACTCCTAGGCTGCCCGGGCGGCTGCGGCTGCGGAGCGGCGAGCGAGCACGCCGCGAACGACAAAAGCAAACCGGTCACACTCAAGGCTGCACGTACTTGTTTCTGAAACATTTGTCAGGAGATGATAATATAACGCCACAGTCGAATGTGCCCCGTCAGGCGGATTCGACTATTACGAAGCTTCTCAAAATGGTCTCAACACAAACCGGCAACGAGTAACTTAAAATTAATAATAATAAGTAATAATAAATATACATTAGGTACTTGATTATATTTACTTTAATTAAATTTTAAATTTAATTATATGAAGTATATTTACAATCGTACTAAAAGATTCTAGTTTTCTAAAAAATAATTAAAAAAATCATGCATTTGAGTAGAAGTAGACATAACAGAGCAAGAATTAATAGTTATTATTAAAAATCCATTCTAAAAACAAATATATTTCAAGGCTTCAATTGCAAGTGCATTGGTTTAAAAAAATAATAAACGGTCAGGTCATAAAGTATAATTATGATTATCCGAAGCTGTATAAAACTTATTGTTGTCTGTCTGTCCAAATATTTTTTTCTTTTAAAAAAGTAAGTTAAAATGTCATACATTGATATTAAAATATTTAAATATAAGTATTAAAATAAATTGTAAAAAATAAATACGGTTATTATTTACCAATTACACTTTCCCAATTTTTTATTGAAATATATTGTTTATCAATATATATTTCCCATATTGTAAAAAATCTAATAATTTAATTTATGTAGAATACGTATATGTTCACAAAAGCTTACCAGTCTAACTTTTTTTTTAAATTACAATATGTGTTACAACTGCTAAATAATATAACATCTAGTAACATAAGTGAATAATAACAAATACAAATATAATATAGTACGAAATAAATAATAGTATTTTTATTAAAATGATATTCGTATTGTGATGATTTAATATAAAATAAAAGCAAATAATGATAATAATAAAATTAATAAATAAAATAAATAAAATTTGTGTAAAAATGATTAAAATAATACTAGAAAAACAATAAAAACAATAAGTGACAAATAATTGCTAAAAATTGAAACTAAATTTTTCCCAACCTAATAGGCATTGAAGTGATTTTATCTGATATAGTTATTATATCTATAATTCAATTGACAATGAAGTGATTTTATCTGATATAGTTATTATATCTATAATTCAATTATATTAAGAATTAATCTTTTAAACATTTGCAATTTTTTTACTACATTCAAACTTCAAATTTATAAAGTTGACGCTCTTATTTAAAAAATTCTAGTTTTCTAAAAAATAATTAAATAAATAATACATTTGATTACAAGTAGACGTAACAGAGCAAGAATAAATAGTTATTATTAAAAATCCATTCTAAAAACAAACATATTTCAAGGCTTCAATTGCAAGTGCATTGGTTTCAAAAAATTATAGACGGTCGTAAAGTATGATTATGATTATTCCAAGCTTTATGTATTTTTAAATTATGGTAACAAGTAAGCTAAATTATCACCATCTGCTTCTTCCATTTGAGTCCATTAAAACTGCGCGTTCTTGTATTTGTAGGAAAGTTATATGCGTGATGTAGATTATAAAAATATTAAACTAAAATATTATTATTAGAAATATATTGCCTGCGATTAAAATTTGAGTGGGTGATACTAGTAACAACATACGAGTGAATTTACACGTTAACTTATTATAAAAGTAAGATTCTTGGATGGTTATACTTTTAGCCAAAATTAAATCAATTGATATTTATGTACGTAAATTACTCTATTTAAGTTTCAAATAAATCAATACAAATAAATTTGTATTAAATTAATTATATATCAAAAAATTTAATCATATAATGCATCTAAACAAATACTAATTATTGGATCGACAATATTATTCACAAAAATTGTATTATAAACCAAATTACTTTTTATCACTACATTTTACAATAATTTTGACACATTAAATATTTATACATTAATATTTAAGCACCAGATTTAATCAAATGTTATCACGCAATAAAAATTTACACGACCCTTAGACAGAAATTTGTTTTCGTTTTTTTAACACAAGTTTTAAATTTGTGTTATAATTATAACAAAATAAATATGTTTATGAATGGCAATTTTAATCATAAATATTTTTATCAATGTTATAAAAATATTTTATAGGTACTTATTTTTGTCGTTTTTAATTACTGTATAAGTAATAAATATTGCATGTGTTGTATAAATTTTTAACTATTACCCTTATAACAAACGTGCTTTAATTTCAGTAGTAAAAAAATAGCCCAAAAATTTATATATGGGTATAAATTTCAGTTAATGGCAATATATTGTAATCATTTAGTAAAATTTATTCCCCGACCAAAGCCTGCCTCGGAATAAACTGTTGATTAATTAAGCCTTAATTGAACGGAACTGTGGAAATAGCATATAATTACCATGATGGCGTTGTGTGCTGCCTGCGACACCCACTAAACGTTAATACAATTAGTTTTATATGCACACGATTGTCTGTTCTCTTGTCGTACACAAAACAACAACAGTAATCCGTTGTCGGAGGCGAGCCCTTTATAACAAGACCGGGATCACCCCCTCCGCTTAGGGGCGCCGACCGTCGCTCCATAGTAAACCCGTGGACTCGCACAACGCGGTTCTCCTTGTTCTTGCACCTACCCGTGGAATCATCTTCTCGTTTCTTCGTTTCTTCGTTTCTTAGTCTCTTCGACATCGCCATCGTCCGACTTTTATCAATTGATCGCTCATTATACGTTTGATTTACGTAAACGAGTACTTACTATCACACGAGGCGCGGGAGCGGTTGTCTCTAGAAAAAATAAGATTATGACTATATTTAGGAACTAGTGGGGCGCATGGCATCTAGCCTTAAGGCAAACTGCTGGAACTTCCCGTACCAAATATTATTATTTTTTTAAAAACGATTAACATTTTTGAAAAAAAATTACTTCGAAAAAATTAGATTTTTGAGAAACTAGGAATTTGACAAAAAAAATCTTTTTTTGAAAAAAAATGTTTTCTTTATTTTGACATATTTTGGAAATTCTGAACTTTTTTCAAAGCAATCGTACCGCTTTAACTGCATAGAGACAAAATGTCAAAGCGCCGCGTCGCCGTCTAACGAATATTATTGGTACGAAACCCATAGGAATGCAAACAAAATTTATACTTATTGTTAAAATCTCTATAAAATATCTGATAATTTGATGTGCATATGTCTAATGATCTTTTTTGACCGCCAAATGGCATTTTTTTTTTACTTTTTTTATTAGATCTCCGAAACCGCTACACCTGCTTTTATGAAAATTTAAGCAGTTCTTCATATTGTCAATACAAGTAAAATGTTTTTTGAATGATTAAAATCGGACGCTGCGTTCTCTTAAAAACTGAGTTAATGTTTTTGGCACTTTTTGCCCCGTATCTTCGGAACGGCTAGACCCGCCTTCGCCAAAAACTAATCAGTATGTCTCCTTATCAATATGAATCGAATGTTTTCTTTAATTATTTAAATCGGTTGATAGGTCTTCCCGAAATCGTCGACGAAAATTTGTATCCGCACATACAAACACACACGCACGCACACACACACATACATCCATTTTTTCTAAGGTATGCCAAATTGTTTAGAAGGTTTTGAAACGTACAGATATATAAAAAATTTCATTTTCGATTTTTTTGCGATCACTATAAATTGCCCTACGGGAAGTTAAAAATAGATTAGAAATACAATAGAGGAGTCTGGTACGGTTGCGCTACTTTTTTGATGAGGCATAAATTTATTAATTTAATCTTAGTCAACTGAAAGAAAAGTAAATTATATGGTAATTTAAACATTTATCTACGTGGAAATACTAAAATAATGTACTTAAATACAATGTATTAGTCATAAAATAAATCATACCGATGGACGGTTGTGACAACAATTGGGGTAAGTAGTGACAGGCATAAAAATAGGTTAAAAACAATAAGTATAAACACCAAAATGGTTTATGTTTATAACGTTTTATTGTAACACAACATATTATTATATATTATTTAGAAATTTATATATTATTTATTATACATAAACATTTAAACAAATCTTATTAATAAGATATAACAATATATAACAAAACAAAATTTTGTAAAAAAAGTTAACAAGAATTATTTGTGAAATCTTTTTCTTCTTATATTGAATTGTCTTTTTTCTTTCTCTTACGTATTTTATCTTAGTTGAATAAGATTTTGTTATCTGTTTAATCTTCACCCGAAACGGACAAGAAATACATGTCTCAACCGTACCCCAAAATTTGTCACAACCGTACCCAACGCACACTTTTGACAACAAATCATCATTATGACAGAACTAAGCAAAATTTATTGCTGATATGAACTACTAATGCTCAGCTAACAGTAAAATAACAAACAAAGTGATATATCTGTATTCAATTAACAGTTATGATTAAAAAAAAATCGAAAAATCGGTCTACAGTAGACCGCATTGCTTTTAAAGAGTCAAAAGTAAGTTTTCATGTTCGATTTTTAGACTGTAAACCGTCTACAGATCATGTTAATGTAAGGCACTGACTGTAAGCAATTGTGGGTACTTGTTCGAACAATCATACTTCATTTTTCTCCCTTTGAACTCTATTTCAAAATCAGTACAGTTTTATACAGTTTAGCTATTATGATGACTGACACTACCGTACCCTGGCACAACCATATCCAGTCTCCCTTACATACATTAAATAGGTGAGTTTTATTTATCAATAAAAAATCCATTTATTTCTTATCCGTGTTCCATATGACAGTTTTAAATTATAATTTTTATATATAACATTGAACTTATGTTCAATATTTTTTTAGAATCGAGTGTAATATAAAACTATTGGTATATAGGATTGTGCTTTAAGGTAAATTGCTGGAAATTACCTTACCTTAATTTGAAATTTTTATAAATTTTAATATTTTTTGAAAATTTTTTTGAGAATTCTACAATTTTTTGAAAATTCGTTTTTTTTTCAATATATCTATAAGAATGTCTATAGACGACATTCACTTGACGAGATGTGTTTACAAATGTCGCCTATAGACGGCAAGGAGCTTCCACTTTTGCTTCAATATCTATAACTTTACTGATTCGCGACACACATGCAAAAAACCCTCTCGTAGCGAAATGATTAAAATTGGTGAAACTAAAAAATAAAATATTAGAATGTTAATAGAAATAATACGTGTAAGAAGTAAATGGTATATAAATGGAAACAAAACATTGTAAGTTGCTAAATGCTATAGCAAAGACCAAAAATATATAAGAAAATAAAACTTTAATCCATATATCACTAATTTGCTCTCTATAATAATGTATATTTCTAGGTTCTTGTCACTGATATTAATAATGGGCATCGCTATATATGCTTGACCAATTTTATAATCTTATGCAATGATTTTGTTACAGTAACATGTAATTTGATTGAATTTTTTTTCTATCGTTCTGCAATAAATCTATTTTAATAGTTTATTCATTCATTCTAAAATAACGCTTTCTGGACATATAATTTACTCAAAAGTATTACCTACTTCATGTCGACTTGTACAAAAACGTGTATGGACATATAGCTGAAACTAGCATATTGTCGAATAATAACAATAGTTTGTCGAAGACAATTTGATTTTAAAAGGATAGTCTGATATGTTTATATAACCGAAATATTTAATGATATGCCTATTTTTATCGGTTTCATTAATCTTTATTTGATAATGAATTTTGAAATCACGCACATGTTGATAGTGAAATTAAATGCCCCAATAAAAATCAAGGAATCTTAACTATTTATAATATATAATATATATATATATATATATATATATATAAATATATATAAAGCGAAAGGTTTTTCTTCAGATGGTGAAATAATATGATAAAATTGTTTCTTGGGCATCCATCCAATAATTAAAAAACAGTTTTATTGAAAAATGTTTTTATTAAGGGAACATACGTTTCGGGTCCTGATTTGACCCATCTTCAGTGCTATAATTAAATAATTCAGGGTTACAAATTAAAACAATATAAAAAATACATAATTAACAACCAAAAATAAGTAAAACAATGTATATGAAAAGTATATATGAAAAACAAACATAAAATAAATAAATGTAAAGAAACTCACCATACAAATAAATTTTGAAAAACAAACAGAAACACAAAATTGTACGAAAAAATGAATAAATGCGAAATAAAAAATTGATGAAACGTCTAGTTATGAAAAATTTAAAAAAATGTAAAATTAAAATATATATATATATATATATATATATATATTAGGGTGGTCCTTAAAATGGTCATTTTCACATATCCTTGCTCCCATGGGCTCAAATGGTTCCAAATTGATAAAAAACAATTCTCTGAAAGTTTTAGCTCTTAATATTAACGTTTAGATAGAGCGCAATTCAATCAAAGTTTTGTATGGAAATAGCATGGAAAATTTTTCAAAAATTTTAAAAATGTTTTTTAGATGTAATTTAGCGAACAAATGAATGAATGAAACTCATTGATTTGTCGCTAAGTTATACCTAAATTTTTTTTTTAAATTTTCAAATTTTTTTCCATGTCCTTTCCATACGAAGTTTGATTGAATTGCGCTCTATCTAAACGTTAAAATTAAGAGCTAAAACTTTCAGAGAATTGTTTTTTATCAATTTCGAACCATTTGAGCCCCTGGGAGCAAGGAAATTAGTAAATGTCCATATTAAGGACCACCCTAATATATATATATATACATATATATATATATATATATATAATATAGAACAAGGAACTATTTTATTCGATTTCTTATATATATATATATATATATATATATATATATATATATATATATATATATATATATATTTATATATATATATATATATATATAAGACCCACTGAAAGGCAAATTTAAATTTAAGGGGGCAAATTAAACTAGCTGTAAGTGGAATTCTGTCTTAAGGCAATTAAGGCATCGTGCCTTAAGGCAAATTGCTGGAACTTTCCGTACCAAAAATTATTATTTTTTTAAAACCGATTAACATTTTTGAAAAAAAATTACTTCGAAAAAATTAGATTTTTGAGAAATAAAAAAAAATTGTTTGAAAAAAAAGTTTTTTTTTATTTTGGCATAGTTTGGAAATTCTGAACTTTTTTTCAAAGCAATCGTACTGCTTTAACTGCATAGAGATGAAATGTCAAAGCGCGTAAGCGCCGCGTCGCCGTCTAACGGATAAATATTGGTACGGAACCCATAGGAATGTAAACAAAATTCATACTTATTGTAAAAATCTCTATAAAATATCTGATAATTTGATGTGCATATGTCCAATGATCATTTTTGACCGCCAAATGGCTTTTTGTTTTACTTTTTTCATTAGATCTCCGAAACCGCTAGACCTGCCTTCATGAAAATTTGATCAATTCTTCATCTTGTCAATACAAGTAAAATGTTTTTTGGATTTTTAAAATCGGACACTCCGTTCTCTTAAAAACCGAACGGTTAGACCTGCCTCCACCAAAAACTAATCAGCACGTCTCCTTATCAGTACGAATCGAATGTTTTTTAAATTATTTAAATCGGCTGATCGGTGTTCTCGAAATCGTCGACGAAAATTTATATCCGAACACACACATACGCACACACACACATACATCCATTTTTTCTAAGGTATGCTAAAATATTCAGAAACCTTTGAAACGTCGAGAAATGCAAAAATTTTCATTTTCGATTTTTTGCGATTACTATAACTTCCCTACGGGAAGTTAAAAATGACACAATTTTAACCCATTCTCTTTCGGTGATTTGCATGAATTAGTAGATATTTTCGATATTTCCGTTATTTAATACTATTTATAAGATAAATATTCCTATACAAGAAAAAAAATTTAAAAATTAAATCTATATAAAATTCGCATTTCTTATACGATAACCCCTACACCTTAAGTTTCTTTTCGTAGCCTAAGTTAATAGTCTTATATGCCCAAACGTTATATACTATGATGATGTTGTTATAAGCCCTGTAACTACTATATCATACGCTTTACTTTCACCACACCGTATACGCTCATTTCCAACATCTTATACCTAAAATGCCTAATATTTATTATCTTACACTTATTTACACAATCCCTTATACACTACATTAACTCTACCGAGAATCGAACCCGGGTCCGCCGCGTGGCAGGCAGCGACCTTAACCACTTTCTTTCAGCGATCAATCGTCTTTTTTTGCGTGTCTTTGCTTTATCTTAGTATTATATGCTTCTTTTATTAGAAAATGAACAACAGTGTGTTCCATAATATATTTTTAGTTGGGGGACCTAATAGAGTAGTGGTGTCATGTGGAGGCGCCGGGTTCAATCCCCGGTATAGACAATAGATATTTAATATAGATATTTGATTGTTTGTAAGGATAGAAAGTGATGGTATAAGTATCTCACGGTATGATAGATAATAGTTAGGTTATTTATGATATAATTAGAATAATGAGCCGATTCTGCCGCATAACAGACCAATGCTATGGCAAGACCATGTTACGCTTCAACGTGCGCACATTATGCTACAGAATTATACAAAATATTGTCAAAATGTCATGTATTTGCTGTGCATTTTACACTGCAACGTTACTTGTATGTTATGAAGCTGGGTCAGAAGGACGCTGTTATCTAAAATCGTTTTTTTGACATTTGTGCGATTTCTAGGTTAGGTTTTCTATCTGACAACCTGAGGAAAACGCCTGACTGCACAGATACCACATGGCTTTTGCCAATATTTAGAACAAATTAGTATGAAAAGTTTTTCATAACATAGCCTTGCCATAGCATTGGTCTGTTATGCGGCAAAATCGATCCATAAGTCTTATAACGTATTGTAATAAATCTTGAGTACTTTTATATCAAAATAAATATTTGTAGGTGTTAATAAACACAATAAATAACAAAATTAATTAATGTTATTAATGGGTAAGAAATCATAAAATTAGCAGGTCATATTTTGTGAACTCTCTTTCGAAAAGTTAGAAAAAAGAAATGGACTTGATTGAATGTAGAAAAATCAGTAATATAATTATTTTGAATTTCAATTTTTATAACATGATTTACTTATGAAGTTTTAATCATAATTTAATAGTGATTTCTAAAAGTGTATCTTTTATATTTAGAAACAAAATCATTTTTAAAAGACAAAAAATTTATACGAGGGCCACAGCGTTTTTAGAAATGTTAAGGTGGAGCGCGACTCGTAAATGGTTGGGAAACACTGGCCTATGGTAAAGCTCGTTATCATATCGAGGGTGTGCGTTGAGTTGTAAAAAAGTTAAAGTGTAAAGTTAGTCATGATTATTCGTTTTATAAAAATTAATTATTATTTGTCATTAATGTAATTGCAATGTGTAAAATTATATACAATCGAAAATAATAACTAATAATAACATATTGTTGATTATTATGAACGATGAACCTACTCATTATAATATAATTGAACTGAAGAATGCTTTAGAAAAGGTAATTTCTAGTCAGTAGATGTTAAATTTGGTATTTTTCTTCTATTATACTCTTCAAGTTTTAGCATATAAAAAGATTTATCATTATACAGTATTGTTTATTTGCAATATTTATGTAATAATAATATTACGATTCCGCTGGCTTATCTAAAAATGTGTGTATGCAAATAAAAGAAAGAATGGAGAAGACATGGAAATAGTTTCAATGTCTCTTGAACACCGATTATTTTTTATGCCATTTATGTAGTTTCACGTCAATATAAAATGTCATGTAAAAATGATTAATAAAAAGAACACGTTAGTACCGTGTATGAATTCATATACATATATGTGCATTTATGGGTATTTTTACGTGTGTAGTTATATGTACCTGTATGTACATTTGAATGTAAAGGCATTTGAAGTGGTAGCACTGGGTAACACAATTTACAAAAAAACATATCTCCTTGAATTATAATAATTTACAATCGAATGAAAATATATAATAATGTTTTTTTGTATATTTTTTTAAAAACATGTTTTAACTTTAAATGTATATTTTATATGTATATCGTGCCTTACGGCAAATTGGAATTTCCCGTACTATTATATTAAAATTTTTGAGAAAAAATTTTCTTTGAAAAAATTAGATTTTCGACAAAAATTGACTTTTTTGGAAAAAAAGATTTTTTGAAAAAAAAATGCTTTATTTAATATGAAATATTTTAGAAATTCTGAACTTTTTTCCAAAGCAATCGTACTGCTTTAGGTGCATAGGGATGAAATATCGAAGCGCGTAAGCGCCGCGTCGCAGTCTAACGGACAAACGATGTTACGGAACCTATTGAAATGTAAATAAAATTTATACGTATTATTAAAATCTATTAATAAAATACCTGATACTTTGATGTGTCTATGTCTAACGATCATTTTTGACCACCAAATGACTTTTTTTTACTTTTTGCCCTAGATCTTCGAAACCGCAAGACCTGCCTTTCCAAAAATTCAACCGGTTCTTTATCACATGTTTTTTGAATTAAAATTGGACGCTCCGCTCTCTTAAGTTACGGAGTTACCGTTTTTGGCACTTTTTGCACGGTATCTTTGAAACGGTTAGACCTGCCTGTGCCAAAAACTAATTAGCACGTCTCCTTATCAATAGAAATAAAATGTTGTTTGAATAATTTAAATCGTTTAAACCATGTTCCCGAAATTGTTGACGAAAATTTGTATCCGCACACACGCATACACACACACATACATCCATTTTTTCTAAGGTATGCCAAAATGTTCAGATACAACGTGTTCAACGTGAAGATATGCAAAAAATTTCATTTTCGATTTTTTGCAATTACTATAACTTACCCTACGAAAAGTTAAAAATAAAGAAATAAAAATCAATTACAACTGCTAGAATATTTCGTAAAATAAGCAAATTGCCTAGACTACTAACAAAAGCTTGTAAAAAAACTTCATAATTGCAAAACATTTCCTCTGTGGCAAGTCTTGCGTAAACTGGTTATTCCTTCTTATACCCCTTGTTTTATTTGTACGAAGATTATTCTATACGCCCGATACAAAGAGTCGTGTGTAGTATCTACACATAAGTTTTATTTTCCTTTTATTTTCATCTCGTTGCGAATCGTACTCGATCTTGACATTCTCGATGGCCGCGAATGCATTTTATGCCTTATAGCGCGACTATTTTAAAAAGTACCGCAGAACAGGTTCCCGGAACAAAGCGAGCGCAATAGCATCGTATGAAGATCAAGTGCAAGTGCAAGTACGACGCGGATCGATGCTGATATGCTGAATTGCTGATGCATGCGGGCCAATGTGGGATCAGGGAAACGTACTAAAACGAAGCGGACGGGACGGCGAAACTTCCTTAAGAAACTACGGAACGGGCCTTTTATGGCCACCGATAACTATCGCACTGCGAGTGTGCTATGGAGTCCATAGTATGGACTAGGGAATGCAATACCGGATACCGGTATACCGAATTACCGGTATTTATTCCAAAAATACCGCTATTTTCGGTATTTTTACATAAGCGCTAAAGTTTAAGTTTCTCGGAACAAATTTATCTTTAAATTCCATAATCGCATAAACAACTATATCTTTCAGTGATTCTAAGGATAAACAAATGTCAAATATTATCTCAACTAGTCATTAAACTGAATATTTATTGCTTTCCAAAAGGCTTCATTTCGTGCTACAATAAATAGAATTGGACTGAAAGATAATGATGTTTGTTTCATAACGGTTTTTCAAGTGATATTTGCGCCAAAATATTTTTTATCATAAAGATTACCCCTGCTTTATACATAATAATTATGATAATTACTAAATATTTTTGCTTCTTATTACAATTATAAAATATTATTTTTCGTAAACGTTTCGAAGTTTGAAAATACTATAGAAGCATCACATTGTTTTAAATAACAATACTCAGAAATTATAGTAACTTATTATTTATCTCGACAAAGTATCCGATCTTAGTGAACAAAAATTATATTTTTTTAAATTTTGGAGATTATGCTAATTTAACACATCGGATACAGACAATACAGTTTATTATAATAATGTGATATGATCTTTTATGAGTTTTTGGTCTTTCTTACTCATAAGTTTATTTTTGGTGAAAAGTACTCAATATACTCGATAGTGATAATGAATTAATTAAATTGGATATAATTTTGTTAAATATTTATTTAAAAAAATAAATTTATTGTTTTTTTTATTGTTTTTATTGTTTAGTTCAATATAGTTGCAGTCGTATATACATTTTTTTATATTTGTACTAGTAACTTTCAATTTTGTTTACGTTTGTTTAATATAATAAAAATACCGGTAATTTACCGGTATTTCGGTTTTAAAATGAAAAATTACCGAAATACCGGTATTGAAATTTTCCATCGGTATTGCATTTCCTAGTATGAACAAAGCAAAGTAATAGCACTAATTCCCTCGAAAATCATTTTGAATCAAATCAAACATAACATATATTTCCAATTGAACTTATTTGATTACACAATATAAAGAATTCGGCTTATTCAAATTGTAGTACAACGACGATTATCTTGTTTAATGTGCATCAATTTTGTGGAAGCCAAAATTCGACGTTTTCTTTTTCTCGGCGTTTTCTCATATACGCAAAAATTTAAAAGCCATTCGATGAAACCCGACAAAGACTCGCGTTGATTAGATTTGGCGGCGATCGTCTGAGCCGCTTTTTACAATTTGCATATAAACATAATTTTTATTGCCACATGAGTGCATATTTGCACATAAGTGCAAAATTCTAGACCGATTTTGAAAATTCAAGATTTGTTTGGAAAATATCAGTCGGAAATCGGACTGATTAGTTATTTTTGGCAAAGACCGGCTGTCTCTTCGTAATTAATTATTGAAAACAAAAATTTGACGACTATGATGAAACTTTGTATACAAAATATTATAGGCTTTCGATTTACTTTATAGGCTTATGTTTAATTATGAAAAATCATTAAAGATAAAAATAATGGGCTGCGAACTTAGTTCGTAGTTGAGTAGCCGAATGCTTACGATAACACATTACTATATACTATATAGTACTTTTCATTACTTTCAAATATTGTTGTTTACTTGTTTTTGAGATATCGATGGTGGATTTTTTCACCCGCGGAGCTTTAAGCTCCGCTCTATCATATATACTATCTATACTATCCGCTCTATCCTATATATACTATATAAAAGAGCCTAAAGGTCCGCAGGTAAAAAAATCCACCATCGATATCTCAAAAACAAGTAAAGTTAAGAATGTTTCAACAACAATATTTAAAAATTGGAAAAAGTGGGAAAATGGTGTATAACCAGCCAGCACCTTAAATCTCAAGACATCGCCATCGGGAGATAAACGACAAAGTTTGAAAACCCGTAACAAAAGTATTTTCTTCCGTTGCTAGTTTCTTTGGTTGTGAGTACTGTGATTTAGTTTACGAGACCTTAATATAATGTTTAAATACACATTATTTAATTGTTTTATAAGATTATTGTTATTATTGAGTTATATAAAATGGTTTTTTGTAACCTCTATAAGAGAACTTGCATGTGGGCGAGGTAAACAGGACCAACTGAACTTTTACCCTGGCAAAGGTGTAAACAATAAAAAAACAGTAAATACAAAAGTAAATTAAATTAAAAGAAAGTGTAAACAATAAAAAACAGTAAATAAAAAAGTAAATTAAGTTAAAAGAAGCAACTTAACAAGAAATAAATTAAATAAATAGTTATTCCAACTCTGCTGATGAATATTTCTGACGAAATACCAGATTACGGCTATATACAGTGTTATCTCGGTCAAAAATGTGCCTATTGCAAAATAAGACATTGGATCTGTTCTCCTCTGGCTGTACAATGTTACCTCGCATATGGGGTATAAAAGACCAGGTGACAAGTTTTTTAATAACAGCGAATAAAATGCATTTATACAATGATGGTTCAGCTGGAAGTTTAATGAACATAGTGTTGTGATAAAATTGGATTGGTATTTACAATATAATTGCTCAAAGTCAAGTTGGACACTTGTTCCCCGTCTAATCATTATTATTTACATATATAGGGATATTTATGCAACTTGCCTTAGGGCAAAATGCCACACATAGATCTAGTTATAATTTGCATACAAGAGTAAGAAAATATGTATAAATACCAGCTGCTCTATAATTTATTATGTGACCGTAGCTTATTTTGTATGCGTGCCGCATATTGAAAATTTGCAAGGCGCAAAAATATATGGAATTCGTACAGATATATATAGAACTTAAACAAACAACAATGTATATATTATTATAAATATTTTTTTCTTGTAATTATGGAAAAAAGTAATGCGGAAGCGATAAGAAATTCACATTGAAACAAATCATGAGGATTTCAATTTTTGAATAAATACAACCAGTTGTTTAAAAAAGAGATTTTGATCATATACGTTGCAGCCCAGAGAGAGTTTTTGATATGTTTTGCAATAAGCAATCAATCCGTAAAATAATATAAATTTGCAGTTATAAAAAAACATTTGCAAATATTTATTGTCACTTTGAATGTCAAATCTCAGTTTCTTAATATAATTTTGTAGCAGCCGTATAAATTCCACTATTTTTATAGTTATTTTTTATCATCTTATACATATTAAATAAAGATATGGAATTAGCTTACTTCGTTTTCAATTTTATATTATTCCTCATTTGCTATTAAAAAATCTTGCTTTTCGAAATTATTAAGCAAGTAAAAGCCAAGGAAGTAAATATAAATTTTATAATAACTATAATAATAAATATAAATTGCATAGAATTACATAGTTATTAAATAATTTTTTTTGTATTGCATAAAATAAAACATATAAGTTACACTAACAAACTAATGAAAGTAAACAAATTGAAAAATAGAATTTATTATTTATTATTTTATATATATAAATAATTCTACCATCAGTCCATAGCATAAGAAATAGTGATCATCCTAACGTATACATAACCCCGAGGATTTCCGAAAAACTACCATTATTAAAACTTGGTTTGCTAGACTAATAGTAAGTACATGCCCTAAACGTTTGTTTTTATGTTACCTAAATTAATATCACCAATATTGTAGTTTTTCCTAATATAAATTTAATATTTATAAAAATAAATAAATTTAATAACGCAATATTAATCATACCACAGAAATACCAAATTAAAGAGAGCAAGAAATGATCAGAACCTGACAAAACTTTTTATCAAAAACTATTTTTGAAAGTTGAATAGGTTTAAAAAAATTACACGTACATGAATCGACGTGCTTTAAATTTTTTTTTCTTTCATGACATTCACTTCGTCAGTTTTCAAATATTTATTCATTATTGAAAAGTTTTCCATGCGAACTTGTCTTTTTGCCAGGATAAGGTATACCTAGCCCGGCAACTTCCGAAGGCGAAACGCCAGCTATTGCTGTGGCCACCGGCTTCGCCACGGCCAAACCTCCCGGGCCGACTATAGCCGTTGCTACTGGCTTCGAAGAAGCCACGCCGCCGACACCAGCGATAGCGAGTCCTAAAATATGACAGGCAATCAATTTACCGATGGTAGGAATAGAAATTACATTGAGACTGCTAAATTATTTGCTGATGAAAGTACAATTTATATGTAAAATCTCTGTCTTCATTCAATACCTATTTTATTTATTATAGAATATTGAATACAAGCTAATTCAGATTTTTTTAAAATAACGTGAAGTATTTATATAATATATGACTATTGTGAAATTCGCTTTGTGACTAATTGCTAGAACTTATGGTGCAAATAATTTGATAAAACAGATTTTTAAAACACTGCATTTTCGAAAGTTTTAGTATTTAAGAAAATCTTGTTTTTTTTTGTAAATTTGAATTTTCTAAAGATTTTATATCCTGTTTTTTTCTATCTTTAACAAGTTAACTGTGAGGGCTCTCACCGTTCTCATATTCACCGTTATGTATGTCTTAACAGATGCCTTAAAAAATATTAAAATAAATATAGAATTTAGAATCTAATAAAAAACATACGATTAATACACCACAACAAACTAATTTCAACATTTTAATCTCTCCAACTAAAAATAAACTAATTTTCAGTTTCGCTTAAATATTAAAAACACGTGCAAACACGCAAAATGGATCAAATAAGTGTTCAATGTAAATCTTATAAGAATTGTCAAAACTATCAATATTATTATACTATATAAAGTGTAAAATCTGTATATACCTATCGGATAGCCAAAGCAATAAAACTCTATAAAATGCATTTTGAAATTCATATCACCCTAATCATATATTTAAAGAAATATTTTCCTCTTTTTTACACTTATTGCATACATTTTCTTTTGACTTACCCACGGGTTTAGCTTCAGCAACTGATGCATCATCTGGAGGACTATTTACATGTACACTATCATCGCTGTTTTCATCAGTATCATGTTCTTTGTGATTTCTGTTAGGATGCTTTACCGTTTCATCAGAATCCATCAGATTGGATTCTCCAGCGAGTTTCGTTGCGCTTATTTCTGCATTGACCAATTTCTGAGCAGAATTACCAATTACTTCTAAATTTTCTGCATAAATCTTCTGTTGTTCATCAGATAAATAGCCAGAATGCTTCACCTTTTGCTGTAAATCTACTAATTTTTTAGCTGATAACTGAATAGAGTTAAGGTTTTGAGCAAAATTATATTTATCTTTTTCGACCGCCGAAGGCAGAAGAGAATTCACGCGTATTGGTAAATGTGGCCTATAGTCATTCAATTCTAAGTTGTCTACATTTTGTTGCTTGACGATTTCACTTATAACAGATCCATCAGGCGAAGTTTTTATTTGTAGAACTTGACCTTTAGCACCTCCATAATAAGATAGTTCTATCACATCGTCAGCTCCTCTATGCTCCGGTCTGCAAAAAAATAATATTTTAAAGTTTTAATTTTATGCTTCGGTATTCCGTAAATTACCTACCTTTCTAAAATTATAGATGCCATATAGAACTGAATACTGATAAAATTAACATTGAGATTCAATTGAAATAATGATATAATAATGTCCGTAATTAAATTTAGCTTATATAGAATAAATTAAAAAAAAACTGAAATATCTGTAAAACAATTTATTTCTATTTGTACAAAGAACTTATATACATACAAAATTATATCACAATTTGTAATACTAATTATTTGGTTAAAGAACTAAAATAAAACAAGTGAAAAAGTAAATTATTCTAATAATTAAACACCTACAAAATAAAAAAAAATGCTCCAAATCTAGCTCCTAATCCAATTTAAATTTAGTTCTATGTGTTCTGAGTTCTATTCATCAATATAATCAATGTCAAGATCAGATTCAGCGTGCGCTATACCTCCTGGTCCGACAATTGCAACTGAACTAGGCCTAAATTGAATTCTAGTATTATGACCCTGTTTCAAAAATGCTCTTGATATAGGCATCGCTATTGCCTTGCCGTAAGGACCAGCTACTGAAGTAGCAGAAGGTTCCAAAATAAGATCAATAAAAGCATCATTTCTTATGTTAGGATTCAAAACTAATTGTTCAGATGGTCTTTTCACGATATTACTTCTCGAGTCGTCAGTCAAACCTTTTATCATCATAGTAGTAATCAATTTCTGATTCAAATTTCTGTTGGCATTGGATGAATTATTATTTATTAGTTGATTCGTCATTTCAGAAAATTTTTTCTTTGATATATTTTCCTTCATATTTATATTTCCCATTTGCATTAAATATTCTGGTATAGTTGGCATATCTGGTGCATCAGATTTGCTATTGTAGTGTTCGATTTTATTCTCAACTCGTTGCATTGGATGCATTAACAAATCATAATAGGGTTGCAGTAATATTTCGGTTTGAAAATTGGATGAATCATGTTGGTTCTGTTTATAAAATTTATACACGGGAGTACGAGCAAAAGTCGGAAGCCATTTTTTGATATCCCAATAGTACGAAAATCTGTCAACAGATATTAATTATTTATAAAACTGTAAACATGTGATTATTCATTCATTTCATCTACTTAATACCTAATGCCTTCGAATTCATGCGGCCATGCATCATTCACATTGAAATTATTTTTTTGTTATATGTATTTTATAGTCCAAACAATAATCTGTTATTTATCCAATTTTCTAATGCTTGTTTGTTAAATTTATATAGTAATAACATACATGCAGAAAAATGTTAACATATCTTATAAATATTACTACTTCTCAATCCGGGAAGTATTTTAAATAAGGTGAAACATAAATAAAACTTAACTCTTAAATTATAACAATAAATAGAATCACCAGTCTCTATTTCTAAATACGATAGTGTTTTCTAGACATTGTCATCCTTGTTGTAATAAATAATTGGTCCGAGAGCTACGATACGCGCACCTTCAGGAATGGGAAAGTCGCCAGCATTACTTCTGCCTTGAGCCAAAGTGTCAACATTCTTGAAGAATTCATGTAAGTTTGTCGAACTGGGGACGGAAATGACACGTGCCCCGGGTCCGGCAACAGCAAGACCGTTAGGTTTTGTGTAGGCTAAACCTCCGGGTCCCACAATAGCTGTTCCGCCGCTCCCTGCGGTTGCAACGCCATTCGGGCCAGCTATAGCAATACCGCCCTTTCGAATTTTTAACTTATTGATGTAAATACCATCATTGTTGAGCACGGGCGGTGGAGCAGGAGTGGTTCTTTCAAATGGATTACTGATTCGCAATTCAGGAAGCTCATTATATTTATAACCGTGTTGGCTATGCCCATCGGAACGATAATTTGCCGCAGGCCCATTTAGAGATATGTTCTCCATAATAATATCAGCATCTACCTCTTCCGTATCCATTTCGGCATTGAATTTATCATTTAATCTCTTTCCCGAGATATCGTGTCTGAGCATCTTCGAATTTGCTTTCGGTTTGTTTGCCTGATCGAATTTCATTCCCCTGCTAATTCTGTCCAACACATCACTTTGTTGCGACGGACTCTCACCACAACAATCATTTGGATTAAAACCTGCAAGATTCTCAAAATCGCTTGGTAAATCCAAAATTTGATCATCGCTAATGAATGGACTATAGTAAATCAAAGGCAATTTCATACGTCGTTTTGTTGTAATTTTGTTATTCGAAATCACACCTTGAGGCAAGAGTCCGCTGTTAAACTGTGATAATTTGTTCCTCATTAAGTGATGAATATTGTATACAGTGTTGTCCATGTCAAAATGTTGAAGATTATTAATTTGGGACTTCTTATTGTCTGATTTAAATATATTGGTAATTTGTGGTTCAGGAAGAGCTTGCTTATTTAGTAAACGATTAATTAAAGGGCTAATGAGTATAACATGTTCAGGTGAAATCTCGCTTCTTGTGCTTATCACTTTATCATGCGGTATCAATTCTAAGTCGCCTTCTCTAGAACTTCCACCTACCGTATCTGGCAAAGCAGAAACTACGACATCAGTAACACTCATTGCGTTCACGTATGTTTTAGCATTGTTATTCTTTTCCTCATTTTTTTGCTCATTCGTTTCCATATTTTTTTGTTCATTCAAAATGAAATTTTTAACTATTTCATCCATCACATGGGCATCGTTTTGCTGTTGTTCAGAATTCACAAGCTCATCGGGCAACTCAATTATTATCTGCTTTTCAATTCTGTAACAATACAGAAAAAGTTTTTTTGATTCTGAATTATTGAATAACTATATTATGTTCTTAAAATTATTTTTGTATTATTTACAAAAAAATGATTAACATGTATGTATGAGTAAAATTTGGAATAGTCTAAAAATGTCTTACCTTCATCAAATAACGTCTTCACATTGTCTTCAAGAGTATTCTTTTTACACAACACAATGTTCTATATAAATTCAACAAATAAACACTAATGAATACATATGTTTGAATATTATGTACTGATATTGTTATAGGTATTAATAAGATAAGCATGAACAATTATTAGAATGTTAAAACATGGTTAAAGCGTATCACAGACAATTTGTTACAGGTGTAAATAAGCTATAAGTATTATAATTCTGTGTTTTCATGTAAAAATAAATTATTTACAACTTTTAGTAATAGCTCTATTCTATATGTATTAATATATTTAATATTTGAAAAGTACTTACTGTAAAGATGTTGGAGGTCTGCATTGCACCGAATTTGAAAAGTAAACAACGCAAACGCACTGAAATAAATTAATTTTTATATTACTAAAAAATACTTCACTATACATACACATAAATATAATGTATTATGCGCATTCTACATACTAATAAAACTATAATATCAGTTTTTTTCTAGTAATTTGATGATGTATATTTAACATAAATTGTAAAAAAAGAAGAATGAACAAAATAACTGCATGTAAAAAAGTAGCATTAGAAATGTTTATACATAGAAATATTTATAGTAAAAATTAGATATGCAGCCAAATAAGATGATCTAAAATTATTTTTTTTTTGATTAACTAAGCGTAAGAAATAATAATATGTATAGATAAATAATGTTTCATATTAATAAATAGGTACTATTATTCTTAATTTAATCATTTTAAATTATTTTATGACTAAAGTTAAAATCACAAACGAATAGCAAGCAAACTTCACTTAATTTTTATAATTTGTCGTAGGCCTATAATATTATACACATAGTTTTGTTTATAATTTCCAGTGATCATATAAATATTAGACAAAGAAATAATTATGATCTTTAAAAAAATTGTAGGCACTATAACATCTTCACCATTATTTATAAATTCTATTTTTTAATAAATAGTTTAGCAAGGCATACGCAGCTGTTTCAAGCTTCATAAAAAAAATTGGCAAATGCTTTGAAGTCATAAATCTTGCGTATGTACATTTTATTTGGTTAATAAATATAAATTGTTGTTGTTGAAGTATAATATAAATACTAAATAAGGATTTGTTTGTTAATTGTTTCGCTATGTCCATCATATATTTTAACTAATACTATGTAGATTTTTTTTGTTACTTCTTTACTTAAACAAGAAGACATATTAATAACGGTTAATGATTTCATATTCTTATTACTTTACATTGGCTTAGCACGTACCAAATAACGAATTTTTAGGGTTGCTCTCGATATCGATATTTTACAAAACCGTAACAAATGGAATGAATCCAGCGTTTTCGACAATACTTACGAGTCATGTATAATACATTAATTCAAAGACCGTTATTGTACTCTTATATAATTCTCCACGGAATTCAGTGGTGACAATGACCTTATAGTCGATGCTTTGGCAAAACTTTCGATACATGTGTAAGTAAGAACTGTAAGTGCACCAATTGGACACTAGCGATGGCTAAGTAAATGCGTTTGAAACAGGTGCAAGCAACCTGCTAATAGCAAAATTAACTCATTAACTGTATGTTTTAGCCATATATGTACTAATGCATATTATGAGTTCAATTAAGACCATTTCAAATCTTGTCGATGATAACAATTTTAGGTATATCTTAACGTTCAAAATATACCATCACATTTCGAATTTTTTGCCTCATGTTTAATAATAATCTATTTTAAGGGTTTTAACAAGAAAGTTTGTGTTCATTATATTATATATATATATATATATATATATATATATATATTGAACAAAGTTTAGGTTATAATAATCAAAGTTTTGTATGGAAATAGCATGGAAAAATTTTCAAAAATTTTAAAAATGTTTTTTTAGATGTGATTTAGCGAACAAATGAATGAATTAAACTCATTCATTTGTCGCTAAGTTATACCTAAAACATTTTTTTTTAAATTTTCAAAAAATTTTCCATGCTCTTTCCATACGAAGTTTGATTGAATTGCGCTCTATCTAAACGATAATATTAAGAGCTAAAACATTCAGATAATTGTTTTTTATCAATTTGGAACCATTTGAGCCCCTGGGAGCAAGGAAATTCGAAAATGACCATATTAAGGACCACCCTAATATATAAATATATATATATATATATATATATATATATATATATATATTATATACAGCAATTAAAACTTAAGAAGCTTACTTCAGAAGTCAACGGTTTGTCTGTCTATATTTGATATATTTTTATTATTATAATTACTTTGATAGTGATGACTTTAAATTTGATGCCAAAGAATCGCAATTTTTATTTGAAAACATATTTCCATCTACTTGGTACTTCCAAGCGAAAACCAAAGTCACTACTGCTGAACATCAGAAAGTCCGAGGTGGTAATCAAACCTAGAACGTAATCGTAATCAAACCTAGAAAGCCAGCTCCAACTAGTTACCCACATACCCACGGAAAATCCCAAAATTTTTTTAGAAATGTATTTAACTATAATATAATATATAATAAAATTTTATTAATTAAGTAATAGCAGTAAATCATAATTGATAATTTTGATTTTCATAAAAATAATTGTTATTTTTTTAATATTTGTAAAGATTTACCATCGCATATTGAATGAAATGTAAATCTTATCGTTTGTTGCTTATAATTATTAATAATTAACTTTGAAAATAATTGTAGTTTATAAATGCTTTTTATAATATTTTTATAGAAAATCAACGATCTGTTACAAAAATCCTTCATACTATTGTGCATATATATAAATCTCTCTCACACTATTCTTTCCTAATTCGAGTTGGAGTTTAACTCAACGCACGGACCTGCCCTAGGACAGTACTACTCACAATATATATATATATATATATATATATATATATATATATTCATCATAATAAGTATTGTATTTAATTAGGATTTCAAAATTAACATGACTAACCATCGTCCTGCTACTAAATCGTCATAATGATCTTTTTTACTTTACTTCAAACAAGTGCTATGCCCGTCCAATAGTTTTACTATACTCAAAGCGAAGCAAAAGGGTGATAAAACCCAGACGTGCAGGATTCTTTACAGCACGCCTATAAAAGGTTGCCGACCTCAGACGACGCCGGGAGTAGCGTCGCGAGGATAAAGAACAGTTACAAACAGGTAAGTCTATAATTGCGAGAGATTTGGAACGTCGAAGTGTTAATCAACAAACCATTTGCGCCGTCAATCAATAAAGATGTGTTTATTAGATTTGTGAGGTCAGAAGTGTCCTATTGTGTTTGAATTCCGTTTTAAAAAGCCTGTTAACTATTCTATCTTAGCCTGTTAATATTTTTTTGTTATTGAAATCTGTACACCAGACAGCATATATGTATATATAATACAATAGTACCCCGCGAAGACGATCATGCTTAATACGATTTTTACCATATTTTGGCACTTGACGCAGGTCCCTGCGTTATAAAACCCGCATTCCACATTCTCGCATAAGTCGCGTTTTTGGTCACGTCCCCTGAAAAACGTCTTAACGAAGTTTTACTGTATATATATATATATACATATATATATAAATATATATATATGTATATATAATATATATATATATATATATATATATATATATATATACGGCTAGTTAGTTAGCTAACGTTAGTATGGCAGATTTTTTGTTGCAATTTAATGCCAGGTATATCATGTTTTTTTCTAGTCTATGTTTACCCGATTGCCTCTAGATAATTTGCAAACATTTGCATTTATCTGAGAAAAATAATATTAGATATATGTTTGCAAGTTACTGCTGAAAGCTACAAAAAAATACTCAACAGAGATGAAAAAAATCATTGCAGAAATCCGTTGCGAATTATAAGATTTCAATTACCACGTAGAAAAATATCAAGGCCGGAGATTTTGTCATTTTTTTTAAATTTTTCTCCGTTTTTTACAGTTTAACCCCCAATTTTGCTTTAGATTTTGCGGAGTTCAGCGGTAAAAAATATATTAGAAAACATGTTTTGCACACTCAATATAGACAACCTTTTTTATTTTCTGAACCTTTGCAATCAATTCGAATGCTTAATAGATCCGTATCAGATAGTTTTGTTCGGAATAAGCGTTTTAGTTTGATTTCTATGCCAGCTTAACTTTTAGAAACAAGGTTATGAATACAACCACACTTGATACTAGACATGTAAACACTATTAACCCTTTCGCTACGAAAGTGTTTTCCGCAGGAGTGCCGCTGCTGTACGGAACAGAAAATAAAAATGTGCTGAATAATTAAAAATTGGGCTTCTAATAAACAAACATTACAATAAAAGTTAGAATTACTGATAGTTTAACTCATATTAAAGCAAAGACTGACAGAGAATATATCGTCCACGGACGACACTTGTATTGTCGAGTGGATGTCGTTTAAGGACGACACTCGTATCAAAACAGTTGAACACGAATTCACTATACGGTACAAATTAATATGCAGTATTTCAGAAATATCTAATTGATTTAATTGCTATTAAAGCAACAAAACAATTAGGCAGTGTTCAAGTAATTTTAAGGTGTATTTATTTCTATTTGCTCAAAATAATTATTAGGCGTAATAACATGCGTAGACAAATACAAATGTTTGTGAAAATGCTTGGATAATGATGTATGGAACACTCTGCCATTTTATAAATCTAAAATACCCTTTGGTTAATTGTAAAATATAAATTTTTTAAATGGGCCAATTAAAAATAAATTATTTTTGATAATATTCACAATTCAAAAATAATCATTTCTATTTTTAATAAAATGTATTCTATAATCATAGGCAACTATAATATGACCCATGTATAAAAAATTAATTGTCAAGCGTTTTGGAATCAACCTATTTTAACAAATTAAATTTAGTTTTGAAAGTGCTGTCCCACAAAAGTTTTGTTTAATATATGATACATGTTACGAACATTATTTATTTTTCATGGAATCAAACACCGGTTACACTGCATCATTATATATTCAACTATTAGCGCTTATTACGATCTGAAATGACCGCAATACGATAAGAAAGAGGTGAGATAAGAAACATCAATAGTTTCATATTAATTAAAACTTTACATGACGTATTATTCATAGTTAAATGAAATTAATGTACTATGCACAAGTTATTCATTAACTTAACAAACCCTTCCCCATTAACAATGAAAAATTTGAATGAGTGATTTTCCAAATACATTGAAATTATTATGATATTTTCTATTTTATTAAAATCAGAGATCATTTTATTTAGATAAAATTAGACATGTTGATAGTTCTAAACAATTATAAATATAACATTAAGAAACTAAGACAAATCATTATCCTAAAAATCAACCTTAGTTTTAATGAAATAAATAATGTTGATAACAAATCAATTAAATGTTGCATATAATAAAAGATATGATAAATATCAAACATAGTTTTCGATAAGTTCAGAGTCAATAGCAACGCGAGAACCATAAATTAACAGATGTAAAATAAAAATTACTTTGAAGCAACATTTTTATAATAAGTAGGAAATATCTAATAAAAAATTTCTAACAAAAAGTATATGCAATCGTTCAGTAAGAATGGTTCAAACTAGGAAAAATTTATAAAAATGACTTTTATAATAAAAATAAAAATAAAAAATAACATAATTAACTAAAATATATACGTACTCAATCACATAAAATCATTGCCAAAATATTTATTTATTTGTGTGCGTGTGTGTGCAAATCCTTGAAGGCAGTTACATCAGATAAAAATCAAAGAAATATCAAAATCTTCATTGCAAAACGTTTTGACATATATGTTATATGTCATATGTCACACATGACATTGTGTACATCCTAAATAAATTTCAACTCTGGATACTATAAATTGTATCCAAAGTTGAAATTTATAAGTGATGTACACAATGTCATGTGTAACATACACAAATAGCACTAGCAAATGTTTATCAAACGCTTCATTTAGAACAAAAAGTAATTCACTGAAAATAAATATATATATATATATATATATATATATATATATATATATCTGGAGGGAGAGGCACACAGGTCTAATTGTGAAAATCAAACCAATCAGTAATCAATAACGCATATCAAACAGACAACTATCTGACTAAGTTCAGTAAAATTCTCAGCTAGTCCATCATTGTAAAAATCTGTTTTTGTTAATTTGTAACCTTGTCCTTTTTACTCCATTGGCGGGGTAAAAAAAAACAGTCAGGGGAAAACAGCTACACCAGAAACAGAATATATAATAGCTACATCATTCAATCAACGCAAAATATAAATTTCTATGGTATTTTGTCAGAAATAATCATCAGCAAAGTTAGAATAACTATTTATTTACCTTATCTCTTGTAAAAATGCTTTTTTATGCTTAATTTACTTTTTTATTTACTATTTCATATTGTTTACGTCTTTGCCATGGTAAAGGTCAGATGGTCATTTTTACGCTACCCAAATATAAGCGTTTTTAGAGGTTTTATAAAAAAAAACTGTTGAATCTAACTTAAAATAACTTATAAAACATTTAAATAATGTAAACTTAAAAATTATATTAAAGTATCGTAAACTAAACTACAGTGCTCACGACTACAGAAACTCTCAATTTTCTAACATTGCTGTTTACCTCCCGAAAGCGACATCGTAAGTTGGCTGGTAAGCATAGACCTTACATTAAACTTGTATATATATATATATATATATATATATATATATACACTACAGTATAAGATCAGCAATATAAGGTCTATGCTGGTAATACACATTTTTCTCTCTACTTTCAAATATTCTTGTTAAAAATCTTCAATTTTACTTATTTTTGAGACATCGGTGGAGGACCTTCTCACCCGTGGACCTTTAACCTCCGCTCTCCCTATATATAATCTATCAGATAGATAGATTCTATCTATATCATTAAATACACAGGCCAATTCAGTCCTAATTTAAAATATTGCCACTGTTATGTTCACCATAAAAATCAATAAAATACATCATTTATAATACACGCGAATATTAACCAAATTTTGATTAAGCTCTGCCACTTACCAGTGATACTAGAAGGGTCTTCATCTTGGTCTGAAGTAAATCTCCCAAAAACTTCTCCAGACTTCTTCCCTATCAACAGATTCGCGCAATGGTTTGTCACTAGGTCAACGACATGTGCAGTTCTTTAAGAAGTGGCTTATAGAGCACGACTGACCTCGACGTCACGATGGAGCTTGCCTTATAACATCGCACGCGGCCATCGATGGAGAGAACACCGACTCAGGTGGGGAAGTCTTCAGCAGACTCTGATTAAAGTCGATGCTTTTTCGCACGCTCCGCCGATGGTATAAGAACGCTTTGTTTGTTTATCTTTGAACATTTTTAATCTCATGTATCAGGAATGGATGGTTCATTATGTCATCAACTGAAGAATAGTGTAGTAGCACCAACGAGAGCAATGAACGAACTGATTATGATAACTCATTTATATGATGTAATAAGTTTAGATTCAATTAATTTTAATATTAACAACGAATTAGTTACAAATGTTCTTCATGCATTAAATAGCTTCTGTTGAAATGTTCTTTTAGGTTATGAAAAAACATTTGTACTTTTTATAGCACTGCAACTTTTATCGTACATTATCAACTTATTTGGTATTTATAATAGGGTAGGACGAGTCACAAAAATCCAATTTGACTCTTAGCAATTATATTGTAAAAACCAAAACAATTATATCATAACACATAACACATATCAAACAAACAACTGTCTGATTATGTTCAGTAAAAATCCTAGCTAATTCATTATTCTAGAAATGTGTTTTTCTGTTTTTCAAACAATTGTAACCTGGTCCTTTATATACCATAGGCGGTGTAATTTGGAACGGATAGGAGGCAAACGGGTTTCATGTTTTATTTTAATTTTAAACGATTTTTACAAAATATTAGCTACATTATTTAACCAATGCATCATGTAAATTTCATGAGTGTATTTTTTACAGAGATAACACTGTAATTAACCTTGATCTGATATTTTGTCAGAAATATTCATCAGCAGAGTTCGATAAACTATTTATTTAATTTTTGTCTTGCATAATTCCTTATTTTAACTTATTTATTTTTTTATTTGCTATTTACTATTTTTTACATCTTTGCCAGTCTCAGGGTTGAGTTGGTCTCCTTTTCCCCATCCAGGTGTAAGCTTTTATAGAAAAAACTGTTGAATCTAACTAAAAATCAACTATACATCTTATAAAACAATTAAATTACGTATACTTAAAAATTATATGAAACTAAGCGACTGTGCTCACAATCAAAACATATAATAACGAGAAAAATACTATGGGCTGTTTTTCTCCTGATAGCAACGTCGTAAGAATCAACCCTGCTCTACCCTAGATCACCTTCATCTTTCAAATAGAAGTCTTCCTACGAAATTGTAATAATTGGCACTAACCATCTTCATACATTTCTACAAACATACATACAGCACTACAACTCGATATGATAAATATGGAACACATCTAGGAACTAAAAATGGAACATTTTTAAATGAAAATATTATCCAATGAAAATTAATATATGATAAATGTTAAAATAAATAAAAAATAATTAAGGAGAACTTGTTCAAAAATATTAACCCTATATAAGTTTTTGTTAACCTTTTATAACTTTTTAGAATGAATTATTGGAGAAAGGGTATGGGTGTGTTTCCATACAGAATTGGCCCCACTCTGGTATTTAGATTTTGATGCCATTATATGGCAAAAAAATACGATCATCATATGGCAAAACAATACGATATACCAATTTTCAACTACCTAGCTCATTATTTAACCGAGATATCATTGAAAACATGTTAAAGTAGCCTTTTTTTAGACTCACTTTCTGTTGGAAATATGAGAAATGTCAAAAAATATTAATGTGATTCTATTCACACTGATTTTGTCTATGTTGTTCATAACAAATGTGAAAAAAATATTTGTTGGTGCATGAAAAAATGAAAATAATTTCACATTTTCCATTGGCTATCAGTGCGGCTCTTTGGACTACTTTTAAATTAGCATCATTCGAAAGCCTGTACATTTTCCTTCTGTTGTTCAAAATTTCATTCAAATCTAGGTGGAACTTCGTGGTCAAAATTGGAAAAACTTAAGCTAGTACACGGTACAAAAACACCCATATTAAAGTTCACTTTGCAAGAGCGACGAGACATAAGGCTCATCGTTGTCGTGCGTCTCGACTAATTCTGTATATGAAAATATATATTAAAGACCAAAATTCATTTATATCTTGTATATAAGTATATTCATTAGTCATAATTTAAAATCCAACACGCCGAATAAAAACAATAATTATTATCATTGATTATTTTTGTTCGCCGTACAAGATAGGACTAACATATTTCAATGTATAAAAAACTTTCAAAATTTCAATATTATTTATATATTAATGTTGACAACAAAAATATTTTAATTTTAATTCAATACCTTTTTGGATTTTATACAATGTTAATATGATAATTCATAGAGTTATTAAAGACAGTATGCATTTCATTTTTATTTACGCAATTTATAACGCATATTAAATAAAGTATAAATTAAAAATATATGAGAGTATTAAAATTATATTAAATACAGTATTAAAAATATATTTATAAAAATACTTCTATGAAGAATTTGTCTACACATACGTAACACTTAACACATAAAATGTCACAATAAATTATAATTATTATGCTTTTTTATGGTGAATAGGGAAAATAACAATTATTTATTACTTTATTTTAATTGTTGTTTTTTGAATCGATATTGATTTTTCAAAAATCATATTTTTTGTGTTTTCTGTGCACGATTTTTGAATTGGCCCTCTCCTGGATTTTCAAGGTTCGAGGGAAAGATACGGACACCGCCGCAACTGCGGTGCTCTTCGCGTTCCAAACCCTATCTCCCTGCTAGAGGATTCCAGGGAACTCGAACGCTCATACAGAAAAGAAAACTCTCCCCGTATCTCCCGACGGCGTCTCCAGGTCATTTTGGGTTAACCCGACGAACTCTCTTGCGAGGGCCCGACTTGTAAACGGTTCCGCTGCCAGATTCCGGAATAGGAACCGGATTCCCTTTCGCCCGATGGGTGTGAGACTTTATTCAAAATAAAATACACCAACATCAACATAGGATTTCTCCTGGGGCTTAGGATCGACTGACCCGTGTGTAACGGCTGTTCATACAAAACCCTTCTCCAGGTTTTTTTTTATTTTGGATTTTTTTTGCAATTTCTATAACTTACTCTACGGTAAGTTAAAAATGAATAAGTATAGTCAAGTTGAATTACTTTATACTAGATATAATTGAAAAACTAATTTCTGTGCATAACTCAATAAAAGCAGATACGTAATTAATATATATTGTAGCAAAGAGTACGTGAGGTACTACCAATGGCCATAAAAATTGGTTTAATAAAGTAATGACAATATGAAATTTAATGTTCCAATTTCAATTAACAAATTTCACCCCTCACAAAAATTAATTAACTAACTTTCAATTTTATTATGAAATACGAATATAATATATGAAGTAAACATAGTATCATGATACAGAATATATTCTGTAAAGTAAATAATAAAATATATTTATTGTTGAAAACTTTGCAAATTTGAATTTTTAAAAATAAAATCCATGTTCATTTGTTAGAAATTGAGATGTTTTGTTTGTAAATGTCACTAGTTTAGAAACATATTCCTAAATTGATTTAGGCTTTAAGATTTGAGTTAAAATTATTAGAAATAAAATGTTGCAAGCAGCTATGAACAAGTTTGGTAATTACTTCCTGTAACTGAAATGTAAATTGATTCTTTATTTGCAAAAACGAAATATAGGCGCTGGGTTTATCTTCTTGTTCCAATTCGATTTTATTATCTTTTTTTTCATTACCACATTTTTTAAATATATTAAAAGTTTCAAATATAATATATTATTGAGTCTTTGAATAAATTGATTTTTTTTGATAGGTATAAAATGTGCATGCCATGACGTGTCATAACGAGAACATTATTCAATCAAAAATCATGATACGAGCTAGTATAAGAGATAGTTTTTAACTTCCCGTAGGGTAAGTTATTGTAATGGGCCAAAAATCGAAGTTGAAAATTTTTACATTTCTCGACGTTTTGAAGGTTTCTGAACATTTTGGCATACCTCAGAAAGAATGGATGTGTGTGTGTATGTGTGTATGGATACAAATTTCCAGTCACGTTTTTGGGCGCACGGATCAACCGATTTTAATGGTTCAACAAACATTCGATTCCTATTGATAGAAAGATGTGCTGATTAGTTTTTGGCAAAAGCAGGTCCAGCAGTTACGGAGATAAAGAGCAAAGAGTGCAGAAAATAGAAATCGAGTTTTTTAGAGAACGGAGCATCCGATTTGAATGATCTAAAAAACATTCAATTAGTAATGATTGGGATAAGTGTTTATTAGTTTTTGACAAAGGCAGGCTCAGCCATTTCGAAGATACGGAGTCAAATATGTAAAAAATGGCAGTTTTTGAGAGAACTAAGCGCCCGATTTAAATGATTCAAAAAACTTTCTGCTTGCTTAACAAAATAATTGATTTTGTAAAAAAAATTTTTGTTACAACTTTTTTTTACTATAGTTCTAATATACTTTAAATAAATAATTTCAACTTTGAAATTCAGTTTATATAATTTTTATAAATATTAGACAATGTTACAATATTAATAAAAATCTATTTGAAAACATTCAGTATTCCTCGAACATTTCGTTACGGTACGGGAAGTTCTAGCAATTTGCCTTAAGGCACGATACCATACACCCCACTAGTTCAGTATTGTTATGTTGTTAATATTTAAGGGCGGCACATCGATTTCAAATAATTATATAGTTTGTATAAAATTTTATATCATTCCATAAGTTTCGATATAAAATAAAAATTTGTACAAACTATACAAGCCTTTAAAATTGATGTACTGCCCTTAACAACATATATTAATTACATATATCTCAACATCAAAATTAAATAACAAATTATATATATATATATATATATATAAATATATATATATATAATATACATATATATATATATATATATATATATATATATATTTATAATTTATATATATATATATATATATTATATATATATAAATTAGGGCGAGCCGATATTGAAGTCGCTTAGACACATATGATTTTTGGATACTAGAGATCAAAATAAGATACTTTGCTGAAAAAACTATACCTCAAAAATGAACTCTGGTGCCTCGTGCATTGACCCAAAGATATGAGTTGAATTTTGAAAAAATCCGTTTTAGCTCATTTAGAGTGCTCCAATCGCGTCCAAATATATGCCCACCCCCAATAACTTCGAAGGGCGATTCACCCATGCCCATCGTTCAACCCGTGGGACCTCACCTTAGAGGTCTCCCATACAAAAATTGCAAAAAATCATCGTTTTTGGTATATTACTCAGCAAAAAACGTACAATATAAGACAATAAGCTAATATAGCGATATGTGTGGTGACATTTTACATCTGTATATTATGTATATATATATATATATATACACATATATATATATACATATATATATATATATACATATATATATATATATATATATATATATATATATATAAATCTTATGTAAAAAATTTCCATATCGCAAAGTTTGTTCCCGTAATTGCTTTGCCGATTTTATCAAATTTTATATTCATATTCAGTAGGTACTTGGGTATCCATCTTAATAAAGAAAAATGTTTTTATTGCAGCAGCATAAGTTTCGAGCCTTGATTTGAGTCATCTTCATTGCATATAAATAATCAAAACAAAAACACAAATATGAGAGCACTAATTAATATAACACATAGTTATATAACAAATCAATTAAATATTAAAGAGCCAATAAATATTAATTCAAGCACTGTTTAAAACTATTGCCATGATTTGATAAAAAGTACCTTTATAAACCTTTTCATTTATTTTATTAAATTAAAAAAAAGTAACTATCTGTAATATTAATAACTTAAAAGTAATTATACCCTTAGTAGAGCAAACGTCTGATAATGAGATGGACCAGGAAAGAGAGGAGCAAAATTGCGGCTTCGTCACCAACTTCGGGGAGGAGTTTGACAAGCACGTGAACACCCTGTGTTCGCGGAATAAATTATGCTGCGAGCCCTGCAAACTCCGTTTTAAGCTCCGAACGGACTACGATGACCATAATTATGATGTTCATCACTGTGACTAAAATAACGTGGATTTTAGAACAAATATTCATTCATTCCTACAATATTTATTTAATGTAATTCATACTTCTTAAAATAAAATAAAAATACACTGACGAAAATGAATGAACTTAGTTTCAAAGTATTGAGCAAGTTAAATTTAGTAAAATAAAGTATTACTTCAAATGAGATGCTTAAAAGTGTTGAACAAACAATAGTGCTACTTGCACTCGAAATTTATTACAAATTTCACGACATTTCTGAAATTGTAATATGCTCAAATAATGACCTGCTATAAAAATTTAAACTAGTGGTGCATGACATCGTGCTTTAAGACAATTTTCTGGAATTTTCCATACTAGGAATAAAAATAATCAATGATCAACATAAGTTGATTAACGATTAATAACACTTATTTTAAATATTTTCAAATAGATTATTATAAATAAAAACTACAAATTTTTAAGTGCTTACTACTTAGACGAGTGTGTTCTATAAACAATTTATATGTACTTTTACAAGAAATGTAAACATACATGTATGAAAAAAAATTTATTCAAGACAAATTTTTCAAATCATTTTAGCATAAAATAAAAACTTTATATTCATTATAACTAACAAACGTGAACAGCATCTAAAAATTACGTTAGATCTATGTTGAGAACATATGCAACTATAATTAAAAACAAAAATTGGACACAACGAAAGAGACCATAAGTTATTTTCCGATATCAACGACCTGAAACTGGAATTCTGTTTGTTTCCTCTTAACTTTCAAAATGGTAAAGTATGCCCTTCTTCTTGAAAACAATTTAATTACCGTTTAATTATACTTTTATTCAGACTCACTTTATTCACAAACTAGGAGAGAAATGTTTCATTTAACAAACAAGCAGATGCAAAATAATAATGAAGTACTATTTTAAAATAAATGGAAAATTATAGATCTATATTATTTAATTCAAAATTGATATTTCAATAAAAATTCTAATCTTGATTTTATTATTTCCAATTAATTATTTGTAGTTTTGAGTAAATAGTTTTCTGATTTTTTAATATTATTATATATCTTCATATATATAGTACCATTGAGCATTCTAATAGCAACGACCATAATACTGTTGTTATTCTTATTAACTTGTTAATAATTAAAATTTAAAATAAAAATTAAAATTTCTATAAAATGTCTGATAATTTGATGTGTACATGTCAAATGATCATTTTTAATCGCCAAATGGCATTGTTTGCCTTTGCCAAAAATAATCAGTAAGTTACTCCATTAATACGAATACGAAATGACTTGTAAATTAATCAAATCGGTTGATCCGTGTTCCAAAAATTATCGACGAAAATTTGTATCCTAACACACACACATAAATACATTTATTTTTTTCTGAAGTGTGCCAAAATGTTCAGAAACTTTTAAAACGTAAAGATGTATACAAATGTTCATTTTCGATTTTTTTACGATTACTATAACATACCCTAAGCGAAGTTAAAAATACCAAAGCTTTAGATTAGTTATTTACTTGGTTTAAAGTACGATAGTTCTTTTCCACTGAATGAAAGGTAGGATGTTAGCCGAAACGTGTGGTTTATCAAATAAATTTCTAACATTTTTTTATTATTGTAACGCCCCATCTTCAAACTTAACTAATATATATTACTAGCAAACCCGACAAACTCCGTTTCGCCACCAGATGGTTTCGTGAGAAAGATGAAGAAATTTACAACAGTAATGAATTTATATCTATTACAAAAATGAAGTGTTTTTTAGTTGAACTTCTCTAAGTAAATGAAAGTGAATCCGCAAATTATCCGTTTCATTGTAGTGCTCTTTGGTAAACAACATTTTTTGTTTTTTTGGTCTGACGTTAACACAAACAAAGCGGATGGTTTTTCAACTCGTGCACAGGCAACGTATAACTGCCCATGTGAAAAACAATGATTTTCTAAATAATCTATTTGAAATTTATCTCGCAAACACTAAGCGATTGTCTTTGAGACTTGTTATTGCGAACTGGAAATTGCAATCGTTTGAAGTCAAACGGAAGACCAGTCGGAATCATTGGTATGTCACCAAATCGCCAGCAATTTTTGATTGAATGGTGAAATTCAGTGCGTGTACATCATTACTCTTTGCGTCAAGAATTGCTCGTTGACTTAACCAAGCTTAATTCTGATAATTCTCACTAATGTCATTACTCGAATTTTTAATTACGGTGCGTAAAGTTCCAGCAATTTGCATTAGGGCACGATGCCATGCACCACTAATTTTTTTTAGCTATAAACCTTGCGGAGCCCGAGACCTTTCCAACGAATGCAAAATTGTCGAAATCGGTTCGTGCTTTCTGGAGTTATTTCGTCAGGAAGAAAAACCCGACTTATTTTTATATATATGTAGAAGATAATCTATTTGAAATTATTTAAAACAGTTATTGATTATTTTTATTACTCGAATTTTTAATTACGGTGCGTGAAGTTCCAGCAGCTTGCATTAAGGCACGATGCCATGCACAACTAATTTTCTTAGCTATAAACCTTGCAGAGCCCGAGACATTTCCAACGAATGCAAAATTGTCGAAATCGATTCGTGCCTTCTGGAGTTATTTCGTCAGGAAGGAAATCCCGGCTTATTTATATATATATATATATATATATATATATATATATATATATATATATATATAGAAGATAATCTATTTGAAATTATTTAAAACAGTTATTGATTATTTTTATTACTCGAATTTTTAATTACGGTGCGTGAAATTCCAGCAGCTTGCATTAAGGCACGATGCCATGCACAACTAATTTTCTTAGCTATAAACCTTGCGGAGCCCGGGACCTTTCCAACGAATGCAAAATTGTCGAAATCGGTTCGTGCGTTCTGGAGTTAATTCGTCAGGAAGGAAAACCCGACTTATTTTTATATATATATAGAAGATATCAACATCAAAATCAAAATATTTTCTGATATAATTGGGTAGGGCTGGGGGGCGAAGCTTTAATTTAACTTTTAGCAATTATACTGTGAACACTAAACCAACTACATCAAATTACAGAACCAACAAACAACTAACTACTTTCAGTAAAATTCCCAATCATTGTACAATTATGTTTTATTGCTATTTTTCAAAAATTTGTTACCTTGTCCTTTTTACCTTATAGACGAAGCAAAAACGGATAGCTAGGAAACAAAAACAAAAAGACTAACGAGCAGAAAAAACACTTTCGTTACAAAATTGACAATGTGGCCATTTATCTTCGTGGTATCAAAGTCACCCGATTTAAGGTGACTTGGTGGCTTTTTACCCGCGGACCTTGAAATCCTGATCTACTATTGCAAGTTGCAAAAACTTGCCAATAAGTATAATTAATAGACTTAATCAATTGGAATTGAAATTTAGCAACTTTTAAAATTGCAACAATAAAATTTTTGTAACTTCGACACAGATCATTATTCCCAGCTTTTATGAATAACCGCCAATTCCTAGGTCTATAATATTTTAGGATGATATAATAATAAACTTTATCATCATACAAAGTTTCATTAAAAAAATTCATATAATTAATTACGTCGGACTAATCAACTCGTGTCCTTATCCAGTTTTATCAAATAGTTTTAATGTTTTGAAATCGGTTTAACATACACGCACAAACCCACCCAAGTTCTCCAATATTGCTGTTAAACGATTCAGAATTACTTGAAACGTCGAGACAATGTAAAATAAGCAAATAGAAATATCTAACGAAATCATAAGCTCCTTCGGGAAGATGTAAGATAAAATATAAATATTGCGAATGTTTATTTACATATGTACATTTGCATGAATGTTTGTACCGAAGTGCATGCGGCGTCTGTTGACACGTTTCACTTAAAAACATGTTTCCGAATTTATTAATAATTAGATATGCGTGCATCGCAAATGCCATGTACGGCTAATAATTCCATAGTAAAAACACTAGTTACAGCACCACGCTCCTATTACATTAAACCTGATTACCCGGTTACCTGTATTTAAATAACGAAGGAAATGGACACATCAAAAAACGCATATGGGTAGCCATTTTAATGCTTCATGAAAAAAACAATAATTTATGTTACAACTAGTTTGATATCAAATATGCTCAAATATTTGATGAAATGTATAAGTGCAAAAAAGCGCCCATTCGTGAAGACTCTTTGCAAGTGTCCACACTTACTTATTTGGTCTCAAGAATATTATTAGATCATAAATTATACAACAAAGACTACTAAAAAAACACTTATTATAATAAAACCATTAGCGATATGATAATTTGATACATATACCATACTCGTGTCAATCAGGTCGTCTACATCATGGAATTATTAAGCATACTCGTAATTTATGGTAATGATATTATCAAAATTTAAACAAAGTAAACAAACTAAGTATATCATAAACATAATGGGTAGTGCTGCCTTAGGACAGGTCTGTGAGCTGAGTTAAACTCCAACTCGATTCAGAAAAGAATATTGTGGGAGATTTCTCATTTCCTTTTCACAACGCCAAAATGAGCTATTTTCAATTGGAAACATATTGCCCTATATTCCCAAGTGAAATTGGGCTACTACTGCACGATGTCAGGTTGTCCAGAGCAAAGTTCGAACTCACTACCCCGTCCACACGAGTCCGTGAGCTTATGGAGCATCCATATATCATGAACATATAAACATATTTTTTAAAAATTCTTTTTTTTATAGTTTAGAACAGTCAAATATGTTCTTCAATTTTTTTAAACAGAACTAAATGAGAATTAATTAAAGTTCTTCTCTGTTTGTAAAGTTCTAATAAAAAATTCTTCTACGCTAGTCATATAACATGTTTGATTAATACTACTTAGGCAAAGTTCGTGAAAATGTTAAGGTTTTTTACAAAATCTTACACTGACAAAATATCAAAATGTACATCTTCTGAGAGCTTATCGTTAAACAATAATTAGATGTACATATAAAAAATATATCATGGCAATCACAAATTGCAATTGGGAGAAAAACGGAAATGTTTAAAAAGTAACTGACTAATAACAAAAGTACCTTCTTGCGTTGTTATTTGTTTTGTGAGCACTGTGACACTGTGAGCATTGTAGTTTTCTAGACTTTATTATAATTTTTAAGTATACGTTATTTAATTGTTCTAGAAAATGTATTGTTTAAGTTAGATTCAACAGATTTTTTTATATATGCCCAATAACAGATCACACTTGGATAGGGTAAAAAGAACAACTAAACCTTCGACCTGGCACAAAATAAAAAATAGCAAATAAAAAAGTAAATGAATTTTACAAGAGATACGTTAAATATATAGTTATTTCAACACTGCTGATGAATAATTTTGATAAAATACCAGAACTAGGTTAATTACAGTGTTGTCTTTGTAAAAAATGCACCCATGAAATTTATATTTTGCATTGGTCGAATAATGTAACCATTATTTTGTAAAATATCCTTTAAAATTAAAATTAAACATTAAACCTGTTTGCCCCCTGGCAAAGAAAACATTTTATAATACGATAAATTAGCTGAGACTTTTACTGAAAGTAGTCAGATAGTTGTTTCTTTTATATGTGTTCGGTTTTAACAATATAAGAGCTCAAAGTCAAATTGGACATTTGTGCCTGTATAAAATTAAAATATATTTATTTAAGTTTTATTTATAGATATTTTGCAAAAAATTTTATTGAAAAAATACAAAAATTAGCAGGGTTTATCGGCATTGCAATATAAGAGAAAAATCTTATCATTTTTAAATAGCCGAAGTGAAAGAAAGTGCTTTTCAAAACGATTCTAGATTCTGTATAATTATCATCTGCTAAAATGAAAAAAATATGTTGCTCATATCTAAAAACATTCAATTTAATTTTGACCATACGAAAAGAAATTACTAACTGCAAATGGAGTAAAATCGATATGATCTGAATGAGTTAGGTACTGTAAAAATTCAACTTTAAATACACTTGGCCGATGTGTAAACATAACTGTCGTGTGTCATTAAAATACAGACAGAGTATACAATTTAAACAAATAAAAGTCAAATACTTCAAGTGATAAAATTATATTTTCAACTGTTGTATACTGTAGCCAGAAAATTAGGTCATAGCAATATGAGCGAAATAAATTTTGCAGAAAAGCAGCTTAATAAATTAAGAAAAGTTGGATTAAAATATATGATAATGCAATATCACTACATATATATATATATATATATATATATATATATATATATTTCTTTACTTATTTGTTAAACATTTCTTCCTTCATACCTGATTGCATTTCTTGTTTAGCTTGCTTATTTTTTATAAATAATAAACTGTTCAAATTTTATTGGATCCTAATTTAATGATTTTGGTACGACAAATGTTTTCCAAAAGTTGTCAAAGAAAAAGTACTTAAAAATTATTATTACAATAACAAATTAAAATTATAAATCTTAAGGGGTTAACACACTCAAAGCGTTGATGAACTGACATTATAGAATTTTTTAACATCGCATTTTGAACACTTATGATTACAGAAATTTCTGGTAAGATATTGATTTATCTATAATTATGGAACACATATTAAAGTTACATGATCGTCGGTAAAACATGTAGTTTATCCATTTCATACGTGTCATTAATAGTAATGGCAACTGAATTTAGTCAGTCTTAGACAATGGCCATATATTACAATGCATAATGAACAAATGAATTCCAAATATAAAATGTGATGTATTTAACGAATTGGTATTCAAAATATGTATTATAGTGTGTGAAAGTTTCAAATCGGATGCTTCATCAAACAGAAGTCGAATTACTATTCAGATCCTATACTATTACCTGGATGATGTTTATGCAAGATATTATTACAATAGCGCTAAAGCAAATGTTTTCAGTTGAACTACTTCGACAATATACATGATGTTATTTTTAAGTTTCAAACAAAAAATAATGTGTTTATAAATTCTTTCGTATGCTAAATATCGTTTCCAGACATTAAGTATAGAGACAGTAGTAATGATATCGGCAATCCAATATAGATGACAAGTTATCATCTTCCACATGTAAGAAATGAATATTACAATATTGAAATATAGAATTTTTGGGCAGATTAAGTTGTTTCTGTATGTAATGCTAAATAATAGTAATTGTAAAGAAATAATGTAAGTTTCAAATACAATTAAAGTATGAAAAGGTAATAAGGCAAAAAATTACATGCGAATTTCTTACAACTTATAGACAATTTTTTAAGTTTAGACAATTTTTTCAAATATATTCTAATTAAATAATTAATACAAGAATCCCCATTTTTTTCTAGAACTTTTTCGGTCCGTAGCATTGGATTCTCAAATGAATTCAAAGTCTTAAAACTATAGAAGACATACGATGATAAATTTATAAAATATAATGGTCCTCATACGGTCTACGAGATAGAAATGATAAAAACTAATTTATGCAAATGATGAGGTAAAATATGCGAAACTTTTTCGTCATGAGATGAGTTGTATTGTGCTATTTGCATTAACATATTTGAGAATTCAAACCAGAGTAGAAAATATTGTTGTTATGATGAATTAATTTACATGATATTAGAGTTCGATTGTTGAAAGCATTAAAATAAGATAATCTCATACTAAAATGGTATAATAAGATCAAGATTAATATTATATAAAAACACTTAATTTATATAAAAATAATTAGTAGTTTATAAGAAGTATATAGTAGAGTAAAGCGGGGCTTTAAAGTCCGTGGGTAAAAAGGTCCATCTCAAGAACGAGTAAAGTATGGTATTTTTTACTGATACTATTTTAAAGTAGATGGCACAAGATATATAAACCAACTTAAATCCGGTGACGGCGCCATCACGAGATAAATGGCCACATTGTCAATCCTTTAATTCCTCTATTGTTTAGTTCATGATGCCTGAACATAATTTCTAAGTTATTTAATTGTTTCATAATATGTTTATGTTAGATTCAACATTGAAAAATGCGTAAACAATAAGAAATTTGTAAATAAAAAGTAAATTAAAGTAATATATATATATATATATATAAAATATATATGTATATAATGATAATAATAATTAAATAATAAATTATTGTTATATCAAACTGACTTACTTACTTACAAATGTTACACTTATGATTTTACAGATAGTATAGACCATTTATTTACATAATACCATTTTACTTTCTGTGGTATTTAAAAATTCATAAAATACACTGTATTTTTATATTTGTGGCTTCTCTGCCAAACTTCTGTATCTTAAGAGTATTTACTTAAGTAGTTAAACATATAAAATTTTATGAAATTGTTGAATCGTAACTGAATCTTTCTGAAATACAAATTCAGCAGTCAAAAATCAAAGGGAGTAGGGTGGAACACAAAGGTCCAATTAGACTTTAAGCAACTATATTGTGAAAGCCAAATCATTTATATCACAACAAATGACACATATCAAAGAAACAACTATCGGACTATGTTCAGTAGAACTCCCAGCTTGTTGATCATTGTAGAAATGTATTTTTTTGCTGTTTGTCAAAAAATTGTCACCTGGTTTTTTTAGCCGATAGACAGAGTTTATCTACAATTTTAAAATTTACGAAACAATAGCTACATTACTCAACCAGTTCAAAATATAAATTTCATAGATACATATTTGACAGAGATAACTTTGATATTTTTACTTGTTTATCTATTACTTTGATCTGGTATTTTATCAGAAATATTAATCGACCTAGCTAGAACAACTATTTTTTAATTTATCTTTAGTAAAATGGCTTTTTTTATTTGATTTATTTTTTTATTTACTATTTTTTATTGTTTACCGCAGGGTGAAAGTTCAGTTGGTCCTGTTTATCCCACTCACGTGCAAGTTTTTATAGAGGTTATATAAAAACCTGTTGAATCTACCTTAAAATTAACAATACATTTTTTAAAACAATTACAAAACTTATACTTAAAAATTATATTAAACTCTTGTAAACTGAACAATAGCTTCTAACCAAAAAACTAAACTAACTCAAGGTGATGGCTAGTTATACAACTTTTTCCTTCTGCTTTCAAATATTATTGTTAAAGAATCCTAAACTTTCCTTGTTTTTGAGATGTCGGTGGTAACCCTTTTTACCTGCAGGTCTTTAAGCCCTGCTCTACCCTATATAGCACAACTATATAAAATAAATATGGCGACATTTCTGAAGTCTGGTGATTATTAATTTTTTTTATAATATATGTATTTTTGTTCGTGTGTATGTACGTGTGTTTGTATTCGCGTTGTGTGACCTTTCTCCGTCAAAAAATATTCCGTAAATCAATGTGACTAGTTTGTTTCAATATGATGCACTGGATTAATTAGAAATTATAACGGTAGATGCTGGTGACATGAATAGAGTGGAGATGCTATCCGGAACCGCGCTATACTTTAAACACAATTAAACTTGACGATCGACTGAGAGGAAAAGAAGCAGCTGCTTTCAACTTTATTATAAGTTGCGAACTGGAAACCGCGAATGGGTTATAGGACAATGTTGTATCACGGTCGTACGAGGAGTTTAATGCGACGGTAGAGAGTTCACGATTATAGCTAAACTTATGCATTTTTCTGTTTTAGAAATGCCATAAATCATATAAGCGAATGCTGTTCATATAATGTTTAATGCAAAATTTATTTAGCCATTTAACTGTGGCGTGGTCATCGAACAGTGCGCACATTTTTATGCCGTCAGACTTGAATAGCAATTAAATTCGTCAATCACAGAGTAAGACGCGCTGGTAAGACATCAGATAACAAAATGAGTTTATTTGATATTTTTGAAAACTTAATATTAAGTAATATTTTTTTCGTAAAGGTGAACATATTACACACAAATTGAAATAAACACGAAATAAAATCAAACTAGTGTTGCATGGCATTATGCCTTAAGGCAAATTGCTGGTATACCCGTAAGAAAAGTAAGTTTTTAAAAAACCTTTAAAATTTTTTGAAAACTTTGAAAAAAATTAGATTTGAGAATTTCGAGATTTTCGAAAAAATGACTTTTTTGAAAAATTCGATTTTTTTTCATATTTTAAAATTTTCTTTATACTTTAAATTATTCTGAAAATTTTAAACTGTTTTTCAAAATAATCGTGCTGCGTGGCGTTTACACAAGAAAGCAATCGTGGTTTTAGAGAAATATCGAAGCGCATAAGAGCCGCATCGCAGTCTAACGAATGAACATTACGGAACCCATAGAAATATGAACAAAATTCATATTTATTATTAAAATCTCTATGAAATATCTGATAGTTTGATGGGCATATGTATAATGATCATGTTTGACCGACAAATGGCATTTTTTTACTCGATCTCTGAAAATGCTAGACCTGCCTTTCTAAAAATTTGAACTGTACTCCACTTTGTCAATACAAATAAAATATCAAAAACTTATCATTCCTAGCTCTTTTGCTCCGTACCTATAAAACAGCTAGACCTGCCTTCACAAAAAACTAATCAGCACATCTCCTTATCAATACGAATGAAATGTTAAATCATTCAACATTCAAAGCGGTTGATACGTGTTCCGGAAATCGTCGACGGAAATTTGTATTCATTATATTTGTATTAAAATATCTCGTATAAAAGTATAAATTCATTCTTGCTGTGGGGTGATACAAACATCCTGAAATACCAAAGACCTACGAAAAGTGATTTAATTATAAAAATTCATTCATCACAAGTTTGGAGTAATGAGTCCCCTGTTACGATTATAGTTTATAGACCATATAAATGTAGGGGCACAAAGATCCAATTTGGCTTTAAGTAATTATATTGTCTAAACAAAATGACCTGCATCATTTATAATATACCAACCAAATATATGACGTTCTGTAATTGCAATTACAAGAGCAAATTATTTAAAAAAACTAGTGGTGTATGGCATCGCGCCTTAAGACAAATTGCTGGAACTTCCCGTATCGTAATGAATTATTAGAGAAATATTAAATATTTTCATATAAATTATTATAAATACTGTAACTTTCATTATTATTATTTCATAGACAAAATTTTAGAGCTTATGAATTGGCCTAATTCAATTATGAATTGGACCACTACATGAGATTAGGATTGGATTAATTTTGAAATAAAAAAAACAAAAGCAAGAAAGTATTTTTGAATAATTCTAATCAGATGCTTAGTTCTTTCAAAAACTGCCACTTTTTGTACATTTAGCTCCTTATCTCCGAAATGGCTGCACCTGCCTGCGCCAAAGACTAATCACCACTTCTCCCCGTCATTATGAATTGAATTTTTTTCTTCGATCATCCAAATCGGATGCTCAGTTCTTTCAAATACTCGCTATTTTCTACACGATTTGCTCCGTATCTCCAAAACGGATTTGCTTTTTCCAAAAAATAATCAACAAATTTCCCTATCAATAGAAATCGAATGCTTTTTCAGCCATTTAATTTGGTTGATCCGTGCTGCGCCCGAAAACGTAGACAAAAAATGGACACCCAAAACACACACACACCATTTTTTCTAACATAAGGTATGCCAAAATGTTCAGAAACTTTCAAAAGGTGAAAATAAGCAAAAAGTTTCAATTTACATTTTTGGACGATTACAATAACTTACCCCCCGGAAAGTTAATTAGTTCAAGTCCTCAAACCAACAAAAATTATATAACCAAGACGATAGTACGTTCACCAGAACAACTTGTTTGACATTAAATTGTATTTAAAATAATATTATTGCGTTTACAAGCATATTAGTGACCATTATCAATCATCATCAAATAATGAGTGAGAAGTATGCCGTTGAAATAACAATACAGCAACGATTAAGGAAAATCAAATTAAGAGCAAAAGGGAATTGTGTTAGTAAGCAAATGTACCTAAAACATAAATGACTTGAACAAGTTCAGAAGCCTACGGCAAATGACTTTTCATTCACCAGCATTCTTTAATATTTTTTGCTTGATGCGTATTCAATGGAAACTAACAAAACTGTGCCTACAAATATGTATCTCTTATGAACTTTAGAAGCAACGTTAGCAATAAGCAATTTGAATATCACCATTCAAATAACTGTATTTAAATCAAAATTATTATCAGCAATAACGTCTTTAATATATTAAATATATAATTTTTAACTTCGTAGGGTAAGTTATAGTAATCGCAAAAAAATCGAAAATGAAAAGTTATATTTATTTTTACGTTTCACAGGTTTCTGAACATGTTGACATACCTTAGAAAAAATGGATGTGTATGCGTATGTGTGTGCGGAAACAAATTTTTGTCGACGATTTTGCGAACACGGTTCAACCGATTTGAATATTTCAATAAACATTCGATTCATATTGATAAGGAGACGTGCTGATTAGTTTTTGGCAAAAGCAGGTCTAGCCGTTTTGGATATACGGGGCAAAAAGTGCCAAAAATGGTATTTTAGTTTTGAGATAACGGAGATCCAATAAAAAAAGTAAAAAACAATGCCATCGCGGTCAAAAATTAACATTCAACATATGTCAATCATATTATCAGATATTTCATAAGGATTGTAATATTAAGTACAAATTTTGTGTACATTTATATGGGTTTCACACCAATGTTTACACGCTAGACGACTACGCGGCGCTTACGCGCTTTGATATTTCGGCACCAAATCAGCTATGCAGCACGATTGCTTAACAGAAAAAGATTTACAATTAAAAAAAAAACAGAATACAAACTAGCTGTAAGTGGAATTCTGTCTTAAGGCAATTAGGGCATCGTGCCTTAAGGCAAATTGCTGGAACTTCCCGTACCAAAAATTATTATTTTTTTTTAAAACGATTAACATTTTTGAAAAAAAAATAGTTTTAAAAAATAAGATTTTTGAGAAACTATAAATTGGACAAAAAATTAGTTTTTTTTGAAAAAAAAATTTTTTTAAAAAAATTTTTTTTTAAAAATTTTTTTTTTTTTTGAAAAAAATTTTTTTTCTTTATTTTGACATATTGTGGAAGATCTGAACTTTTTTTTCAAAGCAATCGTACTGCTTTAACTACCTAGGGACAAAATATAAAGCGCGTAAGCGCCGCGTCGCTGTCTAACGCATAAGCATTGGTACGGAACCGATAGGAATGTTAACAAAATGTATACTTATTGTTAAAATCTCTATAAAATGTCTGATAATTTGATGTGCATATGTCTAATGATCATTTTTGACCGCCAAATGGCTCATTTTTTTACTTTTTCCTCTATATCTCCGAAACCGCTGGACCTACCTTCATGAAAGTTGTATCGATTCTTCATCTTGTCAATACAAATAAAATGTTTTTTGAATTATTAAAATCGGACGCTCCGTTCTCTTAAAAACTGAGTTACCGTTTTCGGAACTTTTTACCCCGTATCTTCGGAACGGCTTGACCTGCCTTTGCCAAAAACTAATCAGCACGTCTCCTTATCAATACGGATCGAATGTTTTTTGAATTATTCAAATCGGTTGATCCGTGTTCCCGAAATCGTCGACGAAAATTTGTATCCGCACATACATACACACACATACATACATACACACACACATACACACACACATACACACACACACACACACACACACATACATCCATTTTTTCTAAGGTATGCCAAAATGTTCAGAAACCTCTGAAACGTAAAGATATATAAAAATTTTCATTTTCGATTTTTTTGCGATTACTATAACTTGCCCTACGGGAAGTTAAAAAATCAGATGATAAAAAATCAAATTTTTCAAGAAAGTCATTTTTTTCAAAAATTTCAAAATTTACAACAATCTAATTTTTTCAAAGTTTTGCAAAGTTTTTTTTAATAATTTAGTTTTCGGTACGGAAAGTTCCAGCAATTTGCCTTAAGCAACGATGGTATGCACCACTAGTTTTATCTTTAACTACAATAATTATATAACTTGATCATTCTTCATAATTTTGAATGTAATATATTTTTTATTATACAGGTTTGAAGTTTATATTACATTTCTAATTTTATTAAAGTTATCTAAGCAAAAAACTCTCTTCATTAACCGGTTAATTGTGGCATCTTCATTTAAAAGTGCGCCCAGATTTGTGTCGTCAGAAACGTGCGATGACGATTATATTTGTCAATCATATACTAAATTGAACCGGACGAAAAAGATGAGTTTATTTTGTAAAATTGAAAATTCTATTGTTAATAATAATTTCTTTGACTAATATAATTATATAATGCATATATGTTAATTAAACCGAAAACGCAATAAAATGTTAAATATGGCACATACAAAATCAAGAATTCAAATTCATGTTATGAAAAAGAATTCAAATGCATAGAAAATCATCTGAAGTTGTTTATATTTTTATTTGCTACTTTTAATCAAAATATTTTAAGCGTATTTTTAAGCATGAAAGAGAAGTTTATGTTTTTTCCAATAAATTCGATTTGCTAATTTTATGATTCCTCAACGTTTCAAGTCATTCTGAATCGTTTGACTCCAAACTTGAAATTGTATATGGGTGATCCACAATTTGAGCTTTCGTTGATGTTTTCTTAAATCGGCTGACCTGATTTTAAATTTTAAGGGTCATTTGATGAAACTCGATGAGAAATCGAGGAAAATATGTGCTATTTTCCGTAAAATGCACTCAAAACTAGATTTACAAGTGACTCTGAGTAATACATGTGCTATATAATTCATTATTTAAATTTAAACTTCAAAATTATATTACTACTCAAAAAAGTAATATTTTGTGGAAAAAGTGTAGCATTGAGCCAAAAAATGTGCAGTCGGCACGTATATATCTACTATGTAAAAATATAATAAAGAACAACAACTTTACACATAATCTGCTATTTGTCTATGTGTGTTTAAAACAATTTGGCACGAAAATGTTAGCAATTTATTAAATCCGCTACAAGATTATTTCAAACAGATTTTTTTCTTATGATTAAATTCCATGTTCTCTCTGAGGCTGATATATTATATCGTCACAATGGTTTATTTCCTCATTATTCATAATATTATATATGCCATGTATTTTAATGGACAGTTTTTTCCAAAAGTGTTTCGTGCCATATTGAAGTGGAATTGAACAGAGATAAATTATTCTAACATTGAACTCTTAGATGTTTGTTTGATTACATGGAATTTTAACATATAACAGCATATAACTCAGATTGAATTCAATTTTTAATTTATAAAAAATGAGAAAAAATAATAATATATCTTATTATTTATACATCAGTTTTCTATAAAATTATTTTTAATTTTGTGTCCACTATCAGATTTTGCTGGTACAATTGCTTAGACGAATGTTCCTGCAACTAAATCACACGGCACTAATATTGATAACGGCATCGTACGTTAATTTAATGAACTGACTATGAGAAGGTACAATTCTGAGAAAAACTTAATTAGAATGAGTTCATTAAACAATTATTGAAATATATGTTAATTGCAAATAGCAAGTATTACATTTTTGAAAAAAACGTTATATTTGTTCGCGAATACCCTTCGCGTGAAAATATTTTATTAAACACAACGACTTTGCATAATATGGCAATAATATACAAAACTAGTTGGTATTGGTACCTTGCCTTGAGGCAAGTTACTTGAACTTCCTGATATAAATCGACTTAATCCATAAAACAAAAATAATTTATGAGTGATTAAAAGTATTCCGAGTGGATTCATTACACATAATTGAAAACCAAAGAATACGTTAACTCGGAGTATTTTCTACAAGCAAATTTTCACAAATCAGTAATTTTTATAATTGAACCAATTTCCGTAGGACTTTAATGGTTCAGTATTTTCATTAAGACTTCTATCGTTATACTAAGTAAATCGTCTAATTTTAATTTTAACGAACGTCAAATAAACTACTCATTTTCTCGAACGTTGATGAATTTTTAAAATTTAACTACTGTCGTAAGGCCGTAATATTTCAGTTCTATAAGATCATGATATACATATATAGCCAAAAAAGTTCCATGAAAATCCGCTGAATTTTTTTTAGCTAATTACAAGAGATTAAGTAGATTTCACCTAAAACTAATCAGTATCATTCCCAATTAATCGAACTGTATTTTTCGAACAGTTTTTGATTTTTAAATTCGATTCGGTAGTATAAGCTTAAATGTGGACGAAAAGTTTAACACTTTCTTTCAAATTTCAAAGAAACGGCTCGGACGATCGTCGCACAAAACTGATAAACGATAATCCTTATCGAGATACATGAAATGGCTTTTAATTAAATTAAATAATTTAAATTTAAATTTAATTAATTTAAATTAAATAGCATCTAATTTCTGAAATCAGGCGTTTTTGAGCAAACGTCGATGAAAGGTCTAATTTTGACAAATGCCAAAAAACGATACTAATTTCTGCAAACTCTGACAAATTTTTAAAGCAAAACGAGTTTTCGTAATTATGACAAATGCCAAAAAACGATGCTAATTTTTGCCAACTTTGACGAATTTTTAAAAAACTTGTCGTAGGGCCGTAATATATTAGTATGATATCTACTATGGTATCTACCGTCAAAAAAAATAATAACTAGCTGTAAGTGGAATTCTGTCTTGAGGCTATTATGGCACAGTGCCTTAAGGCAAATTGCTGGAACTTCCCGTTGAATACTGAATGTTTTCTAATAGATTATTATAAATATTGTATCATTGTCTAATATAAAATAATAAAATAAAATCTGAAATATTTTCGATATACAAAAAAACTAAAAAAAAAAAAAATAAAAAAATTGAAACAATTTTTTTTTTCCAAAATCAATTATTTTGTTAAGACAAGCAGAAAGTTCTTTGAATCATTTAAATCGGACGCTTAGTTCTCTCAAAAACTGCTATTTTTTACATATTTAGCTCCGTATCTTCAAAATGACTGGGCCTGCCTTTGCCAAAAACTAATAAACACTTCTCCCAATCATTACTAATTGAATGTTTTTTAGATCATTCAAATCGGATACTCCGTTCTCTCAAAAATTCGATTTCTATTTTCTGCACTCTTTGCTCCGTATCTTCGAAACGGCTGGACCTGCCTTTGCCAAAAACTAATCAGGTCTTTTCCCTATCAATAGAAATCGAATGTTTTTTGAACCATTCAAATCCGTTGATCCGTGCGCCCTAAAACGTGACTGGAAATTTGTATCCACACATACATACACACACACACACACACACACATCCATTTTTTCTGAGGTATGCCAAAACGTTCAGAAACCTTCAAAACGTCGAGAAATGTAAAAATTTTCAATTCCGATTTTCGGCCCATTACAATAACTTACCCTACGGGAAGTTAATAAAAATCGTCGAAATAATTTTTTTTAACACTATATTACAAGAAAACGGCCCGGCCGATCTCTACCAAAAACTAATCAGCACGATTCCCAACCAATATCTTTCGAACGGTTTTTGAATTTTCAAAATCGATTTAGAATTTCGGGCTAAAACGTGGACGAAAAATTTTTCACTTTTCTGCCATTTTAAAAAAAACGGCTGGGTCGATCGTCGCACAAAAATGACAAACAATACTCCTCATCGAGATACATCGAATAGCTTTTAAATTTTTGAAATCGGTTCAGCTGTTTTTGACAAAACGTCGATTAATGAATTTTTTTATAAAATCTGTTCACACACAAGCACACACATATACACACATACTTTTTCTAAATTTAGTCTCATTCGATGCACAATGGCTTGAAACGTCGAAAAAACATAAAATTAGCGAATCGAATTTTTTTATGAAAACATAAACTTCTCCTTTGGGAAGTTAATAAGTATGCTTACTTATTGTCATATATGAAATTTTATTTTTATGCTGATTAAGTGGCTAATATAATACGATCTTTTTAGGTATTAGCAAAAAAAAATTTTTGCAAAAAATCTTAAGTAAATCTTAATTCTTTCAAAATTGGCTCTACTTATTATCAATGATTTGCAAATTAACATAAACATCAATATCTCAAAAACAAGTAAAGTTAGGAACTTTTTAAAAATAATATTTGAAAGTATAGGCAAAAGATGTATAACCAGTCATCACCTCGATTCTTTGTTGCTATCGGAAGAAGGCAATGATTGAAAATATATAACAAAAGTTTTTTTTTTCGTTTTTAGTTTTTTTGTTGTTGTGAGCACTGTTGTTTAGTTTACGAAACCTTAATATAATTTTAATGTATACGGTATTTAATTATTTTATGAGATGCATTGTTGTAAGCACAAAATCTTATTTGTGAGTGGGGTAAAAATAACCTTCATCCTGTCAATGGTGTGCACAATAAAAAATAGTAAATAAAAAAGTAAATTTTGTTTGAGTATTTTAAATTACTCACTTTAAATTACTTCTTTAATTTTAAAAGAAATAAATTTAATTATTAGTTATTCCAAGACTTCTGATTTTTTTGCATTAGTCAAATAATTTAGCTACTATTTTTCAAAATTAATCTTAATTAAGAATAAGACATTGAATTTGTTTGCCCGATGGCTGTGTCTTTTTACCCAACATATGGGGTGAAAAAGGGTAGATTTCTTTCACAATAAAAAAGTTTTCCCAAACTAACTACACCGATTTCAAAAATTAAATGCCATTCCATAAAACATGGCTAGAACTAGCGTTGATTAGTTTTGCGCGATAATCAGACAAGCCGTTTCTTTGCAAACTATATTAATATTGATTTTGGAAATTTAAAAACTGTTCGAATGATTCAGTTAATATTGCGCTGATTAGTTTTTGATATTCAGCCGGATCTAATGTTTGTAATCAATTTTTATTTTTTTTGACAATATTGATGATTCTTCATGGATAGAGCTCATGGTCTTAATCAACATACTTAAGTAATAATAATTCATCAAAGTTTGATATAATAGGTCGTGTAAAAATTTCCAATTTTTTCTAAATCTCAATTCTTATTATATAAACATTTTATTTATTCGGAAAGTTTTTCATATTTGAAAGGCAAATTGCCACTTGGCTCTAGTTATTAATATTGTTTCATCAGATAAATTATCAAATTAATTCAGAAAAATAATCTTAATTTATCATAGTGCATTGTTTGCGATTTTCTTTATTGTTCTTCGTAACAATGGATATTTGATTGTGATAACATTATTTGTTTTTCATGATAATAACTAGTTTAGGTTTCAACATATTTCTTAAACAAACTGTATTGTTCTATTAAAATTAAGACTTCAATTTCATCATTATCAAAGTCCGATGCAAATGTACTTGTCCAAAATTACACTTTATCTGGGGTAGATAAAGGATTTTCACATAATTCTGCTTTCTATATGGCCTATATCAAAAATATAAAAACTATAAATTTTAATCTAAACAGAAATTAAGTTTAAAAGATGTCAGAAGATGTTGAAAGTACATAAATTACATCTGAAAATCTTGACTGAAAAATAACACTTTATAAAACAACTTACTGTTGGAGAAAATTATAAAAACTGCATGTACTCGTATAGTCAAATATTGTATACTCGCGAAATAAACTTAGACCCGTTGGGGTTTCCTTATATTATTATTATAGTAAAGACAATATTATAATTCGCCTTGTATTAATTATTTTTATTATAATTACAAATCCATACGCTATCATTTTTTGTAGAATACTTGTTTACTAATAATAATGACTCAATAGATATGAATAATCCAAGACCTAAATCTGCTTATAGTCAGACAAATAAACTGTCAATTTAATTAAAATGTTATTGCTATTTACTATTATAGTTACAAATCGGAAAATTGAGTAACGTAGTGGCAATGGTCATAACAGGTAAAATGTACTGATTTTGAGGTAGGGTCCAAAGAGAAGAAGATGAAGTATGTTTGTTCGAACAAGTTTACACTATTGCATTGAGTCAGTACCCTACATTAATATTATCTGTAAACCGCAATGCGTTTAGAGTCAAATAATAAGTTTTTTTCTTCGATTTCTTTTAATAATAAGTTTTGTATACTGATTACTTTGTTCGTTATTAACTTCCCGTAGGGTAAGTTATAGTAATCGTCCAAAAATCGGAATTGAAAATTTTTACATTTCTCGACGTTTTGAAGGTTTCTGAACATTTTGGCATACTTCAGAAAAAATGGATGTGTGTGTGTGTGTGTGTGTGTGTGTGTGTGTGTGTGTTTTGTATGTCCGCTTTTTTTCGTCCACGTTTTCGGGCGCACGGATCAACCGATTTGAATGGTTTAAAAAACATTCGATTCCTATTGATAGGGAGATGTGCTGATTAGTTTTTGGCAAAGGCAGGTCCAGCCGTTACGGAGATATGGAGCAAAGAGTGCAAAAAATAGAAAGCGAGTTTTTAAGAGAACGGATCAACCGATTTGAATGGTTTAAAAAACATTCGATTCCTATTGATAGGGAGATGTGCTGATTAGTTTTTGGCAAAGGTAGGCCCAGAGGTTTCGGAGATACAGAGCTAAATTTAAAAAAAATTGCTGTTTTTGAGAGAACTAAGCGTCCGATTTAAATGATTCAAAGAACTTTCTGCTTTTTTCAACAAAATAATTGATTTTGGAAAAAAAAAATTTTTGTTTCTAATTTTTTTTTCAAAAAAATTTTTTTGTAATTTTGGATTAAAAATTCAAAAAATCACCCAAGCTAAGAACAGTCTAAGCGCCACTCTGATGCAAATGTTTACCCATGTGCGTTTAGACTGTTTGTGTACTGGAGCACTTTTCCAATTTTGTGAAAATTATTGAAAAATGTGAAAATGCCGCCAAGCTGAGCACAGTATAAGTGAAAATGTCGCACAGAATTATTTGCAAATGCGTTTAGACTGTGACTATGCGGGAGCACTTTTTCAATTTTGGGTAAATTTGGCAACTATTTTTTTTTTTAACTTCCCGTAGGGTAAGTTATAGTAATCGTCCAAAAATCGAAATCAAAATTTTTTACATTTCTCGACGTTTTGAAGGTTTCTGAACATTTTGGCATACTTCAGAAAAAATGGATGTGTGTGTGTGTGTGTGTGTGTGTGTGTGTGTGTGTGTGTGTTTTGTATGTCCGCTTTTTTTCGTCCACGTTTTCGGGCGCACGGATCAACCGATTTGAATGGTTTAAAAAACATTCGATTCCTATTGATAGGGAGATGTGCTGATTAGTTTTTGGCAAAGGCAGGTCCAGCCGTTACGGAGATATGGAGCAAAGAGTGCAAAAAATAGAAAGCGAATTTTTGAGAGAACGGATCAACCGATTTGAATGGTTTAAAAAACACTCGATTCCTATTGATAGGGAGATGTGCTGATTAGTTTTTGGCAAAGGTAGGCCCAGAGGTTTCGGAGTTACAGAGCTAAATTTAAAAAAAATGGCTGTTTTTGAGAGAACTAAGCGTCCGATTTAAATGATTCAAAGAACTTTCTGCTTTTTTCAACAAAACAATTGATTTTGGAAAAAAAAAATTTTTGTTTCTAATTTTTTTTCAAAAAAATTTTTTTGTAATTTTGGACTAAAAATTCAAAAAATCACCCAAGCTAAGCACAGTCTAAGCGCCACTCTGGTACAAATGTTTACCCAAGTGCGTTTAGACTGTTTGTGTACTGGAGCACTTTTCCAATTTTGTGAAAATTATTGAAAAATGTGAAAATGCCGCCAAGCTGAGCACAGTATAAGTGAAAATATCGCACAGAATTATTTGCAAATGCGTTTAGACTGTGACTATGCGGGAGCACTTTTTCAATTTTGTGGAAATTTGGCAACTATTTTTTTTTTTTGAAATTTGATTCGAAATGAAATGACGATTGTTAATGTTCTGGAGGTGATAAATTGATTTATTTATAATTAACTTTCCGTAGGGTAAGTTATAGTAATCGCACAAAAATCGAAAATGAAAATTTTTATATATCTTTACGTTTCAAAGGTTTCTGAATATATTGGCATACCTTAGAGAAAATTGATGTATGTGTGTGTATGTGTGTGTGTGCGTGCATTTGTGTGTGTTCAGATACAAATTTTCGTCGACGATTTCGGGAATCGGGATGAAGCAATTTGAATAATTCAAAAACATTTTACTTGCATTATCAAGATGAAGATTTGATGAAATTTTTATGAAATTAGGTCTAGCGGTTTCGGAGATCTAGTAAAAAAAGTAAAAAAAAATAACATTTGGCGGTCAACAATAATCATTAGACATTAGACATATGCACATCAAATTATCAGATATTTTATAGAGATTTTAACAATGAGTATACATTTTGTTAACATTCCTATGGGTTCCGTACCAATGCTTATGCGTTAGACAGCGACGCGGCGCTTACGCGCTTCGATATTTAGTCTCTATGCATTAAAGCAGTACGATTGCTTTGAAAAAAAGTTCAAAATTTCCAAAATATTTCAAAATAAATTTTTCAACAAAAACTTTTGTCAAAAATTTATATAGTTCCTCAAAAATCTATTTTTTTAGAGTAAATTTTTTTAAAAAATGTTAATCTTTTCAAAAAAAAAATAATTTTTGGTACGGGAAGTTCCAGCAATTTGCCTTAAGGCACGATGCCATGCGCCCCACTAGTTGGAATTTGATTCGAAATGAAATGACGATTGTTAAAGTTCTGGAGATGATAAATTGATTTATTTATAATTAATTTTCCATAGGGTAAGTAATCGCAAAAAAATCGAAAATGAAAATTTTTATATATCTGGTATGGTTTCTGAATATGTTGGCATACCTTGGAGAAAATTGATGTATGTGTGTGTGTGTGTGCGTGCATGTGTGTGTGTTCGGATACAAATTTTCGTCGACGATTTCGGGAACACGGATGAAGCAATTTGAATAATTCAAAAAACATTCTAGCCGTTCCGGAGATACGGGGCAAAAAGTGCCAAAAACGGTAACTCAGTTTTTAAGAGCACGGAGCGTCCGATTTGTATAGTTCAAAAAACATTTTACTTGTATTAATAAGATGAAGATTTGATCAAATTTTCATGAAGATAGGTCTAGCGGTTTCGGAGATCTAGTAAAAAAACTAAAAAAAATAACATTTGGCGGTCAACAATAATCATTAGACATTAGACATATGCATATCAAATTATCAGATATTTTATTGAGATTTTAACAATAAGTTTAAGTTTTGTTTACATTCCTATGGGTTCCGTACTATTGTTTTTCCGTTAGACAGCGACGCGGCGCTTACGCGCTTCTATATTTCGTCTCTATGCAGTTAAAGCAGTACGATTGCTTTGAAAAAAAGTTCAGATCTTCCAAAATATATCAAAATGAAGATAACATTTTTTCCAAAAAAAAATTTTTATAAAAAAAATTGTTTAAAAATTTTTTTAAAAAAAATATTTTTTTTTCAAAAAAAAGTAATTTTTTGTCCAATTTAAAATTTCTAAAAAATCTTATTTTTTCGAAGTGAAATTTTTTCAAAAATGTTAATCGTTTTTAAAAAAATAATAATTTTTGGCACGGGAAGTTCCAGCAACTTGCCTTAAGGCACGATGCCTTAATTGCCTTAAGACAGAATTCCACTTACAGCTAGTTTTGCTATAAGTTGAGCATTAGTGGTTAAATACAAGTAATTAGTTATTGCGTAGATAATTTAGCTCGATCATAACAATGATTTGTCTCCAAAAGTGTGCGTTGGGTACGGTTGTGACATTAGCAGGTGATAGTCACTATTACATTTGTCACGATTGCAATCATGATTCCAACCAGTGACGTACCTAGGGGGGGCGGTCCGCCCCGGGCGGCACTTATTTTGGGGCGGCATTTTTTAATTTACTTATAGTTGTAAAAAGCAACTTATTCATTTCAAGTTATAGTAATGGGCCGAAAACCGAAAATGATTTTTTTTCATTTCTTCACGTTTTGAAGGTTTCTGAACATTTTAGCATACCTCAAAAATGCATGTGTGTGTTTTGTGTGTCCGCATTTTTTCGTTCACGTTTTCGGGCGCACGGATTCATCGATTCGAATGGGTCAAAAAACATTCGATTTCTAATGGGAGATGAATGGTGCTGATTAGTTTTTGGCAAATGCAGATCCAATCGTTTCGGAGATATCGAGCAAAATGTGCAAAAAATATCAGTTTTTGAGTGAACTAAGCATCCGATTTGAATAGTTCAAAAAACATTCGATTCATATTGATAAGGAGACGTGCTGATTAGTTTTTGGCGAAAGCAGGTCTATCCGTTCCGAAAAGTGCCAAAAATGATAACTCAGTTTTTAAAAGAGCGGAGCGACCGATTTTAATAATTCAAAAAACATTTTACTTGTACTGACAAAATGAACAACTGATTATATTTTTGGGATGGCAGGTCTAGCGGTTATGGACTCTCAATAAAAATAAGTTAAAAAAAGTGTCATTTAGCAAACAAAAATGTTTAGTAGACATATGTACATCAAATTATCAGATATTTTAATATTGTGTACACATTTTGTGTATTTTTTTTTGGGTTCCGTACCCAGATTTTTAATTTTGAAGTTTATTTATATGGTTCAAACAAATGTCCTCGACATTTTCGACAGTATGAAATAACCGATTTATAAAATTGAAAAATCATTCGGTACGTACTCGATCGCGAGGCGTTTTTGCAAAAGGCAATTTTGCCGTTTCGGAGTCGGATCATCCGATTAGATTAATTCAAAAAAACATTTTGCTGGAGTAGACAGTGTGAAAAAAATGCATTTACAGAAAATTTAATCATTTTGAAAATTTTCAAAAAAGTTCAATTTTCGAAATTTTTTATCATTTTCAAAAAAAATACTAAATTTTGAAAATTTAAAAAAAAGTCGCAAGTATGAGAGTATTTTCTATTTCAGGATATTTTATGGGTAAACAAAAGACACGTCTAAGTAGTAATTCGATAGATGTTCTCAGTTTTTTGAAATCATATTTTATTAAACAAAAAACAATTAAAATGTTTAAAATTAATTAATTGAAATTGCTTGGAACAGACAATACCCGAGATTAGCTTAAATCTTTTTAAAACTAAAATTGATATTAACAAGTATGCATCAGCATCTAATATTAATTTAATGAATGTTTTTTATTTAAAAATGTAATATTTTTATTTATTCGAAAACTTTCCTTTCACTATCATAAAAATATTTTCATTCTTATATGTGAAAATGATGCATGAGTAACGAATGATAAATTTATTTAATCAAAGTTATTTAATCAAGATAAACTATTATATTTAGTTCTACTAATTAAAATTAAAATAATTTTGTTTACTATCCATAAAATTGAACAACAAATAAATTCAGTCAAATAATACTCTAAATCACACTAAATTTGCGGAAAAATTACAGAATATTCGAGCAAAAATTTATTTTCTATATAAAATTCGAAAACCGGCTACAACCGTTTTTTTTAGTAAAATTAAAATTCGAAAACCGGTTTTCTGAAATGTCGGTTTTTGTGTAAACCCTAATTAGTTGCATATTTGATACGTGTGATGCATTGTGATATAATTAATTTAGTTTTGAGTCTAAACTTTAGTTTAATTACAAAATGAGAAACTGTACCTTTGTGCCCAGCCCTACCCCAATATATTAAATTAATTTTTAAATGTGAAAAATGACGTTATTCGATAAACCGTTTTACTAATTCACCACTTTGTTGGGTAATATGGTGAGCGGCAATTTACAAATTCAATATACAGTGATAAAATTATTATCATATCAATAAAATAATTAAACTAGTGGGGCCCATGGCATCGTGCCGTAAGGCAAATTGCTGGAACTTCCCGTACCAAATATTATTATTTTTTTAAAAACGATTAACATTTTTGAAAAAATTAGATTTCTGAGAAACTAGGACTTTGACAAAAAATTACTTTGACGAAAAAAAAAATGTTTTCTTTACTTTGACATATTTTGGAAATTCTGAACTTTTTTTCAAAGCAATCGTACTGCTTTAACTGCATAGAGACAAAATGTAAAAGCGCGTAAGCGCCGCTTCGCCGTCTAACGGATAAACATTGGTACGGAACCCATAGGAACAAAATTTATACTTATTGTTAAAATCTCTATAAATTATCTGATAATTTGATGTGCATATGTCTAATGATCATTTTTGACCGCCAAATGGCATTTTTTTACTTTTTTCATTAGATCTCCGAAACCGCTGGACCTGCCTTTATGAAAATTTGATCAGTTCTTTATCTTGTCAATATAAGTAAAATGATTTTTGAATTACTAAAATCGGACGCTCCGTTCTCTCAAAAACTGAGTTACCGTTTTTGGCACTTTTTGCCTCGTATCTTCGGAACGGCTAGACCTGCCTTCGCCAAAACCTAATCAGCACGTCTCCTTATCAATATGAATCGAATGTTTTTTTAATTATTTAAATCGCTTGATCGGTTTTCCCGAAATCGTCGACGAAAATTTGTTTTCCGCACACACACACGCCACACACATACACACACACACACATACATCCATTTTTTCTAAGGTATGCCAAAATGTTCAGAAACCTTTGAAACGTGAAGATTTATAAAAATTTTCATTTTCGTTTTTTTTGCTATTACTATAACATGCCCTACGGGAAGTTAAATATATGGTAGGGCGAGGCACAAAGGTCCAATTTGACTTTGGTCAATAATATTGTGAAAACCTAATCAATTTTAAGTATAAGGAAATCATTGAGTACATAATTTATATCCACTAATAACATAAATTGATTTTGATATTAATTTTATTAATACCTACGCTTATTTATTATGATATAAAACTTATTATAATATAAGAATAAATTTGGGATATGATAATCTTACTATTATCATACTGTTATATTATACTATATTATTATATATCATAGATAATTTAACTATTATCTATTATACCGTGAGATACCTATGCCATCAATTTCTCTATCCATACAAATAATCTATTACAGCTAGATTATTATTTGCTAACTAACTTATTATATATATATATATATATATATATATATATAAAGCGAGAGGTTTTTCTTCAGATGGTGAAATAATATGATAAAAATTGTTTCTTGGGCATCCATCCAATAATTAAAAAAAACAGTTTTAATGCAAAATGTTTTAATTAAGAGAACATACGTTTCGGGTCCAGATTTGACCCATCTTCAGTGCATACAAATAAATTTTGAAAAAATATAACACAAAGAACAACACAAAAATGCAACGAAAAAATAAGTATGAAATAAAAAATTGAAAAAACATCAAGTTATGAACATTTTTGAAAATTGTAAAAATTAAAATAAATAATATGTTTTATTGTAAAAAAGCTTATTCCAAAAACACATCTTGTTAGTTTGGAGACAGAATTACGTATGTGTAATAAATAAATAATAAAAATAATAAATATAAATATATTAAAATATATTTAATAATAAATATATTAAAAATAATAAATAAAACATAAATGTGGACACATACGTAATTCTGTCTCCAAACTAACAAGATGTGTTTTTGGAATAACCTTTTTTACAATAAAACATATTATTTATTTTAATTTTTACAATTTTCAAAAATGTTCATAACTTGATGTTTTTTCAATTTTTTATTTCATACTTATTTTTTCGTTGCATTTTTGTGTTGTTCTTTGTGTTATATTTTTTCAAAATTTATTTGTATGCACTGAAGATGGGTCAAATCTGGATCCGAAACGTATGTTCTCTTAATTAAAACATTTTGCATTAAAACTGTTTTTTTTAATTATTGGATGGATGCCCAAGAAACAATTTTTATCATATATATATATATATGTATATATATACGAGGTCTGTTCAAAAAGTACCCGGAATTTTCGTTTTTTCAAAAAAATATTTATTTATTCGTCTACATTAATGTGGTCCCCTTCAAAGTAGTCCCCCCCAGATATAATACACTTATGCCAGCGTTTTTTCCAATTTTCGAAGCACCCTTGATATTCACTTTTTGATATGTCCTTGAGCACTCTCAGCGATTTTCTTCAATCGAGGAAAACCGCCGTCCTTTCATGGGTCTCTTCAACTTTGGGAATAAGAAAAAGTCACACGGAGCCATATCTGGTGAATTTTTGCACTTTGCAACACTTTATTTCATTTTTTACGCAAAATTTAATACAAATTCTTTGACTTTTCAATTCTTCCATTGTAAAAATCGCCGAGCTCAGAAAAACACGTCGAACCTTAGCGACTACCACAGACAAAGTAAACAGTGAATATAGCTGAAAATTTCATCATACTTTAGGGGCATGTATACCAACACAATAAAAAAAAAATTTTGACAATCAGACACTCCAGACCCGCGAAATTTAATTATTAGTAATTCCGGGTACTTTTTGAACACACCTCGTATATATATATATATATGATTTAGTAGTTAATTTTGATGTTGAAATATATGAGTGAGTTCTTGAGGGCGATACATCAAACAAAGAAAAGCCAAAGATTTATAAAATAATCTTTATTTCCAAACGTTTCGACATTCAATTTAATGTCATCATCAGTGGATCTAAAAACAGTATGAAAATTAGCATATCTAGGTAATTATAATATATGTGGATTGGTAAAGTAACTATACAATAAGAGAAAAATTAACAAATAGCAACACTTAACAACAAATCAAATATAAAAGATAGGAAAGGTAGTAGAGACTAGAATTAAATAAATAATTAAAAAGTATAGGCAAAAATATTTAAGTAAGTATGTATTTAAGTATATATGTATATATATATATGTATATGTGTGTATATGTGTACGTACATATATGTATATATGCGTAAGTTTATATGAGTGTACTTAAATATTTTTGCCTATACTTTTTAATTATTTATTTAATTCTAGTCTCTACTACCTTTCCTATCTTTTATATTTGATTTGTTGTTAAGTGTTGCTATTTGTTAATTTTTCTCTTATTGTATAGTTACTTTACCAATCCACATATATTATAATTACCTAGATATGCTAATTTTCATACTGTTTTTAGATCCACTGATGATGACATTAAATTGAATGTCGAAACGTTTGGAAATAAAGATTATTTTATAAATCTTTGGCTTTTCTTTGTTTGATGTATCGCCCTCAAGAACTCACTCATATATATATATATATATATATATATATATATATATATATATATATGTGTATAAACTTACAAGAAAATTCATTTTCTTGTAATAAAGTGTTAAAAAAAATATTTCGACGATTTTTATTATTATTTTTTTTGACGGTAGATACCATAGTTTTCTCTCAATTTTAAGTATAAGGAAATCATTGAGTACATAATTCATATCCACTAATAACATAAATTGATTTTGATATTAATTTTATTAATACCTACGCTTATTTATTATGATATAAAACTTATTATAATATAAGACTAAATTTGGGATATGATAATCTTACTATTATATTATACTATACTATTATATATCATAGATAATTTAACTATTATCTATTATACCGTGAGATACCTATGCCATCAATTTCTCTATCCATACAAATAATCTATTACAGCTAACTAACTTATATATATATATATATATATATATATATATATATATATATTGTATGATTCTGAATTTGATGTTGACATATGTATTAACAAAGTCTAATAATCGGGCATAACATCAATAAAAAACAGGTTTTTTATTGATGTTATGCCCGATTATTAGACTTTGTTAATATATATATATATATATATATATATATATATATATATATATGTGTATATATATATATTAAGTATGTATATATATATATATGTGTATATATATATATATATATATGTGTATATATATATGTGTGTATATATATATATTATATATGTATACATTATATATATATATATATATATACCGGGGATTGAACCCGGTTCCTCTGCGTGACAGTCACACATCTTAACCACTACTCTATCGGGTCCCCCCACTAAAAATATATTATAGAACACACTGTTGTTTCTTTGGTTCATTTTCTAATTAATTGAGTAACTAATACTAAGGTGACGCGACAACACACGAAAAAAGACGGTTGATTGTAGCGTTATGGTGGTTGAGTGGTTAAGGTCGTTGCCTGTCACGTGGCGGACCGGGGTTCGATTCCCGGTGAGGGTGAAAATAGTATGTAAGCGAAATTTTAGGCGTAAGATAATAAATGTTAGGCGGTTTAGATATAAGTGTAAGGATTGAGCGTATACGGTGTGGTGGTAAAGGAACGTACGATAAGTAATTATAAGGCGTATAACCACGTAAAATGTAATGTTTAGTTATGGTTTAGGTATAGGTGATACATATACGCGAAAAGAAATTTATGATATTAGGGGTTATCGTATAAGAATTGCGAATGTTATATAGATTTAATTTATAAATATTCTTTCTTCTATACAAACATTTAGTTTGCTGGTTAGTTTTTTGACAAAGGCAGGGCAAAAGTGCAAGAAATGTCGATTTAGTTTTTGAGTCAACGGAGCATCTCGTTTAAATGATTCAAAAAACATTTTACATTTATTTACTGAAGGAAGAAGTGATTAAATTTTTGGGCAGGTCCAATAAAAAAAAAGTAAAATATTCTCTGTTAAAAATATTAAATATCGGTACAAAAATTTTTAGCAATTTGCCTTAAGGCACGCCAAGCACCTCTAGTTTAGTCTTATATTATAAGAACAAAAAGTTCAAAACCATTGGAATCGAAAGGTGAAAGTTTTTTAGATAAATTTGATTATCATTCAACTTTATTTATACTAAAATAATTATTAACTAGTGGGGTGGGTGGCATCGTGCCTTAAGGCAAATTGCTGGAATTTCCCGTACCGTAACGAAATGTTCGAAGAATACTGAATGTTTTCAAATAGATTATTATAAATATTGTAACATTGTCTAATATTTATAAGAATTATATAAACTGAATTGCAAAGTTGAAATTATTTGTAAAGTATATTAGAACTATAGTCAGAATTAAAATTAAATCTGAATTATTTTCGATATACAAAAAATTAAAAAATCAATTATTTTGTTAAGACAAGCAGAAAGTTCTTTGAATCAATTAAATCGGACTCTTAGTTCTCTCAAAAACTACCATTTTTTGTACATCTAGCTTCGTATCTTCGAAATGGCTATGCAAAAAACTAATAACCACTTCTCCCAATCATTACTAATTGAATGTTTTTTAGATCATTCAGATCGGATGCTCCGTTCGCTCAAAAACTCGATTTCTATTTTCTGCACTCTTTGCTCTTTATCTCCGTAACTGCTGGACCTGCCATTGCCAAAACCTAATCAGCACATCTCCTTATCGATAGGAATCGAATGTTTTTTGAACCATTCAAATCGGTTGATCCGTACGCCCGAAAACGTGGACGAAAAATTGTATCCATACATACATACACACACACATCCATTTTTTCTGAGGTATGCCAAAATGTTCAGAAACCTTCAAAACGTCGAGAAATGTAAAAATTTTCAATTCGGTTTTTGGGCCCATTACAATAACTTACCCTACTGGAAGTTAAAAAAACATCATTTGACGGTCCAAAATGATCATTAGATATTTTAGATTTGCACGTCAAATTATCTGATATTTTCTAGAAATTTTAATAATAAGAATAAATTTAATTTCCATTTCTATGGGTTCCGTATCAATGTCTATCCGTTAGACTGCAACGCGCTTCGATATTTCGTCTCCAAAACAGCTACGCAGCGCGATTGATTTGAAAAAAAGTTACAAATTTTCAAAAAATTTCAAAATATAAAAGAAACAGATTATTCAAAAAATGTAAATTTTTCCCAAAATTTTCAAAATTCTCATTTTTTTTCAGTTTTCGAAAATTTTTTAATCTTTTTTGAAAAAATTTATGTTTCGGTACGGCAAGTTCCAGCAATTTGCCTCAATGCACGATGCCATGCACCACTAGTTAACTTCCCGTAGGGTAAGTTATAGTAATCGTCCAAAAATCGGAATTGAAAATTTTTACATTTCTCGACGTTTTGAAGGTTTCTGAACATTTTGGCATACTTCAGAAAAAATGGATGTGTGTGTGTGTGTGTGTGTGTGTGTGTGTGTGTGTTTTGTATGTCCGCTTTTTTTCGTCCACGTTTTCGGGCGCACGGATCAACCGATTTGAATGGTTTAAAAAACATTCGATTCCTATTGATAGGGAGATGTGCTGATTAGTTTTTGGCAAAGGCAGGTCCAGCCGTTACGGAGATATGGAGCAAAGAGTGCAAAAAATAGAAAGCGAGTTTTTAAGAGAACGGATCAACCGATTTGAATGGTTTAAAAAACATTCGATTCCTATTGATAGGGAGATGTGCTGATTAGTTTTTGGCAAAGGTAGGCCCAGAGGTTTCGGAGATACAGAGCTAAATTTAAAAAAAATTGCTGTTTTTGAGAGAACTAAGCGTCCGATTTAAATGATTCAAAGAACTTTCTGCTTTTTTCAACAAAATAATTGATTTTGGAAAAAAAAAATTTTTGTTTCTAATTTTTTTTTCAAAAAAATTTTTTTGTAATTTTGGATTAAAAATTCAAAAAATCACCCAAGCTAAGAACAGTCTAAGCGCCACTCTGATACAAATGTTTACCCATGTGCGTTTAGACTGTTTGTGTACTGGAGCACTTTTCCAATTTTGTGAAAATTATTGAAAAATGTGAAAATGCCGCCAAGCTGAGCACAGTATAAGTGAAAATGTCGCACAGAATTATTTGCAAATGCGTTTAGACTGTGACTATGCGGGAGCACTTTTTCAATTTTGGGTAAATTTGGCAACTATTTTTTTTTTTGGAATTTGATTCGAAATGAAATGACGATTGTTAAAGTTCTGGAGATGATAAATTGATTTATTTATAATTAATTTTCCATAGGGTAAGTAATCGCAAAAAAATCGAAAATGAAAATTTTTATATATCTGGTATGGTTTCTGAATATGTTGGCATACCTTGGAGAAAATTGATGTATGTGTGTGTGTGTGTGCGTGCATGTGTGTGTGTTCGGATACAAATTTTCGTCGACGATTTCGGGAACACGGATGAAGCAATTTGAATAATTCAAAAAACATTCTAGCCGTTCCGGAGATACGGGGCAAAAAGTGCCAAAAACGGTAACTCAGTTTTTAAGAGCACGGAGCGTCCGATTTGTATAGTTCAAAAAACATTTTACTTGTATTAATAAGATGAAGATTTGATCAAATTTTCATGAAGATAGGTCTAGCGGTTTCGGAGATCTAGTAAAAAAAACTAAAAAAAATAACATTTGGCGGTCAACAATAATCATTAGACATTAGACATATGCATATCAAATTATCAGATATTTTATTGAGATTTTAACAATAAGTTTAAGTTTTGTTTACATTCCTATGGGTTCCGTACTATTGTTTTTCCGTTAGACAGCGACGCGGCGCTTACGCGCTTCTATATTTCGTCTCTATGCAGTTAAAGCAGTACGATTGCTTTGAAAAAAAGTTCAGATCTTCCAAAATATATCAAAATGAAGATAACATTTTTTCCAAAAAAAAATTTTTATAAAAAAAATTGTTTAAAAATTTTTTTTAAAAAAAAATTTTTTTTTCAAAAAAAAGTAATTTTTTGTCCGATTTAAAATTTCTAAAAAATCTTATTTTTTCGAAGTGAAATTTTTTCAAAAATGTTAATCGTTTTTAAAAAAATAATAATTTTTGGCACGGGAAGTTCCAGCAACTTGCCTTAAGGCACGATGCCTTAATTGCCTTAAGACAGAATTCCACTTACAGCTAGTTTATTTATATTAATTTATAAAAACCACTATTTGCATTAGAAGGGGCGGCAATCTGGAGATCGCCCCGGGCGGCAAAAGTTATAGGTACGCCTTTGATTCTGACTAGATCTCATTATCAGTATTTTGATACCTAATTGCTGTAATATTTTGACTGATAAATGTTGTAGAGTAATTAATAATTATTTTCGACAGATTTTAAAGAAGAAATTTATAATAACACAAGTCGTGATGTTGACTTATTAATTAAAAAGAGAGTGGAGGCATAGTTCAGTTTATTTCTTCTTAACTTCGTTTAAAAAATTATGTTTTGTTATATATTGTTATAGTCATAAGCTTTGTGATGGTTTAAATTATGTTATTTTGCGTCACATATTTCTGACAATAAAAAGCGTTATAAACCATTTTGGTGTTTATAGCTATTGTTTTTTAATGGTTGTGACACTCGTTTTTTTATGATGTGATTTTATGACTAATCCATCGTATTGAAAGCCAGTATTTTAGTATTTCCACGTAGACAAATGTTCAAATTACTTTTAATTTACTTTTCTCCTAGCTAACTGGTAAATTAACAAAATCATTACTGATAAAAAAAGTGACACAACCATACACAATCTCCCTTACTGTGTAAAAAAAGTTCCGTCGTATTATTTCTCAATGCAATTCGAAATTCGACTTTCAAAAATGGAATAAAGTAAATGAAACTACTGATTTCAAACATATAATCGAAAATAGAATTTACACAACGAAGTATCTTTAAACGTAACTGCACTTGACCATTTGACCTATTGTCTTTAAAGATTTTCAAAAAATAATGTGTATATATATATATATATATATATATATATATATATATATATTAGCGTGGTCCTTAATATGAATGTTTCCAAATTTCCTTGCTGCCAGGGGCTCAAATGCTTCCAAATTGATAAAAAACAATTTTCTGAAAGTTTTAGCACTTAATATTAACTTTAAGTTAGGGTCGATTTATTGGTCACTTAGGCACATTTGATTTTCGGATTCTAGGGATCAAAATAAGATACTTTGCTTGAGAGACCACACCTCTAAAATAAATTCCCCGTGTATTGATCCAAATATAAGGGTTAAATTTTGAAAAACCGCTCAGGGAAGGTCCCAAGGAGTAAACTACAGGCATGGGTGAATCGGCCTTCCAAAGTTAGTGGGGTCGGTCATACATTCGGACGCGATTGGGGCACTCTAAATGGGTCAAAATAAATTTTTTCATTTCGACACCGGATACGTTCCAAGGTGACATAATAAAGAAAAATAAATTTTGTTGAAAATTATTTTCTAATATGCAATATCTTAAGTATAACAGATACCATATTAGTAATAATTTAGTATCAAATCTAACACTAATGTAAGACGTTATATTAATTACAATAATATATTCAATAAGAGTCGATTTATAAAAGTTTTATATGAATGTTAGATATGGTACTAAACTTATTACCAACTAATTTTAATATGGGATCTGTTATATGATATTGCATATTGCATAATAGTTCTCAACAATATATAAAAAAATAATTTTTAATTATAATTTTTGTACATTTTGATTAATTATGTTAAGGCTAAGACAATGGTTTGAAAAACTTAGCAGTTTTTAACTGTTTCCTTAATTCAAACTGATACTCAACAGTCACATCAGCAATTTGCCTCTTAAAAATAAAACTCGATATAACAGATCAATGTTTATATAGAAATCGCACAGATCATTTTTAATTCTTCAATAAGATTTTTCAAATTAAATGTCACGTTCGAATTGGTCTTCTTCAACGGAATGCAGATTTCATTTCGATTTGAGTCAAATTTTGTTGAAAATGTATTTTTTTCATTGAGTAATAAAATAATATTGTTTTCATTCTATTGCTTTATATTCTCAAAAAAAACGATAGCGGCGAAGACGGCCAAGGCAACGAAGGCGACTTACGTCAAAATTGTCCTTATTAGTTCAAAATGAAGGCATTTACAAAGGATTTTGGGTTCAATATATATTGGAATCCGCGAATAATGAAATTTTTAGCCGCGAATATAGGAATAGGATCGTAATTTTTTTAGCCGCGACTATCGAAAACGTAAATGAAGGAAGCGCGAATAAGGAACTTCTACTGTATATATATATGAGTTTTATTCATTTATTTGTTCGCTAAATTACATCTAAAAAACATTTTTAAAATTTTTGAAAAATTTTCCATGTTATTTCCATACAAAACTTTGATTAAATTGCGCTCTATCTAAACGTTAATATTAAGAGCTAAAACTTTAGAATTGTTTTTTATCAATTTGGAACCATTTGAGCCCCTGGAAGCAAGAAAATTCGAAAATGACCCTTTTAAGGACCACCCTAATATATATATATATATATATATATATATATATATATATATATATACTTGCAAATGTACATATGACTGCCAAATAACTCAATCATCCGTAGTTTTTTACACAGTCTGCATCCGTGTTAAAACAAATATTGAAAATTAAATAAATTTCAAAAAAAGACATTAATAACATTAATTACTTTATTGTGTTGAAGAATTTAGTATTGCGATAAATAAACTCAGATTTTAACGCATTTCTTAACACATTACAGATATTATCAAGATTGTAGGAGGGCTTTGTAAATAAATCGTTAAGCTTCTAGTAAATTGACAAAGCATGTATAGGAATAATTTCTAGTGACAGTAAGCTATCAAGAACAGTAAGCCGTTCATTTGAACAAAAGTGTCACCAAGAGCCTCATTATACATGGAACATACAACAAAGATTTAAAAGCAGTCTTAAATACAATAAGAGAATGTCAATGAAGATTTTCATATGAGCATTAAAAGAGTAAAATTCATTAATAATACAAAGCTTACAAATGATTCATTATTGACTCTTATCATTAGCAAAGATCATTTGATATATGATCTGTAAATACATGTCTGTATTAGTCTAAAAATACATATAGTACAAAGTATAAAGGAATTTTATCACTTGAGAGACGGGCTTTCACTAATCATCATTTCAAATAAAGCGATAAGTCTGATATCTGCTAACTCTTTATCTCGCAGCCATCAAGCATACGATTTTACGTTTCATGACCAATTGGCCGAGGCTCATTCTGAAATTGAATGCACTTGCGATTCGTTAGTAAATAGAAATAGAGCTAGAAAGAATAATGGTTTGTATAATAAAATTAGGCTAATCAGTAAGTACAATGGCAAATATTTTATAAATGTCAAGTGTCTACATTAATGTTACTATTTCTGTTTTTAACTTCTTGAATTAAAGGAGAAGTTTTCACTTCCCGAAGTAAAATAGAAGTTTGTTTTCACGAAAAGTTATGTCATTCTTAATCGTTTGAAAATTTAGAACAAGTATGTGTGTGTATGTGAGCCGATTTTGAACTTTTTTGTCGACGTTTTCTCAAAACAAGCAAAAATCAATTCTAAAATTTTAAAAGCCATTCGATGTAACTGGACAAGAACTAGAGTTTAACAGTTTCACGTGATGACTGACAAAACCATTTTTTTATAATTAGCAGTGAAGTATAAAATTTTTCATGCATGTATTAGTCAACAATCCTGAACCGATTTTGAAAGTTCAAAAACTATACGAATGATATCATTTGAGAATCCTGTTGATTTTGACAAAGATCGGGTAAGTAACCACCCGTAATTAAATTTTTAATAAAACTTACAATGAAGTTCCTCATCTGACATAAAATAATATTATAGTACTACAAAAAGTGATTGAATTATAAAAATTCAATAAATTTTGAAAAAAAATGAGCCACGCTTTTAAAGCATACAAGTTCATAAAAGAGAACTATAGATAATAAATATACTTATATTATAAGATTGTTTGAAACATATTAATTATAAATCACAGTGATTGTTTTTTAGTAAAAGAAACTTTTTTCATGAAACAAAATAATTGAAAATTAAATATCTAAATAGCAAAATTTTAATTTCTATTGATTAAATCGATGGAATTATTTTCATTTGGTATATACTTACTATGTTACAATGTTGTACGAAACACAGAATTAAACTCCGATCTAATGACAAAATCGAAATTTTAACACTGAACCACGTTTTAGATATGTAAAATCTGTCACTATTTTTGTCCTATTTTTTCATTTACACTTTATAATCAAAACTCAACAAAAAAAAAATTGTTATGAAAATTTTCCGCAAGCTCCTGTTTTAGCTCTCATTTTCTGGTTTGCACAGCAATGTTAATTCACATTGAATACATCCCACATATTCAGCAAATGTAGAGTTAAGCTTATCCGCTGAACAGACGATTATTATTATAATCTGACAGTAATGACTGTAATGACTTACTCGCTGTGGTATGATATACCACATATTAGTTAATATTTACCAATAAATAATGCATTCGTGAGCTAAAATTGTTTGCACGCCACTCAATAATCCATCGTCAACGTTAGCTTTAGATATGGGTCAATTAGACAATCCTCCCAGTCATATTATAACGCAAATACTCATAAGGAATATAATCATTGTTCTGATTTTCTAAATAACAAAAACATATGATGCTTGTATTCATTATTTTCGAAAAAATATCTTTTACTATAAAATATTATGTCGTCTTCATATCGTTATTTTATAGATCACTTGATGTTAGACGTCACTCGACAGGTTCCCAGACGCTTCTTTGTAATTAACAAAAAAGTAAAAAAAATCTGTACACGTTTCAACCAAAAATACTAAATCGATTCTAAAATTTCAAAAACTATGCAAAAAATCTATATGTTGTTATTTTATAGAACACTTGATGTTAATGTAACTCGACAAGTCCCAGTCGTTTTATTTAATTAGCAAAAAAATGAAAAAAGATCATCCACGTTTTAACCAAAAATACTGAATCGATTCTAAAAATTCGAAAACTGTTCGATAGATATTGGTTATAGCGATTAGTTTTTTGTAATTAATTTTCTTTTTTGATTCGAATCATTTTCGTTTAAATGTTATTTTCAATTTGTGACATAGTGCTTTACATTATTGACTTCCAGTAAGGTAAGTTATAGATAAATAAAAATCGAAAATGTAAATTTTTGCATATCTTTAAAAAGCCTTAAAGGAATGAATGTATTTATATGTGTGTGCGTATGTATGGATACAACTTTTCGTCCACGTTTTCGGTAGCAAGAATTAACCTATTTAAAATTATTAATAAACAATTGGTTCCAATTGACAAGGAGACGTGCTGATCAGTTTTTGGCAAATATCGGTCCAACCATTTCGGAGATATGAAGCAAAGAGTCCAGAAAATGCAAATTGAGTTTTTGAGAAAACAAAGCAACCAATTTGAATGATTCGAAAAATAATCAATTTTTAATAATGAGGATACGTGGTGGTTAGTTTTTGGTAAAGACAGGTCCAGCCGTTTCAGAGATAAGGATCTGAAAGTGTAAAAAATGGAAGTTTTTGAGAGATCAAAACTTCCAATTTGTATGATTCAAAAAATATTTTGCTTGTGAAGAAACGATTAGTTTAGAAAGGCAAAAAAAACTTCCTAAAATTAAAAAGAAATGTTTTTGATTTAATTTTTTTTTTTGAAATACCAAAAATGATTCTTATTTTAATTTTAATTTTAGCTGAAGTTCTAAAACTTTCTTATATACTTCAAATAAATCATTTTAACTTTGCAATTCAGTTTACATAGGTTATATAGTTTATTCAGTTATAGTTTATATATTCTTAGAAATATGAGATAAGTTCCTTTATTCTAATTTCGCTTGATCCAGTTTTGTTTATTTACTTCCATGTAAACATATATAAACGTCGTCGTCCAATTTATAAGCTCTTATATTTTGTCATTCAAGTACGAATAATGAAAGTTACAGTATTTATAATAATTTACTTGAGAATATTTCATTTCGGTAAGAAAAGTTCCAGCAAATTGCCTTAAGACGATGCTTCGATACGATGCCATACACCACTAGTTCAAATTGAATTTAGTATAATTATTATATATGTACGATATAAATAAATAAACATTAACAAAAATATTTTAAATATTTTACATCCACTTTAAAATAAAGAGCCGCATATTCCTCTCAAATATTTTTATTTAGCAGTAGTATTAATGCAAAAAAAACAGAAAACAGAAATAAATTCAGTTGTAAATGTATATGTGTTTGCTAATTTACTATAATATTTAACTTATTTCAATGGAAATTGAAAGTTTCTTTTTTGCTTTTTTTTTCAAATATTCAAACCAAATCCTTGATCCGATCCTACAAGGCGTCTCCACCGTCTATGAATTAGCAAAGAAAAAAATCTGTTCGCTAATAGGAAATTATAAATTAAATAATGTAAGTATTAAGAGAAAGTTATATATAAGGGTTAATGAAAGTAGGCTATATAATATTTGTCAATATTATGACATTTTTCACAATCGGCAATCAAAATTGTATTTCACATTAAACAGCATGAACAAAAAAAACTAGCAAAAATAAAATCTTACAAAGTACGTTGACTGATAAGATTTAATCGCGATCAAAACAAGATTAATACAAATTCGCGTTTCTGTCCTGTCCGGTGTTGTGAATTCAGAAGTGAAGGAGCCTTTGTATTGCAGTCTGGTCGACTGTGCGTATATAATCAATGAGTTGATATGATAAAACGGTCATTGCACCGCGCGATCTAGACTGCGGTTTGTAGACAAGCAGCCGATGGATGCCGCATGCGCACTACAGACCGTGCTGCGTCCGCAACAATCAGTAGCTGAAGGGAACCGGTAATTCGGCCAAAATTATCACTACAAAAATATTTAGATTATTTGAAGCGATAAATTTATCATGGTATGTAGGGGCTTAAAGGTCCGCAAGTAAAAATCACCACCACCAATATCACAAAAACAAGTCAAGTACGAATGTTTTATGGGGAATGTTATTGGGGGAAAACAACAATGTTTGAAAATCCGGAACGAAAGTTTTTCCTTTTGTTGTTAGTATTTTGGTTGCGAGCACTGTTATTTAATTTTTGAGATTTTAAACTAATTTTTATATATACGTTATTTAATTGCTTTATAAGATGTATTATTAATTTTAGGTTAGATTCAGCAGTTTTTTTTATAAAACCTCTATAAAAATTTTAACATCGGTGGGATAAAAAAAAACAACTGAACCTTGTAAACAATAAAAAATAGTATATAAAAACATGAACTAAGTTAAAACAGAAATCTTTACAAAATATAAATTATAGTTAAATATATTTAAATAATAGTTATTCCAACTCTGCTAAGTAATATTACTGACAAAATACCATATGAAAGTTATACACAGTGTTATCTCTGTAAGAAAAATGTACCCATAAAATTTATATTTTGCTTTGGTTGAATAATATAGCTATTATTTCGTCAAATTACTTTGAATTGATAAGACATTGGAACTGTTTGCCTGCTGGTCGTCCCATTTCACCCTGCCTATGAAGTAAAAATGACCAAGTGACAATAATGTGATCAAAGATGAATTAGTTGGGAGTTTTACTGACGTTTTCCGATAGTTGTTTGTTCGATATGTATTATTTGGTGTAATATAATTGGTTTGCTTTTCACAATATAATTGCTCAAGGTCACATTGGACCTTTGTTCCCCCCCCCCCCTCTGCCTTACCCGTTGAACAATAACTAATTTATACTATCCCTTGCTTATCAACTGTTCTTTAGTTGTTTGTAAACGATATAGAATTAAATTTTAATAATTGTAACTAAGAATAACTAGGTGTATGTGGCATTATGCCTTATGTAAGGTGACCAAGCAAGCAATTTTTAGTTATGCTAATCCGGGACGGGGAAGATTTTTAATCAGAACTACCACTAATCAGATCTTTGTAAAAAATGTGTCCATAATATTTGTGTTTCGCGTTGATTAAATAATCAAGCTATTATTTCGTAAAAACCTTTTGAAATTAAAGGATTAGATTTGTTAGCCTCCTGGCCGCCCCTTTCTACTCCGTCTATACGTGGAGAGTATAGATGACAAATTAGAAATCAACTGAAAATTTTACTGAACCTATTTATATAGTTTTTTGTTTGATACGGATAATGTGTTATGATGTAATTCATAACACATTATCATATTTCATTTAGTTATAATTCATTTGGTTTTTAGACAGTATAATTACTGAAAGTCAAATTGGAAACTTACCTCGCCCTACCCTAATTGTATAAATTATAATTAATATAGATTATAAGTATTTCTAGTATGAATATAACATAGACATACCGATTAATGTTACTTGTCAAATTCAAATTATAATTCCATATAAGTTACGTCATTGCTTAATGTGACAAACATTATGAAAAAACATTTCAATTATTTATTAAATTGTTAGTACATTAAATTTTTGATATCAAGACTTCGATACTTTTATTGAGACATTTTTATTGCCGTGTTATCGTACAATACTTGTGTTTATAATTAGTCAGTCAGTATAATTATAATTAAATAACTGAATAAATAAATATATGCGAAAAGATTAAAGAATATTCGGCCTAACAATGACAATATTTTTATCTTAAATTTTTTATTTTTTAAGCGGTCCTGTTGTTTGATATCTCAAAATATTTTAGAGTTTTAGAGGTTTTAATAATATGTATCAATTTTGTTCACATTTTTATGGGTACCATAACATCATTTATCCGTTGGACGTCGACGCGGCGCTTACGCGCTTCGATATTTAATCTCTATGCAGCTAAAGCAGTGCGATTGCTTTGAAAAAATGTTCAAAATTTTTCAAAATAAGGAAGATCTATTTTTCAAAAGTTTTTTTTCCAAAAAAGTTATTTTTTTCAAAAATGTAAAATTTCCCAAGAATCTAATTTTTTCAGTGTAAAAAAAATAAATCTTTTAAAAAAAAATAATTTTTGGTATGGGTTCCTTACGGCCAAATTTAAATTAAACTAAATTTCAATGTAGAAAATTATAGTACATGGTCTTCATGCAAATATTGTTTTATTAATTGATTATATTGACATTCATATTATAGATTAAAAAATATTATATATATATATATATATACATATATATATACATACATACACAAACAAAAAAATTATAACATCATGTTAAATTTCGGTACAAGTCCAGAGTCATGGCAGTTCTCAATCGCCAATGGAAATGCAAGAAACGTGATAAAAATCGATTACAAAAATTTTCGAGTCGTGGATTATTTAAAGAAAATCTAATTTAAAACAAAAATTGCCTATAAAAATATCAGATATAAAATGGCATAACCATATTTTACCAGTCAATTTTCTTTTACTCAAATAACATCGTTAATCTTCAACGCACGTAATTCGTTTTTCGCTTTATAGCATAAATCTTAACAGATTTACAAACACAAAAATATTACGAGTTTATGAATCGCGCTTTTTATGGAACAAACGATCAATGTAGCATTATACTAAATAGCAAATCTATAAAAGCCGAAAGAATGTGTCTCGCATCGTATATTTTAACGCTTGAAAACTCATTTTACTGTGAGATCTGAACATCCACGGCTAAATTGCCACGTCTTGCGCAGTAAAGAAAATATAAAAAATATCAAAAATCATATTCGCACACGACAGAAGATTGGGGAGAAAAAACATAGAAACGTGCAAAAGTAGTATAGTGATATCTGTTGAGAGAAATATATGAATAAGTTATGTACATGCAAAGTAAGTTTCAATGAAAACTTTAATGGTAGTCGAAGAAATTCAAGATATTATTTCATCCATTTAAGAATTAGTTTCAAATAAATATATTGATGTTTAAATTATTACATAAATGTAATTCAATACATTTTTGTATCAACGTAACTTTAATACTAAAATTTTAAAGATTTCCAGCACAATTCAGCATAAATAAAAAATTAATTTTTGTATGCGTACTGTAGAGTAAAGCGGGGCACAAAGGTCCAATTTGACTTTAAGCAGTTATATTGTGAAAACCAAACTAATTATATCACAACAAATAACCAGACAAAAGCTAATTCATCGTTGTAAAAATATGTTTTTTTTGCTGTTTTTCAAAAATTTGTCACCTGATTTTTTTTTACCCCATAGGCGGGAAGTAATGAGACGGCTAGAGGGTAAACAGGTTCAATGTCTCATTATTAATTTTAAAGGGATTTTAAGAAATAATAGCTAATAATAGCATTATCAACCAATGCAAAATATAAATTCCATAGATAAATTTTTTACAGCGATAACACTGCATATAAACTTGATCTAGTATTTCGTCAGAAATATTTAGCAACAGAGAAGGAATAACTATTTATTTAATTTGTCTCTTGTATAAATGCTTTTTTTAACTTAATTCACTTTCTGCATTACTATTTTTTATCGTTTACATCTTTGCAAGTGTAAAAGGTTTAGTTGGTCCTCCTTAAAGCACCCACGTATAAGCTTTTATTTATAAAAGATATATTGAATCTAACTTAAAAGTAACAATACATCTTGAAAAATGATTAACTAACGTATACTTAGGAATTAAAAACTAACAACAACAATAATGATTTTGTATTCGTACAAATTAAGGCGATGTTGGTTATACATATTCAACCCTTTACTTTCAAATATTGTTGTTAAAAAATTCTTAACTCTACTTAAGATATCGGTCGATATTTTGACCCGCGGACCTTCAAGCCCCGGTCTACCTCATATCAAATACCTCAATTATATTTACGAATACAACTTTTTACAATAACATTCGTTTGTAATTTATAAACCCTTATAATTGTTCTCAAACTAAAAAAACGTGTAAACTATAATAACTTACACGAGAATAGCTTAGTCAGTTAGTATTTTAATATCTCATTGATATTGCATTTTACCAAAAAAACGAAAATAATATAAAAGTATCAAGAGAATTTTTTTATAATCATTTTACTGAAGTGATTAATTTTATACTAAACTGCTAAATTTTGTCAAATATTTCAAAATTTGCTTTACATTATTCATGTTACTTTTAGAGAGAAACTTAAGACGGAAATGATTCAAGTTATTTTTGATATTCTGAATAATAATTCTTATCACATATCAAACATTGTTCCTTATTTTTAGATATATCCATATATCATTATATTTTATCTTGAGATAACGCATCTTGTCATAAAATCTTAAATAACATTGTAGTTAAAGTTTTATCATATTTAATCGCGTTTTTTAAATAAACATTAAAATGACACTTTGTTTTTTACTACGTACTTGTATGCCTTTAAGAATTAGTTGTTTTTTATTAATTAACTATGGGAGACGTTACGTCAAATACATTGACGCAATTAATTTTCATTGATGTTGAGATCGTCACTAAAAAGAAATGAAACCCTGTTGGCGTTCTAATTTAGTTCGAGTCACAAATTAGTCTGTTACAAATATAAGGTTTCTACTGTATTTTACTTATACTGGATACACTCTGAATATTTATTATTCCTAAAATTAGAAAAAAGTAGCTATCATTTCCATCTTATTCCTATATGATCTGCAAGAACACATTTAGAAATAATTATCTTCTGCTTCTTAAATAATGTGAAAGTGTACGATATATACCTATCATTAAATATTTTAGGAACTTCCCGTACCGTAATTAAGGGGGTTGTTCTTTTTTTGTTACAAAACATGCAAGGTATTTGTTTTTGTTTTTCTCGAAATGTATTTATTATAGAGACATGGGTTTTTTTTAAACAAAAATTACAAAATCATAGAATATTAAGAAATTTTTTATTATTTTTTTTCGCCGTCATTTTTTAACCAGGGGGCGCCAAAGTGGGCATTGCAAAATCGATCTCGTTTGCGGTGCCACAGATAAATCCGTTGCGCATCGCCTGAAACAAAAAAAAACGAAACTACGTTGAAGAAGAAGTTTGAATCCAGTCCCCCTACCAAAATAAAAGAAAAAAAGCAAGAAGGAAAAAAATGACAGCTATTTAAAAAAAAGTGTCCAAAAAGGCCTTTGTTTTGGGACGAGAAGGTTCCCAAATTTTTTTTGCGTAATGTTATCAAGTTGTTTGAGGTAGGGGGACTACGTATTGCAGTGGTGAACAAATTAAAAAAAAATGCAAGTCGATCCGACTTGTAGTTTTTAGTTGATTTGTGGCACCGCATTGAAAAGTCAATTTGAGAAAAACGTATTTAAAGTTTTTAATATAATGTACTAAATGCACCATTTAATTTAATGTACGAAATACACCATGGTGTTCAAAGATGCTGACAAATTAAAAAGGTCATGTGCATGAGGTATTATAATGAAAAAGAGCCAGCTGGCATACAATAGCTCGCGGAACGATAAAAAAACGCTTTCAGAGGATCATGCGTATAGAGATATATATCTATAACTTCTTCAAAAAAATAGATATTGAGATGATTTTTTTTTAAATAATTCTAAAGTTTTTAGCTTTCATAATATCAAAAAATCTCAAAACCGAAACAAAAAAATATAAAAAAAGAACAACCCCCTTAAACTTTTTAAACACTTCAAAATTTGTTGAAAACTGAATAAAAATAGATTTTTGAGTATTTTGAATTTTTGAAAAGAAGTATCCGCACGTACAAACACACACATACATCTATTGTTTCTCATCTTAAGTTATTCCAAAATGTTCAGAATATTTTGAAACGTAAAAATATATACACATTTTCATTTTCATTTTCGTTTTTTGTGCGTTTGCTATTATTACTTGTACCCTACGGAAAGTTAAAAAAAATAGAACAATTATATAGTTATTAAAAAATTATATTTATATATCTTTATCTTTAAAGTAAATTGTAATATTTAATAAAACTATACATAAACTTGCATATTTCCAATATAAATATCAAACTTCATGCACTCGAAGACTGTTATATATAACTATATAAAGTGCTAAGTTATTTATAATGTTTGTACAAAAAATAGAAGTAGTATATCGCAGTATATAAATAAGATTCGATTTATCAATACCTCACGATGTAACTAAGAATTAGTTCTGCACACAAGAAAAATTAACATACTTTTAAATGTTTTATTTACTTTCATATTATCGAAAACATCAATACTTCTGGACAATTGGTTGTTCAATAGTAAAACTTTTATGATAATCGTCCATGAACAGATAAAATATTTAATAGTTAATAATTATATAATTTTTATTACATTGACTAAATGTATAAATATAAAGAAATATGATGTGGAGATAATTGATTATTGCCTAATGCTACGACATCAATTGTATTTATATACGGCTGAAAGTAATTTTGCGTAAGGCTTGATGATAACAATTTATGTATATTGATTTGTAGACTATGTCTTAACTTAAAGGACTATTTTTTCGTATTGTAATAAATAAGCTTTATTAAAATTAAAACGGTGGTCTTCCGCAATTTGCACTGTTAAATTAATGTTTTATGAATTAAATTAACTTATTTGTTAAGTTATCTGTTATTCATAAGACCGGTAGTTCCATATGTCCTTGTATTCATGTTTACATTAGGTTTATCGATGCAGAAAAGTAATTGAGGCATGAAACGCCTTCTTAAGCACTGTTGCCCACGCATAACTTTATTTACGTCGTGTTTATTAGAGACGTTTAGACATTTTCGATTTATCATGATGAATCTTGCATCAATAAAAATTTATTTAATTTAAATAATAAATTTTGATTAATTGTCTCTCAGTTAAAAATAATTCTCAGTTACATATCTCACGGCAAGGTCACACTTATTTCGTTCAAAATGTTACAATAAGTGCAATTTCCGATTACATGTTTTATATTAAATTTTAATAATATCAAACCGTAATATCAAATAATAGGTAATGATGTGTTGCACTTATAAATAAGTAATTGCTATGCTATCATAATAACCGAGAATAGCCCCATAAATTGTCAGTATTTGAAATCAATACAATTACTACGAATTATAAATTGGATTTATTTTGCGAACAATGTAAAATTAACTTAGTTTATTCAAATTTCAATAATAACTTGCAGAATTTTGACTAATAATTTGTATGATTCGTTAAACTTTTATATTTATATTAACCCTTTCGCAACGGGAGTGCTTTTCGCGGTAGCGCTTTTCGCAGGAGTGTCTGAACGAACAAACACTTCGATATATTTCGATATTTGATTTGATTATCAACAAAAATGTGTTAAAAAATTGAAAATTAGGACGACAGAGTTAGTAAGAATTTATTTCAGGTTGACGATTAAAAATATTTACTCACTATAGTTTCTTTGATAAGCTAGTCAGTGGCGTACCTAGGGGGGGGCGGTGGGGGCGGTCCGCCCCGGGCGGCACTTATTTTGGGGCGGCATTTTTTAGTTTATTTATACATAGTTGTAAAAAGCAACTTATTCATTTTATATTTATTAACTTCCATAGGGTAAGTTATAGTAATGAACCGACAATCTAAAATGAAATTTTTTACATTTCTTCACGTTTTGAAGGTTTCTGAACATTTTGGCATACCTCAGAAAAAATGGAAGTGTGTGTGTTTTGTGTGTCCGCATTTTTTCGTTCACGTTTTCGGGCGCCCCGATCAACCGATTTGATGGTACAGAAAATAGAAATCGAGTTTTTGAGAGAATGAAACATCCGATTTGATTGATGCAAAAAACTTCAATTTGTAATGATGAGGAGAAGTGGTGATTAATTTTTCGCAAAGGCAGAGATACCAAGCAAAATGTGCAAAAAATATCTGTTTTTGAGAGAACTAACCATCCGATTTGAATGATTCAAAAAACTTTCTACGTGGATTTTATTTTGAATTCTACCTAAAGTTCAAATGCTTTAACTTTATAATTCAGTTTATATATTTCTTATAAATATTAGAAAATGCCCTTTATTTCAAATTTGATTGATTGAGTTTTGTTTATTTACTTTTCTGTAAACATATATAAGTTACAGTATTTATAATTATATATTTGCAAACATTTAATTTTCCTCGAATATATCATTACAGTACGGAAAGTTCCAGCAATTTGCCTTAACTTACAATGCCATACACCACTAGTTAACTTCCCCAAGGAGAAGTTTATGTTTTCATCAAAAAATCCGAATCGCTAATTTTATTTTTATTTTATTTATTATTTTCGACATGTCAAGCCATTCTGAATCGAATGAGCCCAAATTTGGAAAAAGTATGTGTGTGTATGTGAACAGATTTTTTGTCGTAAATTGTCGTTTTTTCAAAAACGGCTAGACCGATTTCAAAAATTTAAAAGCCACTCGATGTATCTCGATGAGGACTATTATTTTTGTCAGTTTTGTGCGACGATCGGCCAAGCTGTTTCTTTATAAATCGCAGAAAAGTGAAAAATTTTTCGTCTACGTTTTAGCCTGCAATTTTGAATTGAGTTATATTAGATACCATATTAGATACCATAGTCTTCTAGATCATACTAAAATATTACGGTCCTACGACAACTGGTTTAGCTTTAAAAATTCGTCAAAGTTTGCAAAAATTAGTATGGTCTTTTTGGCATTTGTCAAAATTAAAGGTCTAATTTTCTCACGTTTCTCAAAAACGCCTGAACCGATTTCAGAAATTTAAAAACCATTTGATGTATCTCGATGAGGCATATCGTTTCTGAGTTTTGTGCGACGATCGTCCGAGCCGTTTCTTTGTAATTTGAAAAGAAGTGTTAAACCTTTCGTCCACATTTAAGCTCATACTGCCGAACCAATTTTAAAAAATTAAAAACTGTTCGAAAGATATTAGTTGGGATTGATACTGATCAGTTTTAGGTGAAAATCTACCGAGCCGTTTTCTTCTAATGAACTGTTGAAAAAAAATTTAAGCCGATTTTTATGAAACTTTCTTTGGCGATGTATATCATTGCCTTATAGAACTTACTGAATTATTACGGCCTTACGACAAGTAATTTTAAAAATTTATCAAAGTTAGAGAAAATGTTTTTTTGACGTTTGTTAAAAATAAAATTAGATGATTTAGTTGGTATAACGATAGTGTACTTGGTCTTGAACATAGTAAACCATTAAAGTCCTACGAAAACTGGTTGAATTATAATTATTGATTAATTAAAATTATTGATTTTTAAAAATTTGATCTTGGAAAATACTCCTAGTTAACGTGTTTGTTCGTTCGTTTGCAATGATGTGTAATAAATCCACTCGGAATACTTTTAATCACTCATAAATTAATTTATTTTTCATTGATTAAGTCAAATATTTACACATTTCGGGAAGTTCATGTAACTTGCCTCAAGGCAAAATACCAGTACCAACTAGTTTTCTTTCTTGAATTATAAATGATCATTATGATTTTTATTATTGTCAATATTTGATTTATATAAATTATGATTAACCATATGATTTAGAATTTTATTCCTCGGTGTATATAAATGTATATTTGTGTAAATTTTGAATTCTAATTTAAGAACAGGTTAATAATTTTATTTTATTGTATTCATTAAAATTTGTTGAATTCGTATAAGCATCTTTACGATTTTTTTCAGCGATTTTTTCTATTTTTCAGCTTATAAATGTCATTTCTTTTGAAAAGTTTATATGATTACTTTGAAGTGATTTATCAATATTTTTTTAAATCATCAATTTTTCTTTTGAAAATCATTGGAAGGCGGGGTCTGCTAGGTCTGCAAAGCCTTAAGGCATTATATAAATATGTTGACGAGTGCATATAAATATGTCTGAAAAAAAAATACTCTGTGTATTAATTAATATTGATTAAATAACTTAATAATTTTTTAACTTCCGTAGGGTAAGTTATATATAGTAATCGCAAAAATGTCGAAAGTGAAAATTTTTATATATCTTTACGTTTCAGAGGTTACTGAATTTTGGCATATCTTAGAAAAAATGGATGTGTGTGTGTTTAGATACAAACTTTTGTCGATGATTGTAGGAACACGCATCAACCTATTTGAACAAAACATTCGATTCGTACTGATAAAACGTGCTAATTAGTTTTTGGCAAAACGGGTCCAGCCGTTCCAAAGATACGGGGCAAAAAAGCTAAAAATTGTAATTTAGTTCTTGAGAAAACGAAGAGTCTATTTTAAGTAATTCAAAAAACATTTTATTTGTATTGACTAAATAAAGAACTATTTTTGGGATGACAGGTCTAGAGGTCTAGCGATTACGGAGAATCAATAAGAAAAAGTAAAAAAAATGACATATTTGGCGGTCCAAAATGATCATTAGATATATCCACGTCAAATTATCTGATATTTTCTAGAGATTTTAATAATAAGCACAAATTTAATTTACATTTCTATGGGTTCCGTATCAATGTCTAGCCGTTTCTCTTAGATATTTCGTCTTCAAAACAGCTGCGCAGCGCGATTGATTTGAAAAAAAGTTACAAATTTTCAAAAAATTTCAAAATATAAAAAAAAAAATTTCAAAAAAAGACATTTTTTTCAAAATTTTCGAAATTCTCAAAAATATATTTTTTTAACTTCCCGTAGGGCAAGTTATAGTAATCGCAAAAAAATCGAAAATGAAAATTTTTATATATCTTTACGTTTCAAAGGTTTCTGAACATTTTGGCATACCTTAGAAAAAATGGATGTATGTGTGGGTGTGTGTGTGTGTGTGTGTATGTGTGTGTGTATGTGTGTGTGTATGTGTGTGTGTATGTATGTACGTGTGTGTATGTATGTGCGGATACAAATTTTCGTCGACGATTTCGGGAACACGGATCAACCGATTTGAATAATTCAAAAAACATTCGATTCGTATTGATAAGGAGACGTGCTGATTAGTTTTTGGCGAAGGCAGGTCTAGCCGTTCCGAAGATACGGGGCAAAAAGTGCCGAAAACGGTAACTCAGTTTTTAAGAGAACGGAGCGTCCGATTTAAATAATTCAAAAAACATTTCACTTGTATTGACAAGATGAAGAATCGATCAAATTTTCATAAAGGTAGGTCTAGCGGTTTCGGAGATATGGAGGAAAAAGTAAAAAAATGAGCCATTTGGCGGTCAAAAATGATCATTAGACATATGCACATCAAATTATCAGATATTTTATAGAGATTTTAACAATAAGTATACATTTTGTTAACATTCCTATGGGTTCCGTACCAATGCTTATGCGTTAGACAGCGACGCGGCGCTTACGCGCTTTATATTTTGTCCCTATGCAGTTAAATCAGTACGATTGCTTTGAAAAAAAGTTCAGATCTTCCACAATATGTCAAAATAAAGAAAAAAAAATTTTTTTTCAAAAAAAAAAAAATTTAAAAAAAATTATTTTTTTTAAATTTTTTTTTTTTTCAAAAAAAAGTAATTTTTGGTCCATATATATAGTTTCTCAAAAATATTATTTTTTCAAAGTACATTTTTTTCAAAAACGTTAATCGTTTTTAAAAAATTAATATTTGGTACGGGAAGTTCCAGCAATTTGCCTTAAGGCACGATGCCTTAATTGCCTTAAGACAGAATTCCACTTACAGCTAGTTCAGATTTCAAAAAATTTTTAATCTTTTTTAAAAATTTTATGTTTTGGTACGAGAAGTGCCAGCAATTTGCCTTAAGGCACGATGCCATGCACCACTAGTTTATTTGTATTAATTTATGAAAACTACTATTTGACTGACTTATAATTGAAAGGGCGGCAATCTGAAGACCGCCCCGGGCGGCAAAAGTTCTAGGTACGCCACTGAAGCTAGTTATAAAGCAGTTTCAATAATATCTTGTATAAACAATTGCAGCTGTCGTTGAATTTTGTAAAACTGTATTTAAAAGGTTTATAAGATTTCAGTATAGCATAAATTACTAAACTAACTTTTAATTGCGAAAATATATTATATAATCGCAATCAATCAATTCAATGTGTTTTAAATTATTAACTCTTTCATTTTATTTACATTATATAGAAAAATATTTAAAATCTATATTGTTATATAACTACACTATAATACAAATATAACTTTTTAGCTGATAAAAATTATATTTGCAAACATTTTTCACCATCAGTCACCTCATAAAATCTAGGTTAAAATAACAATTATAATTTTTTTGATTTTATAAATTGTCCATAAATCGAAATTGAAAATTTTTGCATTTCTTCGCGTTCTGAAGGTTTCTGAACACTCTGGCATACCTCAAAAAAAATAGATGTGTGTGTGTATATGTATGGATACAATTTTTTGTCCACGTTTTCGGGCACACGAATCAACCGATTTGAATGGTTCAAAAAGCGACGTGCGACAGTGCAGAATCTTCCGATTCGAATGATTCAAAAAGCATTCAATAACGGGGAGAAGTGGTGATTACTTTCTGACAAAGGCGGGTCTAGCCGTTTTGGAGATACCGAGCTAAATGTGCTAAACTGGCTGTTTTTGAGAAAACTAAGCGTCCGATTTGAATGATTCAAAAAACTTCCTGCTTGTGTTGACGAAACGATTGCTTTTGGGAAAACTTTAACTTAAAAAATATATTTTTTTTAATATCGATAACATTTCGAATTTTAATTTTAATTCTAGCTAAAGTTCTGAAGCTCACTCAAATACTTCAATAAATAATTTTAAATTTGCAATTCAGTTTATATAATTCTTATAAATTACAATGTCCTTCATTTTAAATTCGATTGATTAAATTTTGTTTTTTTACCTTTGTTTAAATTTTTACTTTTGTTTAAATTTACTTTTCTGTAAAGATATAAGTTACAACATTTTTAATAATCTATTTGAAAACATTTAATAGTTCTCAAATATTTCATTACAGTACGGGAAGTTTCAGCAATTTGCCTTAAGGCACGATGCCATACACTACTAGTTTATATTATTATTGTGTATCTAAATTAAATGCTTATGATATTTTGTATTTAATCTAAGCTTCTCGATGCAGTTAATTTCACTGTTCAATTAGGTGTTATCAGTTACAATCTATCTTAGCATTGCTGATAACGTGTACGGTACATAAGGCTAATTTATAAACGCAGTTCAATAGTATATAGGTATAAGTATGTAACTGTGTTTATATTACATTCTAAGTTTGTACGTAGGTTCGTGCACGCATCCTTTAATGCTTGTCTCTATTGTTAGCTGTATCAAAAATGCTTATCGCAGAATGTTCTAAATTTAGACACTATTGTGGTAACAACGAAATGAATACGAAGAATGACAAGACATTTTTAATTTCGTTACAAAATGTACCCCATACTCGGGTTAGCTTCTCTATAATACATTTTTGCTAACCGAATTTCATGCCATTCTCTGCTAAAAATAGACTCTTATTTGCGGTTTGTATGATGTCTTTATTAGTACAAGGCAAATGAAAAAATTAACACTTCATTTGCGAGTCTATTTCGTTTCCACCAAGCTTTAATTAGGACTAAAACAAATCGCATATTTTAAAACACGAACAATACTTTACCAAAGATTTTTGCACGTGCATTGGCGAAAATGTAAGCCATGTTTAATTATTATGAAAATATTATACTATTTCATAATGTTAGTCTATAGCTTATTAAGTCGAATTTAATAAAAAATCTAAATAAACTGAATTTAATAACAAATGATTTGAAGGTTCTAAAGAAATGTTATTATTTCAACGCAACAAAGAATTTTTGAATCCTCTTGAGATAATTTTATAATTTGCTATAAATATATAGAGTAGGAAGAGCGGGGCACAATAGTCCTAATTGCTTTTGAGCAATTCTATTGTAAAAACCAACCCAAATATAAATACAACAAATAACACATATCAAACTAACAACTGTCTGCTACGTTCAGTACAACTTCCAAATAATTCATCATTGCAGGAATGTGTTTTCTACTGTTTTTGAAAAATTCGTTTTACCTTTTAGGCGGGGTAAAATGGAACGGCCAAGGCAAACAGATTAAATGTCTTATTTTTAATTTTGGAGGAATTTTACAAAATAATAGATCATTTTTTAACCAATGCAAAATATAAATTTCATGGATACATTTTTCGCAGAGATATTACTGTATATAACCTTGATCAGGTAATACGTCAGAAATACTCATCGGGAGAGATGGAATAACTATTATTTAAATTATCTTTTGTAAAACTGCCATTTTTCAACTTTTAATTGTCTGTTTTATTTTTTATTTATTATTTTTATTGTTTTACAATCTTGTGAAGGTAAAGATTCAGTTTGTCCTTTTTACTCCACCCACGTGTAAGCTTTTATAGAGGTTATATAAAAAAAACTGTTGAATCTAAATCAAATGTAACAACTCATCATATGAACATGAAGGTCTCGTGAACTAAACAACAATGCTCACTTCCAGAAAAACTAACAACAAAAGAAAATACTGTGGTTATGGATTTTCAAAAAAAGATTTTATCTCCTCATCGCGACGTGGTAAAAATCAAGGTGATGGCTAGTTATACATTGTTTTCCCTCTACTTCCAAATATTGTTGTTAAAAAAATTAACTTCACTTGTTCTCGAAATATTGATGGTGAACCATTTAACCCGTGCACCTTCAAGTGTCACTCTACCCTATTAAATAATTTATATATCATTAAAAGATAATAATTGAGCCAACAAATTACAGTTTGTACAAAATACATATATAAATGATGCATAAAAATATTGTACATACGCATTACGCTTTCTTTCAGTATTCAATTCACTTAATAAAAATATGTATACCTAATATTAGTTTTAGTTATAGCAGACATTCAAGTAAAAATATAGAGTTTGCAGCATTTTGCATGACCTAGTAATTCCAAAATGCTTAGCATAGATAGAACATATAGAGCAATATTATTATTGTATTATTAGCATTTGTTGTTACAATAGAATGACCTAGAGATATAGAGGCAAAGTGACTCATACAAGGTTTTGCGAGAAGATGAAAGATAATACGAGCAATGCACCCTGTGGGGCCAATTAAACAAGTTATAATTTACGATGCACCCACACATTTTCAAATTAAATCCAAATCATGTGAGCGGAACAAATTGTGACAGATAAACCATTGATGTAGACGTAGAGCAAATTAAAAACAAAAAGTTTTGTTCGGGTTTATAACTTGGTAATATTGTAAAAGGCGTCGAAAACATTTCATTTTCTTAATTTTGTTTGATTAATTTTATGTTTTAAAATTTTGTAATAATTATAAGTAATCTGTATCATCAGAAATAATTATTTTATTCTGAGATAATAATACTCACATCTCATAAAACTACAAAAGATGTCGAAGCGACGTCTCGCTTGTTTGTTTACCACATTATAATCAGTTATCAGAAAAACTCGAAACGGCTTATCTGCTCGTTTAGAACGATGTTAAATATGTAACCAACGTTTCAGACGAAAAATATAATTAAGAAGAATGTTATGACATGCAGATAACCGTGCGTAAATCGCTCTAAATTAGTTTTGTCCTCTAAGTGACTCTTGTAATTGATTAGTATTAACTATTAACGAAGATGTATACTAAATTATAATATATTTTAACTAACAACAACGTCTTCGTAAAAATCAAATTAATCGACTTACCAGCGCAATAAACTATTTTTTTTTATTATTTAAAGTCCATTTTAATATAAAATTTATTTTAAGCTTTTAAATAAATTAAAAAAAATTAATATTCTTAAAAATATTAAAATTAATTCCGAAGTTTGAGAGCTCGTTGTATATTTGTAGCATCATAAAGAAGGCGCTTGCGCCAGTAACGCGCTATCAATTACGAAATACGCTACACATTTGTGTTATACAATTATAAACATTCTAATTAATTTTATTTTTATTTGAAATTGGTTAAATAAATGTATCTTTCATCTACAGCCAAAGCTTCAAATCAGAAACTACATTTATGCTCTATAATGCTTATATCTTATTTGGATTGTCGTGTCAATATTGATACATGCGGTATTATTAATGTAATAAACATCTTTCAGAGTAACCGTTATTCAATCAATATTTATAATTGAAATATATTATAATTGTGAAACGTATATTTTATTTAGTTTTACTAAGAATAAGCCAGCGGATTTTCTTAAAATAACACTGAATATATACAGAAAATAAAAAATCGTGTAAATTAAAATCAATAATCATAATTAAAATATTAATATTAATTAAAACTAATGTAATATCCAATCCTACTTAATTAATAAATAATTAAACCTAATATGCAAACCTACCTAAATAAAAAAAAATTAAATCTAATGTAATGTGCAAAACCCCATGTGATATGCATCTTTTAATACTCTGACCAATCATTGCCTATTATAAACATATATCAATAAATATCCTACTATTCAGAAAATATTGAATATCATTCATTTCATTAATATTAAAAAAGCTATGTGTATTAGTAAGGGAGCTTTGAGCTTATTGTGGCAGGCATTTTATTGAAATAGCTACTGCCCCGCAGACCGATGCAGTAAACAGAATTGTGCAGGTGCGTCATTTTTGACAGGTAATATAAAATTTTACTCTTATAAAATTTCGGTTTGCGTATTATTATCGACTAATTTTAAATTTTAAATATCTTATTTCGTTTCAAATTTATCAATCTTTGATAATGTGTAACAATGTTTGTGATTGCTAAATTGTTTAAATAGTTATCTTGATCAATTTAAAAAAATCACACAAGGGGTTAGTTGAAACAAAACCTTGAGGCTAATTGTAAGATACAAGAATTATATACAGGTTCAAGTGAAGAAGATTGTAGAATATATATAGTTTGTAAGATGTGGGCACATGTAAATTTTGTTACAGGAGACACTATATCTTTTATTTGTATTATGATAATATAGTTTACGTGGATTTATGATAAAAAAATTATATAATAGAAGACTTAGTTTAATAGTTTGAGTTGATTTATAAAAAGAATTACTTAAAAACAAGTCATTTTTCTTAAAAGTAAGTAAAGAATAAATTATTCTTATAGTATTCGATTTTTTATCATTACTACTTACCCCGGTAAATGTTAGAACTAGCCCCAAACACGGGGTAGATTAGTATAGATATGGAATTATTTATTAACATCCCATAGGGTAAGATAGTAATTGCAAAAAAATCGAAAATAATTTTTTTTATATATATTTACGTTTCAGACATTTCCGAGCATTTTGGCATACCTTAGAAAAAATTGAAGTATGTGTTGTGTGTGAGTTCGGATACAAATTTTAGTCGACGATTTCGGAAACACGGTTCAACCGTTTTAATGATTAAAAAATCATTTGATTCCTATTGATGAGGAGACATGCCAATTGGATTTTGGAAAAGGCAGGTCCAACCGGGGCAAAAGGTGCCAAAAATGGTAATTCAGTTTTTAAGAGAGAACGGAGCGTCCGATTTCAATAATTCAAAAAACATTTTACTTGTATTGACAAAATAAAGAACTGATTACGTTTTTGGTAAAGCAGGTCTAGCGGTTTCCGAGATCGAGTGAAAGAAGTAAAAAAATTGCCATTTGTTGGTAAAAAAATGATCATTAGACATATGCGCATCAAATAATCAAATATTTTATAGAGATTTCATTAATAAGTAGAAATTTTGTTCGCATTTCTATGGGTTCCGTAACATTGTTTAAAAAAAATAAATTTTTAGTACGGGAAGTTCCAGCAATTTGCCTTAAGGGACGATGCCAAACACCACTAGTTTCCACTTGGTTTGGTAGAGGAATAGTTACAGCAACTATCTATCTTTATTTCATAGATTTATAATCAGTGAAACTCAAGATATGTTAATTTAAAAAAAACTGTTACTACAAGCTCCTAGCCCTCCTATTAGTATTTATGCAAAAAAAAAATGAAACGTATTTTTATAGAGCAAGTGTAAGGTTATAAATAATTGTGAAAATTTGTTGTAAAAAACAGCATTACAAACGAAGTAAGTATTTTTTACCTAACAATAAGTAAGTTGTGTATAAATTATAAATTTGAAGAGTTTGTTCTGTTCGAGGGTTAAGTTGTACTTGTACTACATAGTAATAATTGTGAAAATTTGTTGTAAAAAATAGCATTACAAACAAAGTAAGTATTTTCTACCAAACAATAAGTAAGTTGTGTATAAATTGTAAATTTCAAGAGTTTGTCCTGTTCGTGGGTTAAGTTGTACTTGTACTACATAGTAATAATTGTGAAAATTTGTTGTAAAAAATAGCATTACAAACAAAGTAAGTATTTTTTACCAAACAATAAGTAAGTTGTGTATAAATTGTAAATTTGAAGAGTTTGTTCTGTTCGAGGGTTAAGTTGTACTTGTACTACATAGTAATAAATGTGAAAATTTGTTGTAAAAAATAGCATTACAAACGAAGTAAGTATTTTCTACCTAACAATAAGTAAGTTGTGTATAAATTTCAAGAGTGTATTCTGTTCGTGGGTTAAGTTGTACTTGTACTACATAGTATGTATTAGACAATCGATAAAGCTCTGGGCCATGACACATGGTTTTTTCGCCGCAGTTGGGAGATGCAGAATTGATACATCCGACTGGTGAGAACAAATAGTTGGGACAATTGCAATATTTATTCCGACCATGTGATGTTTTTGTCCGGGCGTTGTCGTCTGATTCGCGGTGTATTGTAAATGTAAGCGTTCGCAGTCCGCACGATGCCGACGCCGAGCGCGGGTTCGCGGAACGTCGGTCGCGATCGCCGTGCAATGCACGTCGTAGCTAGAACAGCTACCGCCGCAGTCATTACTAACGCATTGCGCGTTAAAAGCGAGTCTTTTATTTTGGTGCCAGAATTAAAAAAATAACACATCACTGTAACGGAATTATTGAAATTTTCAAAAGTTTATTAAACAGTAGATCTTGTGCGAATAGGTTGCCAGTGGACGCTCGTGCGATCGGGCTCTACGTGCACCGTACTCTTTTCAATTGACAGACAATGACGCTAGTTCATATTAAAGTCATGTGTACGCCTGTTAATAATTGTTGTTTACAAAATAATCCGTGAATTGTTGTTTTCTTTGGCAGTAACTATTGTGTTGTCTAGTTAATAATAGTTTTACTGGAAGACAATTCTGTTCTAAACAGTGTTTCTATTACAAAACACAATAAAATTAATAAGCCTCTGCGTTCGCAGACGCTTCGAGTCGAGTTCGTTTAATTTTTTTCAAATTTCATTGTGTATCAACAAAACAGTGTCATCTAGAAAATCACATTAGAAATATTCTGTGAATAGGTATGTGATGTTTTATACTAGTTCGTTCGCATTTATTGATTGTTTTCACCATGTGACGTACATTCTTGGCTATATTTATATAGTTTTCTCAGTAAAATGCCGAGGCAAATCGGGAAATATAGCATGAATGAAATGGATGAATGAAGTGTTCCCATTAAGGATTTAATTCTCATCACTGTATGCGTATGCATAAGTTGGCTTGTGTGGACATATGATATTGCCAATCGATATATGCCCTGCGTTTTTCACACTTTCTATTTACTATTTTTGCAATACAACGTGCATCTAAGTCATATGTAAACATTCAATTTATTCAATTATTTTAAATCGATTAATATTATTCAGTTTAATCATTTTGACGTGTCTCTACTGCTGAACCAGAATTACAACCAGATATCCGTTTATCCAGATAAATCCAGATAAATCTGCCTTAATCCAGAGACAAAACTGCAAACATGTTTTTTGTTTTAGTACATGATCAATTTCATGATTTAAAAATAGAATTTAGCGCATTGACTTGCTTCAAAAAACCTTGTTCATTTTGTAATAATTAATATGTTATTTGTCATACCAATCGGAAATAAATATTTATAATGTTATTAAATATAAATCGGTGACAAATGTTTACATACAAATATATACATTCAACATGATGATCAATTTATGTTTATATAAAAAATGTACATAACTAGTGGTGGATGGCATCGTGCCTTAAGGCAAATTGCTGGATCTTCCCCGTATCGTAATGAAAAATTCGTAGAATTGTAAATGTTTACAAAATTATAAATACTGTAACTTTCATTATTCGTATTTTCTAGACAAAATATAAGAGCCTAAAAATTGGATGATGACGCTTATATAAGTTTACATGAAAACTAATTGAACAGAACTTAATAAAGGGGAGTTAAAATGAAGTATCTTATCACATAGTTCTAAGAATTTTCTTCTTTTCTTCTTATTAAGAAATCAAATTATTCATTTTAAGTATATAAGTGAGCTTTAGAATTTTAGCTAGGATTAAAATTAAAATACAAATTATTTTTGATATTCAAAAAAAAAATTAAAAAATTGTAAATTAAAAAAAATGAAGTAAAATTTTTTTTTGTTTGCCCCAAAAATCGTTTTGTTTTTCGTTTTCAAGCAAAAGGTTTTTTGAATAATTCAAATCGGATGCTCTGTATCTCTGAAATGGCTGGACCTGTCTCTGCCAAAAACTAATCAGCACGTGTCCCCAACAGTAGTAGTGAAATATTTTTTGAATTATTCAAATTAGTTCATAAGTACGCCCGAAATAGTAGACACAAAATTGTATCCTCACATACCCACAAATAATTTTTTTCTAAGGGATGCCAAAATGTTCAAAAACCTTTGAAACGTAATGATATGCAAAAATCTTCAATTTTGATTTTTGGACTATTACTATAACTTACCCTACAGGAAGTTAATAAATATTTATATTAAAATGTTTTTAAATAAAAATTCGCAAACGTTTACATACAAATATATACATACAACATGATGATCATTTTATGTTTGTATAAAAAATATACATAAAATAAGAATTGTTAAAATAATTATTACATTAGTTTATTCAAGAGGATGTAATTATATTTGCTTGCACAAAACTCTTGCATTGCAAATGAGCTCTCATTTTCCTAGTTAAAATAATAAATATATTACAATCGTAAAAAATTAATGACCTGTGTCATTGACTTGATGTTGCGTTATTAGATGAAATAAAGTCTGGGATAAAATAGTGAAACAAGAATTCGCAGTATGTATATCAAATACAAACTTATATTTAATTACAAATTGGCTGATAAAAGATAATATCAAGTATATTATAGGGTAGGGCGGGGCACAAAGGCCCTATTTGATTTTCAGTAACTAAATGAACTACTTGACAAAATATAAAAAGTATCAAACAAACGACTGTCGAACTGTTTTCAGTAAAATTCCCAGTTAACTGTTAAATATAGAAATATGTTTTTGTACTATTTTTCTAAAATTTGTCAACTGCCCCTTTTTGCCCCATGGGCGGGGTAAGAGGAGAGAGCCAGGGGTCAAACAGATCCAACTTTCAGTCTTCTTTGAATTTTAAAACGATTTTAAGAAATAATAGCTACATTATTTAACTAATGTGAAATATAAATTATATGGTAACATTTTTTACAAATATTTTATTGTATATAACCTTGATCTAGTATTTATAGAGAAATATTTTTCAGCAGTGGTTGAATAACTTAGTTGAATTTTTTAACTTTATTTCTTTTACTATTTCTTCCTACGCCAACGTAAACGTTTACTAGGTCCTGAAAAAAAACTGTTGAAACTAACTTAAAAATAACAATACATCTGACAAAACGTTTAAAAAACGTATTGTTAAAAATTATACCAATACCAAATAAACTACCAACGAAAAAAAAACTTTGGGTATGAATATTGATACATTTCTATTTATCTCCTGATAGCAATATCGTAACAATTAAGGTGATGGCTGATTACACATCTTTTGCCTTCTACTTTGAAATAGCATTGTTAAAAAATTCTATACTTTGCTTGTTTTTGTGATAATGATGGTGTGGACCTTTTTATCCGCGGTTTTTTCAACCCCGGCTCTGCCCTACATATTATATTCATTTTATATATATTATTTATTAAATAACAAAAAAGACTATCTCGATATTAATAATTAATTCAAATAAATTTTAATTAATTTATATTAATTTTAATTAATTTAAAATAATTTAATTAAAATTAATTTAAATTTTAAAATATAAACACTATTCAGTATGATTTTTAGAAATAAAAATTAAAAAAATTATTAAGTTTATTATTAACTTGCAATTTTGCTTAAATCATTCTTAATATCTGCCTACTATAATTATCATTTGTACTGTATTTTGTTGATTAACTATTCGTTTCCAAATTTAGGTTTATATATTGATTCTGAAAATTAATTTGTTCTTAATTTATGGTTATCCACAATTTGAATGTTGTGTTTGAGATATTAAAACTTGTCTTTGCAATAAAAAGTAAGAACGTGATGCATATGCAAGTAATTAAATGATAATATTATTTTGCAAATTCCAAAAATGCACTATATATGTAATAAAAAAATATCGAATTTAGAAGTATACAATTTCTTGATAAAAATATGATAACTATGAATACAACAACATTTTTCAAATTGTATTCAAGGCTTGCATTTTTTTTTATTTCAATGATATACTCATACCGATCAAAACTTCGTATTTTAACCATTTTATTTCTTACATAATGAGTTGGAAAATGCATTTATCACAGTTCGCTGTTAAGTTTTAAAATAATTTTTAAAAGACAATTAAAAAATCGCCAGCAAGAATCATTAAATTCATTGTTTTCTAGAGTTCAATATCTAATGGGGCGTAGGAAGAAATTAGTGACCTATCCAATGTGTTAGTTCTTCAGGTTGTATTGTAAATCGTGCGTTCAAGTTCAATATAACAAGCGTGATATTACTCTCATGTTTTGGGCGATGAATTTTTAGCGTCAGACACTACATTAATAGAAGTAGGGTAGCTAGGGGGCTTGTAACAATTTTTCAAATTAATATATTTTGAGATCCACTGATTATATTTCTATGATATAAAGACGAATAGATGCTATAACTATTCCAAATCCTTTCATAACTATTGTTCATTATTTCACAATTAAGTGAAAAAGAACTGGAAAAAGCTGGTGTTGCAACTTACCCCGTGTTTAGAGCTAGTTGTGACATCTACCGGGGCAAGTAGTAACGACAAAAATACCTCTGATAATTTATTCCTTTTGAGAAAATTGACATGTTGCTAAGTAATTCTTTTCATAAATCAACGTAAACTATAATTAATACACATAAAAGACATGTGTGTACCATGTCATAGAAATTCTTATCATAAATCTCCTGTAACATAATTTACATGTGCCCATAGTTCACAAACTATGCATTCCCCCCAATCATCTTCACTTGAATCTGTATATAATCCTGGTGTGTTTCAACTAACCCCAGGTGTGATTTTTTTACATTAATCAAGATATTTGAAAAATTTATCAATCACAAAACTTGTTACACATTATCAAAAATTGATAAATTTGAAGCAAATTAATATATATATACGATTTAAAATTAGTCGATTATAATAACGCAAACCGAAATTTCATGATAGTATAATTGTATATTACATGCCAAAAATGACGGACCTGCACAGTTTTGTATATTGCGTCGCCCTGCGAGACAGTAGCTATGACAATATTATGCAGGTTATCCAATCGAGACAAAAACTAATTTAATATCGTTTAAGATTCTATTGAAAAGCGCCCTGTTACTATTTACTCCTGTTCCCCAAAGCTTCTATCTCCCCTACATCGTTAATAGAAGCTTTAACAATAATGCAGAAGATATATGTTATTATGAGTAAATAATATTTGACCAAGATATATTCTAAAACACCTCCGATTTTCACGCAAAGTGCTAAATTATATTAAAGAAATAAAGTTTAATTTCAGAGTTTGTTTAAAACTATTAATGAAAAAGATTGACGTGCTTTTTTATTTTCTTTTCATTGTTCATGTACGGTACTGCATTTATATTTCTATTGATATTAATTTAAAACTATTTAATTCGATCTGAGTGCAGGAATAAGGCAATTGTATGAGCACCTTTGAAACCTTTGTAATGAAATAAAACACATGACACAACTTCGTACCGAGTAGTGTATTGATCTTACTTCTACTGGCAGTAAATTTAATTCGATAAAAGACATTCTTACATTTTATTTATTGTACAAGTAATTCTTTTCAAATAAAACGCTATATAAAATAAATTCTTTTTAACATTTTATTTATAACATAACAAATGTTTTTTATGTAAAAAGCTATGTAAAATAATTTCAGCAAATTCAGCAATAAATTTGCATTATAGATCTAAGGACTCTTAAAGGGGTAAAATGCATACTTAATCTAATATTTACTTAATTCATCATTCTTATATTTTTACTGAAGAAAAGAACTTAGTATGTAGTTTAGAGCAAATAATATAAACAAAACCTTCGAATGAAGCTTTTAAATTAAACAAAATTCATATATATATATATATATATATATATAATATATATATATATATATATATATATATATATATATTTACTGAAGAAAAGAACTCAGTATGTAGTTTAGAGCAAATAATATAAACAAAACCTTCGAATGAAGCTTTTAAATTAAACAAAATTCATATATATATATATATATATATATATATATATATATATATATATAATATATATATATATGACTTAGTAGTTAAATTTGATGTTGAAATATATGAGTGAGTTCTTTTTCTTTGTTTGATTGAAAGAATTTTTGTTTGATGTATGATGTAGGTATAACTTAGCGACAAATGAATTAAAAGTGAAAATTCGTGTCATTTTTTATTGCAAATTCAACGCTCTGAAAAATTTTTGAAATTTTTTTCATGCTATTTTCATACAAAACTTTGATTGATTTGCGCTCTATCTAAAAGACAATATTAAGAGCTAAAACTTTCAGAGAATTGTTTTTAATCGATTTGGAACCATTTGAGCCTTTCGGAGCAAGAAAATTTGAAAATGTCCACATTAAGGACCACCCTTATATATATATATATATATATATATAGGGCAGGTTGGGGCACAAAGTTCCAATTTGACTTTGAGCAATTATATTATGAAAACCAAACAAACTACATCACATATTAAACGATAAACTATCTAACTATGTTCAGTATAATTCCCAGCTAATTCATCATTCTAGAAATGTGATTTTTTGCTGTTTTTCAAAAATTTGTCATCTAGTCCTTTTTACCATATAGGAGGGGTAAAATAAAACGACCAGGGAGCAAACAGATCTAATAATTAATATTTAATTTTACGAAATAATAGCTACATTATTCAACCAATGGAAAATATAAATTTTATTGGTATATTTTTTACAGAGATAACCCCTAAAGGGAATAACTCTTATAAAATTGCAACTTAATATACTTGTTTATTTACAATTTTTTATATTTACATCTTTGCCAAAGTAAAGGTTCAGTTGATCCTATTTACGCTACTTACGTATAAGCTTTTATAAAAATTGTGGAATCTATTAAAATAAATTGTGGAGAACAATTCAATCACGTATATTACATACAATTAAAAATTTAATTAAGGCCTCGTAAACTAAACAACAGTGCTACGAATTGGCTACAAATTATATCAAACAAGCTTCAAAGAAAAAACAATCGAGATACATATACACACACACATATATATATATATATATATATATATATATAGAAATACATATTTTGTAATTATTGATTTGCAATGTTCTGAAAACCTGGCATAAATATTAAACCGACTAAATGATTTTCAATTAAATATATAAAGTATAAATACACAATAGTAAAATATCCATACACATTTAGCATTCACATTTAAAATTTATATAAACCCATTTGTTCAGAAAATTAGAAATAGACATAGAAATTTGATTTGATTTTGAAATTAGTTTGATTTAATAGTGAATGAACTATTAAGTCGTTTGACAACGGTGAATTTTGCTTAATTTTGAGGAACTCTGAATATAAATCTAATACAATATCGCCGAAATTGTATTTAAACATAATAGATTACATATTGAAATAATTTAACGAACTCATGTCATGACAAAAAAATATGAATTTAGTCGATAGAAATGAATTGTTAAGAGCATCTAACTAAACTTGATCTAACTATTTTTTTGTGATTTTTTTTTTTTTTTTGAGACTAGATACATATATAAATTTGCTATATATGTATGTTAACAGTATTTTATTTATCGCATATGTAAATTCACTATAATGGTGAGAATTTATAGATAGGGAGCTAGGAACTATCTGTAACAGGGGTACTTAGAAACAGACGTTTTTCAATAGTTTATTAAATGATATTATAATATTTTTTTGTCTCTCAATATCCCACGGCCAACGCAATATACAGAACTGTGCAGATCCGTCATTTTTGCCATGTAATATAAAATTGATCTATCATAAAATTTCGGTTTGCGTTATAACTATCGACTAATTTTAAATTTTATATATCTTATTTCATTTCAAATGCATTAATCTTTGATAATGTGTAACACTTTTTGTCATTGCTAAATTGTTTAAATAGTTATCTTGATTAATGTAAAAAATTACACCAGGGGCTAGTTGTAACATACAAGAAATATATACAAATTCAAGTGAAGAAGATAGGGTGGAATGTATAGTTTGTAAGATGTGAGCGACAGACAGGAGGAGATAATTTATCTTTCATTTGTATTATGATATTAATTGTTGCATACGTTGATTTATGATAAAAATTATATTATAGGAGACATTATATATTTTATTTTCTTTAATTATAGTTTGCGTTGATTTATGAAAAGAATTACTAAATGTAGATGTTACAACTAGCCCCAAACGCGGTGTCAGTTGTAATTAAGTAATAAAGAACAACAGTTGTGGAATTATTTCTACTTGATTCGGAAGAGGAACAGTTACAGCAGCTATCCATCTTTATTTCGTGGAAATAGATCTCAAGATATATTAATTTTAAAAAATAAACTTCTACGACAAGCCCCTAGCTTGCGTAATGATATTGAAATCTCTATAATTAGCGTTTGATAAACCTTCAACATGAGTTTCTCTAAGCAATAATTACAATAATTCTTATCTGCCAAGTGTTATTTAATATAGAATTAAATGTGAAATACATATTCGTACCAATAAATATTGTTTTAAAATCGTACAAGAAGTAATTTTTAGCTAAACATTTCAGTAGTAACCGCGCGCCCTTGCCGCATAAAATATCTCAATCAATAGAAAATTTATTACTTACAGTTTCAACCTTTCCAGTGCATGTTACATTTGCAAGTCGGACCTTCGGTTTTAATTATATTTTTTTTATACACGCTGCGCCATTCGCATTTGCCGCTTTCGTGTACCAGGCTTCGCAGCATTTACATAATTCATGTATTTTTCAGTGGATCAATTCGTACTGCGCTATCATATCGCATTGCCTTATATCATCTGGAATCAACGACCATGTAAATTTGTTGGGACCTAATCGAAGTCCGTGACAATATCAATAATAATATCAATATGTATGTAAATGAATAAAGAAGTTCTCAAAGAACGTTCCTGTTAACTTATCTCGTTTGCGGATAAGATACAACGGACAATGTTACACGATGCATGTGGACGAGTATATGGTGAACGTGAAGTTATGCATCTGAAGCACACTTATTGCTAGATATTAATAAAATTTCTTAAAAATTTAATAACTTTAGGACAAATGCATAAATAGTAGGGGGACTGGGTACGGTTGTGCCACTTTTTTTATCAGCAATAATTTTGTTAATTTACTAGTTAGCTGGGAGAAAAGTAAATTAAATGGTAAGTTGAACATTTGTCCACGTGAAAATACTGAGATACTATCCATAAATACATATGATAAAGGAAGGAATAATAGGAAAGGAAGGATAATAGGAAAAAATTCGTCACAACCGTACCTGACGCACACTTTTAAAAACAAGTCATCAATATGAGCTAAATTATGTAATCTAAGCACAAACTAATTGCTAGTAAATAACTACTAATGTTCAACTTGTAGCATAATAACAACCAAAGTGATCTATTTATATACAAATACCAGTTATGATTGAGAAAATCCAACAAGAAAAATCCTTTTTACTCTTTAAAAGCAATGCGATCTACAGATGATTACTTCACCATGTTAATGTAAGACACTAACTGGAAGCAATAATGGAATTTGTTCGAACAATCATACTTCATCTTTCTCCTTTGGACCTTATCTCAAAATCAGTATAGTTTAGCTCCTATGACGACTGTCACTACCGTACCCTGGCTCAACAATGCAATCTTTGATTAATACAAATTCTTCTCTTTTGGGTATTATCACTAAAATTTGTTTATTCCAAAACGATTTTATCTTTTACCTCAATTTTAACATTAATCATCAACTAAAGTAGGAAATATTTGTTAGTTTATTTAATTTAAATTATTTACTTTAAAAAATATTATGACATGTAGAGTAGAGCAGGGCTTAAAAATCCGCGGGTAAAAAGTTCCATCATCATTACCTCAAAAACAAATATAGATTTTTTTAAGAATACTGTTTCAGAGCAGAGGGCAAAATATGTCTAACCAGCCATCACTTTAATTATTACGATGTTATTATTAGAAGCATCAATAATCGTAACGAAATATTTTTTTAGTGTTAGAAGTTTTTTTGACGTTATTCTCTTTTATTTAGTTAATGATACCTGAATATGATTTTAGGCATATGTTATTTAATTATTTTGTAAGATGCATTGTTTTTTTTATATGGCTTAAACAGTTTTTTTTATATAAATCCTATAAAAGCTTGTATGTGCGTGAGGTAAAGTTTACACTGACAAAAGTGTAAATAATAAGAAAATAGTAAAGTTATTTAAATAAAGCAATTTTACAAGAAATAATTTATGTTAATAGTCATTCCAACTCTGCTGATAAATATTTCTGACAAAATACCAGATCAAGGTTATATACAGGGTGATTTTTGTCAAAAACGTGACCAAGAGTTTTGTAAATAAATAAATTATAATAATAGTTATTCTAACTTTGCTGATAGATATTTCTGACAAAGTACCAGATCATATACCAAGGGTATATACTGGGTGTTTTTTTCTAAAATGTGCCCAAGAGATTTTGTAAATAAATAAAGTATATTAATAGTTATTCCAATTCTGCTGATAAATATTTCTGACAAAATACCAGATCAAGGTTATATACAAGGTGATCTTTCTCAAACATGTGCAAAAGGTTTGTATTTCGCATTGGTAGAATGATGTAGGTATTATTTTGTAAAATCCCTCAAAATTAAATATAATCCATTTGATCAGCTTGTCCCCTGGCTGTTCCGTATCCCGTGGATAGATGACAAATTTTTAAAAATCGTAAAAATACATATTTCTATAATTAGGAAGTAATTGAGAATTTTACTGAACATAATTCGAGAGTTGTTTGTTTAGAACATGTTATGTATTATTATGTAGTTCATTTGGTTTTGACAGTATAATTACACTGGTCGAATTAGACTTCATAATAAAGATAATATCATATATTATCATTTATTACTGCAATTATTTCGATCATTTGTTCGACTTTTAGACTTATTTTTCAATTTCATGTACCTCATGTAATCTTTGTACGCATGTACCTTTGTAAAAACTTAAATTTAAAATACTCTGTTACCGAAAAAAATAAATCCTTTATTACAAAACCTTTGTTACAAAACATTAAAAATAGCTCTATGATTAAAACTTTCTTCTCCTTACAAGGGAACCCTCTGGTTTACTCTTCTGCAATTTTGATGAAACTTCGCATAGTGATATAGTTGATAGTCAAACCGAACCACAAAAAATATTATAGGCCCGTGAGAAGTGGTTTAATTATAAAAATTATTTAAAGATCAGAAATCGTACCATTCATATAATATCCACAGTTTTTGTAACCCCTGAGATAAATAAACCACGTATTACATAAAAAGCTCGCAAGATGTTTTTTATATTCATATTTTCATATATCTACTCAAAATTTGAATCATAACTATATTTTCTCATATCAACTTAAATTTACTGAAATATACACATAATATTGGATTATCTTAATGCAGAATAAGTATCGTTAAGAAAAATCTAACAAGTAAAAAACTATTCTTGACACCATTCATGTAAGAGAGATTTTAATTGATTTAATTGTACACTATTTAACATTCAACAGAATGCACTGCATATCTAAATAATTTCTTAAATAAATGTTTATGAAACATATCTTTATACGACTTTTCATATCTTTATACATTCTTTAGACATATCTTTATACATTCTGCTACGTTAAGCTTTCAGAACGCTATTTATTTTGGATGAAAAGAAAAACAGCTGTGAAAAATTTACGAATGGATGAAGAACGATAGTCTTTTTTAAGCATTTGAACTTGCATGCACAAGTTCATCCGATAGAATACACATATATCCCTTATATATTTGATTTTTTGATATACATGTTTGGATGTGTTTTGTTGGCATGTGTTTTCCACCAGGTCCACGAACAAACTAATGCATTGATAAAAATAGCGAACGACGACAATAATTCATGTCAGTCACGAAAAACATGCGAATAATTTCGAATAAATCCAACAGTTGAGCACTGCCATATATGTTTATTAACCTTGAATTTTAAAAGCGGATTTGATTTGAATTGTTTTATAATTTTAATGTCCGCGTGTCTTGAGCGAAATTTAGATCAGACTACATGGTAATGTTTCGAGTTTTTTTATCGACGATTATAGAACTCGTTTTTATTACTTCCTAAACGATGTAACAAAGAATTTTCGAAGATTTATCATACTAAATGGATATTAATGTTGTTCGGCGTGATGATAATTATTCATAAATTATAAATAAATTACAGCATAAAGCTCATTAATAAAAATACAATATTACTATGTAGGAAGTGTATGAGAAGTCGAAAACGATCGACAAATCAATGAAGTGAATTTAATAACGTGTAATATATATATATATATATATATATATATATATATATATTAGGGTGGTCCTTAAAATGGTGATTTTCGAATTTCCTTGCTCCCAGGGGCTCAGATGGTTCCAAATTGATAAAAAACAATTCTCTGAAAGTTTTAATTCTTAATATTAACGTTTAGATAGAGCGCAATTCAATCAAAGTTTTGTATGGAAATAGCATGAACAAATTTTCAAAAATTTAAAAAATGTTTTTCAGATGTAATTTAGCAAACAAATTAATGAATAAAACTCATTCATTTGTCGCTAAGTTATACCTAAAACATTTTTTTTTAATTTTCAAAAAAATTTCCATGCTCTTCCCATACAAACTTTGATTGAATTGCGCTCTATCTAAACGTTAATATTAAGAGCTAAAACTTTCAGAGAATTGTTTTTTATCAATTTGGAACCATCTGAGCCCCTGGGAGCAAGGAAATTCGAAAATGACCATTTTAAGGACCACCCTAATATATATATATATATATATATATATATATATATATAAATACATTATCTTCAATACATAAAATATAAATAATATATGTACTACAATATTAGAACAAATGCATTTTTTGTTTTCCTTAAATAGAAACAATTAATTGTCAAAAATGTTTGTGAACAATAAATTTCATTCATTAATGCAAAATAAGTTAAAATGAAAGCACTCACCGCAATGATCCGAAAAACATGTCCATTCATCAGTCCTAGTTTCATGCCTTTTTGATTATATTCCACACATATTTTCCTGTTCTATCATAGCGAGCTTTAGTAATAATTTCCTCACGAGTGAACTTGTAGCCAAATTCTGCATCTCTTGTTGCTCAGGTGATGATTGAAAATTATATCCATTTGGCAGACTGAATTTGATTTTGTCGTTGTTGAAGAAGCACTTATACCCAGAGCTTGTTTTGTAACTTATAAAATATTTTATTTGTAATTAAGCATATATGAATGGATTCATATATACATACATTTTATATATATATATATATATATATATATATATATATATATGAGTAAGTTCTTGTGGGGCGATACATCAAAGAATAAAAAGCAAAGATTTATAAATTAATCTTTAATTCCAAACGTTTCGACATTCAATTTAATGTCATCATCAGTGGATATTAACGTTGGTAGGTTACATCTAAAGATGTGTACGCATCACTAGAAATTAGCACTAACATTTATACATCTAACTTGTCAACACTATGAATTTTTCATCATTTTTTGTATGATGTAAAAAGAAAAATGATAGTTTTATTTGACAAAAATGTGAGTGAAGTTAAGTAATTTCTGCCACGACTGGTGTACAAAGTGGTTGAAAACAGTCTTTAAAAGCCGACAGTCATTAGCACATAGCAAAACGGTTAATCTGACTTTTTTCTTAAAAACCTTGGCTGCTTTTACTTCTTCCCCTGATAGTATGAAATATATTGTTATCAACCACAAATTGCTCAAACAACTTTTGTACTTTTCTGTAGAGGTTTGGATTGCTGAGAATATTTTTCAATCTACTTATCAAGTCTTCGAATTTCATGTCGGTAGTTTCTAAGCCAGCCATCAGAATACCTACATATACTGAATGGCAAATCCTAAATTTTAACCGATTTTTATTTTGTTTTTTTTTTCAACAATGTTATCGATTTTCCTCCCGAACGTACTGCACTAAACTATTTAAATAACACATCATGTAGCTGTCCCAGTTTTAGTTATTCCAATATTTGTCTAAAAGCTAATGTTTCAATTGTTACCGACTGAGAAGCGAACTTCATCATTACTGTCATAAATCGTTGATATATATTAAACTCATTCGTCAAAACATTTCTATTCTCGCACAAACTATCTTAAACACTTCTGAATAGCTCTCTAGTGTTTTTATTTGCTATAAAGACATATATACAAAAATATTATGAACATACTTTTGGAGAAGAACAAAAATTTCCGAAACGACGCCGGACTGTCAGGCATTCCGGACTGTTCTTAAATTATATGTAGCATACCGTCAGTATTTCATGATTTAGACATTTCTGTTAAATCTTGTGTATTAACTCCCGGTAGGGTGAGTTATTTTAATCGTCCAAAAATCGAAATTGAAAATTATTGCATTTCTTCACGTTTTGAAGGTTTCTGAACATTTTGGCATACCTCAGAAAAAATTGATGTGTGTGTGCGTGTGGGTGAGTGTTTGTGTATGTATGGATACAATTTTTCGTCCACGTTTTCGGGCGCACGGATCAACCTATTTGAATCGTTTTTTTTAACCATTCGATTCTTATTAATAGAGAGATGAGCTTATTAGTTTTTGGCAAAGTCAGGTCCAGCCATTTTGGAGATACTTCATTTTAGATTTAAAAAACTTTCTGTTTGTGTTGACTGAACGACTGGTTTTGGGAATTTTTTTAAATTTTTTTTTTATCCAATTTTTTTTTTTGAATATCGAAAATAATTCGGATTTTAAATTTAATTCTAGTTAAAGTTCTAAAGCTCACCTATATACTTCAAATAAATAATTTTAACTTTGCAATTCAGTTTATATAATTCTTATAAATATTAGCCAATGTCCTCCATTTTAAATTCGATTGATTAAGTTTTGTTTATTTACTTTTCTGTGAACATATATAAGTTACAGTATTTATAATAACCTACTTAAAAACATTTAATATTCCTCAAATATATCATTTCGGTACAGAAAGTTCCAGTAATTTGCCTTAAGGTACGATGCCATACACTACTAGTTTTGTTTTAAATCATTTGCCATCTCCAAAGCAACACACAAGAAAAAATGTTAAATATTTATTGAAACTAATCAAATATTTATTATATTATACGCTATTGATTAGAGCAATAATTAACAACGAATTACTTTAAATATAAACTTGTATAATTAAATTTAATAAATAAAAGATTTTGATTAAATTTTAGTTATTATTATTAGGCAAAAATGTTACTAAAACATTCAAATTTCTTGTGCGAAAGTTGAATAAAGCATATAAAACAAAAGATTAGATTTAAAATATGTATAATATTTTCTTCAAATATGTACCATAAACTCTCAAAAATACGTGTTATACGTCTAAATATACTTGGTGACGAATAGCTCCCTTAGTCCGTAGCTTAATTAGGTAATATTAGGCGTCTACGACGCAAAACATGAAAATCAGACCTCATTGCACAATCAAATGTAAACAGGATTCACAAATCTGAAATATCTCACGATTTAAAATCGTAATACATAATTGATAAATAAACAATCACGTTTGTTAGTACATTACATATTTCTCACAATGTTATCAGTTGTTAAACAAGGTAATAAAAGATTTTACATTTACATTACGAAAAAGATAATAGCTCATTTAAATACATAGATAACAATTGCACTTACAAATTTTTTAAAATGTTTTCAAGTGCTATATAAGTTTACCGCGTACCATATATAGAAGATTCAAATAATACTGTTATATTTCTAAACGGAAAAACGTCAGTACTTTTTTCTTCGCCAATAAAATAATATTGAATTCTTAGAAAACACCAGGCTGTAGTATGATTCCAAAACTTAATGTTTCCAAGTTAAGTACATTTTGAATCTGTAGCTGCAGTTAATGGGAAAACTTGTACATGAATCATTTTCTATATAAAGTTAAATTTTATAGTTCATTTGAACATATAGTTTACACTTTTAGCAGAGCATTGGTTATTGATAACATTTAGTGTTTAACTAATAAAAAAACAAATAAAATTATTTAGTTATAAACTATTATTTGTTTAATATAATATATAATGTAATGTGACCTAAGTTTTCTTATTATACTATATTACTTATTTTATTTTCAAACGAACGTAACGTTTAATTAAATTAAATAAATTTATTAATGTTATATATATATATATATATATATATATATATATATATATATATACTTATACATATATATATATATACCTCTGGTTTTCCTTTTGTTTTCTTTTTTTATCATTCAAATATTTCATTCTACTCTTCGGGAATAAGGATATCTCCTTCTTCAGGAACTACAAAACTATTTTTATTCAATTATGCACTCATTCATTCAATAATTTAATTGGGCATTTACTAAAATTAAAGTTTGAAAATACTTCAAGCTATAGATGTTTACTTTTGTGAGTACCCATGAAGAACAAAGGGATATCCCATATTACCGAAATGTAGAATTAAATATATGAAAAATTAAATTATACCATATGGTATTAACGAAATGTAGAATTAAATATATGAAAAAATAAATAAATATTTTTTGAAAGCGTTCAGAATATCAAAATCATAAATAATAATAGCTATCAAGAAAAACTTGTTGTGTATACATATATAAAAAACCATCAATAAAACTACTGAGCAAATAACTTTTTGCAGAATATATTCAAGGTTTGAAAAAACTTATGCCTACGTGATTATGCGCACGTGCATGCTCATTATACATACATACATACATACATATATATATATATATATATATATATATATATATATATTTGTAAATTTTTTTTTGCAGCCCAACCGTCGAATTAAAAAAAGATTAAATAACAAAAATATTTATTCCATTATACGTTTCGACACTTGATGTGTGTCATCATTCAGTAATCTAAAATATATATATATATATATATATATATATATATATAAGAAATGATTGAAATTTGACAAAAAAGTTTAAATATAATTTTAATATCCATTAATTCATATTTTTGATATTTATTTATAAAACTATGTATGTACTAACTAATTCAATTTGGTTTCAAATTTATTCAGATATTTACTTTGAATACGTTAAATACGTTAGATTTTCAAAAACTTCTCAAAAAAAAAATTACACTGACAGAATAGTAAAGTTTTTAATAAAATTTTCGTTAATGTTAATTATAGAGCTATTTTTTCTCATTAGATGTTCAGACACTTCTCAATTTTTTATTTCGTTCAAAGAAATTTGGTGTCTGAAAAACATCCACATAAGAAATCCATCTTATTGATAGAATCTAACAAAATAAATATGAATAATTCGTTATTAACCACAATAATTAATGTAATATAATAACGGCAAACTCGCAATTTTATTCTTTGAATAAAATAAAAACTTAATAATGAAAATATTCAAATATATTTAATATTCTTTGCAATTTCTAGATTTTAAAATTAAACATAATAAATATTTTATTTAAGTAATAAAGAACAAATATTAAAAGTGCGAACGGAATAATTATTTTAGTAATTGTTTTGATGGAACTCATTTAAATTAAAGGAATTCAAATCATAAAACTATACTTTTCGGAAACAGAGCTTATAGGATAGGATTTTTTAAACTAATTACCTTAAGAATTAAGAATATTTTAAATATATAGTACCCACAATTTCTTCTGCCGTGGAGATTTTAAATTGAAATCAATATTCTCTTACAAACTAAATATAAGCATAATAAGAGAACTGTGGTTTTACCATGGTTTTACTACAATATTCACAAAATTTACTTTTCAAAAAATACTACGCTTTAAATTTATATGAAGTCTATGATTATGATCTTGAAATGATTTTTTTTAATGCAGTAGGATAAATAAATTAGTTTTATTATAATGCTAGATATAACAAGCGACACCTAATAGAATGAATTAACAATAGTATATTTTGGATGAATATTTTAAAAGCGTCAACAAATAGCCTACTTTTGATGTTTGTTATCGATTAACTAATAATTCAAATATTCCAGCGTCTCTAACGATTTATAATTTAAAAGATATGGTTTCTGCAATTCAAGAAATTGAGAATTATATTTATTCAATAAATATTCCCATGATGCAATTCTATATTAAACGAAGAAATATTACATTTTTTATTAGACACGCAAATTGTACCTATTGTATTATTTATACCGTAGATATCAGTTTGCATTTAAATGAGTTTGACTAATTACTATTGCAAACAATTATCTAAGAAATTCAGTAAATCAAAACAATATCGCATGCTTTGAAACACGAGCAAAGTACATATTTACATTTGAATTAGCTCAAACTGTTAACATAATAACAAAAATAGTAGCAAAACTAAAATGAAAAATTTGCGCAAATAATTTGTAAAAAATTGGGAAGAAATGAAGCAGTTATAATTTAGTGAATCTGGAACATGAGAAGGTAATGTTCTTATTTAGGTAGTTGTTTAGTTTTATAACATTATAAACATTAAATTTTAACTATTTAAAAGTTGTATTTTTTGAATCTCTATAAATTATGTAGTTTGCTCAATGTGCATCAAGCATTTCTAATAATTCTTGTAAATTTACTTTCTTGTTACATCGCCGTACATCGTACATCCGCCGATCTGATTAAAAAGGTTGTTCGTATATATAAGGCATTGTATTAATATTTAACTAGCTGTAAGTGGAATTCTGTCTTAAGGCAATTAAGGCATCGTGCCTTAAGGCAAATTGCTGGAACTTCCCGTACCAAAAATTATTATTTTGAAAAAAATTTACTTTGAAAAAATAAGATTTTTGAGAAACTATAAATTGGACAAAAAATTACTTCTCTTTGAAAAAAAAATTAAAAAAAAAAAAAAAATTTTTTTTTGAAAAAAAAAATTTTTCTTTATTTTGACATATTGTGGAAGATCTGAACTTTTTTTTCAAAGCAATCGTACTGCTTTAACTGCATAGGGACAAAATATAAAGCGCGTAAGCGCCGCGTCGCTGTCTAACGCATAAGCATTGGTACGGAACCCATAGGAATGTTAACAAAATGTATACTTATTGTTAAAATCTCTATAAAATATCTGATAATTTGATGTGCATATGTCTAATGATCATTTTTGACCGCCAAATGGCTCATTTTTTTACCTTTTCCTCCATATCTCCGAAACCGCTAGACCTACCTTCATGAAAATTTTATCGATTCTTTATCTTGTCAATCGTGGAATTCTGTCTTAAGGCAATTAGGGCATCGTGCCTTATGGCAAATTGCTGGAACTTCCCGTACCAAAAATTATTATTTTTTTTAAAAACGATTAACATTTTTGAAAAAAAATTACTTTGAAAAAATAAGATTTTTGAGAAACTATAAATTTGACAAAAAATTAGTTTTTTTTGAAAAAAAAAATTTTTTAAAAAAAATTTTTTTTTTTAATTTTTTTTTTTTTGAAAATTTTTTTTTTTTTTTTTTTGACATATTGTGGAAGATCTTAACTTTTTTTTCAAAGCAATCGTACTGGTTTAACTACATAGGGACAAAATATAAAGCGCGTAAGCGCCGCGTCGCTGTCTAACGCATAAGCATTGGTACGGAACCCATAGGAATGTTAACAAAATGTATACTTATTGTTAAAATCTCTATAAAATATCTGATAATTTGATGTGCATATGTCTAATAATCATTTTTGACCGCCAAATGGCTCATTTTTTTACTTTTTCCTCCATATCTCCGAAACCGCTAGACCTACCTTCATGAAAATTTTATCGATTCTTTATCTTGTCAATACAAGTGAAACGTTTTTTGAATTATTCAAATCGGACGCTCCGTTCTCTTAAAAACTGAGTTACCGTTTTCGGCACTTTTTGCCCCGTATCTTCGGAACGGCTAGACCTGCCTTCGCCAAAAACTAATCGGCACGTCTCCTTATCAATACGAATCGAATGTTTTTTGAATTATTCAAATCGGTTGATCCGTGTTCCCGAAATCGTCGACGAAAATTTGTATCCGCACATACATACACACACATACATACATACACACACACACACACACATACATCCATTTTTTCTAAGGTATGCCAAAATGTTCAGAAACCTTTGAAACGTAAAGATATATAAAAATTTTCATTTTCGATTTTTTTGCGATTACTATAACTTACCCTACGGGAAGTTAAATATGCATTCAATTCGTTGTTATTGATTTGTTAGACACTGCAAAAAGTTTATCAATTCGACAGGATATTTATTTAAGAGGTGTTTTTTCGAATAAACTTTTGCATATTGTACATGTATTATGAGAATGAAAACAATTCTGAGAACAATACCCATTTATAATTCTCGGTAATGCAAGCAAGCTTGTCATCATAGCTCAAATTGCTCGTCAAATTTGCTCCTGCGTATTAGTTTACATTTGCCTTTGTTTTCAGTGCTTTTGTTATACTGTATTTGATCATATCCTGATTAACAACTTCATATCACAAAAAGTTTTCATTGTTTCCTTTCACCAAGTAATTGGATCTATTTGTTAAACTTTAAAAAATAAGAATACATGCGTACACGAAATTTGAACTAAAATAGTGGGGTGGGTGGCATCGTGCCTTAAGGCAAATTGCTGGAACTTCCCGTACCGTAACGAAATGTTCGAGGAATACTGAATGCTTTCAAATAGATTATTATAAATTTTGTAACATTGTCTAATATTTATAAGAATTATATAAACTGAATTGCAAAGTTGAAATTATTTGTTTCAACAAAAAACTACAAAAAAAAAAAATGGAACAAAAATTTTTTTCCAAAATCAATTATTTTGTTAAGACAAGCAGAAAGTTTTTTGAATCATTCAAATCGGACGCTTAGTTCTCTCAAAAACTGCCATTTTTTACATATTTAGCTCCGTATCTTCGAAATGGCTGGGCCTGCCTTTACCAAAAACTAATAAACACTTCTCCCAATCATTACTAATTGAATGTTTTTTAGATCATTCAAATCGGATACTCCGTTTTCTCAAAAATTCGATTTCTATTTTCCGCACTCTTTGCTCCGTATCTCCGAAACGGCTGGACCTGCCTTTGCCAAAAACTAATCAGCTCTTTTCCCTATCAATAGGAATCGAATGTTTTTTGAACCATTCAAATCGGTTGATCCGTGCGCCCTAAAACGTGACTGGAAATTTGTATCCACACATACATACACACACACACACGCATACACACATCCATTTTTTCTGAGGTACGCCAAAATGTTCAGAAACCTTCAAAACGTCGAGAAATGTAAAAATTTTCAATTCCGATTTTCGGCCCATTACAATAACTTACCCTACGGGAAGTTCAAAATCTGTAATAACACAGATTGTTACCATTTAATACAAATAGTTAAAAAAATTAAAAATTATTAAGATATATTAATTAAAGTTTACGTTAAAATAAATTACACAGTAGTGACTGCACTGCGTATTAATGCCAATGCATATTAAATAATTAAAACAGAACTGAAAATTAAATGTGTTGAAAATAGACCTAATTATATTGTTAATTTTTAAATAATTAATTGGTGAACTGAAAAAATACTGCTTTGTTTTTGATCACAAATAAAATTTTAAGCTTGAATTCAAGACTTATATTGAAATTTAATTTTCTCTGAATAAAAATAATTCATTCTTTGTGGTAGTATGAAAATGAATATTGAAAATATTTTGATTTAAGCGATTTAATAAGAGCGATACAAAATTGCGTGCTCATTACAGAAATCTCTAGTAGGGGAAACTGGGTACCCTGGTTGTGCCAGGGTACGGTAGTGACAGTTGTCATTTATAACAGCTAAACTATACTAATTTTGAGATAGGGTCCAAAGGAGAAAGATGAACTATGACTGTTCGAACAAGTTTCCATTACTGCGAGTCAGTGACTATGTTTACTATTTTTCTGTAAGTTGAACATTAGCAGTTATTTACCAGCAATTAGGTTTTGCTTAGATAATTTAACTCACAATCAGTCATAACGACGATTTGTTTTTAAAAGTGTGCGCTAAGTACGGTTGTGGTAGGGCTCCAATACCGTACTAAAATCTGAATACCGTATTCGATATTTTAAATTTGTAATACCGGGATCCCGGTGTTAATACCGGTATTATCAATGAAAAATTTACTAGTCATATTTTTAGTTATCGCAGTTATTATATTGACATATTAACATTATTATTGTTCTAAAATGAGTACATATTAATTTTTTTATTACATAGAGAATAGGAGTAGATAGATACAAAAAAGTGCAAGTAAACAATTATATATGAACTTCTAGGTTACACTTTACATATAATAGGCTCGTATGGAATTATATATTTAAGGAAAAAAACAAATTTAATTAATAACTTATATTTTATTTATTAAAATATGTTTTAAAAAAATATAAACAATCAATTGTTTCATCTTTAAGCGAGGACCGAATTTTAGTACAAATATAACAAGCCGAAAAAGCTTTTTCTCATTCTACACTTGTCGGCACAATTGTCATAAAATTGTTAAGTTGTGTTGTGTTTCATCTGTATTGTTATTAACGATGTTTATGGCTATTGTTTTTTAACCTATTTTTATGTCTGTCATAATCGACCCTCGAATGTGGACGGTTGTGGCACTAGTCCTTTTTTATATGATTTGATTTTATGACAAATCAACCGTATTTAAGGACAGTATTTCAGTAGTTCCACGTACACAAATATTCAAATTATCATTTAATTTACTTTTCATCCAGATAACTGGTAAATTAAGAAAATTATTGCTTTAAAAAAAAGTGGCCAAACCGTACCCGGTCTTACTCATCCTTTTTTCGTTGAAGCTTGTCATATCCCACTCAGACCATAATTTAATTCGTATTAAATTTGTTTTCAGAAATTTCGTGCCCCGGATGATGGCACGATGGACAACGAACAGCCGCACCAAGAGCTGGTGAAGTGCGTCGTTGTCGGCGACACCGCAGTGGGCAAGACGCGTCTTATATGCGCCCGCGCCTGCAACAAGCACGTCTCACTGTCTCAACTGCTCAGCACGCACGTGCCAACAGTCTGGGCGATAGACCAGTATAGAATTTACAAAGATGTGAGTGAAAAGAAATATTGCAATTAAAAATCAACCGCCTCATTCACTTTCACCCACTACACCACCCTATGACATCCCTATCATTAACTGGCATATAAACTTTCTTTGTTAGGCCTTAGAAAAGTTTTGACGAAAGTTTTAGAATTGATATGTGAAATATATATTACACCTATCCCCCGTTTTACACGTTTTCGACCTTACACGGTTTTTGAAATTATTTACAAGAAATTATAAACACTAAATTATAATTATCTACTTATAGCTTATAGCTACAATAACATTTTCATTGTTATACAGTCAAAATAGAACACTTACATAATGTATGTTACAGTTACAAATTTTTAGTAGTCTATGTCTATGATGGAGATCTATAGATTAAGTTGGAAACTTTCCGTTTTATGATCAAAACTAAATTTTATGTGTGTATAAGCTAGTTTGTTTGAAATAACAAAACAAAGAGCATCATTGTTTTTAATTAGTGTTTATATATAATTTATAGCGTTTATTCAACGTGAACAAATAACAGAATCATTTTTCACAAAATCTTTAATTTATAAAAAAAATCATACTTCGACAATGGCGAAAGATGAGAACAAATAAACTATCGAGTCAAAGAAAAGTTATATCTGTAATAATCAATTTTGATTTTTATATATAAAGAAAATGCAATATAGAATAGATTTTTTTGAATCTGTTTTATTGTTGAATTAAATTAATTTTCTTATAATTTATTAGATATGTTTGATATTAATATTTATTTTTCATTGAATATATTAGTCATTCATCATAAAAACTTACAAAACTGTCTTTTCATAGTGATGTTCGTTTAGCACGTTTCTTTTTTATAAAAGTGAATTTTTCGAGTTATACGGTTTTTTCTGGAACGTATCTTTCGTGTAAAACGAGTGATAGGTGTACTTAGATTTTAAATCGAAATTATTGAATGAAGTTATAAATTAAACAGAAAATTCTAAAAATAAAGAGTTTATATTGTCATTTAAAATATATAAATATTATTCACAAAATTTATGATGTAATTGAATGACAGCGAATACAGATAACACTGCATGACAGAAATGGCACTTTTGTTTTTTCCCTGGAATTTTTTTAGAACTACTTACAATCAGAATTGTACGCTGATTTCAAATATACCTTCCGTTTTTCCCTGACAACTCGTGTTTTTGAGTTTTAGGGAACTACCCTTTAACAAATAATTACAAGTTTTATCTGCTATTTTCGCTATAGCTTTGACTCTAAGATGTTGTGTGCATAATCCAGACAATTCTTATCACATCGTGGTGTTTATGTTTTCGACAAGTACCCAAAACCTATATCAAACTGTGTAAAGACAGTGTATTTCAACCACTTTAAAATTGAATTTCGCAATCAAGGTAAAACATGGCTTCTTCATACTATATGCAAAAATTGCGTAGTGTGTTTACGTTAATGTCCAAAAGGAAAACGTAATACGATAGTTTTTTAATACTGTAGTATTAGTAGCAATACTACAGTATAAGCAGTAATACTATAATTTTCACACGCCCGTCATTTAGAATAAACCACGACGACTGTTACTTCTGTATGGTAAATATCAATGAAATAAATTCAGGCAATAGAAGCAGATCGTCATACCCCGCGACTCCGATGGTCTTGAGGTCTACTTATATAAGCCCTACACATGGTAATGATGAACAACGTAGAACATCAGCATATTGTGCTTATAATGTAATAGATTGAGAGATAAACGTTAAAAGAGAAGATAGAGAGAATTGAAAACTGATGAACCCCAAATTAGGCAACTCATAAAAAATCCACTTTTCGCGAATTCTGGATAAAATCGAGAAAAAACAGAGAGTCATTCGTATTGGTCGTAACAAATTTTCTAGGAAACAAAAAATTCAATAGCTTTAGTAAACTTGCCGATTGCATGTTACCCATTTAAAAAGATTTAGGATGCAACATGAGTATCAAAATTTATAACTCGCACTCTCAGAGCGAAGAGTAAAGCAAGATTATCCATCAAGACATCATGACTTTGGATGAGGGGTATTAAGGGAAATGAGACGTTCACATGATGGCTGACTATTGTTTGGGCTTACGACTAGATCAGCCAGGACTTGTCCACACTCGAAAATAATATAAAAAAACTTTTGAATGTATAAAATAAAATTAAATTCACTTTATACATTATTGCAATTTGAGGTAAAACTAGCACATTCTCATAACTCAAAAACTAGAGCTATTAGTAAAGTTTTTTTACTTCTCTTGAAATTAGCATTCTCGAATTATTTAAAAACCATCATAACATCTCGGGAAAAAAATTGAAAACATCTAACGCTCAATAAGTTGCAAGATTTATTACTTTTTGTTAAACTTTGTCAATTAGATAGTGTGTTAAGTTCTGATTTTATTTGTTTTACAAGTACTGAAAAGAAAATCATGGCACATCCACAGACAAATCATTCTAACAATCTTTAGCATTGTATTTTATTGGAATTATACATATTTGCATATAAAACACAGTAAATTACATATCAATATACTTCTAAAGTTTTACATAGAAGTTCCAGCCATAATTTATTGATTTTCAAATTAACAAAAAGTTCTATTTAGTTGACATATGCTAATAGCGAATAAAGCTCTATAATTAGATTTTAATGATAATATTCATTGCCCATAAATATTAAATAACGAGTAGTCTCGATGTAAATTTATTGTAATCATTGGCGGAAATCGTTGTTGTTCTTTATAAATGTTTGCTTATATCAATAGCAATAAAATTAAAGGGAATTAAAATGGTAATAAGCTAACGTAGGTTTAGAGAGTGCGGCGACCTTTATTTACATCGGCAAACGATGTGGATACAGAAGGAAAATATTTGATAAATGTGTTGATGAAAAATTGTGTCTGAAAGAAAATAATATACAATATAAATAGGTGTAAATGATATTTTGCCTTAAGGCAAGTTGCATTAACTTTGCGACTTAATCAATAAGAAATCAATATATTGATTTATAAGCGACACCGAGTTTGTGTGAAGTATTGTAATGTGATAAACTAGGGCAGGGGCTATTCAATATTATATACATTTTCCAAACATGTTCGTTACTTTCGAAGGATTTAAATCTCACGGATGACTGAAAAACGAGCACCTAAAACCTAAAACCTAAAACATGTACAGAGTATTATTAATGCACAGCCGATTAATGCATACTTAATTTAATTTTTATATTTAAGCCATTTGTCTTTATGAACTCTATCCACTCTATCCACAAACAAGGCTTCATTAAAATCGCAAAAAAATTACCATCAATTACGAAGACGACCTAAGAACTAATCAGCACGATTCCCAAATTATATCTTCCAAAATCATTTCAGAATTTGTTACGAAAGCGTTTACGAAATATTTTGCTCTTTCTGCTAATTCTAAAGAACCAATACAACGAGAATGCTTATATGACTTCTTGACGCACGTCTAAGGAGCGCTACTCAATTTTTCAAACTTTAATGGATTATTAAAATAAACGACTCGTCGTAAGGCCATAATATTTTAGTATGTTTTAAGAGATCTCCATTGTTAAAAAAGTTTCATAAAAATAGTAAAAACAAATTTGTTAGCAATTAATTACGAAGAAACCGTCGGGTCGATTTTCACCAAAAACTAATCAGCAATATCTTACGAACAGTTTTTGAATTTTTAAAATTGATTCAGAATTTTTGGCTAAAACGTGGACGAAAAACTTTGTACTTTTCTGCTAATTACAAAAAAACAGCTTGATTGATTGTCGAGCAATTGTTCTTATGGATTTTTTAAATCAGTGCAAACGTTTTAAAATTTGATCTCTTCGATACAAAATGACTTGAAGCGTCGAGGTAACATAAAATTAGCAAATCAGATTTTCTCGCAAAAACAAACTTCTTTTTCGAGAAATTCAGAACTGATAATGTATGCTGGCTTGTATTTAATTAGGAATTGTATACTATGAATCAAACTATTTATAATCAATAATTTTTTAACTTCCCGTAGGGTAAGTTATTGTAATGGGCCGAAAATCGGAATTGAAAATTTTTACATTTCTCGACGTTTTGAAGGTTTCTGAACATTTTGGCATACTGCAGAAAAATGGATATGTGTGTGTGTGTGTGTGTGTATGTATGTATGGATACAAATTTTCGCCGACGTTTTCGGGCGTCAATCGGATCAACCGATTTGAATGGTTTAAAAAACATTCGATTCCTATTGATAAGGAGATTAGTTTTTGGCAAAGGCAGGTCCAGCAGTTACGTAGATAAGGAGCAAAGAGTGCAGAAAATAGAAATCGAGTTTTTGAGAGAACAGAGCATCCGATTTGAATGATCTAAAAAACATTCAATTAGTAATGATTGGGAGAAGGGGTTATTAGTTTTTCGCAAAGGCAGGCCCAGCCATTTCGGAGATACAGAGCTAAATGTACAAAAAGTGGCAGTTTTTGAGAGAACTAAGCGTCCGATTCAATTGATTCAAAGAAATTTAATAATTTGAAAATTTGCTTTATTTGTCTTAAATACATACATTGATTTTTACATAAAGATACAAATTGATTCAAAGAACTTTCTGCTTGTCTTAACAAAATAATTGATTTTGGAAAAAAAAATTTTTGTTTCATTTTTTTTTTTTTTTAATTTTTTGTATATCGAAAATTATTCAGATTTAGTATCTATTAATACTACTAATTAGATTAATATTCAGATAGTTCTAATTTACTTTGAACAAATAATTTCAACTCTGCAATTCAGTTTATATAATTCTTATAAATATTAGGCAATGTTACAATATTTATATTAATCTATTTGAAAACATTCAATATTCCTCGAACATTTCGTTACGGTACGGGAAGTTCCAGCAATTTGCCTTAAGGCACGATGCCACCCAACCCACTAGTTTGAATTTTGATTAACTCATATTAACTATTAATTTCTAAACCTTTTTTGTCATATTTACTTGCATATAGTCAACATTGAACTACATAAATAAATACAAGATTTTTACCACTTTATGTTTCTTGTCCTTTATTCACTGCTAGTTTCAACAATCACATTACATTATACAAGTCGAAAGTGGGTATTAAAAATCAAAACAAAGGAGAAAAAGGATAACAAAAATGATTAAATAAATTAATAAATGCTAATTAAAAGAGTGAAAATGATAATAGCAATAATAGTAATTATAAGTGTTTTGTTCCTTATTATCACAAATTTGGCTGCAACAGTTTTTATTAAAATTCATTAAACTGAACACTGATCGTTCAAGTAAAATTGTTAATATATAGTTACAATAATTTAAAATGGCTACAGAGATACAATATGTCAAATGTAAAATAATTTTTTAGATTTAAATTTATATAATGAAAATGTTATAAAAAATGAAATGTAATTCAATTTTTGATAATAAAAAAACTACAATGTAGCAATCGTAATCTTGCTAAATCAAAATGATTACTATAATTCATTTTATGCGCTAAACTTTGTTATCATTATTTTACTAGTTGGTTTGAATAAGAAATTAGCTGACATAATTAGCGAAAAGAAGTAAACATGAAAAATACATTTTTTGCAATTTTGTTGTACAAATAGCAGTTATAAATAGTTGTTTCTCATAACATCTTTTAACGTGGTTCGCCTTGATGTACTTCGGTTTGATTATATTCACCGAACGAGAATAATATTTAGCAAAAAATTTCAGTTTATAATAAGCAATACAAAGTGCTATTCTTGGCGTAATTTATTCAACGCATAAAAAACAAAGTCTGTCGACGAACTGACAGACGCGCAAACTATACCGATGAAGAGGAAAAAGGTGCGGCTTGTTTCGCACGTAGACCAAACATAAATACATAAATCATTCAACTTTATTAATGGGTCCACACTATAAGTTAAACGTTTAACTTACTATCAATCTTTTACAAAAATAAGTTTATTTTTGCAACATGAATAAAATGCTTGCATTAAAAAATAATGCATGACACCGCCAACGAATTAAAAATGCCTGAATAAAAATTGAAGTATGAGTCTTTGACCACAATTAATTTTATTGACATTTTTGATTTTTTATTTTCATCAAATATTTTGCCAAAAAAATACACTATACATTTCATATAAAGTACATATTAAGCTTCTGTTATTCAGTCTCAAAAAAACTTCGATGCATTCAGATAAGGCAGAAAGCATGTCATTTTTAGGTTTTTATTATTTTATTCAAAGTGTTTTAATTATAAAATTATAAAGTATTTTATCAAATTACAATTCTGATTAAATGCGCCAACTTTTGATAAAACTTATCAACACACTTTAGTACAATATTTTTTAAAAAGAATAGCCTCTCGAATTCGACTGATTTAAAAAAATTAAATTCATAATTTAGTTAAGATTTGACCAGGGCTTTTTCTGATTAACCCGAAACCCTTCGGGATAGAGGGTATGAATATTTGTGCATATAAATACATGTATATTATTATAACTTAGAAGGTCTAGCAACAGAAATGAGGGAAGAAGCATGAAAATTATAGCATTATATAAGCAAAGAAAATTTACTTTCTTATGATGACGAGATAATTCTAACTTACAGTCCACTAAATAATTTATTAAACATAGTGATCCCCATCACAGCTCAACAAAAAGTCTTAATTCTTCAAAACTTGGGGCAATTGTGGTATTGTTTTAGACTGTGGTCCTAAAAATATTATTCACGGTTGTAGTTTGAATGAACAAAATTAGTAAAAATTACCAAAAAAAAGGAAAAATGGTCATTGGTACCAAAGTTCTAGGTTGCGCTTAAAATCTCATAATTTCTAAATAACTTGAGATAATTTTTTGTCCTAATTTTTTTCAGTGCAGTTAAGGTCAATACTATCACTCTATTTCAGCTTGACGTCAATGTCTGGGACACCCTGTATATTATACATACAATATTTTATCGTAATATTAGCTAACAGTGTTGATTGAAGAATTTCCATGTCCATTTACGATCGACAAAATTCGTTCGTTATTTTCTTCAGATAGTCGTTCAATAGTGATTCCTTGATTCATTCGTCTCGTCATAAACATTGAGGGTAATATAAATAATATTAATAAAAAGTTTGTTTTATTTGGTTAACTCATTGCATTTTGTGACAAATATATTCAAATAATGTGTCGCAGACTCAATAGATTTCATTAGATAGAAGATATGTATTCTACGATTATTATATCATTATATTAGGGGTCGTCCATTAATCACGTGAGCGAGTTTTTAAGGATTTTTGGACCCCATGGTAATCCATGGTGATATTCAAAATTACCCCCTCTCCCCCACCAAACATCACGTGTAGTTTTAGTTACGTGAAAAAACTGTACAACTGTATAATTTTTTTAAAAAATTAGTTAAAAAATAAATACACGTGATATCTTACTATACCCCTCCCTCCCACACGTGATATTTTGAGATTTTTTGTCAAACCCCCCCTCCCCCTGAAAACTTCACGTGATTAATAGAGGCCCCTTTAGAATAAAATAAATTATTAACATTTTTAATTCAAAATCTAGAGAAAATTATTTTGAGCATATAATGGTTGATCGAAACAAAATGAATAAGTATACGCGACCCAGAATAAGTAACGCTAAACGTATTACAACTGTAATTGAAGATAAGACAATATCCACCCTCCCCTAACAAGTCCATCCGGAAAGTTCCACAGTCGATACGTTTTCGCTGCTGGAAGTAACGTCCTCATCTAATCGGGCAAAATGGCATTCGTGAACGCTCTATTACTTAGCACGTGCTTAAATGCTTACATAATTAGATTCGTCGGAACGTGTATGAATATTGTCTATTGACAGAACTAATATTCGAATATTGCACATCGTCGGCATACGCCAGTTCGATTGAACTAATACACATGTCGTGTTTATCATTACGCAGGTGCTCGAACGCTCATGGGAGATCGTGGACAGTGTTAACGTCTCACTGAGGCTATGGGACACATTCGGAGACCACGAGAAGGACCGACGGTTTGCCTACGGCAGGTAAATATTACCAAACATCAAATCATATGAATTCTATATTAAATTAGAACATATCGCCTGTTTGACATGGCTATCGTTGAAATACTCAAAACGACTGTGTTTGATTTTTTTATACATACACTCGTATATATAAACTATTTATACATTTATAGAATAAAGAATTTTTCTATTTGTACCATTTTTTAATTCGAAGATTTGGCTTCAAAATATTTCAAATATGTATCAACGTCGACAAAACTATCAACATATTATATATATATATATATATATATATATATATATATATATATATTAGGGTGGCCCTTAAAATGGTCATTTTCGAATTTCCTTGCTCCCAGGGGCTCAAATGGTTCCAAATAGATAAAAAACAATTCTCTGAAAATTTTAGCTCTTAATATTAACGTTTAGATAGAGCGCAATTCAATCAAAGTTTTGTATGGAAATAGCATGGAAAATTTTTCAAAAATTTTAAAAATGTTTTTTAAATGTAATTTAGCGAACAAATGAATGAATAAAACTCATTCATTTGTCGCTAAGTTATACCTAAAACATTTTTTTTTAATTTTCAAAAATTTTTCCATGCTCTTTCTATACAAACTTTGATTGAATTGCGCTCTATCTAAACGTTAATATTAAGAGCTAAAACTTTCAGAGAATTGTTTTTTATCTATTTGGAAACATTTGAGCCCCTGGGAGCAAGGAAATTCGAAAATGACCATTTTAAGGACCACCCTAATATATATATATATATATATATATATATATGTTTAATTTGAGTTTAAATTCGGACTATAAACATTGAAACTAAATAAATTATATGTAAGAAATTTCATGGAAAACAATAATAATAATAATAAAACACTTACAATTTTGTATCCTAATACAGTATCATAGTAGTAGTATAATATAGTAGTAGTAAATAATATAATATCCAAAATTGTAAGTGTTTTATTATTATTATTATTGTTTTCCATGAAATTTCTTACATATAATTTATTTAGTTTCAGTTTTTATAGTTAAATTGATTACCACTGAATGATGGCTAAGATGCTAGCCGAAACGTATGGATTTTAAATAAATAAACTTTTAAAAAAACTCTCATACTATTTTTATTGATGTTACGCCCGAATTTAAACTCAAACATATATATCAACATCAAATTCAAGACTATTCAAATATATATATATATATATATATATATATATATATATATATATATATTGAATGGTAGAGTCTTGGATTTGTGTATATTTTGTAGAGTTTCGAACAAGAATCCAAAAATAATACAAAATAAAAAACAAGAAAAGTTTTTAAAAAAAACAATTTCTTTATTTAATTATTTGTTTATTGTCGACGTTTCGGAACTAGGTACGTTCCATCTTCAGGACATCTGTCAAGAAACATGATCTTGATGAGATTTTAGCAAACAATATGTTTAGGAAAAGAAAATAGATTTTTCTTAAATAATGAATTAATTGTAAAAAAAATATAATAATGTACAGAAATATGATAATATGTTCAAAATGAAATGTAATATGTTTCATTTTGAACATATTATATTTCTGTACATTATTATATTTTTTTTACAATTAATTCATTATTTAAGAAAAATCTATTTTCTTTTCCTAAACATATTGTTTGCTAAAATCTCATCAAGATCATGTTTCTTGACAGATGTCCTGAAGATGGAACGTACCTAGTTCCGAAACGTCGACAATAAACAAATAATTAAATAAAGAAATTGTTTTTTTTAAAACTTTTCTTGTTTTTTATTTTGTATTATTTTTGGATTCTTGTTCGAAACTCTACAAAATATATATATATATATATATATATATATATATATATATATATATATGTATATATTCACGCTCGTATGTCGAATCGCTCCTATCTAGAAGCAATTTCTTCCATATAAATACATTGAAATGCTATTAATTCGTTAAAGCAATGTGGTTCTTGTTAAGGTCTTTGAATATTCAAATTAAATTTAATATTTATTAATTTTTTTTTTCTGATCATTCATAATATTGCCGAAATGAATTAGACATATTTCGTTGAAGAACTATTGCATCTTTTTCTCGGTGATTTTTATCCGCAATCTTTTAGAGCTTAGAAAGTTGCTTATAAATTATTGTAAAGTTTTTAACTCGAGTTATATCCTTTAAAAATTACTTCTGTTTAACCTCAGCACGTATCTATAATGTGTTACAATGGTACATCATTTCCCATCATCTTATTTTTCCATTTTCAGAGGCATGGCCCTTTTCTTTAGACGCATGGTTATAAAAGTAAATAATATTTTGTAAATGTACAAAAAGCAAAAAATGCGAACTCAACATTTATAACTGTACATTCACTATTAATGTATAGTTAAAATTTCAATGGTTAAAGGAGTCCTCGATATATTCGTGTGGGTAAATCTTTAATTGAATTGGGTAAATATATAATTAAAATTACTAACTATAAAATAATTTACTATCATAAAACAACCAAAATATTTCTATGGTAGGAAAATCATTATTACATCTGACGAAATTTTTCGTATTTTATTTGTGCCATTAACATTTTTCTAGAATACTCTTACTCGTTCAAGGCTCGTATTTCGAATCTTGCTCGTATGTCGAAGCAACAAATCGCTTCTTCGGCGGCTCGTATCTTAAATCACTCGTACCATAAAAAAGTAAATAACTCGTATGTCGACCACTGTATATATAAGATTACAATTGAAATAGCAGATGAATACAAAAATTTATGTTATTTGTTGCGTTTACTTAAAAAGACCATATGTCTAGATTTCTACCGATTTATTTGGAATGGCTTTTATTTTAAATATATTTCAACAAGCATTAATTTTACGAAAATATATACATAATATTACATGAAAAGCTATAAAATCGTCAATCTCCAGGTGGGTTAAAGTAGTTCCCTACTTCAATAATCGTGAACTTCCATTTTCCAATTTACAAATAATAGCAAACTTTTTCCCTGCCTGCAAAAATACTTCTACGGAAAGAATATTAGCTTAATGAATTGCTTTTGAACTAAAAGCGATATTTCTGACGAAAGTTAACTATGAAATACATATTGGTTAATTATGGAATATGGTAATAGAATTTTATGCAATACTTAGGAACCGTATAATATATAAATAAAGCAAAATCGACCTTTAGAAATTAACATTATTTAACAGTAATCAACCATATTTAAAAATAATAGTACTTATATTTCTGATAAAAACTTTTTCGTGCTATCAGGTCTATGTTTAATTCTCTATGTAAAGAAAGAACCTGTAGCTTTTATTTACAGTATGTATTTATAAAACTATAAATTTGCATTTATATTAAAAAGCACTAAAATTAGATCTTTACACGTTTTAGACGTAAAATGGGTATTTATTGATATTGCTTGCGGAGAAACGACCCCCTCTGGCTATAACTGATAACTAATCATTCAATTAAAGATCAAGTTTTATAACAAAGTTTTATAATAAATTCTTTAAAAATCGGTGGTCGGGCAGCTTTAGATTCATTAACTGAGCCCGTGAGATTAACAAAGTTGCTCATTTATTTAATATGTTACAGATCGGACGTGGTTCTTTTATGTTTCTCAATAACAAATCCGGTATCACTAAGGAACTGTCGGTCTATGTGGTACCAGGAAATAAGGAAATTTTGTCCCCAGACTCCAATTTTGCTGGTAGGCTGCAAAAACGATCTCCGGTACATGTACAGAGATGAGACCTATCTATCTTATTTCCGGGATAGGAGCCCGTTTGTCCGGTGAGTAATGGAAAACCTATATTCTATTTTCTATTTTCACCTATTTTCGTATTTCTAACGGTCACCTATTTTACTGGTGTTCAGATAGTGAAGCTTCACGTCAACTTGAATAACGGATTTAACATTATAATAACATACTATATCATCATACAATCAAATAAATAATATTTATTTTAGTAATAAATAAAAATTATTACGATTTCATAAAATCCATAATTATTATAATTAGTTAAGAGTGAATAATATTTATTATTTAATTAATTTGATCTAGTGCAGTAATATGCACAATTGCACACATAGTTGGCAAACATAGTAATTAATTGATATTTTATTAATTATTAATTTAATAGGAAAGACAAAATGTTAATTTCAGATAGAAAAACAAGATAGAAATATGACGCGAGTTTATAGGTAGTTATTATTAAAGTACAATAAAATTAACTAATCATAAAATTATTTTAAGCGAATTGTTATAAACAAAGATATATTTTCCAAAAATATTGTTTGTTTGTTTTAATTTTGTAAAATTAGAATAAGTGATTTGCTCTTCCACAAATTCCGGGTGTGGAATCTTTTCTTATTCATTTCTCTTGCTTAATTATTCCCTACTCTATATTTTCTTCCGCGGAATATGAAATCATTTACAATATTGTTTATTTTTACAAGTTAACTGCGATTTGCAAAACTGTGCACTGTTCGATGTGAGCAACACAGTTAACTGGTTAAACTTCAATCTTGTTGCCTAATGAAAATGCAACGCGCACAGCAAGCAAACTAGTTCTTTATACATCTTCAAATACTATTTCTATGTTTGGTTTTCAAAATCGTGTTCAATATACTCATATAGTTATCAATAATAGTTTGCATTTTTCCGTCTCTTTATTTCATTGTGTTCTAGAATAAAATTAAAATTTTCTTAAATAGTTTTTCAATTTATGCGTTATCAATTTTTATGTTTTAATTATTTCGTTTCTCTAGAGCAACTCGGAAGAGCGATTTGGTGATGCCAGATGAGGCGAGAGCAGTCGCACGAGATTTGGGAGTGAGTTACTATGAAACTTCAGTTTTTACGTATTTTGGTGTGAATGAGGTAATTCGCAAAATGTGATATGATTGTATATATAATTATATATCCATTCAAATTGTATTTTGAATATTTAAGGTGTTTGAAAATGCTATACGTGCTGCTTTGTATGCTAGAAAACAACAAAGATTTTGGATTACGAATCTCAAGCGTGTTCAGAGGCCCATTTTACAGGTATTATTATAATTCGTAGTTTTTGTTGATATTTCAATCAAAGATATACCTCGAAATATTATATTTTTCATGTTTGCTTTTTCTGCGATGATAAGAACGATTTGTGAAAAGTGAAAATAATAGTTATTCTGAATTAGTATATGTTTGTGAATAAATAAATTAGATGATATGATCATTTAATATATATATATATATATATATATATATATATATATATATATATATATATTATAGCAGTATTGCTCTATAAATTCTATTCGATCTTAACCTTAATCTATGTATTTTTACGACAAATTAATTAATTCACCTTTCCACTCGGACGCCACTGCTCCGGCGGCAAAACACATATTAATCTCGAAATTTGCGAGTGAAAAGGATTAAAGTGTAAATCAGATCTTTTCAGATATCCTTTCAAAAAAAAGAGATATAGATATTCTTTCAAAAAAAAAAGATTTATCACTAAAAGCATTTAGTACGAATAATTGAAGCGTTATTCTTTTATTTTTATCTTTATCAATTACATCAAGGTTATGATTGAAATTAAACCGAGCAAAGAAAAAACTCATTGAATCAATGTTGCTAGCTCATAATAAACAACAATTTCAGCTTAACGTAGAACAAGATCTGATAATGCATTTATCTTATTAAAAAAAATCAATGACGTTTGTGTTTACTGGATAAATACTTGTTTAATCATTTTATCTATTTCATATTGCGTTCCCAATGAAAAATGATAAATAGACACATTTTAGATAAATCATTTTTAAGATAAAATAGAAGTCATTTAGTATGATTTATATATTTTGCAATATAATCACGTTAAATAAAAATTATTATTATAATCTTAATGTTTACATTGAAGACCTATACCCCCAGGAATGGTAGTGGCAATCGTCCCTGGGGGTGTAGACGGTTATGCTTCTCGCCGTTTTCTTGTATGATTTGATTTTATAAGTAATTCGTCGTTTTTAAGGACAGTATTTCAGTATTTTCATGTAGACAAATATTCAAATTGTGGTAAATTAATAAAATTATTGCTGATCAAAAAAGTGTTGCACAACTGTACCCAGTCTACCGTACTAACTGGTTGTCGAAAATTAACTAAAATTATATCTGCAATCAAATCAATCAAACAAATGATTAATAAACCTTTAAAAGCGATAGAGAAACGAAATATAAATTTCTGAAATATACGTTTTCTTATAGTATTTTAAAACCTGCGTGGTCAGTAGAAACTATCCAATTATCTACTGTTACAAAGATATATAATCACGCTTCGACCAACAGAAAATATTTGATTTTTTATTTATAAATAAAGATAATATTTTCATTTACGTAATTTGAAAAATGACCTGCTAAATTAATACATTTATCTTACTAATTAATAGGTTTATCTTACTCAAAACAAATAATTTAACCACAGCGACTGAAATGTTTTTAAATTTTATTACCGTGTATAAAATTTATTTTTATAATAATTTTTACCGATGTATTTTTACAGGCCCCATTCTGTCCGCCCAAACCTCAGCCCCCCGAAGTGACTGTAGCTGCGAGTGCTTACACCGAGCACATGTCCAGCATGTTGTCGTCGCAGCAGCACACCGACATGGTACTGGTCACTGGAAGCGTCGGCTTTCCGGTGCACAGATTTGTATTAGCCGCTAGCTCAAATGCATTCCATAGGTTTGTAATATGAATATTCCAACATTTCACATGCGGAATGATTTATCAATCACTTTTTATATAGTTGATCGCTAATTTTATGGTTGCCATGCATGCCATGAGTTTATGGTACGAATACGTCAACATTTAATATGCAGAAAAATTTAACAATCGCTTTCGATATAGCGGATCATCTTATGATTCTCAAGACGTACGAATAACCAACATTTAATATGCAGAAAGATTTGTGAATCATTTTTTTATATTGTTGATCATTCGTCTTATGCTTCTCAAATGTATTCCATAAGTTTGTGATACGAACATACAAACTTTTAATATCCAGAAAGATTTATCAATCGCTTTTGATATGGTTGATCATTGTCTTATGATTTTCAAATGCATTCCATAAGTTTTTGATACAAATATATGAACATTTAATATGAGGGGGCCAGCGGTGGCGATATCGGTTAGAGCACCAACTAGTCCCATGTTCGCTGGTTCGATTCCCGCTACCGCCAAGCCTGATATCAGGCAACTTTGATGTCAAATTTCCACTTGAGGCCATAGATCTCAAATACAGCCTCAAGTGAAAATCGCCTCTCGTGGGTATAGTTGCACATAAATAATAAAAATGTTAGCAAATACTTTGAGTATAGATAATTAGTCCTTACACCTAGTAGACACGCCGCTGGGTGTTGCTACTATCTTCTGGTTTATATAGTAATATATTATTATTGAGATATTAATGTTAATGCTCATGTAAATCAGATTGCAAAATAAATTAAATAAAAACAAAAATTTAATATGAGGAAAGATTAATCACTTTTCGTATCGTTGATCATTGGTCTTCTGATTTTAAAATGCATTCCATAAATTTTTGATACAAATCTATCGACATTATTAATATGCAGAAAGATTTATAAATCACTTTCATATGCAAATAAGTTTTTGATACGAATATACCAACAGTAAACATGCAGAAAGATTTATAAATCGCTTTTGATACGGTTGATCGTTGGTCTTATGATTCGCAAATGCAAATAAATTTTTTATACGAATTTGCCAACATTTCATACATTGGGTACAAATGACTAATATTAGTAAATAGTATTATTGGTACGACTAATATCCAAGTTTTTTAAAATAACGTCTGTACGTACAAAAATATATTTTAATGAAATATTGTATATGGATAGTGATCAAATTGTCAATTTTTTTACAATGGACGAAAAAATACTATGGGCAACACGTGCACAAAAATACAAAAACAACGTGATAGAACAATGAAGGCGGAATGGAATATGACTTTGAAATACCGCAGGGTTGGCACTAGCTTAATACTTAAAATAATACGATAATCTCAAATAATAAGTAAATGAAAAAGAATTTACGACTCTTTTAATGTTAACATGTACGGAAATAAAGTTACATGATAATAGTTCGATAGGTACAAACACTGTACCTATTTTTTCATAAAGCTTATAAGCATTTTATAGTCAGTTGAAATTTTCTGAAAAAGAAAAGACTTCTAACAGAGCAAACATTCACAAACCATTAACCCCAACTTACATTGAAGAGCAGAGCCAGCATTCGATGGCTAGGCCAAATGTAAATATTACGGGCATAGCCCGCGTGCGATAATTTAACCTGAAGCAAATATTACGGGCATGACCCGGTACTGTAATCGCAAGTATTACAAAATATTTATTTTTACGAAGCTATAAAACACAAAATTATTTTTATTTTACGTTGCGCCAGCTTGTACAACTTTGGCCCAACATTTTCGAATCTAAGTCGAAAGTTAAGGGGTTAATATAATTCAGTATGCCATTAGGGCACGCAGATATCAAAATATGATTAATTTTTATTCATCTAGTTCGTTATGCCATCGCAATATTAATTTAATTCACAAAGGTATTGTATTTATAAATTATGCAAAGACTTTAAGCTAAATTTTATTGTATTGTAATACATTTTCCAACATTTTCAGGTTACTAACAATGGAGTTTTCCGATATCGGAGCGAGAAGTAGCAGCGAGTCGAGCATGGTAAATAAAAAAAAACATTAACAAAACATACATACTAATTTGTTAACAAACATATAACGCTAAGCATATTAACTTGTAATTTAATAACTCTACATCCCTGACCACTCTTTTGACCAGTAACTTGCCTCTTCTATCAGGTCAGTAGTACATTTGGTGAGGCGACTGCAGGGGAATTTAATGAAGATACTGAATATCTTATAAGAACAGAGCAAAAAAAATCAATTAGGTGAGATTGAATACGTTCGTGTGATAGAACTTGTTTTACTTGCACAGTTCATGGCTGATAGTAGAACACAAATCTAGTTGCGCTGTTTTTATAGTGTTTATTATTATTAGTGATTATGATTTCTGTTATGCGATGCTTCGTTTTCATCTTAGATGAATAGTTTTCTTCATGTTTGTTTTATCGCAATCATCACCCCGAAGCCGACATCAATGAAGCAATATGTGGCATGATTACACGCCTATCATTCGCCCTTCATTAATTTAATATTTCAATGGAAATAATTAATTTATCATTGTCGGATTTTGTTCTAGAGTTTGGGAACAGTTGAAACGTAGAAGTAGTTGCCAAATATTGTCAACGTCGGAACACAAAAAATCTAATGATTTCTGTAGAGAGTTGCATCATCCTGTTTTTCAATCAATTCGTATTACACAGGTAAGCAGCGATGTTGCCAATTCACGATTTCTACTTTATATACCACATTGACCCACGCCATCCTCTGCAGTCGATCTCTTCACATTGTTTGTATTGCCTAAAGATCCTGTATGTACATTTTAAATATAATAATTTGTTATTCATATTTGATGGTACAACGTTTTTCGTTAAAATCCTGCATGATTCCATTGGTTTTTTATTAAGGTAGTTGTAATTATAATTTTGTTATTGGAGAATTAGCAAACAAGTTTATTTCGATTTCACCCAACAAGTCACTGAGCCAATATTGCCGCAGCCTTATTGCCAATTATGTTCTCTATCTGTAAACTATCGCAATTTACATTTTTTTATTAACTGTCAAGTTATCCATTTTTCTACTGAAGCAGAAGGTAAATCGTTAAATAATTTAATTGGTAAAATATTACAAAACTCGAAGTTACGACATTTTACCTTTAGGATACGGATAATATTCCGTATTTTATTTTAATTTTGTACACTGTATTTCACTTAGATAGACGTTGATGTGTTTTCACCCTTAGTAGTTTGTGTAAACCGTTATGTGATATATAAAGTTGTGCATATTTAAATATTAAGATTGTTTAGGTTGAGGAATCAGCAAGCGTTTCCAGCAATCAAACAGTAGTGACTCTCAGTAAACTAATTACTCCGCAAGCAATGCAACAATGTTTGAGGTTTATTTACACTGGCAGTATTGATCAGAGATGTCTCGAATTACAAGTAAGAAGTAAAACTATTTTCATCAACATTTTGCACTTTTCACACATCATAACAAACTTTCGAACTTGTCAATGGTACAATGCGAGTATTATGGCTAAATTTTGTTATCAACAAACCAACCCCCGCGCACGAACGATGATAACTAAAAAAAAATCTGAATTGAAATTTGCTGAAATGTTATATATAGGAGGAGTTTAATAAAAAAAAATGTCAATAAAAAATTAATTTACTAGGCATCTACTACTAGCCTTAACGGAGTAACGCTGTATAATGTAGTTCTATTATACTGGAATGTGCAACAATACTGTATTTGAATATCGCACTTTGTACCAATATGGCACGTTTACAAGTTATATTGTAATGACAACAAAATTGTTATTATTCAAAATATTTCTTATGCCAAATAGCTAATAATCATCAAAATTCATCAATATTAAATTTTATTGAAAAAACATTATATCATCTGAGATTCAAGTCTTTTTCACAGCTATTGCAACTTAATAGTCAAATAGTTAAAATCAATATATATATATATATATATATATATATATATATATATATATATATATATATATAATCGCGTTCAAATAACACGTTCACTATATTCTCAAAATAAGGAAATTATTATTATCCATTATTTTCTCACGGAGGTTCACAGATCATCTTTTCATTCCATTAATAGCCCGAAATAGTTAAAGTTTGTGAATAAATAATGTATTTTCAACAGTCTGCATCAATTGGATTGATTTTGGTATGTGATGATTATAATCAAGAGCATTAATGTGAAACCTTTGCTAAAATGATTAATGGAACTAAAATCGAATAATGTCATTTGTAAAGCGCATTTTTGGTTAATGATTTTCTAATTTTCAGGAATTAAGACAGGCTGCAGAATTCTTAGAATTAACACAATTATTGGTAGTTTTATCAAATACTCAAACGGGTCAGCAATTTACCAAGTCGAATGAAGAAGCTGTCGAACATTATTCATTGGTATGAAGTTACTGTTTACCTATTTTATGAAAATGGTCATCTTAAGTAATATATGAGTAATATATATCTACTCTTGATTTTGTTAACAGATTGAAAAATAATTTTATAAACGTTTATCATTTATAATGAAATTTATAGGAATATTATATCGTTCAAACGGTTTTTAATTTTTAAAATCGATTCAGGATTGCGGGCTAAAACATGGACGAAAAATTGTACACTTTTTTGCTAATTACAGAAAAATTCTCGTCCTCATCAAATGGCTTTTAAATGTTTCAAATCGATCCAGACGTTTTTGAGAAAACGAAAAGGTCAAAAATCGGCTCACACACACATATTTTTCCAAATTTCGATTCATTCGATTCACCTTCACTTCAAACGTCTAATAAACATAAAATGAGCGAATCGGACTTTTAGGCGAAAATATAAATTTCACCTTCGGGAAGTTAATTGCGGAGAAGCAGCCTGACCGATGTTTGCCAAAAAACTAATCAGCACGATTTCTAACTAATATCTTTCGCACGGTTTTCAAATATTCAAAATTAGAACATGATTTTTTACAGAATCATCATTTGTACTTTTCTTTTAATTCTAAAGAAACAACTCGGCAAAATTTTTCACAAAGTCATGGACGAAATATTTTGCACTTTTAATTCTAAAGAAACAGCTCGGCCGATCAATCAAAACTAATCAACGCGAGTTTCATCGAATGACTTAACTTTTTGCAATCGGTGCCGTTTTTGAGTAAAAATAGATGAAAAGTCAAATTTATTTTATCTACACACACGCGCACGTTTTTTTGGACTTAAAACTCTAAACTCTGGCGAAAACATAAGTTACTCCTTCGGAAGTGAATAATTAATTATGTCTCATATAGAAAGCAAATGCAATTAAACATTTTTTTAAATTGAGCAGTTCAATTATATTTTAAAATTCTGCACAGTCAATGAGACGCCGGCTTGAAGAGTTGTGCATCGAACAAGGTTTGTTTTCTGATATCAGCTTCGCTCTGGATGATGGAACCTACCCTGGTCACAAGCCTATGCTAATATCTCGCTGTGATATGATGAGGGCCATGCTGACGGGCCAATTCAGGGAGTCGCAAGCCAAAGTGGTAAATTATTTTAAAAATCTGAATTATCGTCAAATGCCTTTTTATAACATTTTATTTTTGTTTTATCATTGTTATTCATTTTAGATCGTTTTTCCCGGTGTGCGACAATATACATTTCATAAGCTATTATGTTATTTATATACAGACGAAGTGCCAGCCATTTCTGCCGCAAGGTATATCATTAGACATGTAAAATACGTAAATAAAAAATTATTACTAAACTAAAATTTAAACAATTTCTAGATGTTTAAATATATTAGAATTAGCAAATCGATTATGCCTTCCCCGTTTCCTGAACCTAATTGAATTTCGTGTGATCGAGGATTTATCAAGACTTTCGCAAAACGAAGGAAATGAATCTATTGAACATTGTCTTCGGCTTTTGGAACCGGTCAAGGTAAAAATATTAAATTACAATATTAGTTTTTAAAATAAAACTGCACTAAACAGTTTATTTAATTTTTTATTTCATTCATATAATAGTATAATTTGAAGAAAAAAATTATTCCAGTAGATCATTATTTTTATAATATTTTTCATATGATAAATTTGTCTGGTCTGGCGCCAAGTTTGCCGTCTTTTCCGTTCAGCCGGCAGTGACAAACGGTCGGCAACGTTTACCACATAGCACATTCTTGTTTACAATTTTTCAATAAATTTAATTAAAATTACATTTGATAGCATTTCATGAGAACTAATTTCATTTTTTACTGTCGATTTACTAGGCGACCCACGTCGGGCTCAACGAGTTAATAAATAGAATTTTTATATTTCAGTTGCATAATGCTCACCAGTTAGCAGAATGGTGCATGAACCATCTTTGCGTGAATTACAACAAACTTTGTCGCGCGTCACCAAGAAGTGTTCGATTGTTACATCCTGACAATCAGGAATATTTGCGTGAGCATCGATGGCCACCAGTATGGTAAGTTATTCCAGTTAAATACTAACTCTGATAAATATTATTTAGTATAAAATTGATAGCAAACATTTGAAAAGTAAAGTATTCTTTAACGCTTTCGGTAAACTGATAAAACCTGAAGAAAACAAAGCTTTTGATCATAGTTAATATCTTATTCAAATATATATTATAATCAATTACAGTAGAACCTCGATTATCCGGACCTCGGTTATACGGATTTGCGATTATCCGGATATAATCGCATGCCAAAGCGTAAGAGGGAGGTATTATTTCTTAAAGATATAATAAATATTATAGAATCATTAAAAAATGGCAAAACCGGCCGTAAGTTAGCTGATAAGCATGGTGTAGGTACATCCACTATAATAAAATGAATGCCGATTCAACTTTGTCGTACACTTGCAAGTTAGATAGTGAAGAGGGGAGTGAAAATCGGAAAATGATAAAGAGACCAAAAAATTAACTCTTAGAAGAAGCTCTATATTGTTGGTTTTTACAAAAACGATCAACAGGGCAACCGATATCTGGGCCTTTGCTCTGTGGAAAGGCATTACAGTTAAATGAAAAATTAGGCGGCGATGAATCGTTTGTGGCAAGTAGTGGATGGTTGCACAGATTTAAATCACGTCATGGAATTCGCGAATTGGAAATACAAGGTGAAAAAATGTCAGCCAATGTAGATACAGCAAACTCTTTTAAAGAGAATTTCAAGAAAAAAAATGAATGAAAACAACTATAATTTGGATTTTATCTATAATGCTGATAAAACCGGCTTAAACTGAAAGTCGTTACCAGGGTATAAAACAAGCAAAGAGCGAGTAACAATATTTGTTTGCGCTAATGCTACCGGGACCCACAAAATACCTTTGCTCCTTACAGGGAAATCAAAGAAACCCAGATGTTTTGAAAATATCAAGATATTCTTAATTTATAAAAATCAAAAAAGCGCATGGACGAAAATATTTATTGACTAGTATGACAACACTTTTATCCCCGAAGTAAAAAGAAGACAAAACGAAATTGGCAAATAAGGATATGTACTACTTTTACTGGATAATGCGCCAAACCATCCTTCAGCAGAACATTTAGAGAGGGAAATTGAAAAGTTTAAAGTAAAATTTTTGCCTCCTAATGTGACATCCTTGCTACAATCAACTCAAACGAATTCGTGATATAGCAGCAATAAAAAGGAAAAGTTGTTTACGTGAAATGACAATGGGGCCGTTCAAGTATTACGTAAGCACTATAGGGGGCGGGGGGGTTATTGATTTGCTTATTTTGCTTATTTTGGGTAAGAACTTTGCTTACTTTTGCTGACAAAGGGTAAGGCGGGGGGGTAAATAATTGTAATAAATCTGCTTACGTAATACTTGAACGATCCCAATTACAAAATATTTCAAAACGATTTAAACTTGTTTTATGGTAACCAAAGGCAAATTATCAAATACAAATTCTAAACAAGTTATTCGTAACAAATTTGTAAGCAACTTTTCTTCTTCATTGATACTTTACGTACCTGAATATTTTACCTCATGATTAATATAATATGTAATGCAATCTAAGAAAATATGTTAGTGTTAATTTCCTAATAAACATAGATTTTGGTTGATATCTTTGTATGTGTTATTTTTGATAAACAAAACATTATTCTTCATAATTTGGATAATCCGGATACCTACCGACAACAATTAGTCCGGATAATCGAATTTCTACTGTAATATAATATGAATATAATTTTATTAATATGAAATGATATTGAATATCAAACGGAATAGACATTAAACAGTATACTAATATAACTGGCTAATATTAACAGAATTGAACTCTAGTAGTTTTCAATAGCATAGTTGACATATATGTGTTTCATAGGTATTTGAAAGACTATGATTACTATCAACGATGTACTAATGAAAATAGCAAAGAAAATAAACTCAGGGATTCCAATAGTGACTCTGGCTGTTTGTGTTTCAAATCAGGTGAGACACATGTTAACAGAAATAAAAAGAACAGAAAAGAACAGTTTCTAATGATAATTTTAAAGTTTTTTCATGTCTAGGAAAATCGCGCAGCTCATCTAAGGAACCAGCAGAAACAAACATCGACGTTTCTACTAATTTGTTCCAAAGTAATGCGAATTCAGTAAATCAACTTGAAGACATAACACTTTGACAACAATACAGTGAGCATTGGAGGTAATGGATAAAATATTTAATAACTATTTAATCAAACATTATGGAAATATAGTAGAAGCTTTATAATCTGAACATCTTTCTGTGCTAAAAGTATTCTTTAATCTAATGTTATTGACTTTGACTAAAATTGTGAAAATTTTATTAACCCATCAGATGTATTATTTGAGCGGTATATAAACTTTAAAATGATTGAATATTTGAGGTTTATATTTCATTTGTATATAAAAGGTACTTTGATTTTTTTCTTCAAAGTTGAAACATAGTCGAAATAAAAAGCAAGAAATAATTTAACTATGTATATTGTATGTTTTAAAATTCAGCAAAGTAGCAAAATCAAACCAGAAAAAATACAAATTGAAACAAGTTGTTTAATTAAAAAAAAGTCTGAATGAAATAAATTATGGTCACATGATTACCAAATTGCAAAATCAATCAATAACTATTTTACAATTTGATAATCATGTGATTAAAATATATACACAAATAAATAAACTTTAGGCAATACTCTTTGTATTAATAACCTTACCTCTATTTTAGATCTCTTCGATTTGTTGTGATTCTTCCAGTGCTCATCATTTTCATCTGCACCATTTTGACCATTCTTATCGTGTTCCAAACTTACACATGAAAAGCTACTGAAAAAGAAATAGCATTAAGTTTATATATAAGTATAATATAATCACAATATTGGAAAAAATCCACTATGCATATAATATATGCACACAAATAATATCTCAATTATCTATAGAAATTTAAATCAATCAATTATTTTATATACTTTTACATAATAACTGCACACACTAAAATATATGCTTATAGTTTTCATTTCCCACAGCAGCAGAGCATACCTACTAAAAAATATGTTAAAACTGACATCAAATAATCTTGTAATAATGTTAAAAACTTAGCTAGAAACTAAAACACATTTGTGAGCACTAAAGTTGAAAGTAATTAATAGGTTTTGTATGTTACTAGCTATGCATTTTGTGTACATATATTCTCAAATGCCTAATCTGAAATTATTTTAGTGTGTGCCGTTTGCATTTATCTGCTGAGACAATGAACTTTAACTGAATACTTCATAACAGTTTTTTCATTTAATAGCAATTATTTCTCAAACGTATTCTTTACACAGAGACACATTTACATAAGAAACATCAGTCTATTTTCTTTCTTAGAATTACCAAATAAGACTTCAATCATAGACAAAGTCAATGTGGATCCTTACAGTATTAAATATTCATAAATTTAATTTCAATTTGAAAATTTATCATATTTTATATACCTCAAAGTCAAGCAATGTAAGAAGTCACGAATATATCACAACAATTTTGATAATAATAGTCAAGCATAAATATAATCGTATTTTCTAGAAATACAAAAGTTATTAAATTTCTGTTTTGGATTTTCGCCAAGAAGTAGTTTAAAAATATTTGAACATCATTCCATTATGAAGAATAAATGGAGCAAAACTGCTAGTCGCAAATTTTGTAACAAATAAAAGTTCAACAAAAATTAGAAAGCATAAATTATGAAGCTTAACAAATCGAAGATCATATTTTAAGCTTATTTCCATTGCATGCAAAAGCTTATTTGTTACAGCAAAAGATATATAATCGGATCACGAAAGATAATAAAATCTTGTAGTATAATGCAGTCAATATTAAAACAGTATTAAGTTATTCTTATTAAATGCGGAATAACAGCTTGAGATGATCAAATTTCAGAAGTCACAGAAATTTTAAACAAAATTATAACTCTATTTACCACTAAACTAACTCTAAATATAGCCACTGCTATATTTAGAAATATTTGTTAAAATATTTTATACAAAACATAATTATTGTGCAAAACGTAGCAAAAATTGTGACCTGTAGTTTTGACAACAATGAAAATATTTAATGCTGCAATCTTTGAAGAACTAAGCAGCTTTATAAATTGCTGGTTTTTTCACTAGCATAATTTTTTTTTGGATTTTTTAAAACAAAGTAGTGGCGAATTTATTTATGATAAATTATGCTGCTCCCACGTGGTGTTGAATTTTAACCAAATGGTATAATTGATAAATATAATAGTTTTCTGCCTTATCAAAAAATATGTCAATGAATTCAATATTTTTTGTAGTATTTAACAATAAGAAGTGCTCATTCATATTAGTTTTGTTCTATAAGCAAAACTTGGTGCATCTTGCTTTGTATATTACAAAATATTTAAATTGTATTTAATAGTCAAGCATAAATATTTATTTATCAATTGCATCAAAATGCACTTCCCATGCAAGACGTGGATTAAAGTCACACGTTAAATATTAGGAAAGTACATACCACAATTATTAATTTAGAGTAGAGTATATTTCAGTAAAAAAAAAAAATTAAATTCATTATGAAAGTTGGTATGCACTTTCTTAATTAAATTTACTGCTAAATAAAGTTTATATTTATATTAAATTACAATTAGGACTACATAATGCACTTTAAAAATTATGGCATAGTTAAGACTTCATTAGAAATACAATAAGCTACAATTATAAATTGTATTATATTTTGTATTTTTATCATAAAAGAATAAAATCATTCAGAATGCTACAATGCTATGATTTCAATACTAACTAGAATTCAAAAATTTTATTCATTTTATTTACAAATCAGTAAAGCATGATTTGTTGCAAAAAATTAATGTTTCTGCATCAAAATCCGATACAATTATTTAGGAAAAAGTTATATCATAATGAAACATATATATATATATATATATATATATATATATATATATGTGTGTGTGTTATAATATAATTATGTAATATATATATATATATATATATATATATATATATATTTCAAAGTTCAAAGAAAATCGAGAATTGGAAGACGTGGATCACTTCATATACCTGGGTAGCATACTAACCAGAGACGGATACTGCACGAAGACATCAGGACAAGGATCGCGAGCGCCAAGGCAGCATTCACAAAGAAGAGAACGCTACTGACGAGTCTTGACTTACGGAAGAGACTAATAAAGTGCTACGTCTGGAGCATAGCTCTGTACGGATCGGAGACATGGACTCTGAGAAAGGCCGATAAAATCTACCTCGAGAGTTTTGAAATGTGGTGCTGGAGGTGAATGGAAAAGATAAAGTGGACAGACAAAGTAAAAAATGAAGAAGTCCTGAGAAGAGTGGGCAAAGAAAGAACTCTACTGAGCACAATTCTGAGAAGGAAAGGAAACTGGATCGGACCTCTTTTGCAAAACGAGGAACGACGTCTTCGAGGGTAAAATAGAAGAAACAAAACGAATGAGAAGAAGAATGCAGACGATTGACGACTTACGCGAGCACATGATCAAGGAGCATGGAAACAAAAGTTTGGAAAGGAAAATACATGAAATAAAAAAATGGGAATAGTGGTATTGGGATGAAGGGCAAGGAAATCATTTGTTGTGGTGGCTCTCACACCATGGACCTGCCTTCGGGCAGACTACCATTTATTATTATTATTATTTATATTTCAAAGTAACTTGCAGCCCGTTCGTCGAAATAAAAAAGTAAGAACTTTTATTTATACGTTTCGACACCAGATGCGTGTCATTATTCAGCAACACCCAGAACACCAGAAAAATCACAATTAAACTTGTAATTACACAATATTTTCACAAAATACTAATTTAAAAAATCACAATTGGATAATGTGTTGTTCATAGACTGGTTGAAGATGTAATATTATATCTTGAAGATATAACATTATATCTTAAACCAGTTTACGAACAACACATTATCCAATTGTTATTTTTTAAATTAGTATTTTGTGAAAATATTGTGTAATTACAAGTTTAATGTTTATAATACGTAGTGTAGTGCATTACCATATCCTGATACTATGGATTATTAAAATTTTCCTATTTAACACTAAGATTAACTAATTTTTCCAATGAATGAAGGCTAGGATTATAGCCAAAACGTATGGATTTAAAATAAATTTTTGAAAGAAATTCATGTTTTTATTGATGTTATGCCCGATTACTAGACTTTGTTAATATATATATATATATATATATATATATATATATATATATATATATATATATTGAAACCAAGTGGTAAGAGTTGGTTGCCCTAAAGATTTTGTCAATCGTTTTTGGTCAATTCTTCTTGTTTATTTTTATAATGCATATATAAAAATACACATATAACCCTAAATTTTCAAACTCCTACCACAAACCCCTATTTTGTAAGAATTATTATAGTAGTTTAGTAATTGGTAGACCAGCAGACTGGTAAACAGATGAATAGTTAAACAGGTAGACAGATACATACATAAATGGAAGAACAGGTAGACAGGTAAACTAGTATATAGATCAACAAGTGTACAATTAAATTACAAGATATATAAAATGGTAGACAGATAGATAGACGACAAAACAGTTAGACACCTTAATTGGGCATGTAGAACGGGATAACATAAATTGGTAACCAGGTAAAATGGTGGATTGATAAACATGTTGATAAGTAAATTACTGAACAGGTAAACCAATGGTAAGGTAAATTGTTGAACAGATATATTGGTAGACTGATAAACAAGTTGACAGGTGCACTGGTGAACAGGTAAATGGTGGACTGGTAAATTGGTTGACTGATAGACCAGATGTAACAATAAGGTCATTTTTGTTCAAATTTTTAATTGAAAGTAAAAACAGCAAAATGTAAATGAGTAAAGCTAGTAAAATATAATTTTATAAGAAATCAAATGCCAAATTTATTCATTCATATGCCCAAAATGTATTCCACATTATTACATTATCTTCAAATGTAATTTACTATATTGAACACATCTCAAATTATAAAAATACTTCATACCTTTCTATATAATCAAATGCTTCATTTAGACAAATATACAACCATAATTAAGTTCCATAAACATTTTCATAAAAAAAACTACTATACTATTAAAAAGGTATTGCTAACATTCTTCTAATGATTTTTTATACTTAGTCTTATTTGATAATACAATCATAATTATATTCCATAAAAAATTTCATAACAATAACTACTATTTTGTTAAAAAGGTATTGCTAACGTATTAATTTCTTCCTTGCATTCGTCATATAATTCTTTATAATCTGGATGTTCTCGTACAAGAACCATGAGAGAACCTCTTTTCACACCCATAGCAGATCCAAGATCTAATCGGCTTGGTGTATACGTATAGGGAATATCTTTCTCTTCACATACACCTGGCAAATGGCACATTATTTCAACAGGTGTGACATCTCCAGCAAAAATAACAATGCTATAATAAAATTATGTAAAAGTAGAAATAGGCAATGTTGTGTTATAAAGAACTTAATTTTGTTATAAACTTACCCTGTCTCTCCCTTGCGAATTCGTGACTGAACATCTTTTAAACCAGCTCGCAAAAACGTTTTTTGTTTAGAAGCTAGAAATGCAATTTATACTTATTGGAACAGTTATTTGAAACGTTAACTACCACATAAGATTCATTGGTTATATTAATTTTCAAAGTGCACTTATTAATAAGTTTCTGGTTCATTGTTTAGACACTGCGTTGCGATTAGAGCATAAATTTTCAAGATTTCAAATGTTCAGATATCTGAACTAAAGAATCCAAATTTGACAAAAAAGGAAGATAATAAACATACTCCTTACTTCATGATCAAAATCTCATTTAAACAAAAGAAAACATTATGACTTCAGGAATATGCTTATATTAGGGAATATATAACATAAATTCAGGATATTTGTTCAAATTGAAAGAAAATTTGGGAAACGTCCCAAACATACATCTTACAAAAAAAACAAATATATATATATATATATAATCATAAATTATTTTGAATAACAAAACATACCTTTCTTAATTAGTTTATAGCATTTTTTTGTAAGTTTTTTAGGAGCCATAGGTTGTGCTATGACACTGACGTTCTTTAATTTGTCTTCATACGATAATTCTTCCTCTTTAATTGTCACATCGGCCAACGAAACATCATGAGATTCAGTTTTAATTTTGCCCATTTTTATCACAAACAACGTTCTATTTCAGTTTTACCTAACGCTTCCAAAACATAACCCAAAATGTGACAATTAATAACGTGCCATGTGCTTCGCAGTATTCGCAGAGGCGCCAACACAACGTAATAATTATCATCTGATTTTTGTTGGTCATTCTGCTTGTCACTCTTACGCGGGACTTTAAAATGATTACTCAGCGCTGTCAAAACACAAATGTGCGACGTGTATAATTATTAAAAAATGATACGTCCAAAATATTTATTTAATCTCATTACGTAATTTAAGTTCTGTAAAAAATTGTGTTAACAGACATAACAAAATGCAGGAAGAAACATTACTGAATAAATATGCTAAAATATTAGTAGTTGTTTGTGCTTATTGGTAATAGTCATTTTCTGAACAATTTTTTTAAATAATCTTAATAAAACTATCATAATTTTTTTCAGGGTCATTTCAATTTGTACGGTTTTTATAAATAAAATTTTGTTATCCAGTCAAGAAGTAAATTTAGATGCTCCTTTGTTTATTACATGGTTTCAATGTCTTGTGTCAGCGGGTATATGTTATACAGCAAGTAATCTATCAAAGGCGTTTCCACAGAAAATATCATTTCCCAAAGGAAATCCATGGAGCATACAAGTTGCTAAACATGTAAAGATCATTTGTATCTAGTGAAAGAATTGATAATATTATAAACATCAGAAAAATACTGAAGAGAAACTTTCCTCTTAAACATGTTATCTTGTAGTTTTTTTTATAATAGGCAAATAGATTTCGGTAAATCGTTGTAAATTACACATAAATGCTTGTGGTAATTAGTTCAACTTTAAAATAAAATTCATTACAATGATAAATTCTACATTCCTTGCTGCACAGGAATGTATGATTTTGATCATTGATTCTATCAACTACAGCTTGATGTGGCTTATGAACATGTACATTTTTAAAGTTTTTATTTTTCACAGTTATCAATCAGTTATATGTTTATTACAGAATGAGCCAAGAATTTAATAACATAGCATTTTCAATTTCTTCTAGGTGTTACCACTATCCATACTCTTCACTGCCATGATAAGTACAAACAATCTTTGTTTGAAATACGTTCATGTGTCATTTTATTACATTGGACGATCACTAACTACAGTTTTTAATGTAATATTATCGTATACACTTTTGCAACAAAAAACATCTTTTCGGTGTATACTATGTTGTGGTATTATAGTGGGAGGATTTTGGCTTGGTGTTGATCAAGAACAAGTGGCAGGTTAAAGAAATTATTTCAACATACTATTTTTTTCTTTGCATTTCAAAATATTCAGTGTTTTTACCTCTTTCAGGTTCATTATCCATTATTGGTACAATATTTGGAGTACTTGGGTCACTTAGCTTATGTCTTTATTCAATTTACACTAAACGTACACTACCACATGTTAACCAAGAGATTTGGTTATTATCATACTACAACAATGTTTATTCGTGTATACTATTTTTGCCACTAATAGTGATGTCTGGAGAACATAGAATTGTTGCATCATATCCTTTGCTGGCAAGCTCATGGTTTTGGTCTGTTATGATAATAGGAGGCATTTGTGGTTTCTCAATTGGTTTTGTAACAGCATTGCAAATTAAGGTAATAAGTTCATATCATGAAATAATATTTCAATGTTCTATAGATAAAATTATACATCATGAACTAATATGTTACTCTTTTATACTAAAGAAATTACTATGATCTTTCTAGAATGAGAAAGCTTTCATTGTTAATTATAAAAATACAACCTGTTAATTACTTAATTTCAGGTGACATCACCCTTAACACATAACATTTCAGGAACTGCAAAAGCATGTGCACAAACAATATTAGCAAGTCAATGGTTCTCAGAACCAAAAGCATTTTTATGGTGGTTGTCAAATTTTGTGGTATTAGGAGGTTCAATGGCATATGCCAGAATTAAACAATTAGAAATGGAAAAAGCACATCGAGCAAATGTTAGTCCATGTTAGTTGTTTGATGAATGAATTTTTCAATCAATTATATATATATATATATATATATATATTAAGGTGGTCCTTAAAATGTTCATTTTCGAATTACCTTGCTCCCAGGGTCTCAAATGGTTCCAAATAGATAGAAAACAATTCTCTGAAAGTTTTAGCTCTTAATATGAACGTTTAGATAGAGCGCAATTCAATCAAAGTTTTGTATGGAAATAGCATGGAAAATTTTTCAAAAATTTTAAAAATGTTTTTTAGATGTAATTTAGCGCACAATTGAATGATTAAAACTCATTCATTTGTCGCTAAGTTATACCTAAAGCATTTTTTTTAAATTTTCAAAATTTTTTCCATGCTCTTTCCATACGAAGTTTGATTGAATTGCGCTCTATCTAAACCTTAATATTAAGAGCTAAAACTTTCAGAGAATTGTTTTTTATCAATTTGGAACCATTTGAGCCCCTGGGAGCAAGGAAATTCGAAAATGGCCATTTTAAGGACCACCCTAATATATATATATATATATATATATATATATATATATATATATCCTGTCTTAAAATGAATAATATCTAAGTCAAAACAGACCACTTATGTGGAATAATTAACACGCAGAAGACGGCATGTCCATTCGTGGTACACAACGTACTAAAATGAATGGAACACATGGCCTCCGGTGGACACACAATTTGTGTTATCTGGAATAGATCATTTTCCCCACGAGAAAAGCACAATGCGGTCTTCAAGGTGTTAAGTGAATTGGCAGTAAAGCATTAAATTTAGATATAAAATTTTATGTTGCTGGAGGACACTTTTATAGATTTAAAATTTTATAGATGCTACGAAATTATTATTGATTAATATTGTTTTAATAAAGTTCAACATATTTCTTTTAGAAAATTTAAAATAAATTAATTAATTCCTTATAATTGCCAATTGAAATTAATTTTTTTTATTAGGAAGTATATATATTTATTTTTATTTATATACATATAGTATATATCAAAAGTATTATGAGTGGAAAGAATCTATTTACGGGCCAGATAAAATTTTTGCGCATGCATTTATATCAGCCATAATATCCCACCTTGTATTAATAAGTTACATAAATATTAATATATATTGTAACTCTCGAGTCTAAATTTAAGGAATAAACTAGTTTTGTATTGAGATATATTTTTATAATATGTTAATGAAAAATTTCACTTAAATTTTTATTTTTTTAAATATTTAATTTATAAAATATCTTATTCTATTTAATATTTAAGTAAACAATATTTATTTGTAAGTTGGTAATTATAGATTGATTTTATACTTGTAATAAATTAAGTTGCCACACAAAAGCAACAAAATGCAATAATATTTTGTGTGTGCTTCATCTATTGTTACTCGAATCTTAAAATTAACTATGCCAAAGCTTGAGTAAATGGCTGACAACAAGGCTTCACACTTTCCTTAAAAGAAGCTTGTGTCTTGCAATTGAAGAAAATATGTCATGAAAAACTGACCTATTTTATATGATTATATATAATATCTTTAATAATGTAAAATATTCTAAATGCAATCTATGAATTGTATTTTGTCTTTTATTTATTGTTTCAGGAAAATGTATGCCTGATTAAGAGTTTCACTATATAATTAACTTCCCATAGGGTAAGTTATAGTAATGGTCCAAAAAACATTCAATTTGTAATGATTGAGTACAGTAGTGGTTAGTTGTTGGAAAAGGCAGATTCATATACGAAAATACAGAACAAATGTACAAAAAACGGCAGTTTTAGAGAGAACTAAGTATCCGATTTGGATAATTCAAAAACTTTTGACTTATTTTGACAAAACAATTTTTGGATAAAAAAATACTTAAAATTTTAATTTTTTTTCAAAAACCTTTTTTTTTGTATATCGAAATTAATTCAGATTTTAATTTTAATTCTGGTTAAATTTCTAAAGCTCACTTATTTGTTTTAAATAAATAATTTTAACTTTGTAATTCAGTTTATATAGTTTTTATAAATATTAGACAATGTTACAGTATTTTTAATAATCTGTTTGAAAACATTTAATATTCCTCGAAAATTTCGTTATGGAACGGGAAGTTTAAGCAATTTGCCTTAAGGCACGATGTCATACACCACTAGTTTCTATTTTGGTATAATATTAGATTTTTTTTGTACAACTACATAAAAAACATTGTTTTTAATCTACGTTATAGTAAAGAATGAAATAAATTTTCTTTGCAGCACAAATAGTAATTATAGTTTGAACTATTTACTAGGTGTGCGATTATTATTATTAATTGAAGATCTTCAATTATAATATTTTGCTTGAATATTTGTTTCTAGATGAGACAAAATTATTTATAAAAAACATCTAACTGTCAATTTAAAAAAAAAATTTAATTAGTTTTTTTCTGCTAATAATGTTCCTAAAGCTAGTACCTCAAAGATGTACTAAACGCGAGATGTTCAAGTTTAGTAAAGCATTTTTAATCGAAATCGGTTTTTGGATGTTCTTGATATTTACAGAGCATAATATTGTACTAACTAGATGAATACAAAAATGAATGATAGGAAAACAAGTACTGCAATATACTATTAATAAATGTGAATGAAAAGAAATTAGATAAGATTTGAATAGCAGAAATAACGTGCGCGCAAACTTACTGCTCAACATCAGATTCCTAATTATTAGTTTTAAGGTCGCTGAAATGCAAGGATAACCAACTGGAAGTCGGTAAATGTAAAAATGTTAATGAAATAGAATTTATTCTTACAGAAACACAAAACAAACAAAAAAAATAGATATGAATAATCAAATATATATTGAAATTATGATTTGAATTTAAGATACAGTTATGCGCCCCTTGCTGTTTGTTATCCTTGCGCTGTAAGATGTATGCAACGCGAAGGCAAATATTTTACCGTATAATGCTTTTCGCATAATTATTATGCAAATCCCGACCTATAGTACAATACACCATCGTTTGTGTTATTAAAAGACTGTCGTGACCTTAAGGTCTATTTGCTGCCGTTTAAACGGATATTGCGCGCGCATTTGCAATCAGAGATACCGGAGGTTGGTACAAAACTATTATGGAAGTATTGAGCGTTTTTGCGGTAAGTTCGCAATTTTACCTAGCTCAATCATATTTTGCATTCTCTGATCAGTTTCGAGACGATCACTAGCTCATATCGGCGATGTACAAACGACATCGCAAAAGGTAAGTAGTAAGCGCTTTCGAGTAGATTTGTACTACATCCTCGATATCTCATCATACCATCAAACATCTCCTGAATTATTAGATCACTCCTTGATCATGCCATCAAAAATCAAATCGATTTCATGGACAACAATACTGACCACTGTATCATTTGAAAATCGACAACTATCGTTGCATATCAAATCACATTTCATTCAGCCCATATGTGATCTGATTAAACATTGCTCAATAGTATAATCAGAACACATAGCCAATCATATTCCTGTCATTTGTTTGAGTATTTTGCATTATTTTAGTACCGTGACATTTGATTTTTTTACTCTTAATACACTTTCCGACAATGTACTGTGTATTTTTTTATAAGTTTTTATAGAAAGTACAATTTTTAAACTTGTAAAGTGATTTGTGATGGTCGTTTGTTCAAATGGGGTGCTGTCAATCGTGCGACGGAGAGGAAAAAGAACAAGAATTTGGAGAAAAATCTCAAATAATGTATTGCCCATATTGCGAACATAGAACTCATACTGTGGTGAAACCAGTTCCATCATCCACCACTCATTGTTGTGCCAATCTTATGTGCTGGTTCGGGTGAGACCGACAATTCGAAATTTTTGGAAAATAGACTTCAAACTCAACGGCTTTCATATTAAATATTTCATAAGTTATGTTTACCATTTATACTTAATCATTAAAATTGAGTTTTGTTTTCTAAAATTGAGTGCTAGGATTATTGAATTAACTAAAAGTAACTAAATGATATAATTATATTGTGACATGTAATTATCGAAACCGAGTTAATATTTTTGTTGTTATATTTAATCAATTTGAAAGAACTAGGGCATTATTACAGTTCGTGCCACAAGCAATAAAATATGAATCTACGTTATTTTAGTAATATATTTCACGATTTACTCGATCGTATTAAGTATTTTGAAAGCTTTGTCTTACCTTTTGTCCTACACAATATTCATTCCATAGACTAAGTAAATCACGTCTGTAAGTATACCAAAATTAACTTAAAAACTTCTATATACACATATCAAAACACAGGGACTATTTTCAAGTGATAGAATCTATAAGTACATATTTTGCTTCAAAATGTTATTTGATTCATAAAAATTCTCATATAAAGGTTCACAAAGAAAGTAAGTAGTAACTTTGAGATATCTTTATATGAAGTTTTTGCTTTATAGATTTAACATAGTTTTTATATTTATAGGATATATTATTATTTTTATTATTGAAGATTCGTATAGGAACTGCATAAGTGTAAGTAGTTTTAGCACAAGTTACTCGTGTATATCTTACGGTCATAAATTTGATCATCTGTTTCTATCGAATGTAACAAATTTTAACTTCAATGGTAACCAAATCAATCAATATCAAGGATTTGAGATGATATTCCAAATGTACATACATCTACTAATAAAGTGTTTTTTTATAGATGCGCAATATGCTCGTGGATCCCTTATTGCACAAAGCTCTGCTACAACACTCGCCATTACTGCAGCAGATGCAACTCGTACCACGGCTCCTATCTTTACGACAAAACTCGATGTTGCTGTGTGCGGCACAAGACTCATGACGAATGCACTCCTGGTATATGCAGTTGCCGGTGCGAATACAGTTGTTGCGATGATGATGAGCTGTACTGCTTGAACTGCACGTGCGCCTGCTGCGAACGCAACTGCTGCGGCTGCCACCTCTGCGCATACACCTGCTGCAAGAGATTCAGACGATGTTTGACGGCGTGCTGTTGTTGCCACTGCAAGTATGCTTTTCTACTTTTGGGGTATCATGGTGATATTTGTATAAGAAATTTTTGCTCTTCCAATTTCATTTTCTGCTTTGGTCATAATGATAATATTAGTTTGTATATGTAGGTACTCAATTGATCGAAAATCTTCTATTGGCATTGGTCTTAATAATGTAGTGATTACATAGCGTTTATAGTCAATATCAATAGATTATGACTAATAACAATGCAGCAACATATATTTATTATTATCATTGAACAGCGATCTGAACTTGAGGTTTTTATTAAGGTGACCATACGTGCCGGTTTGACCGGGAATGTCCCGGATTTCCACATTTTGTCCCGGGCTTTTCTAAAATCAAAATTTGTCCCGAGTTTAAATTTCTTGTCCCGGGTTTTCAAAAAGTATTTAAGGTTTAAGTTAAATCATCATATACTTATATGATTATGAATGAGAAAATTGCCGAATATAAAATTTTAAAGGCGCGTTAAAACAATCTTTCACATTAATAAATTGGAAATTTTATTTTCAATTGCACAAAAATTAACAACAATTATGGAAATGAGCAAACAAGTTTTTTAAGATAATTATGAAAAAAGTTAAACAGAATTTTATACAAGACTCAAGAGCAAAAAAAAACATATAGACAAAAAAATATAAGATATGATAGGTAAAATAATATGTAATCGAATAATAAAGTTCTTATAAAAAAATTCGCAATTCTGATTATAAAATATTAAATAGTTTTTAAATGAAACAAGTTTTATTGTATCCTCAAATAATATTTGTTATTTTGAAATCATATTTAAGTTATTTAGTAAAAGGCTCAATCAAACCTTCCGTCCCGTCCCGGATTACAACATCTAAAAATTGCTGTCCCAGTTTTGATTTAAAAAAATATGGTCACCTTAGTTATATGAGCTGTTGTGATGAGTTACTAACAAAGTATGTCGCTTTTTATAGATGGCAACACAAACAGCTATCCAATCTTGATGTTATTAATTTTATTATTACAATTTCGGTAACACTGATCTATTTGTATTGATGCACCAACCCGTATTAGGGCTATTTTCACTAGGAAACACATTGTGATCTATATTTCGGAAACATAAATGTCGTGAAATATGGTGCACAATTTTTGACTTACGCAACTAAATAGTATAGTATAGTATTAGTATAGTTAAGTTTTCCACCAATCAATTGCGATTTTTAATAGGTTATTTTACTAATCCCAATACAAAATTAATGGGGCAATTCTGCCGTAACAGAGCTCATAACATAGCGTTGTCATGTCAGGCGTATTTTACATATAAACAAGCAAAGAAGTATGTTACGATAACAGAAATTTCGATGACGCAGTAATCATAATATCCTTTGCTTTTTGCCATGACAAGGCCATATTATGAGCTGTGTTACGAATTTTCCCGTAAGTTATCTTTATAATTCTTAAATTGAAAACTAGCGAATTATTAAGCTGCAAAAAAAATATTTACTGTTGATATTGTAGACTAATGGACCGATTTTCCCGCACAACAGACCAACGTTATGGCAAGGCTAGTCTATGAAGAACTTTCCATACTAAATATTAGCAAAAGCCATGTGGTTACAGGCGTTTTTCTCAGCTTGACAGATGAAAAAACTAACTTAGAAAAATACGATAACATGATCTTTCTGACCCAGCTTCATAACATACAAGTGACGTTGCAATTTATGTGTGTAAAACGCCTGAATGCACAGCAAATACATGACTTATTGACAGTATTCAGTATGATTTAATATCAATTGAATTGAAGTTGGGGCGTAATATGACCTTGCCATAACATTGGTCTGTTGTGCGGCAGAATCGACCTATAACTTTTGTATCTCAAAGCAATATCATTACTGAAGGTGTTTAATTCCAGAAAACGTCGCAGTGAGCATAGAAAATACTGCAGCAGTTGTTGTAAATTAAGTGAAATCCACAACTGTTGTTCAAAACTTTGCATCTGTACTTGTTTCAACTGTTGTCGATCATCGGTTTGAAGTGCCTTCTGAAGTCAAGTACAGTTTACTAGCTGTTCACGCGCGAAGTCCAAAATTAGACGCGTAACATAGCGATACTAATTAGCTGCCTGTCTATATTTGCAACATTGTGTTCAATTAAAGCACCCAATAATATATTTTATGTTACTGAAAATACTTGTTTTCATTGTTTTATTACATATATATTTCAGTGCATGTGTAAAATTTATGAATTTCATACATGTGTGTATTCCAATTCTTCGTCAAGAAGTGTTCTTCTCTTCACTTATAATTCTTGTATTGAACTTTATACTCCAGTCAATAGTCAAAAAAGCGTTAAAAATTTGATAATTAAGATAGAGACGATAAAATATTATTTACTTTATACTTAATTTTTTTTATGTCAGATCAAAATTTATTTTTAGTTATTTCTTTAATTCAAATGTTGTTCGCAAGGGTTGTAGGGATTTTAAGGGATTTAAAATGATTTTATTGTAAGGTAAATGTATTAGATAATACTTTACAATTTTACCCTTTAATATTAAACACGTTTTCTAGCGATAAAATGGCTCAATGTCAATTTATACATAACACATTGGCGGGTAGCGGGTAGTGGCATTACCCCCCTAGGGGGTGGTGGCAAAGTGCAAATTGTTTTCACTTTTGAACTTAAGGGTAAAATTAGCCTATTTTCAAAATTTCATGGTAATCGGAACACATTTACACCTTTTTTCTCCTCACGTACGTATAGTATTTAACAATACTATTTGAAAGTAGAGGGCATCAGATTAATTCTTACGAAGTCGTTATCACAAAATAAGCGAAAATGTATCAATATTCATACTAAAAGTATTATTTTCTGTTGGTGGTTTTTGGTTTTGACCTCTTGTGTTTAGTTCATAATATCTGAATGTAATTTTTCGGCATGCGTTATTTAATTGTTTTGTAAGATGTATTATTATTTTTAAGTTATATTCAACAGTTTTTTATATATAATCTATATAAAAACTTACATGTGGCTGGAGTGAAAAGAACCGACTAAAACTTTACATTCGTGCAAACAATAAGAAATAGTAAATAAATAATTTAAGTTGAAAAAGCAATTTCACAAGAGATAAATCAAATTAATAGTTATTCGACCTCTGCTTATAAATATTTATTTCGAAATACCAGTTCAAAAGGTAACAATACCAGTAAAAAAAGATGTTGGATCTGTTTGCTCTCTACAAAACATATTTCTATAATTTGGATTTAACTGGGAATATTAATAAATATAGGTTGATAGTAATTTGTTTGGTGCATGTTATGTGTTGTCATTTACTTTAGACAATTTAATTACTGAAAGTCAAATGGGACCTTCGTGTCTACCCCAATTACTACACCACCCGAAGGCAAGCCCGTAATATAAACATTATTTTACAAATCTTTTGATAACTTTTTAATTATCGTACATCTTTCCAAACTACATGCCTTGTTTTTTATTTTTATTTTTTTCTCGCAAATCATAAATCATCTGCTTTCTTTTTCCTCATATCACATTGATTATATAATAGTAATGAAATAAGCTGAATTTGGTTTCATACATTTTTTTATAATTGATAAATCATTTAATAAATTAGTAAAATAGTGAAATATTCAAATCATAATGAAATGAATAATGTCAAAATTTTGTTTTAAAATTATTTTATATATATATTTATAAAATCCTAATTATGTATTTATTTTTTATATTCAACGTGGCAACACGCAACAAATAATGATTTATACAAAGTAACAAAAATGTTGATAAAAAATATTTAAATTTAATTATGATGCCACTCAGGATAGTGGTGTCCTCTGTTGGACCTTACCCCATCAGAATACGCTGTCTAACATGCAACCAAGAAGTTTTAACCATCACAGTGCATGAACCCAATTTCAAGACTCATATATGTGCAATCCTCCTTTGCATTTTGGGGTACGTTGGTTTGGTTATTTTTAACCATATAAAAATATCATTTGCATATAATGATCACAGTTTCTATTATAAAAATGAATCTCATAAATTCATGCATGTTGGTATTTGAGTGATCAGGAATTGATCTAATGTACATTGTACAATTGATCCATAAAAATCGTGCAACACAGCATCTTGAGTTTAACATTATAAACAAAAACAAGAAGCATAATTCTTTTGACACGTTTTATATATATATATATATATATATATATATTTATATATATATATATATTCTCGAACACAATATCTTATAATTTAAATTTTTACATTCTGTTGTATATTTTTATTACAGATGCTGGCCGCTGATGTGTTTGCCATATTGCATAAATAATTGCCAAAGTACTGTGCATTACTGTCCCATTTGTGGCACATATATTGGCACATATGATTCTATGTAAAGTTTATTCAAATGAATAATAATTAGTTACGATCACACATGTACAATACGGACGTTTAATAGTTTCGTAATAAATAAAATATAAATATGATGTTTTTATGGTCGTAAATCACAACCTAAAATGCACATTGAAAGTAAGTCAACCATTGTAAAACTAAATTAAAAATTTGTAAAAGTTTGAAATAATAATTAGCAAAATTGTAATTTATAAATGAAGCTGTTAATGATACTATTAGCCCTTTTGCTACAAAAGTGTTTTACGCAGGAGTGACACTGCTGTACGGACCACCCAGCAGCCCAAGAATTTTTTTACATACAGATTTTAGATCTTTCGAATCATAGTTGGCATTTGAGCCTAACAATTACAATGACAAAATAGAATTCTCAATAATTTAGCACAGAGTGATAAATATTGAAGCAATGATCGACACGTAGGTTGCCGCCTATAGACGACGCTCGTAGTGACAGTGTTAACTTACATCCATCTTTGGCAAAAAATTGAACTAAAATATTGTTTTAGATAACTAATGGTTGAAGAATAGTAATTGAAAAAAATTGAAAATGAAAATATTTATATATTTTTACGTTTTAAAGGTCTCTGAACATTTTGGCATACCTTAGAAAAAATTGATGTATGTGTAGGTGTGTGTGCGCGTTCGGATACAAATTTTTGTCGACGATTTTAGAAACACAGTTCAACCGATTTCAATGATTTAAAAAACATTCGATTCCTATTGATAAGAAGACGTGCTAAATAGTTTTTGACAAAAGCAGATGCAGACGTTTCAAAGATACGGGGCAAAAAGTGCCAAAAATAGTGATTCAGTTTTTGAGCGTCTGATTTGAATAATTCAAAAGCATTTTACTTGTATTGACAAAATGAACAACTGATTAAATTTTTGGGTAGGCAGATCTAGCGATTTTGGAGATCCAGTGAAAAAAGCAAAAAAATAAGCCATTTTGCGGACAAAAATGATCATTAGACATATGTACATCGAATTATCAGATATTTAATAGAGATTTTGATAATGAACTCAAATTTTGTTTAAATATCAGGGGGTTCCGTACTAATGTTTATCCGTTAGACTGCGACGCAGCGCTTGCGCGCTTTGACATTTCTTCTTTAATACAGCCACAAAGCACGATTGCATTGAATAAAAGTTTAAAATTTACAAAGGGTTTCAAAATATTAAAAAAAAACTAATTTTTCAAAAAATTCAATTTATTGCAAAACTCTCAAAAATCTAATTTATTCAAGTTTCAAAAAATTTTAATAAATTTAATTTTTGGTACGGAAAGTTCCAGCAATTTGCCTTAAGGCACGATGCCATGCAGCACTAGTTGCTCATTTATATTGCAAACTTATTGTTGCCTAGAGTGAAGCAGCTATGAAGCATTTGTCAGTGACTCGAACTATGGAACTCTTCAGGCGCAATTCTAAAGCATTTTCAGCTAATTAGTTTAATAGTTGTAAAATGTGATAAAAATATATATTGGGGAAAAATCTCTCTTATAATAAGTATATGTAGTCTCTCTAGGCAATTCTGATGTGTATATAATAAATTATTCTCTAAAGAAATGCGTGCCTTATATATTATTATTTAATAATTGACACAAGACTATGTAAATATTGAAATATTCTGTTTCAATACCATTCTCTACTATTATATTACGATTCCGCGAAACGAGTTAGTGCACAGCACCGAGTCGCACAGAACATTCTAGATATTTTTATCATATTTGATTACATTATCTAATCATAACAAATATCATCTTCGTGATGAATATGTGACACAATTATTTCGCTCTGATATCGATAAAACGGTTTCTATTCGTATCTGAAATAGTCGTGAACCTAAATATAATTTTTCAAGAATTTCAAATTTCTTTCAAGAACTTATTATTATTATGGAAATTTTAAACGTAGATACATATATATTAATATATATTTTTAAAATATTCAATCAACTATCAAGCCTAGTCGTGTAAAAGTAATGTGAAAACAATATGAAATTGATTCATGATTTTTAAATGACATGAAGGCAACGATAATGCTCAAAATTTCATGCACTCAAGAATTAGATTTCATATTTTATGTCTCATTAAAACAGTATTTGGGGTAAAAATAATTCAAATAAGAAAAAAAACACTCTAAAATCCGAATGCTGCCAAAGAATAAAAAGTAAATATTTCTTTTACATTTTCTAGGTTGCTTATTAACTTCCCGTAGGTAAGTTATAGTAATCGCAAAAAAATCAATTTTTTTTTTTTTTTTTGTTACAATTTATTTTTGTTAATCAAGACTTTAATGTCTTATTTACAAAATTGATATGAGCAAAACAAAATACAAAAAAAAACAAAAAATGAAAAAATCAAAAATGAAAATTTTTATATATCTTTACGTTTCAAAGATTTCTGAACATTTTGACCATACCTTAGAAAAAATGGATGAATGTGTGTGTTTGGATACAAATTTTGGTTTACAATTTTGGGAATATAGAACAATTGATTTGAAAAATTAAACATTGGATTCGTATTGATGGCGAGGCTAATTAGTTTTTGGCAAAGGCAGGTCCAGCCATTGTGAAGATGCAGGGCAAAAAGCACCAAAAATGGTAATTTAGATTTTGAGCGAACTGAGCGACCGATTTGAATGATTCAAAAAACATTTTATTTGTATTGACGATACGAAGAACTGATTTTAATTTTTTGGGAAGTGTTTGTAAAAACTTTAATTTTTGGTACGGGAAGTTTCATCAAATTGTCTTAAAGCACGCTGCCATGCACCACTAGTTTATTTTTTATATGCTACATCAAATTTAATAGCGGTAAGAATTTTGTGCTCTAAAATCAGTTGTGATATAATTCTTTAGCTCAGTGTTTTTAGAATGTATGCCAGTGATTTACTATTATCTATGTGATTTTTTTTTCTTCTAATGTTGTTTAGATATATATGGCAACAATGCTCCAGGTTCTTGGGGAAGCTATTTTCAATTGGTATTATATTTTAGATCTATAATTTAAGATGAAAACGTTAGTGGCAAATTTCTATAATATTTTATATATGAAATCAATAAACTTTCGCATTAAATTACCTTAACCATAATTGCACATATTATTTCCAAATTGAATCACATAGAAGCCAATGACTTACTCCAATAATCAGATTTTTTGACTGTTTCATGTTTGCATGTTAGATGCGATAAATCGTCATCTTCTAATAATGCCGACATGATATGCAGGATATGACGTCAGAAATTGGATGCATCCCAAAAACGAATTGATTATATAGAACTCACGTAAAATATAGCTTGAAACTGCTATATTGCGAAAACACACATGTAAAATTAATGCTTGCAGTATATCAATGTGATGATATGAACAACAAATGTTTTCAAATAATTCAACTATTTGTGTTTCACATCGATGTAGAAATAGAGTACTTAAATTGAAAAACTCAATATATGCTTGATTCACAAACATGTATAGAGCAAATGCAATGTAACCAGAACCTGGTAACAGTATTAACAGAGATTAGAATTGCATATGTATATTGAAGAATAGTATAATATAATATAAGGAAACCAAAATTGCGCGTTATTAGGACCATATATTCACATTTGCATCCGCCTGCTTGGCGTTTTTGCCTTTATTGAACAAACACGGTAAAATATGGCATATTTATTCCTTGCTAGTGTCCATTTTTGACGCGCGATCAAATAAAACTAAGTCAATCAATTACAAAACCGTCAAAAACTTTTTTTTAGTATAAAATCTCATGTTTCTAACGACGCATAGTAGAACCCGATCAGGCTTGTAGATCCTGAGACACAGGTAGTTAAAGCCAACTATCGCAAAAATAATGGATTTTATTTTTTCTTCCGCACACTATTTGTTACTATATTGTTTCTTGGGTTACTCGGTGGTATAGTGGTTAGAACTCTGGCTTTCCAACCAGAAGGTTTCAGGTTCGATATCCCCTCGTACAGCCTAATGTTAAGTAGTAGTGTAATGGATTTGCACTTGCATATACATATAAAACTATGTCACCATAAAAAATCATCACTATTGAAAAAATTCTAATAATAAGAATATATCAAATACATGCAAGCAAACTAATGGGTTCCCTTTCAAAAAAAGCCACGTAGTATAGTATCATCACAACAAATCATAAAAGTCTTAAGTTCTGATTGCTATATAATAAAATAAAAAAACTAAATTATTTATTGATATAGCGATAAAAGGATATTATTTTCATTGCGATTTAAAATTGTTTTCATTTTGCGCTTAACACATTAATTAAGTAGACTTTGATGGATAACATCAAATTTGAAATTTTCTATAAGATATCATATATAACTTTTAAAAACTTTATTCTACATTACAAAGTTTCTGAATAATATTGTCAAAATTAGATTAGGATAGAGCGGGGCCTGTAAAAAGGTGCACCGATGACGTGATCACAAAAACAAGTAATGTTAGGATTTTTTTAACAACAATATTTAAAAGTAGAGAGCCAAAGTGACCAGCCATCACCTTGATTTTCATGACATCGCCATCTGGAGATAAACGGCAACCTTGGGATTCCTAGGTTGTGAGCACTGTTATTTAATTTATGATATCTTAATATAATTTGGAAATATACGTTATTTAATCGGTTTATAAGATGTAACCTTTATAAAATGTGGGTGGGTAAAAAAGCCCAACTAAACCTTCACTCTGGCAAAAGTGTAAACAATAAAAATTAGGAAATAGAAAAGTAAATTGAGTTAAAAAAACAATTTTACAAAAGATAAATTAAACAAATAGTTATTCCAACTCTGCTGATGAATATTTCTGACAAAATACTAGATCGAGATAATAAGAAATTTTTACTTTGAATTGGTAATGTAACTACTATTTCGTCAAATCCCTTTAAAATTGAAAGTAAGACATTGGATCTGTTTGCCCCCTGACTATCCCTTTTAACCTGCCCAAGGGATAAAAATGGACAGATGACAAATTTTAGAAAAATAGTAAAAAAGAACATTTCTGTAATTAGAATTAACTGGGAACTTTACTGAAGTAGTTCAAAAGTTTGTTTGATATGTTTTATGTATTGTGATGAACGTGTAGTTCATTTGGGTTTAGAAGACGGTATAATTACAGTCAAATTGGGCGTTTGTGCCCCACCCTATCCTATATGATCCAGAACGAGTAGCAATAGACGAGAAATGATAAAAACGAACTACATATTGCTTTTTAAAATTGTTGTAGTTGTTTTATTATACAAAACCCGAACGTGTATATTTTGCCTTTTCATATATTGACATCAGTTTAAGGTTCTATTTCGTGCCTGTCAACATATTCATTAGAAATATTCAAGTAATTGCGATTTCTTGCGAGATGTAGCATTGAGAATCGAGTTGATACTAGATATTGGCGTCGGTGCATGTTAATCGCGCTTGTAGTAACATATCCAGCAATAATAGATTCTTTTACGAGCCCATAAAATCCGTCAAGCAATAAAATACATGATAATTATGTCATGCAAGATAGTGTATACACCATTACGTTCGAACATTCGATGTAAACACTTTGCAGAAAATTTCTAATTTATGAGATAATCGAAACTTAAAACGCAAATCTTTTAATGGGAATTTTATATGAAAAGTTAAATTAACAACTGTACTTATGATAGAAGTTATTTCAGGATATTTTACATATACAGTAGTTACATAGTTTCAAGTTAATAAACGAAATTATGTACATTTTGAATGAAATTTATATGAAGGGTTGGGTTGCTCATGCCATACTACTGCCTAAATCCCGCTATATTTTGTTTGATAATTATAACCTACATCATCTGGTACTAAGCAAACGATTTCATTTAGAAGGCTGCCCAAATTTGTGAAACAAAAATAATTCAAACCCATGCATTGCTCGTCTGCGATTTTGATGAAACTCGGCATGATGGTAGATTTTATGCCCAAACTGACCGGGGTGATATATTAAAGGCATATGAAAAGCGGTTTAATAATAAAATTTAATGAAAGTTTGCTTTTCCGCAGCGCGCAGTGTACATAGCTTACTCTTTGTAACCCTATTATGGTATAATATGATACTGATTTTTTTTGTTGACTAATGATTATTTATATTACTTATTTGGTAACAGTGTAGGGTTTAGGCATAATTTAATGATAGAACTTAATTAAGTTATGTGTCATTACTTCCAGCTTCAAACTTCAAAGACCTTGCAGTTTAATTCGTACATATACAAAATTTTTTACTTGTTCTATAGAATTTTTCAAATAAACACAAAAAAATTATGTTTAAATATTATAATATAAGGTTTCTGCTCAATTTGTAAAACAATAATAAAGGTTTATCTTCATCCACAGTCACAGTCCCACCTCCATTCTTAGTACTCATTGTCAGAGACATAATGATTTTATAAATACATTCGATACTTTTTGATACTATTATTTTATTTTAGATAGTATTTTAATAACTGTGTTTGACTTAGTAACTAGTAACTAAAAAAAGTTGTTTCAAACAAAATTTTATATCGGTTTTAGTAATAGTTAGGCTAGAATAAGATATTGGTGGTACAACTGTATCTTCTAGGTGTGTAGGCCTCAATCGTATAGATTGCACATTATTGAAAAACGTAAAAATACCTATTAATGAATAGTAATTAATTAACTTCCAGTAGGCCAAGTTATAGCAATCGCAAAAAAATCGAAAATAAATTTTTTTATATATCTTTACGTTTTAAAACCTTCTGAACATTTTGGCATACCTTAGAAAAAATGTATGTATGTGTGTGTGTATGTGCGTGTGTGCGGATACAAATTTTCGTCGACGATTTCGGGAACACGGATCAAGCGATTTGAATAATTCAAAAAACATTTTACTTGTATTAACAAGATGAAGAACTGATCAAATTTTCATGAAGGCAGGTCTAGCGGTTTCGGAGATCTAGTAAAAAAAGTAAAAAAAGGCGGTCAAAAATTATCATAAGACATATGCACATCAAATTATCAGATATTTTATAGAGATTTTAACAATTAGTATAAATTTTGTTTACATTCCTATGGGTTCCGTGCCAATTTTTATCCGTCAGACGGCGACGCGGCGCTTACGCGCTTTGTCTCTATGCAGTTAAAGCAGTGCAATTGCTTGGAAAAAAAGCTCAGAATTTCCAAAATATTTCAAAATAAATTTTTTTTCAGTAAGTCTTTTTTTTCAAAAAATTAAATTTTTGTCAAAAATTTATAGTTTCTTAAAAATCTAATTTTTTCAGAGTATTTTTTTTTCAAAAATCTTTAAAAAAAAAACAATTTTAGGTACGGGAAGTTGCAGCAATTTGCCTTAAGGCACGATGCCATGCGCCCCACTAGTTATTATAAAAATTAGTAATTATTATTCATAAGGCAACTAAATAAAGAATCAATAAAGACTGAAGATTTTCCTTTACGATACAACAATCTTTCCTTAGGGAGTACGACTTTGGCAATCTTACTCTACTTTTTTTAAATAGAGCAGCTACCCAGCATTTTTAAATAGAGTTAGAATTATGAAAATTAGACGAAATTCATTATCAAAAGTAGAAAATCGAATTTGAAGCTTTCGAGGGGCAGTCTCTCTGTTCAGGGTTACAATTTCCTATTGAACAACTTAACAAAAAAAACTTAAAAAAAGATAATATTAAAGTTGATTAAGACATAGATCGAACTCATCCACTAATTGTAGGATGTGAATTTCAAAGTTTGCCGATTTGCATGATTGAGTTTATATTAAGTCAGCTGACAATGTAAAACGTTCAACGCTATAATTGCAGCAATAACATTATCGATCTAGCGATGATAAACGACCGATAAATTATCTCAGATAGAGGTTGCGCAATTCTCTTCGAAATAGAAAATATATTAACATTCAAGTACAAAGTTGTTGCACGTAGGTTGAAATACTAAATGCAAACATTTTAATAATAAGCGCCGCACATACTGTAACTAAATGAAATCGTAAACTCTTCACGACCTCAGATAAGATTTGATGGAAATGGCTTATGCTCATGTTTACTAAAACTAATTAGTAAATTGTTGTATGACTATGAAAAGTTTTGTTCTATTTTAATTTTTGTAGGGCAATGTATATGTTCTGTTCTACTATGCAGCACTTTATTTACTGTACACAAACGATTGTTGATATTATCAGGTTAAAGTAATATGTAATAGTAATTGTTAAACTACTACTACTGAATTGCTGATCTACTTTAGTCAATATTTTTGACAGTCTGATCATCGATGTTTAACATTTTTTTTAATATATCTGCTTGAAGGTTCTTATTTAAAGTATTTAAGTGTATTTAAAGTATATAATTGCTTTATAAGATGTATTGTTATTTTAAGTTAGATCCAATAGCTTTTTTTATATAACCTTTATAAAAAGGACCAACTAAATCTTTACCCTGGCAAAGGTGAAAACAAAAAACAGTGAATAAAAAATAAATTAAATTAAAAAATGCAATTTTATAAGAGATAAATTAAATGAATATTTATTTCAACTCTGCTGATGAATATTTGCGAAAAACCAAATCAAGATTATATATGTACCCGACTGGAAATTGAAGTATGGCGCGGATCAGGGCTGCCCTAAATTAAGTAGGGTCCCAGTGCGGCAACCGTACTTGGCCCCTATGCGATATGTAACGCCTTGCCGGATAAGGTCTGTGTTGGGCAAACTGTTCCGGGCCCTAATCGAAAATATGAAATGGCCCCTATAAAAATATCGAACTTGGCCCTTAACTTAAAATAAGCATATGGCCCTGAAAATAATATGTGATATGGCCCTGAAAAATATATTTGATATGGCCCTGAAAAATATATTTGATGCGGCCCTGAAAATAATATGTGATATGGTCCTGAAAAATATATTTGATATGGCCCTGAAAAATATATTTGATGCGGCCCTGAAAATAATATGTGATATGGTCCTGAAAAATATATTTGATATGGCCCTGAAAAATATATTTGACGTGGCCCTGAAAATAAAATTGGCATGGCCCATAAAAAAATGCATATGCTAAATTTTTTTTATTAATTCTTTTGATAACAATTTTTTAATATATAATAACAATAAATAACAAATGTTAATTAGGTTTTATTGGTCCGCCTATGATCTCTCCCATTCTCCCAATCACGGGAATAATTTATAACCTTCCCGAGGGCTTGGTTAAATGCTTGCTCTTTAATAGGGCTCAACTGCGGATTTTTAATTGATTCAGTTGTCATTATACCTGTAACAAAATGTATAGCCATAAATAATAAAATCATCTATGTGTACTGTGTGAATAATACCTACCATATAAACACTTCACAAGTTCACTGTCTTTAAGACATTAAACACTAAAAAAATAAAAACTAAAAATTAAAATTAAATTATTCGATAATAATAAAAAGAAAAATACACGATAAATTGTTAACAAGAATACACTTACTTGAAGCATTGCGCGACTTATTGCCTAAATTTATGTTACATTCCGACAACTGCTGATCGACGTTATTCTGATTTACAAAACGCCCTTTATTCAAGCGGTATTGTTTTTTCAGAACATCTTGCCTTCTGTTTATGGTTTCTTCATTGTCCGTAGAAAACGCATATTCCTTTTGTTGCAATATTTTTAACTTTTCCAAGGCAATTTAATATGTATCTGAAATTACAACTCAAATCAAAGATATGTTTATATATATATATATATATATATATATATATATATGTGTGTGTGTGTGTGTGTGTGTGTGTTTGTGTGTATATAACAAAATACACAATACGTAGTTGATCAATAATACTTACTCGCGTAATCTCGTACATCCACCTCATGAAGACTCCAATTATCCGATGCTGGTGCCGCCCGACGCTTCACCAAATCTTGAAGAAGAAGTAAATTTTCTCCCGATAGCTCATAATTATTTAAAAATGGGCATTCGAATTTATCTTATCCTTCATTATATATCAACCAATCCACCGGCACTACATCGATACTCTATTTTCACTTGTATCATTGAGAAATAAAACAACACAATGCACTACTTTTCCACTGATTATTAAACGATAATTACACGACGTTCTTTTAAAACAAATAAAAATATATCGTAATAATATTTCGTAATTTTCGCACTTCCGATTAAACACATAACGACCGCTTAGCTTGGCATTCAGTAATGAACTAAAAAACTAACAATGGTCCTCTTTGATAGAAGATGAAGTTCTTACATACATGTATTGGTGCCTCGATCGTATTCCATATTATCAATCAATGGTTTATATAATATCATATGCAACGGCACGATGATGATCTCTTTCTCTGCATTCAATATATACTTATATATATATATATATATATATATATATATATATAAATTTTTATGGGTCGTCGAATAAAAAAATTAATGTACTATTAATTTTTTTACGTAGAACTTCAATATTAGATCTATTTGAACTAATATCAGTATTTCTGTCCACATAAAAAAATTGTTCGAAATAATATTTGACAAAATGTTTGTTGCCTATTCGTATTATATGAGCAATCATAAATGTATATTGTTCACAATCTGCTGTACGCCGGCATCTATAAAGTTAACGTGTGACATAGCGCCGATCTTTCTTACTCTTGCCCACTCTATTTCATTCGATGTTAATGTTTAGCAGTATTTAGAATATGTTAAAATGAAATGTAAAACTTTTGATATTTATTATTGAAGTAAAATTATGTAAATTTATTTCAGTTTTTCTACTTGTCCTATGTCAAGGTCCTATGCTTTAGATAGACCAAGTACGCATAAGAAAAAGGTCATCGATCCTGTTTCTGATTGTTACACTTTCGATACTCGATATGAGTTAATATTCATGTATAGTCTAGACTCTAAAATTAATAAATACGATATATGTGTGCTGGACGAATTTTCTAAGAAGGTCCTATATCTTATGCAAACAGTTCACGTACGCAGAATTGATCTTATTATTTCTACTTATTACATTCGATATGATTATATATATATATATATATATATATATATGTATATATAATTTCAGTGAGGAAACTACTACTATTATTAATAAATTGATCATAACTTATAGTACATTAATTTTTTTATTCGACGACCCATAAAAATTTATATATATATATTTATATATTATATGTCTCACATGACAAAATCGAAAAATAGTAATATACCCAATAACTTCTAATCACAAAAAGTATTATTTTTATTAAAAAATTATTTTATTGTATTCGCTATAATTTTAATATCTTGTTATATAATCGATTCAATAATTATTTTTATTGTTAATAAATTTTATGTAATTTCCTATCTTTCATGATTTTATTAATTTTATTAAAAAAAAAACACTTTTTGGTTTTGTATTACCATTGGATTTTTTGTTCAAAGTTGTATAAAGCTTTCGTAAATTCGTATATTATATTTATAATATATTGATAATAATGAATACCATGCAGATTATGGAAAGAACGAAAAAATATATTGTTACCGATTACATATTGTTATTATTTATTAATAGTTATTTTTTATAATTCATTTATTGTTTATTATTTATTATTTCTTTATTATTAATTATGTAATTTATTTCTATATTTATTTTAGACTATAACGACAATCATTGATCAATAATACACATTATAATCCTTTTTTTTTACAAAATATTAATAAATCAAACTATTTTGATTCTATTGATATTGAATCCTAGTAGGATTCAAATAAAGAATGCAGATAGGGCTTGTCTAAATAATCTGTGGGTAAGCCGTATTAGGGCTCTAGTAATGAATTTCCAATACGGACCGTATCATCATATCATGGGCAATACGTATTAGGGGTACAACAGGGCATCCGAATATGGCCCGTTTCAATTATTATAGGGCAATCCGTGTTAGGGCTGAATTCAGGCATGCCTTTTATGGACCCTATTCAAATTACCATATTAGGGCCGCCCATATATGGCCCCTATGAGGGCCATGCACTAAATTCCGTAATACGGACGCCGGAGTACAGCCCTATAGGGGCCTATAGGGGCCGGACCTGAGTTAGGGCTTGCCGTAACAAATTTCTACTCGGGTATATTGCTATATCTCTAAAAAATATACCAATAAAATAAAATAAAATTTATATTTTGCATTGGTTGAATAATATAGCTATTATTTCATAAAATTCTTTTAAAATTCTAAATAAGACATATGACCTGTTTGCTCCCTGGATGTCCCATTTTATCCCGCCTGTGAGGTAAAAAGAACCCGGTGACAAATTTTTGAAAAACAGCACAAATACATTTCTGGAATGGTAAATTAGCTGGGTGTTTTACTGAGCATATTCAGTTGCTTGTTTTATATGTGGTACTTGTTGTGATGTAACTGGTTTGGTTTTCATATTATAATTGCACAAAGTCAAAATGGATCTTTGTGCCCCACCTTGACAAACTATAAACAACCATAGTGATATAAATATTTGAAGCAGTGTTACTCTTACATATAAGCTCATCATTGCAATTATTGAATTTTTTTTAATTACACTTCAATAATACTGTGTCTCAATTCAAATATTATTGTTATGAACATTGCGTGAATGATCTTAGCTGTCGACAAGTAAAGACTCACTTGTGAAGATATGACACAATGAGAAAGTCGTTGATTGCCAGTGCGTTTTTTCATTTGTGTTAAAAGATGATTCAAGGCACTAAAGTTTTCACGCTTATGAAAACATAATTTCAACACCGGCATTTAACAAGTTGTATAAAACTGTGTATGACGTGATGGTTTCATTCACTGTTTCGAAATTGTTATACATTCAAATTCATTAAAAATATATGTATAAAATTTGATCTAAAATTTCTGTCAGCAGACTTGCTAATAGGGTAGGTTATCTTCACATTATGAAAAATTATGTATGCAGACAATAAGTGCTTTTTTTTTGCAAAGAAAGTTCCAGCGCTTTTAGAAATCCAGGAAAAAAGTTGAAAAAAATGACGGTCCTTTGGTGGTCAAAAATCATATCATTTTCGACAGTATAAATCAATCGATCTGAATGAAAGCAAAAACTTTCAAGAGATTTCAAAATTTAAATTCAATTAAATGAAAAATATTTAAAAAAACTTTTCAAAAAGTCGTTCAAAGTTTTCAAAAAATTTTCAAGTTGTAAAATTTCAAAAAATATCAGTATTTTCAAAAAAATTTTTAATTTTCAAAAGTTTCAAAATGTTAATAAAAATCAGAATTCTCAAAAAAATCTACTTTTTCTTTTCTGAGCTTTAACAAATTTTAAATTACGATACCGGAAGTTCCAGCAATTTGCCTTAAGACACTATGCCCACTAGTTTTTTATATAAATTCATATGAATCTTTTAAATCGATGTGCTTAATGTTCTTAATAAGTTTTACTAAAAGTTCGCAGGACGCAATTTTATTGAAAAGTATTAAATATCAAATAATAATGTTTTTGATGCAAATTTAAACTAGAGGTGTATGGCATCGTGCCTTTTTTTATAATTTTATTTAAACATCGATCAGAACTTATGGGTTCTATGAGCTGTTGTGATTAATATCTTACAAACTACGTTTGTTTTATTTCAGATGGCAACCCAAACAGTTGTCACATCTCTGTATGATATTTTTTTTATTACAATCTCTGTAATAGGGCGAGTATGGTGCAACAATGCCGGGTAAGGGCTATTTTCACTTGGAAACATATTGCTATCTATATTTCCAAGTGAAAATCGTTGTCAATGTTGCCTGACAACAGGCTGCTCGAAGTGGGTATCGAACCCGGGACCTCTGAAACAAGTCCTTGGCATCGTGCCTGATGACAAATTGCTGGAACCGTACCGTAACGAAAAGTTCGAGGAATATTAAATGTTTACAAATAGATTATTATAAATACTGTAACATTGTCTAATATTTATAAGAATTATATAAACTGAATTGCAAAGTGAATTGTTAAAGTTCAAATTATTTTTTTAAAGTATATAAGTAAGCTTTAGAAGTTTATCAAGAATTAAAATTAAAATCTGAATCATTTTCGATATACAAAAAAAAAAATTTGAAAAAGAAATAAAAAAATCCAAAAGCAATTGCTTCATCAGCACAAACAGAAAGCTTTTTGAATCATTCGAATCGGATGGTTAGTTCTCTCAAAAACTACCATTTCTGCACATTTAGCTTGGTATCTCCGAAACGGCAGGACCTGCTTTTGCCAAAAACTAATAACCACTTCTTCCGATCATTACGAATTGAATGTTTTTAGATCATTCAAATCGGATGCTCCGTTCTTTCAAAATCTTGATTTCTATTTTCAATCCAAAATATACACAAGTAAATCATACCAGAAAGTTACGAATAAAATACAATAACAGAATCAAAAGTAAATCAAGTAGTTTCAAAGAATAAAATATGTAATTAAAACCAATATTTATTTTAATATTGTGTAGTAATCAAGTTGATAATAGAATAATTCTTATCTCGTACGGAAAAAATGCGTCACGTAGGCGAGCAGTTATATTATGCCTGGGTGTGATTCTGGTATGTCGGCCAGCACTAGTTGGAGTTTTAGTTCTCATTCCGGTTAAATGGTGAGTCGGAGTTGACCTCCCCCGCATCGTCGTAACGGGGTCAGCGGGTCAGTCGATAGAGCACGCAAATGCGCGCGCCTCGCCCGTTCGGCTAGGGATAGCACAACGGACGAATTACAGAGCGAAACATCGACATTATAATAAAATTATACACATATTAAAAATTAATTGTTTTGGCCACAAGAAACATATAATTTACATATGCAATAAATATAAATGTTTTGTATTCGCATGAAATATTTTTAAGTTTCTCAATAAATTCAAACAATTATTTTATTTAATCATATTATTCTGTTATGTAGGCATAAAGTAGGGAACAAAGGCCGGATTTGACTTTGGCAAATTATATTATTAAACACCAAACCAATTATATCACAACAAATAACACATATCAAACAAGCAACGATCTATTACTATTTTCAGTAAAACAGCTAATTTATCATTGTAGAAAAGTGTTTATTTTTGCTGGGTACATTGAGGCGGCCAGGGGCAAGCACATCCAGTGTCTTAGTTTTAATTTTAATGAGATTTTACGAAGTAATAACTACATTCTTCAACCAATGCAAAATATAAATTTTATGAATGCATTTTTACAGAGATAATACTGTGTATATAACCTTGATCTGGTATTCCGTCAGCAATATTTATTAACAGAGTTGGAATAATTATTTATATAATTTATCACTTGTAAAATTGCTTTTTTTACTTTGTTTACTTTTTATTTACTATTTTTTATTGTTTATACCTTTGTCAGAGTGAAGGTGCAGTTGATCCTTTTTACCCCACTCACGTGTAAGCTTTAATAGAGGTTATATTTGAAAAAAAAACTATTGAATCTATCTCAAAATTAATAGTACATTTTATAAAACAAATGAATGGCGTATACTTAAAAATTATATTAAAGTCTCGTAAACTAAACAACAGCGCTCACAAACAAAAAACTAACAACGAAAGAAAATACTTTAGTTACGGATTTTCAAATATTGCCGTTTATCTTCCAATAGCAACGTCGTAAGAATCAAGGTGATGACTGGATATACATATTTTCCTCTCTACTTTCAAATATTGTTGTTAAAAAATTCGTAACTTTACTTGTTTTAAAGATATGATGTTGGGTGAGGATCTTTTCACCCGCGGACCTATAAGCCCCGCTCTACTCTATATATGAGGTTAAAAAGGACAACCAAGGAGCAACATATTTATTGTTTCATATTTCATTTTAAAGGAATATTGCGAATTAATAACTACCTTATTTAAGCAATGCAAAATACAAATTTTAAGGACATGTTCTTTACAAAGATCACTCTTATACAAACTTATTCAGAAGTATTCAGAGTATTTAGCAGCAGAGTTGGAATAACTATAAGTTTTTGTGTAAAATTACGGTTATTAATTTAATTTGCTGATTTATTTATTTATTTATTTTATTAACTTTCCGAAGGAGAAGTTTATGTTTTCATCAAAAAATCCGATTCGCTAATTTTATGTTTTCTCGACCCTTCAAGCCATTCTGAATCTAATAAGACAAAATTTGGAAAAAAATATGTGTGTTCTTGTGTGTGAACAGATTTTTGCCGTAAATCGGCGTTTTCCTAAAAACGGCTGGACCATTCGATGCACCTCGATGAGGACTATTGTTTGTCACTTTTGTGCGACGATCGGCCAAGTCGTTTCTTTATGAATAGCAGAAATATTAATACATAGTACATAGCTGTTTATCTCCCGACGTCGAATTAAGTTCTGGCTGGTTACACATCTTTTGCTCTCTAATTTAAAATAATATTGGTTAAAATTACTTTACTATGATTAAAAAAAACTTTGTTTTTGAGATAATTGTGATAAACCTTGTTACCCTCTGGTCTTTAAGCCCTGTTACAGAAGATATTTAATAAAGATGATAAATAAAATTAAAAAAAAAACGATGCTATAACATTTTATATAACAATATTTTGTAGGTATCGATTAATAAAAGAAATATTTTTTATGTCGACATCGGTGTTTGGTCGAATTGCTACCCCCATACTGCGTAAGAGCTGCGTGGCGCACGCACCACGTGCACGCGAAAACTCGCACGTTCGAGTAACGTCAACGCGTTTCCGAAATACATATTTTCACCTTTTGCCACCATGTTTCGGAGGCACGCGACCGATAGCGATTAACAACATCGCATACTAAAAATAAATCGATGTTAAACAGTACGCACATATGGTTGTCCGATGCCTCTTGTAAAACCAATAGTAGATTCTTAAAATGATACATTCAGTTGATTTGTATTAGGTTGATTTTTAAGCTCACCAAACTATTACAAAATTAATAATTAATCAATATAACTTCTTGACAATAATTAACATTTAGAATATTTTTTCTATAGGGGAGCTAGGCTTTATGTAACAGGGTAGGTAGTAACAGGCGTTTTTTTTAATAGGATCTTGATCACGATATTATAATATATATAGTTCTTGTCTCGATTAGACATGTCATAGCTACTGCCCCGTAGGCTGACGCAGTATACAGAATTGTGCAGGTACGTTATTTTTGACATGTAATATAAAAATGATCTATCATAAAATTTTGGTTTGCATTATTATTATCGACTAACTTCAAATTTTAAATATATTATTTTTCAATATTTGATAATGTGTAACAATTTTTGTGATTGCTAAATTGTATAAATAGTTACTTGATTAATTTAGAAAAATCACACATGGGGTAAGTTGAAACAGAACCTTGGGCCTAGTTATAACATAAAAGAGTTATATACAGATTAAAGTGAAGAAGATAGAATGGAATATATTGTTTGTAAGATAAAAATGCATGTAAATCGTGTTACAGGTGATACTATATCTTTCATTTGTATTGTGATATTAATTATAATTTACAATGATTTATGATAGAAATGTATATTAAAGGAGGCATTATATGTTTTATTTGTATCAATTATAATTTGCGTTTATATATGAAAAGGATTACGTATAAACAAGTCAATTTTCTTAAAAATTGACTTTCTTATATTATTGAATTTTTTAAAAGACACCGCACATTTTCTGCACTGAATAACTGTGAAATACTTGTATTATTTTCACACGATTTGGAAGAGGAATAATAGCAGCAACTAACCATCTTTTTTCGTAGAAATATAGTCAGTGGATCTCAAGATATATCAATTAAAAAACATTTACAGCAATCTCCTAGTTTCCTTAATTTTAAAATGTTTTATTCTTATTTGATATTTGGGAAGAACGTTGAGCAAGTGGTAGAGCCACCACGTGCATCTACAAAGTTCAGAGTTCAAAACTTGCGTTGAGTGCAAATTGATATCAAGCAGTTCTGATATCATTTTTCATTTTTAAATATGAATATGTTACAATACGTTCCCAAATAAAATTAGCTGTTTCAACAAGTTAAAATATCATCCCAACAGAGCAAATAACTATTAGGATGCCTTTCTTAAAGATGCAGCAAAAATAGAATTGAAAAACGAGTGGGATGCCTTCTAATATTCATTAGTAAAAATAGTCATTACAATAGCTTATAGAATTGTTGTTTAAAATATTTTCACTAGTTACTAAACTGATTGCTGTTTAAAATATTCCTACTTGTTATCAAAACATTTTGCGACCACAAAAGCAAATAACTTAAGTTATTATTTTATTATATATATTTAATAAAATTCAAATCATAATTCTATAGAATTATTTGTGCAGAATTCATAACATTATAAATTCGCATAACATTATTGAATAGCGCTCCCAAATTCGGACTACAAATACCAATGATTTATAAAACAAAATTACTTTGTTAATTAAGCAGAATAATTAAGTATAATATGTATTAATATAACATTCCTAATTAATGGGAACATTTCCTTATCGACCATATATTTATTGTATATAGCTACGCTAACATATTTCTTTGATTATTTGAAAAATCTACTAATAATAAGATGTTTTCCGTAATTAGATCCATATGGCCGCAACTAAGCCGGTAAGTGGGGCCACATATATGTTAATTTCCTATTCCATATGTGTAAGTGTTTATAAGTAATCTGACTGATCTCAATAAGTCGTAAGGTATAAATCAAGTTCTGACATTTTTAATCCTATAAAAGTAATCTGGTAAATCGTTTCAGTTCTAGAGTATAAGATAGGTTTTAGAGTAGTAGACATAATACTAAAAATACGAGTAAGTAAATCAGCGGATGTTTATTGTTATGTTAATATATCTTTAGAATTAAAAACTTTTTTAATTAATTTATAGAATATATTATTGCATTCTGATATCAAACTGATTAATTACAATTTCTATTCAACAAAACTAATAATTTAATAATATTTAGAAACTACTTGTATATTATTCGACAATTTTAAAAACTAAATCGAAAACAATATCTTCCGGCGTTAAATTTTGTCATTTTGTCACTTAATTTCAATTTTTATTTCCATAGCTACATATCAATTATAAAAGTTGATGCAAACTTTTATGATTGAACACGCTTGTATTTATTATCTAGTTTATTAAATATTTTTAAATAAATGTATAATTTTATTGTTCGTGCATTAGTTATGGGTTTCACGAAGAAAGAAATACATGCAAATGGAATATAAATTACCAAAGAATTTTTTTAAACTATTTTTACGTACGGTCCTTAAATGGATATTTTCGAATTTCTTTGCCCCCGGGGCTCAAATGATTCCAATTTTATAAGAAATTTTTTTTTTGAAAGTCTTAGCTCTTAATATTAACTTAAAGATATGGACCAACCAAAGTTTCTTATGAAAATAACATGGGTAAAATAAGATTTGTTTTTTTAGAATTTTATAACTTAGCGACAAGTGAATTACAATTTTGAGAATAACATTGTATTTGCTTATTTCGATCACAAATAAAAAAATGACAAAAAAAATTAGATAATTTTATAAAATAAGTATTTATTTGGAAAGAAGAACCAACAAATTTTGGTTAGAGCGAGAGCTAAAATATTCAGATAATTTTTTTTATCAATTTGGAAGCATTTGAAACCCTGAGAGCAAGTAAATTCGAAAACATCCATATTAATTACTAATACATACATATATATATATATATATTATAGAATTTTGTGATTATCGACTTTGTAAAATATATTAAAGAATGTGTAGTATATAAGTAACTGTTTTTGAAATTACACTGAAGATAAGGCACGCCGTGGTCTCGAAACGTCTGTAATTACCAAATAAAGTGTGTGTTAAAAATCTGAGTGTTGTATTGTTCATATTTAACATTTAACATATATATATATATATATATATATATATATATATATATGCATATATATATATATATATATATAGATGTGTATATATGCATTATATATTCTCTCCAAGCTTTGTGGGCACTTTGTACAAGAAAATCAAGAAAATCAGATAAAACTCATAGTATATTGAAAACAAAACATGATCAAAGCCAAAGACGAGATTACAACGCTTTCCTGCACACAAGGTCTGTGGATATCTTACGACATTAATAACATACATGAAAGATACAAAGTTTTCAAAAATACACAAACAAAACTCAACATTGATGTATGAATACAATGCTATTCAATCGTAATAGAATAGAAATGTGAATAATAATGTAAATATCTATATAGGGGTAATAGTAATGATATTCATTATCACTTGATAATAAAGATCAAAATACGTTTCCATAAAAAATTTCATAAAAAAAAACATTTTGTTTGCTTTTATTAATAAAAAACACCAAATCGATAGGTAAAGCATAGGGTTGCCATCTAAAAAGCCATCTAGTAAAAGTATCATCACAACAGATTAATAGAACTCTTAGTTCTAATTGTGAATAAAAAAACATCAAGTAAAAAAAAATTGCTGTCAAATCCTATTAAAAAACAAACTAGTGGTGCATGGCATCGTGCCTAAAAAATTGCTGGAACTTTTCGTATCAAATTTTTTTTTTTTTTTAAAAGAGTCTTACAATTTTTTGAAAACTTAAAAAAAATGAAACTTTTGAAAATGTTTTTGAAAAATTTGATTTTCTTTTATAATTTTGCGTGTGCTGTGGTTGTTTTAGAGACGAAATATAGAAGCGCGTAAGCGCTGCGTCGCAGTGTAACGGATAAACATTGGTACGGAACCATAGAAATGTAAACAAAATTTATACTTAAAAATAAAATCTCTATAAAATATCTGATGATTTTAATGTGCATATGTATAATGATCAATTTTTGACCCCAAATGGCATTTTTTTTTCACTTTTTTTACTCGATCTTCGAAACCGCTAGGCATGCCGTTCCAAAAATTTAATCAATTCTTCATTTTATCAATACAAATAAACGAATTATTGAAATCGGACGCTCCGTTCTCTCAAAAACTGAAATACCATTTTTAACTCTTTTTGCTCCGTTTCTTTGAAACGGCTGGATCTGCCTCGGCCAAAAACTAATTAGCACCTCTCCTTATCAGTAGGAATCGAATGTTATCTGAATTATTCAAATCGGTTGATCAGTGTTCTCGAAATCATCGACAAACTATTGTATCCGCACATACATACACACACACATACGTCATAATCATTTTTTCTAAGGTATGCCAAAATGTTCAGAAACCTTTGAAACGTAAAGATATATAAAAATTTTCATTTTAGATTTTTCTGCGATTATTATAACTTAACCTGCGGGAAGTTAAAAATATTAATAATAACATTGGAGACATTGAAGATGTTGGGTAAATGATTTGTACTATTTTTGGTGAAACAATTTTGCAAATAGCAAATACAAAATAAGTAGTAAAAGAGGTTTTGGAGTTGAACTTGATCGCTTCTGCCGCAGGAGAATGTACGCATTGAAGTGTTTTATTGAGAGCAATTACAGCGGAAGAAAAGGGCACACAAAGAATGCTTTTAGTAATGAGATCTTCCATCTCGTCGACATGTAGTGTGACCTAGTACATAATGATGTAAGCTCATTGTTCCGGTGGCTTTTAAATAACTATGTATACAATATTGCGTGTTGCATAAACGTGGGAATTTATACAAACAATCACAGCAAACGCTTTAACTGTGAAATAATCTTCGATTATGTTTGTGCACTGGCGTGCAGCATCTTTCGGGATTTACAGTAAACCATTATCATATATCGCAGTTCGTTTTAATAGAATTGAATTATTCATTTTCGACTCAATTACTGCTGAGGTATCAGGACAGGTACATCTATTTATCCGCAACATAGTTCAAGATATTGCAATATTATAAAACAAGTCCAGATTCAATTTTATGTATTTTTCTTCTTGCTCGACCTTATGTTTTTCGCCCAAATATTATTAGATCACAAAAACAAGAAGAGAAAATACATGGAATTTGAAGCTGACATACTAGCTTCTAGAAAAATTTTCGATAGAGCACCAACATTTATAATAACATAGAAAGTTTTTCCACAGTCTTAGAAAACAACAAAAATCTTTTATCATCTTACAGGCCGCTTAGTTTGTTGTCTTCTATTCCAAAACTGACGAATGGTTTTTATTGTGACGAATAGAAATAAATAGCACAAAATCATATCATGTGACCTTCACGCTGCGCAAATAAACTTGTCCTGCAGTTGAGTTTAATAATAATATGTATCGTTATTCCGTCCAAGGAGTCTGTAAAATATCTCGTTATTCATTTAGGTTTTCCATTAGGAAAACCTAATTGGAAAACACACATTTCGCAAAATAGCAGCAAATATATTAAATTCTCAGTAAATATGACTGGCTTCTAGAAAGGAATTCAAAAGTTTCGGTCAACAATAAACTACTAAAATATAAGACTGTGGTCAACAGAATCGAAAGTCAGCCCACGAGAAAAAGGTAAATTTCTATCGAACTCTTCTAGTTATTTTTATAATATTTTTTGTTGTTGACTATTATGTTATTTTGCTTCATATTTTTTATATATTACACTCCTAGATTCTTGGCTAGGTGTATCTACTAATTTACAATCATATATATTGTTAACAATATCTGCTCTTTTTTATAAACAAAATAAAAACTCTAAAAAATTATAAATAATATATTACATGTTATTATTATATAACATTAAATAGAGCATATTAACTGACATGGAACTATAAGGTCTGTAATTGCCAAAAATAGCATATAATTCAAGGTCATATAATCAACATGCACAACTTAAAAGATCAGTAACAAAATCATTTCGAATAACGCACGTTTTTAATAAAAATAATTAAAACCCCTTGTACAATATCAAAATGGGTAATCTCGGTGGATATAAAAGCTGATTTATCGATAAATTTATGATATTTTGAAAAATATAAAAACTTTTGACACAATTAAAAGCTTAATTTTATTTCAATAATATTTAATATACGCTATATAAGCCATTTGAATTTAAATTTAACTTTAATTAAATTCGTAATATTTAATCAATTTCGATATTGATAGTCATGATAAAAACTTTATAATACTTCATCACATATTCAGTGGCAATCAATACGTAGGGGAGCTAGGGGCTAATTGTAACAGTTATTTTTAAATTAATATATCTTAAGAACCACTGATGATATTCACGAAATAAAGACAGATAGTTGCTATAACTATTCCTCTACCGAATCAAGTAAAATAATTCCACAACTTGTTTATTATTTCACAATTAACCATTTCCTTGAAAAAGAGCGGTGTTACAATTTACTCCTGGGGCTTGTTGTAACGTCTACCAAGTCAAGCGAGTAACTCAAAAAAAGCGGCAATAATACCTCTGATAATTTATTCTTTACTTATTTTTAAGAAAATTGACCTATTTTAGAGTAATTGTTTTCATAAATGAACGCAAACTATAATTAATACAAATAAAATATATAACGCCTCTTATAATATAAATTTTTATTATGAGTCAACGTAAATTACAATTATTATCATAATAAAAATAAAAGATTTATTGTCTCCTGTAACATAATATACATTTGCTCACATTTTACAAACTATACATTCCTCCCAATCTTTTTCACTAGAATCTGTATATAATTTTTGTATGTACATATACAACTAGTCCCAAGGTTTTGTTTAAACTAACCCCAAGTGTGACTTTTTTACTAGATATCAAGATAACTATTTGAACAATTTAGCAATTACAAGAATCATCAAAGATTGATAAATTTGAAACAAAATAAGATATATAAAATTTAAAATTAGTCGATAATAAAAACGTAAACCAAAATAGATTAATTCTATATGACTGCACAGTTGTTTATTTTGTTTAATATTATGTAGGGCGGTATAAATGTCCAATCGGGACAAAAGTATATTTTAATATCGTTCAAGATGCTTGTTCAGACATATCATTTTATTGTATTGAGCATAAAGGCGGCAATCTTCATGGCATTGAGCTTATACACAGAATTGTTGCTACCCTTTAAAGAGAGCGGCGGATTTGAGTCAAACTTATATTTCTCACTTCTAAAATTGAATTTACATATCTTGCATTCTATCCCGAAAACGCTTATGCTCTTTATAATATACAATATATACAATTACAATTATATAGTATATACAATATTAATATTGTATAATATAAAGAGCATAAGAGTTTTCTGGGATAGAATGCACGATGTGAAAATTCAATTCCGTTCTCTACGAACGCTGCACGACGACGGAAACTGCTCCCTGTGACCTAGTTAAAAAGCTCGAAGTAGGTCAAACCCATTAAACGAGGCATATTTACGGAGTAAAGGAAAAAAGACACGTTAATTCTGCGTTTCCCTCGCAAACTTTGCGGATCGAGTATTATATATTATACGTTCGCGTTTCTTTGACAATTCCTGGGAGTTGTTGCATAAAATTACTTTCTAAATAAATAAGCTCTTTGTAAATGAAAATATGATTGCACTGTCTCTGAAAGAGTATAATATGAGAAATTAATGTTTCATAAAATGAAAATGTTTATTGCTATTATTTATTATTACATAAAACGAATAAGTACATTTAGGAAATAATTATTATTTCTTACCTATGTTTTGTGCCTATATAGGGTAGAGCGGCGCTTAAAGGCCCGCGGGTAAGAAGGTTTACCAGCAATATCTGAAAAACAAGTAAAGTTAGGAATTTTGTAACAACAATATTTGAAAGAAAAGGTGAAAATTGGTGTAATCAGCCATCGCGTCGCTACAAGGAGAGCCGTTTAGGCCATGTTTAAAAATCCATAACAAAAGTACTTTCTTTCGTTGTTTTTTGAGTTTACGATACCTCAATATAATATTTAACTATACGATATTTAATTTTTTATGAGTCGTATTGTTATTTTTAAGTTAAATTCAATAAAAGTTTTTATGTTGAAGCTCACACGTGGATGGGGTAAAAAGGAACAGCTAAACCTTCACTCTGGTAAAGGCGTAAACCATAAAAATTTATAAATAAATATGACAAAATTCCACGCCAAAAGCTCTATATTTGGTATCTTTGTAAAAAATGCATTGGTTGAGTATTGTAGCTATTATTTTGTAAAATCCCTTTAAAATAAATAACAAAGCATTGGATATGTCCTTGACTATGGGGTAAAAAGAGACAGATGACAAATTTAAAAAAAATAGTGAATAAACGTATTTCTGTAATTAAAAATTAACTGGAAATTCTACTGAAAATAGTACATTTGTTTCATACGTGTTATGCTTTTTTGATGTAAATAGTTCATTTAGTTTACAGGGTCTTGTTTACAGCATAATAACTTAAATTAAACTTGGATCTTTGTGTCCCGCACTACCCTATTTAAAATAAAAAGCATCATATTTTCATTGTAACGTTTTATCAAGATGCACCATCTTTCCATTTTGATGTATGTACAATGTAAAATTTTTAAGAAAAATTAGTTTATCGCATTATTTCCTTGAACTTATGACATGAATTCTACCAAGTATCTGCTCATAATTATATGAATCATTAGTTTAGAATAATTTATATAATACGTATGCAATTATAGTGTATACTAGCTATGTGTTTTCTGCGTAATAAAGTGGCACAGTTAGTATACATAGTGGAATTTCAAATCTGAATGTAAAAAATAAGAAAACAACAACAAAAATTATTTTTCATTATTTACTTTGATAACTACTAATAAATAACAGTTCCATCAATATTGAAAATAAAAAAAGAATTTATATAGCAATAATTAGATCCGCAATGATATATGCTTCCCCTATTTGGTGTATGACAAACAAACATAATATTAAGAAACTACAATTAGTACAAAATATTTGCTTGACCTATAACAAATCTCATTATGGTTTGTTATAGGTCAAGCAAGAAATCCAATAAATATGCATTATATTAGCACAACATTCTTACATGATTCCACTAATGTACTATTAGTGAGAGATTTTATAACAGTTATGTGAAAGTTTTATACTAATTGTTTATTTAACTTAAATCCTAATAAGATAATCAAGTATAAAATATGACAGAGATCAAATTACTCTTAAACTATTCCTACAGCATATGTTATTAGTCTTTTGACTATTTTTCATTTATATAAGTAATATGTATTATTTTGTTATTATTATTGTAGATATGGTTTTTAGTGATTATCTTTACCTTTTATTATTATTACCGTTTTTAGTGATTATCTTTTTATGATTAGATTTTACTTATAAGTAAATTTACTTTTTTATTAGTTAGTATTAAATATAAGTTTATGTATTTATATCTTAGGATAGTTATACTTGATTATATAAAATGTATAGAAATATGTATGTATAAAGTAATATAAATAAAATAAATAAATCTTTAAGAACAAAAAAAAACTAATAAATAACGTTTAAGTGGGAAAATGCCTATTATTTTTATAGCATGTACAAAAATTATACTTGGGGTTAGTTGAAACGAGACCTTGAGGCTAGTTGTAACATACAAGAATTATATGAAGATTCAAGGGAAAAAGATCGAGTGAAATTTATAGTTTGTAAGATGTAGGCAAATGTAAATCGTGTTACAGGAGACACCATATATTTTATTTGTACTATGATATTGACTGTAGTTTATGTTGATTTATAAAAAAAAATTATATTATAAGAGACATTAAATATTTTATTTGTATTAATTATAGTTTGAGTTGATTTATGAAAAGAATTACTCAGAAACAGGACAATTTTTTTAAAAATAAGTAAAGAAATTATCAAAAGTATTATTTGCCATTACTACTTGTCTTGATAGAAGTTACAACGAGACCTAAACGTTAAGTTGTAACGCCACACTTTTTCTAGATAATAATTAATTGTGAAATAATGAATAATAGCTGTGGATGTATTTTTACTTGATTTGGTAGAGGAATAGTTATAGCAACTATCCATATTTATTTCGTATAAATATAATTAGTGGATTTAAAGATATATTAATTTAATAACTATTACAATCAGCAGCCTCTAGCACCCTCTAGGTACAATGGTAAAAACTGAAGTATGATCATTATTATTATTCAGCAATATAATAATAATAATAACAATAATGATGACGAAATTTTCAAGTTTGTATATATTCTATTTGATGAGATGAAACACATATATAATAAATTAATTATAAAAAGCTCATCGAAACTGTTTGATAGGATGATTATGAACCGTAATACCTGCAGGAGCTTAATTTTACAATAACAATTGAAGATGTAGGTTAATGGCATCCCAAATGATTTCGGATAATACCTAAAGAGGGAATTGTGTTAGGTGCCCATAAACCGCTCCGCTCGAATATCTAGGTCAACTCCGACTCTATTGATCGCAACGGAAGCTTTAATTCCGGCAGTGTCATTTCACATTCAGCGTAGCGCTGCCGTGGAAACCCAAAAATCCTATCATGTGCTTTTCACTTTCGACGATAATACCGAAGGGCTCGGTTATTATTTTTATTTAGGTCGCTCGCCAGCCAATATGGAATACAATCGTTTCCTACATATGATACAGGGTCGAGAGCAGAATGCCCTGGGCATCATTACGTACGACGCTCAACGTATAAATATTACATTCCACACACATACACACACATGTATATATATATATATATATATATATATATATAGTGGTGTATTGTGCCTTAAGAAATAAAATACGATAAAAGAACGAATTCACTGAAATAATCAAAATCAATTGATTTAGTGAAACATAACAGATTTTTTTCATATAGATGATACTAAGCGCTTTGTCTTCTTTTCTATGTTATTTTTTGTTCTTGGTCCTACTAATTGTAGACGTCAACAAAATTTCCTGAATATTGCTCTAGTAGGGCAGACTGGGTACGGTTGTGCCAAGGTATAGTAGTGTTAGTCGGTACAACAGCTAAACTGTATTGATTATGACATTGGGTTCAAAAGGAGAAAAATATAGTATGTTTTTTTGAACAAGTTTTCATTATTGCTTTCCGTCAGCATTTTCAATCATACATTATATTCATGCAACCCAAAATATCTAAAATTTTGAGATAGATTACTACTGCTTCAAGGTTTATAAGCAATAAGACCTTACACGGCGATCTGAATATAGAATTTATAAGCAGAGTTATAAAAATTAACAGTGTTCAATATTTTCAAAAACTGGACCATCATTCAAATTCAATAGTTACTCAGCTTCTTGAGACACCAATTTCAAGAAGATTAAACAAGAAGCTTCCCAAAGATAATATTGAAGACCTTTAACAACCACATCTTGAATTAACAGAATTTGCTAATTACTCATTGGAGTGATTCTACAACTATTGATATACATAGTAAAATTTATCACAATAATTTATATGTCATATCATAGGATTGTTCTGCTCCTTGTTCGATTTCTTTTAATAATATGTGTTATTTGTGCACAGATAAATCAATTTGATTTTTATTTTCCTCTAAGTTGAACATTAGTAGTTGATTGCAAGCAATTAGTTTTTGTTTAAATAATTTACCTCATATCAGTCATAACGATGATTTGTTTTGAAAAGTGTGCGTTGAGTAAGTTTGAGCAAATTTTGTGGGTACGGTTGTGACATGTATTTCTTGTCCTTTTTGAGTGAAGATTAAACAGATTAAAAAAAATTAACTTAACTAAGATAACATGCAAAAGAGAAAACATAAGAAAAATTCAATATAAAAGAAAAGTTTTACAAAGATTTCTTATTAATTTTGTTTAAAAAATTATGTTTTGTTATATATTGTTATATTATATTCCTAAGCTTTATTCGAAAGGTCGTGCTACAAATTTCTGACAAAAAAAGTTAATTTGATGTTTATTCCTGTGTTTGTTTTCATTTTTTAACCTATTTTATGTCTGTCACAACCGTTAAAGGACAGTATTGCAGTATTTTTCACAAATGTTTAAATTACCATTTAATGTACTTTTCTTTAAGATAACTAGTAAATTACCAAAATTATGGCTGATCAAAAAAAAGTGACACAATCGTCTTTCCTTCAATAGATAAAGCTATTTTTGCCATACAAATTTTCTAACTAAAATTTGAATGTTTCACTCGAAAGGTTGAATTATTTGCATAGACTGATATATTCATGAAAAGTAATATCTAAGTATACATGAACTCACATGAGTTTTTTTTAATTTCCAGTTATTGATAGACTCAAAAATTAGAAAATGAAATGTATGTATAGTAATTAAAACCTTACGAGATGAGTATTAATTTATTATGCATAATGTTCGAATATATAAATATACATAAGACTGCAGAAATGTAGATAAAAATACTAATAAAGCACATACAAATATAGAATAGAGTGCTATACTTTTCTATTAATCCATTTTCACTGTATCGTCTATCAGTGTCAAACGTGAAAAATAAATGAAAACAGATCAAGTTAATATTTCTACCGTTTTTCATTTTATTTTTTAACTTAAGTCAATAAAACAACTCTAGTTGCGGTAATACCTGCAACAACAAATAAGAAGTGTTTATAATTTTCACAACGACAAAAGGTCGTGATCAGAATATTACTTCTCGGATTGAGTAATAAGTGAGAAGCACATTGTTCATCAATTAGTATATCTAGGTTATTGTGGCAACGTACTTCTTCTAATTGCAGACTTATGTTTACTAGATAAAGAAGTAACAATAGTCGAGTTGTACAGCTATTTTTACACATTGTTTGATCATGGCGTGTATGCGAGACAATCGCATATGTTTGCGAAGGAATTAGATTAAGAGAGGCTCAAAGAGTTAATTAGCTTTCATATCTAATTGTACGGCTCAACCCATGTCATGTCAAAAGCATTACTGCTATTTTAATTATATATGTCAGGCTAGCCTCTGGAGAATTTCGTTAAGGCAGCTGTACACGTGAAGGTAATCTTTCTTATAAAAGTCAAATTCTATATTTCATTACCCATCAATATTAAAAAGGTTGCTCTATATGAGAGTATTACTACAACTAAATAGCAAATACAAATTCAGTTGAGAGTTTCTAACATTGCTAAGATATTTGACAAAAATAATTTTCAGGTAGAGTGATATTGTAATCATAGCATTATCTTGCATTTACATGTTATCCATATATAGTTGAGTAACTGGTATTATAGACACTACTAAGTATCAACAATGATCATGATATTAATATATGCCAAACATTTTTTTTGTGTTTTTTATAAGATACAGATATAGTGTAGTCGCTTCTCATTTTGAGGTATCAAAGAAGTAGAACTAAAAAAAATAAATAAAATCAACAAAAAATATTTACGAATGAACTATTATTAAATAATAATCAATGACACATCATTTAATATGTTTAATGAAAAAATAGTTCAAATCAATAAATAAAATTATTTATATTTTCTTATGTGTTCAAAATATTTTGGTATGCAAATGGCAAATTTTCAGGTGGAGCGATCCTGTAAGTATGGCATTTTTGGTATGAGTTTGAGACAACAGTGATTAGTGATTGAAAAAATTATGCAAGTTTAGAGTTTTTCTATAGAAGAAAAATGCTAAATCATTAACTAAACATTAACTTGAACCATTTTTGAAATAAACAGTTATATTATTTAAACTTAATTGCTGATAATGCATTACATATACAGTTTTATTTTGTAAACCGTTGTATTTACCAATCCTTTCAAAATATCCTTTATTAGAATTATTAATTTGATATGAAACAATACGGCGAAGTAATATAAAATATTTCGACCATAAACCACCAATCGTACGATTATGAGGGTATGAACAAAAATGAAATAAATATCCTTTCGAATTGCTCTCCATTTTAAATTCTTTTTAGAGGTAGATTACTAAGAACTCAATATGCCATTTTATTCATTGTGTAATACATCGCATGACTTTCAAAAGAAATACCATATTGAAAATTTCATATCTACGTGTAGGTTTTTGTGAAACCTCTTCTATCATCAAATGAATACAAGCACTCTAACCAAATTACAATTTTATCAAGACAGATGGAATAAAGCGTTATTTGTTAAATCGATAGCACATCGAGATACAGCAACGAAAGGCAAATGTTTCTTCAGAATTTCTTTATGAGGGAACGATGAGATGTTACGGAAACAGGAAGAATATCGAGTTGCCTTGTACCAAAAACCAGGGAGAGACACGTACCCCTAACTCCTAAAGAATGAACGTGACAAACATACTTCAAAAGCTCGATCCAGTTTGCAATCGCAGGCCAGAAGTTTTGTGCTACGGTTAAATTAGGAATGGGTAATAAGAATGTGATGTAGCGATAATTTGGAAGAAAGTAGAGATAGTTAAGTGCTGATTTAATTTCGTATATCCCGAAAGCTTCCAAGAAAATAAACGGATTATTTGCATTAATTATAATTGAAGTAAAACTTCTTTAGGCGCGATATGGGTGTAAAAATTTTTAGGCGCGACACGGGTGTAAATCCGTACAAATGCAACGAAAATGCCAACGTGTAGTTAAACACTACGACGCCGTAAGCGCTGATGTCGCGAGTATCCACTCCCGTCATGTCATGCGTAAGTCGAGCGCTAAACCCTATATGAACTTGCATTAATTGAATCACGTTTTTTTTTACAAAAGAAGAGGTTGCTGTATTATGTCCTCATGGAATAAGACTTTTCTTAGAGAATAAATGTGCCATGGAATATAATAAATTTATATTGAATCTCGTTGAAGACAAAATAATATCTACTGCCACGGATATTTATGTAGGTTGCCATGCGACAGATCAACAATCATACATTCGTCAGCAGTTTCAAAAAAATCGGTTATTGATACCGGGGCTTTGCCGTATGAAATAATTTTAGTTCTGAATAAATTTTACATAATAACAACTAATATTGATGTAAGTGATGGCTTAGCTAATGGTTGTGTGGGAAAATTAGTGTACATAGAACGTGGCGATAATGATGAACTTCTACGTTTATGGTTTGAATTTCCCGGTAAGATAGGTAACAAAATTAGGAAGAAAGCTTCACATCATATTCAAACTCTTAATATCAGTAGGACAGCTGTGCCGATGCTCAGGAGATCTTATTATTATTGATGTTATATGATTATTAAAAGATGAATTTTAAAATTCAAATATGATGTTTTTTTTTATTTTTATCTTAATTGCCTACTCATACAATATTAAAAGTTTTACTTCAATCGCGTGTGATCCTTACGCGCACTCTTTTCTTTTTTGCTTTTTGGTACACCATGTGAGGTACACATAGTTGTTACTTTTATTTTTCTATTATGTTTCTAAAGAGACAACTCATTTGGTAATTATAATAGTCAGCTTAACTATGGTTCATTTAACTTCTTCATTTACGAAATTCTGAAAATCATCATTGTGAACAATAAGTATCCACTATTGTTTTCTATTTTTTTTAAGTTGTTAATTTGATCATATATAACCCGGAAGGGAAAGGTATGGGACAACCGAGCCTATACCAGCCCAAAATCCTTGTCTCACACCGCTCCACAAACCAATCTACGCGAAAGCTGACACGAAAATACTTATTGTTAGAAAGTTGTAATGTGCGGTGAATTGGAACTAGCTGTACTGCCTATATAATTAGACATTAAAACATCTGGGTTTGATGTCTTTATTACTTTGCGGAATGAAATCACTTTTAGAAATATCAAAACTGATTATTACAATATTATTCAAATTCTTTGAATAAATTAGAGACAGTTTTAAATGCAAGCTCGATGAAATGCTTTTAGGAACATGCTATTAGACAATAAATGATTTTTTTAATAGTGATTTTTAGGTAATAAAGGTATATACCTAGTGCCTTTTCAAAATTAATATAATGGAATAATAATGTACTTCGCACCTTTAACATCATTATATTAGTTAGAATACAATGTAGTGTACGTTCTAATCTTACTTCAATTATTAACTTATAGTAATCGCAAAAAAATCGAAAATGAAAATTTTTATATATATTTATGTTCCAGAAGTTTCTGAGCATTTTGGCATACTTTTAAAAAAATGGATGTATGTATGTGTGCATGCAGATACAAATTTTCGTCGACAATTTTGTGAACACAGATCAACCAATTTAAGTAATTCAAAAAACATTCGATTCCCACTGATAAGGAGACGTGCTGATTAGTTTTTGGCAAAGGCTGGCCTAAGCGTTTCTGAGATACAGAGAAAAAGTGCCAAAAATCGTATTTCAGTTTTTGAGATAACGGACAGTCCAAATTAAATAATTTAAAAAATATTTTACTTGTATTGACTGACAAAATTTTGGTAAAGGCAGTTCAGTGTCTCCGGAGATCCAATAAAAAAGTAAAAAATAATGCCGTTTGGAGGTCAGAAATAAACACTAAACATATGTACATCGTTTTATCAGATATTTTATAAAGATTATAAATACAAATTTTGTGTACATTTATATGGGTTCCGCACCAATGTTACACGTTAAACAACTACTCGGCGCTTACGCGCTTTAATATTTCGACACCAAATCAACTATGCAGCGCGATTGTTCAAAAAAATGTTTAAAATTTTCAAAAAAATTAAAATACAAAAAAAACCAAAATATAAGAAAATCAAATTTTTCAAAAAGGTCAAATTTTTTCAAAGATTTAAATTTTTTTCTAAAAATCTCATTTTTTCAAAGTTTTGCAAAGTTTTTTTTAATAATTTAGTTTTCGGTGCGAGAAGTTCCAGCAATTTGCCTTAAGGCACGATGCCATGCACCACTAGTTGTTTCTTTTTAATTAAGTTTTAATTGTCACTTACTGCTTATAAAGCCTTAGCAATTACTCTCGCTGTTTGTATCATGTTTTTATTTGCAATGTCTTCAATTTTTCATTAAAACAGTATTATAATTTTGATAATAATTATCAAATTGCTTCTGTATGTATTAAAATTTTAATTCTGCGTTGTTAAATTATGGAAAAGTATTTAACTAAGTATCACATATTTAACATTAGAACTAGAATTTCTTGATAAATTATTTTATAAAATATGATTACATGCATTCACTTTTCTTGTATTTACATATTAGATAATTTACATGTTATCGATATGTAGTTGAGCCAATGTTGTCAACGATATTCTGTCACTTCCTTCATCTCTACTGTCGGCACCAAACAAAAAACGTATAATAGACGTGGATCCTGAGACTAATATGAAAAACATGTGTTTTGCCATTTTAATAGCATATGTTACTTATAGAGCAGTAACTTATCATTTGGGTTATCGAATAAGTGAAAGGTAAAATAGGTTTGAAACTAATGGTGGATGGCAACCTGCTTAAGGCAAATTGCTGGAACTTGCCGTACCGCAGTTTGAAGTTTTTCAAAGCTTTGAAATTTGTGAAAATTTAAAAATAAACTTATCTTTTCCGAATTATGGAATTTTTTGAAAATTTAGTTTTTTTTGAATTCATAGAAATGTAAACAAAATTTGTACTTATTAGTAAAATCTTAATACAATATCGGGTAGTTTGATGTGCATATGTCTAATGAAAATTTTTGACCGCCAAATAGCTATTTTTCAATTAATTTTTGTTTTATCTCCAAAACCTCTAGCCTACCTTGCAAAAATTTAATCAAATCTCAATTTCGTCAATACAAGTGAAATGCCTTTTTGATTATTTCAAATATTGGCATTTTTGCACTTTTTGCATAACTTCGAAACTGCTGGTCCTGCCTTCGCCAAAAACTAGCAAATCAGCACCTCCCCGCGTCAATAGAAATCGAATATTTTAATAATTCAAATCGGTTGGTCTGTGCTCTCAAAATCGTCGTCGAAAAATTGTATCCGCAATGGAAATAAACTCTTCGATTTATAGCGATTACTATAACATATCCTACTGGAATGAATGAATATTAATAAAAAAAATAATTACATTTTTAATAACTCAATTATCTAATAAACTTTTCTAAAATAAATTTGATTGCACATGAATATTATTGTGGAATATTACATATTTTTTATAAAATTTTTATAATTTATATTTTTCAATTATAAAACTTTACTTTAAAATTTTATCTGCTATAGGATTTTCTATAATTGGATGCAGTCCGAGATTGTCACATTACAGTAAATATGTTTTTTATTTTCATATCTCTAAATTACAATTAATATCTCACTTAACTTAACTTAAATTTATATCTAACTAATAGTTTATAAACTTAGCATTAGGCATTTTTAACTTATAAAGCAAACTTTTTATCTTATAAAGCTTGCTAAAAATAAAGATGTGGTACAATTGTAATCATTAACTTCCGGATTATAGTAAGTTATAGTAATCGTGCAAAAATCGAAAACATTTTCTTTTGCATATATCTACGTTTCAAAGACTTCTGAACATTTTGGCATACCTTAGAAAAAATGGATGCATGTATATATGTGTGTGTGGATACAATTTTTCGTCCACGTTTTCAGGAGCCCGGATCAACCGATTTAAAATATTCAAAAAGCATTCGATTCCTATTGATAAGAAAACGTAATGATTAGTTTTTGACAAAAGTTGTACCAGTTGTTTCTGAGATACGGAGCAAATAGTGCAAAAAATGTTAATTAGGTTTTTGAGAGAACGGATCATCCGATTTGAATGGTTCAGAAAACATATGACTTGTATTGACGGAAATTGGTTGAATTTTCGCAAAGGCAGGTCCAGCGGTTTTGGAGATCAAGAATAAATGCCATTTGGTGATCGAAAATCTGATTTTTCGATAGAATGGATCAACCGACATGAGTGGATATCACAAACTTTCAAGAAGTTTCAAATTAGAAAAACAAATATAAAAATTTCAGTCTGATAAAAATGTCCAAGTTTTCATAAAATTCATGATTTTCAAAACAGGCAATTTTTATTCAAATTTGTCAATATTCTCAATTTTTTTAAACGTTTTCAAAATTTCGGAAAATGTTAAAAAAAATTCAAAATTTTCAAAATGAATCTATTTTTTCCTTTTCTGAGTTCAAATTACGGTACGGGAGCTTCAGCAATTTGCCTCAAGGCACAATGCTATGCACCACTAGTTACTTTTTTTAAATTTTGCTGTATTTCATAAGTACAATTAAATTTTACATGCTGGATGTCAGTCTATGTACTACTACTACTATCGCGTTAGGTTTGTGGAGTGGGGATATTGATCCAGGCTGGTGAAGTGCGGGGAGCAGGGAAAGTAATAGATTCAGTCAGGAGTGTTTGCGGGCGGAGGAGCGAGGCGGAGGGAGCGGTTCACAAGATAGAAGTAAGCCAAGGCCGCATAGTGGGGGTATGACGACACGTGTGACCTATTTACGAAACCTCCGCTGCGGCAGCGTGGCGCTAGGCGTGCCAGAGACCGAGAACCCGTCCAGGAAAAGTATTAGTGACGAACCAGGAACGTAGATTCAGGCGGAGGGAAACTTGTATGCATTTTTTAAATTGATCGTATGATAACATTATGTGGAAACGTTAATTATGATCGGATGTCCGTGACAACAATTCAATCAATAGTAATGGATACTGTTAAATTTATCGATCGATCTTTAGTAACAACTTCTAAGCTGGGTATGAAATAATTGAACTCATACAAATTTACAGAAATTATAATATTTGTTAACTTTCCGTAAGTTATAGTAATCGCAAAAAAATCGAAAATGAAATTTTTTATATATCTTTACGTTTGAAAGGTATCTGAATATTTTGGCATACCTTAGAAAAAATGGATGTATGTGTGTGTGTATGTGTATGTGTGTGCGGATACAAATTTTCGTCGACGATTTCGGGAACACCGATCAACCGATTTGAATAATTCAAACAACATTCGATTCGTTATGATAAGGAGACGTGCTGATTAGCTTTTGGCGGGGGCAGCTCTAGCCGTTCCAAAGATTACGGGGCAAAAAGTGTCAAAAACGGTAACACGGTTTTTAAGAGAACGGAGCGTCCGATTTTAATAATTCAAAAAACATTTTACTTCTATTAACAAGATGAAGAATTGATCAAATTTTCATAAAGGCAGTTTTAGCGGTTTCGGAGATCTAATGGAAAAAGTAAAAAAAATGCCATTTGGCTGTCAAAAATGATCATTAGACATATGCACATCAAATTATCAGAGATTTTAACAATAAGTATAAATTTTATTTACATTCCTATGTTTATCCGTTAGACGGCGACGCGGCGCTTACGCGCTTTGACGTTTCGTCTCTATACAGTCAAAGCAGTACGATTGCTTTAAAAAAAATAAACATTTAATAATTTTTTTTCAAAAATGTTTATCGTTTTTAAAAAAATAATAATTTTTGGTACAGGAAGTTCCAGCAACTTGCCTTAAGGCACGATGCCATGCGCCCCACTAGTTTAAATATAAAATTAATGGCACATTTATGTAAGTTGTGTACTAAAATAACTGAAGAATATTTTAAGTTATTTTACAATATACAGTTGCACTTTGATTATGCACAAAGCGAATAAAAAATGCAAATATGGACAAAATGACGTGGTATTTTGTTTTTTTAATATTACTTGATTTAATATTATAATCAGTCACACAATCGTTTTTACTCATCTTTGGTTCATTGACTACCAGTAACACAGTATTTTATTAACTTCCCGAAGGAGAAATTTATGTTTTCATCAAAAAATCCGAATTGCTAATTTTATGTTTTCTCGACGTTTCAAGCCATTCTGAATCGAATAAGACCAAAATTGGAAAAAGTATGTGTGTGTGCGTGTATGTGTACAGATTTTTTGCCGTAAATCGACGTTTTCTCAAAAATGGTTCGAACGATTTCAAAATTTTAAAAGCCATTTTATGTATTTCGATAAGGACTAGCGTTTCTGAGTTTTGTGCGACGATCGTCCGAGCCGTTTCTTTGTAAATCGCAGAAAAGTGAAAAATTCTTCGTCTACGTTTTAGCCCGCAATTCTGAATCGATTTTGAAAATTCAAAAACCATTCGAAAAATATTGGTTGATTAGTTTTTGGAAGAGATCGGCCGGGCCGTTTTCTTGACGGTAGATACCATAGTCTTCTAGATCATAATAAAATATTACGGCCCTACGACAACTAGCTTAGCTTTAAAAATTCGTCAAAGACTGCAAAAATCAGTATAGTCTATTTGGCATTTGTCAAAATTAGAACTTTCATCAACGTTTGCTCAAAAACGCCTGAACCGATTTCAGAAATTTAAAAACCATTGGATGCATCTCGATGAGGATTATCGTTTCTCAGTTTTATGCGACGATCGGCCGAGCCGTTTCTTTGCTATTTGGAAGAAAGTGTTAAACTTTTCGTCCACATTTAAGCTCATACTACCAAATCGATTTTAAAAAATCAAAAACTCTTCGAAAGATATTAGTTGGAAATGGTACTGATTAGTTTTAGGTGAAAATCTACCGAGCCGTTTTATTGTAGTTAACTGTTGAAAAAAAATTTAAGCCGATTTTCATGGAACTTCTTTTGGCGATGTAAAACATGGTCTTATAGAACTTACTGAAATATTACGGCCTTACGACAAAAAGTTTAATTTTAAAAATTCATCAATGTTTGAGAAAATAAGTAGTTCTTTTGACATTTGCTAAAATTAAAATTAGACGATTTACGTGGTATAACGATAGAGTACTTGGTCTTAATGAACATACTAACTAAACAATTAAAGTCCTACAAAAAACTGGCTCAATTATAAAAATTATTTGAGAATTTGCTTTTAAAAAATACTCCGACCGGGTTGACGTGTTCGATTTTCAATAATGTGTAATAAATCCACTTTGAATACTTTTAACTACTCATAAATTAATTTATCTATCATGGATTAAGTCTATTATTTACACAAATGCAGCCTATGACAAAAACCATTTTGCCCGCATAGTATGGACAAAATGACATATAAAGTAAGGAAATACTGAGAGGCTGATTTTTAATAAATCGTTTCGTCCTTTCTGGCACATTATTATTGGTACATGAAGCGTGAACCCAAAGGGTAGAAATCATACAATGTAACCAATCTTCGGCGTGCTCCGAGCGGAAAAATAAGGTTTTGCAATAAATGCAAGTTTCTTTTTGTTACCGGTAGATTTGTTAGTCTGTTTTTAGCAATTATTTCTTGCATATTTAGAGTAGAAGTTAAAAGCCAATCACTTTTGGCAAGTTCCATTGTATAAGTATGTCATTTTTTCTAAAATTGAACGAAAATAAAAAATCAAAATTTCACCAAATACCTGATTATTGCAATAAAATTGATCAAAATCACTAGTACAGGCATAAGTTAATTGATTTTAATTGAAATAATTACAAATATCAATAAACAGGACCCAAAAAAATTTGAGAAAAACACTCAAACTTTTTAAGACGCGAGACACGTTTGAACTGAGATGATTATTAGTTTGAATTCTCCTACAAACTATGACAATGACGCTCAACATCTGACACGATTGCTATTATGGCTTTCTTCAAGTTATACAGTTGCGGATGTGTTATTAAAACTAGTCAATTTTCAAATAAGGTTACAGTGTCATTTTGTTCCTATATAACTTTTTGCCCGTATTTCCCCTACATATATCGAATTTAATTTTTGATCGCTTTTCAATGGTTATTTTGTTATCTCAAGTTCACTAAAAAGTCTAATAGACACTTATTGTATGTCGTCCTTTAGTCTACTCCTGTGGCATTTCTAATATCGAATTGTATATTGTCCGCCAATAGATAATGTGAATTGAATAGTTTTCAATTTCAAACGCTTAATCCCCGACTTTCAACAAAGTTGATAACAAATTTTATCTATATATATATATATATATATATATATATATATATATATATACGAGTATATATATATATATATATATATATATATATATATATATATATAGGAATATAGGTAATCTTGCTTTACTCATATATAAGGTAGGGCAGGGCACAAAGGTCCAATTGAATTTTAGCAATTATATTGTGAAAATCAAACGTATTATATAATTACAAATAACACTTATCGAACGAACTATGTTCAGTAAAACTCCCAGCTACTTCATCATTGTAGAAATGATTTTGTTGCTGTTTTTCAAAAATTTGTAACCTGGTTTTTTTACCCCAGAGGCCGGGTAGAATGGGACGGCCAGGGGGTAAACAGGTCCAATGTCTCATTTCGAATTTTAAAACAATTTTATGAAATAAAAGCTACATTATTCAACCAATGCAAAATATAAGTTTCATCAGTACATTTTTTACAGAGTTAACACTGTATATAACCTTGATCTGGCATTTTGTCAGAAATATTTATCTGCAGAGTTGCAACAACTATTTATTTAATTGTTTTTTTGTAAAATTGCCTGTGATTCACAGGCTGTGAATCTTTAAGCCCCGCCCTACCCTATAGTAATTTGCGCATATATATTTAGGTTTTAAATGTAGATTTTTTATTTTTTTTTATGAAAAATGCTTGAATAATTTAATGTCTTGATGTTATGAGGCTTAATATTACGGCTTCAAAATTAGAGCATCTTCAAAAGATGAAGTCTTGTTCATCCATTGGTTCGCATAATTTCTTAAGAAATTTTGCAAACATTTTCTGATAAAGGGCAGTATCAAAGACGAAGAAAATATTTTATAACTAAGATACTTGACTATATCCAAAAATAGCTATATTAATAAAACGTCACAGTCCTTGAAGTCAAAATTCATTATTCAGATATGTAATAAAAGCTTATGAATGCTTAGTTCACGTATTAGAAATGGTGATAAATTGAAATTCCTTCAATTGAATTAAAAGAAGTTGTAACCTGATATAAAACCTCTCAAAAGGTTTTACTGAAACAAGTAAAAATAACCAAACACCTTGAAATACCATCATATTCAAAACAATTAATTAAAATTAACCATCATTTTGATATATCTAAAATATATTTAGAAAAATATTAGTTATGAATCTCAAAAAAATTCTTTATCGATAAACTATTAAAAAAATGCAAATGAAAAATTTGCTTTGTCATTTGTAATATCAAAAAATAATACAACGAAGATATATGAATGAGATCATCATATATGTATTTTACACTAATGTCTAGGAATACAAGTAGCACGTAGTACGTACTTCATAGGAAACCCACGCACCTACTAGTTTACATTCATATTTTATACATTGCAAATATGTATTTTAAGATAAAATTGCGTATTGAACCTCATACAATTAAAACACTATTTTTATTTAAAATAAAATTATAATAAGTATAATACACAAAATCATAAACATTGCGCCATCAAATTAAACTATGTTAAATTTTCTGATATATTTTCTTTTCTATATTTTTCTTTATTTAGATTATTGCAGTATTATAATCGATTAACATTAAAACCAGCGATTTGTCGACATATGTTGATATGATGAAAAATGGCTTAGCTAAGCAAATAAATAAGGGTAAAAAGGTGGTAGACCTTTGAGCCCCGTTCTACTCTATATTGCTGAGAAACATTTAATAATTTAATTATCTCAAAATCCAGTAAAGTTAGGAATTTTTTAATAACAATATTTGAAAGTAGAGGAAAGAATGTGTATAATCAGACACCACCATATTTCTGATCACGTTGCTATCGAAAAAAACGGCAATATTTGATAAAACATAACAAAAGTATTTTCTTGTGTTGTTATTTGTTTTGATTGTGAGCACTATTGCTTAGTTTTCCAGACTTTAATATAATTTTTAAATATACTTTATTTAATTGTTCATAAGATGTCTTGTTAATTTTAAGTTAAATTCAACAGCTTTTTATATAACCTCTATAAAAGCTATAACATCTGGGTGAGGTAAAAGAGACCAACCAAACCTTCATCCTGGCAAAGGTGAAATAAATAAGAAATGGGAAATGAAAAAGTAAATTAAGTGAAAATAAGCAATTTTACAAGAGAAAAAGTAAATAGATATATAGTTATTCCAAATCTACTAATGAATATTTCTGATAAAATACAATTTCAAGATTAATTATAGAGTTATTTCAGTAAAAAATGCACCCTATTAAAAACCCTTTAAAAATAAAACATTGGACCTTTCCAATTTATTGGCCGTCCCAATTTATCCCACATATGATTTAAAAAGGACCAGGTTGCAAATTTTTAAAAACAGCAAAAAAAACTCATTTGAATTTTATTGAACGCAGCCAGATAGTTGTTAGTTTGATATGTGTTATTTGTTGTGATTTAATTGGTTTGATTATCACAATGTAATTATTCAAAGTCAAATTGAACCTTCGTGCCCCGCCCTACCCTATGCCATTTCGCCATACAAATATATTTTAGGCAATAATTTCTGTTTACGTTAAAAACTCCCAGTAACTCGGCCTCAATTAGAAATAGCCGCAATAACAATAAGTACCTACATGCAAAAGAATGACAAATATACGCAACAATATGTTGTTTTCAATTGTGTTTTGTGCTCCAGATTACCAAAAAAATGAATTACAAAATTGCACATTGTTCCACTAGAACCGAAACGAATTTTCTGTTTTGTGTAGTAGTGCGTAAACGACAAGAACAATATAGATTTCGAATTCCTATTTGGTCAATTGTTGAATAGTGTTCTTCATCAAACTACCAATATATTTAGGTCAGATAATCAAAAAACCTTGATAAGAGATTTGAAGAGTCACACTTGAGTCTGATCAAAACAACGTAGTCAAATTTACTATATCAATCAAATTATTCAAACAATAATTAACCATATTAAGAAATAAATAATAAGCACCTCTCTGTATCGTTTTTTTAATGTGTGACTAAATTTGATTGTGGAAAGTGGGGCAGATAAAGTAGATCTGGAATTTAGTATGAAACCATAACTTTAGTATTAACCAAACTGTAAGTAAGAATAACTCCTTGTGAATCTTTTAAACTGAAATAGCAATCTAATATAACAATTTGTAGTCCACATCTTCTCCTCACTTTTACTCTCTAATATATACAACCGACACTTTATTTTTTGTATCAAATAGCACTGATGATAATAGCAATGATCTAGTTGTAGTCATTTACACCCCTGAGACAATTTATGAACAAAAATGGAATTTGACCAGGTCCATATTAATTATAGCTCGAGCACAAATGTCGCCACGTGTTCGCCGTGTGTAATCGACTCGGAAAATTGTAGTTATCGTTGCAAGATAACGTTTGCGATGTCGGTTGCCAAAGTCATCTTGAACACATTCCAAATTCATCGTCATATTGACGCAATTGGTTCAAGTATATTACTAATGTATATGCAGTCTGAAATAAAGGTTTCAATGAAAGTATGATATATAATGTTATAGTAAAGCTCAATCGAAACAGTTCAGAAAAACGATAGAATTTACAATCACTTAATATATTAACTCCGTGGTTTAAAACTTGTGGGGCAGTTACAAGGGGGTCTTTTCACAAACTACTAATTTTAATTAATAAACTAAAAATGTTGAACTGATATAAAGAAATAAACAAAGAATATTTTTAGGATGATAAATTATAATATTAATTGAGTAATAATGTTTCATAATTATGATTAAGATTGTTAGAACAATTCAGGGAAGCGCAACATTATTTTAAGAAACAGGGGGGGAGGCGTTGCAAGACAACAAAGGTTAGAAACCACAGTTTGCTACTTTAATAGCAGAAATTGATTAAAAAAACAGTCCTAGTTACAAAAATATTTTTCGTTCTATTGTCTGTAAAACAAACTTGGAAGCTATTAATCCAACGAAAAAAGAAATGATTTTGAATATAAGAAGATATGGAAAAACAGAAATTAAGCATTATAGAGTAGGGTGACGATAGTGACCATTTATTTATTGCTTAACTATAGATTTTAATATAGGGTCCAAAGAAAGACAGGTGAAGTATGTTTGTTCGAACAAGTTTCCAGCATTGTAGAATTTGTAGACAGCATTGCTTTTGAAGAGTCAAAAACAGTTTCTTTGTTCTTATATATTTTTATATAAGTTATTTTGTTATAAGTTAAAGATTAGTAGTTATTTACCAACCCTTAGTTTTTACGTAGATAATTTAGCTCACTCATAACGATGATTAATTTTCAAAAGTGTGCGTTGGGTACGGACATTTTTGCTTTCGTCTAAAAATATGATTAATTAAAAGCTGATTAAGATTTTATTCATCCTCCTTATATTTTGAGTGAACCCTTACTTTATAATAAGTAGGATAAACAGATATAATTATACCTATTTTAAAGTATATGCTCATTATTTAGAAATTTAATTATGAGATTAGTTTTTTTTAATATTAAGATTTTAATTTAAGCGTTGTCGATGTGGGATCAATTAATTTAATTCATTTTAAGATTCAAGGCAATTCAGCATAGATACATATCAGACTTTTTTAGTTATCTTTCAAACATGTAAAGCTAACAATTAAAAAGTAATAAAAATAATTCTTGACTTCTGCTTTTTTTCTCTAAAAATAATACAATGTAAATATTTACATAAATTTGAGGAAAAAACGATTTTTTGACCATTCGTGATATCGTGCTTTATTAATATAACCTAATGCAATCAAGGCCGCAATAAACTCTCTTCTGAACATATGGCATGTACAGTAAGTTACATAAATAAATAAATAACAGTATGTGAGAGGAACAATTCATTTTCTAAGAATTTGCGAACAGCTGGTTAAACTGTTAATTTCTTATTAATAACATTTCCAGCCATTGACGATGCATATACAAATTATATATATTTAAATATCATAAATCAAAAATTCAAGGTTTATTCGAATAAATAATAATGCAATAAATTCTTGATCTTTTTTTACCATGTAGGCACTGTAATAATTACGGTTGACGTAAATCACAGCAACCTTCATCTAACAACTAACAAGCCCATTTGCATGAGTCACGGACTACAAGTTGCTGTAAAGAAGTAAATAAATGCGATTATGAAAACTTATCTAATTGCAAAATTATTCTGCACATATTATCAGACAAGAAAACAATTTCCGCATAGTTGTGTGATGAATACATAATTTTCAAATAGCAGTACGTATGGTATTATTTTGTGAACGAAATGCACCGTGAAATTGACGAAAAAACAATTCAGCTGCAAGTTAAGGTAATATTGTTGAGAAAAATACTAGCAAAAGGTGAAGATGAACTTAATGTCGTATACTATTTAAGGTAAACTGCAGTAGACATTTTTGTAACATGAACTACAAAATTATTCTATCTTGAACAAACTAAATACAATTCTGGTAAAAAAAGGCAAAACATTCATGTAAATGCAATAACATAAATATTGATTTAAAAAAGAGGTAATTTCCTTAAAATTAATAAAAGAGAAGAAAAGATGTGGTATAGAGCTTCTAGCGTCTTAATGTAAGTAGTAAAAGGCGCTTTTCGATAGGATCCCAAAAGATATTATACATTTTTTGTCTCGATTGGATAAAATGCATAATATTGTTATAGCTACTGTCCCGTAGGCCGATGCAGAAAACAGAGTTGTGCAGGTGTATCATTGACAGGTTATATAAAATTGATCTATTATAAAATTTCGGTTTACGTTATTATTCATCATATTACTCATTTCAAATTTTATATATCTCATTTCGTTACACATTAACAAATATGTACATTATGAATCTTTGATGTGTAACAAATTTAGTGATTTCTAAACTGTTTAAATAATTATCGTGATTGATGTAAAAAAATACACCTGGGATCATTTGAAACAAAACATTGAAGCTAGTTGTAACATGCAAGAATGTATAGTTTGTAATATATGAGCACGTGAAAATTGTATTAGAGACACTATATCTTTTATCTGTATTATGATATTAGTTGCAGTTTGCGTTGATTTATGATAAAAATTTATATTACAGGAGACATTAAATATTTTATTTTGTAAAAACAATCCAATTTTTTTAAAAAAAATGAGCAAAAAATAAATTATTACTTGCTTCTATAGATAGATAGATTACCTCCTTTTAGAAGATGATTAATTTTAAAATAATAAACAATAATTATGAAAATATTTTTGCTTGATTTGGTAGAGGAATAATTAATGCATCTATCTAGCTTTATAGATTATTGTAGAAAGTATAGTAGAATCACAGATATATTAATCAAAGACTCTTGGATAGAACAAAATATAAATACAGAGAACAGAAAAAAGTAAAACATAAGTAAAATGATAATTTAAAAGATAAAAAAGCACAACATCAATTGATAGTGAAAAAATATAAAGTAATTATGAAAACTAAGAATAAAAATTATAGAGAATGGAAAAAGAGCATGAGATAGAAAAGAATATTATAAAAACAAATTAAATTAAAAAAATGATGTAAAATGAAATGGTAAAAATAAAACACTTCAAATGTTTAAGAAATGGAACTAAATTCATTACTGTACAAACATCCAGCAAGATAATTCTGATCAAATTCTAAAACGAACGCTAATTAGCGAAAACAAATTAGGAACATTATCTGTCAGTGATCCAATATAGAATTACAAAATTACCAATTGTTAGTAGATTTATATTGTCGATAATTTAGTTTTGAAATGCTCACTAAAAGGCCACCTAGATAACTTTCACCCAATTATTTGTTTCTTAAAAGTATCATTTATTAATTTTGTTAGGAATAAAAATATGAAATTTTTCATTCGCAATTGACAATTTTGTGTACAAATTCTTTAGTTACACTGATACCATTAGTCCGTAATTGTTATCTCTATATTATATCGTTGCATACTTGTATTATATATCATGTTATTCAACTCACTGTATTTTGAAACAAATCAAGAGTCTTGAATTTGTTTTAGTTTATACCTAAAGTATGCGAAATAACAAAGGCATCACATTGATGAAACTAAACCAAGTTTCAGTGGTAACAGAAAGAAATTGAATATGATGAATGTAATAGTAATGAATAACAACGATAATAGATTTTGAATTTGATTTACACTTAATGCCTACTGAACCTAAAACATCTGGAAAGTTAATACTATTTTTTTAACAGACTTTTTAGTTAACCCTTGACCTAAAAAGAAACCATATGGGCATACCAACAGAGTCTAATTGTAAGAATCGTACGCAACATCAATAATTTTTTTTAAATTATTTTTAAAATCCATTGCCGCACTAAATGTTCTACAGAAATTTACTGTTATCCTAATTCTAATATAAGTAAACTACACTAGAAACTGCCTATAATTTAAATAAAATATGATAATAGTACTCCAAAGTCAATTAATTTCTCATTAGAGAAATTTGTACCATGTGTATTTTTTTCCTTTTATTCAGGTTCAGATTTTTAGATCAGAACTGATCATTTCAAAAATCAACTTTTCGCTTTCATTAAAAACCTATCAATGCGATTACTAATTAATATCTTCAAACAAATTTATAATTATAATAGTAATTATATAGTTACAGTGCACAAACACGAGCTTGTATGTCCTAAAAAGCGGCCCATTATAAACATTGGTCAATTTTTATAATTAAATCACTTTTCAGAAAAAAATATAACGTTTGATTACGAAGAAACGATCTGATCTTTGCCAAAAACTAATCGATTCGAAACTGATATCAAATAGTTTTTGAATTTTCAAAAGCGGCCCAGTATTTTTTACGAAAACTTTTGCACTTTCCTGATCATTTTAAAGAAACGGCACGACCGATAGTCTCGTAAAACTAATCATTGCTAGTCCTTGTTATCTAATTTCGTCAACTATTTTCCACTATTGATTGGCTTAACAGTTTCTAAGCAAAGATTCACAAATTACACATAATTATTCGGTCTCATATAATTATGTCTCAAATGATTGGGAAGGACTCGAAATGTAAATTGAAGAACTTCTATGAAAATAGCAAGTCAGATTTTTTCTTTCAGTCAGTCTGATTTGACTACGGTCAGAAAAACTCCCAGCTAATTCATGGTAGAAATGTGTTTTTTGCTGTCTTTCAAAAATTTATTACCTGGTCCTTTGTACCTCATAGGCGTGTTAAATGGGATGGCTAAAGAGAAAAATTATTTTTAATTTTAAAGAGATTTTACGAAATAATAGCTAGAATATTCAACAAATGCAAAATATAAATTTCACGGGCCATTTTTTACAGAGATAACAACGTATATAACCTTGATTTGGTATTTCGTATAACATATTTATCAGCAGATTTGGAATAACTATTTATTTAATTTATTTCTTGTAAAATTACATTTTTAATTGTATTTACATTTTTATTTATTATTATTTTTGTATACGACTTTGCCAGGGTAAAGATTCAGTTCATTTTAACCTACTCACGTGTAAGTTTTTATAGAGTTTATATAAAAAAAAACTGTTGAATCTTACTTGAAATTCATAATACATCTTGAAATAAAACAATTAAATAAGGTATACTTAAAAGCTAGATTAGGGTCTCGTAAACTAAACGTCATAAGAATCGGCTGGTTGTACTTTTTTTCCTGTACTTTCAAATATTGTTGTTGAAAAATTTGTAACTTTACAAGTTTTTGAGATATCGGTGGTGGACCTTTTTATTCGCGTACCTTTAAGCTCTGCTCTATCGTACTACTCTACTACTACTATCTTTTTATTATACATTATATTTAGGTATTAAATTAAGTATTCATAAATTACATTAAATACTTTCTGTAATCATAATTACGTTATTCAAAATAATCACTTATTAGAGGTAGAGTTAATAATATATTTTTATGAATAACGTAGACTTTTTAGTTCAGAATAGTTGACCCCAAGTGCATATTATGTGTGGGTATGTGAGTGTGTGAGTGTGTGGGTGTAAAAGAAACAAGCATTTCTCAAATATTGCCCCCACTGCTCTGAAACTTGAGCATCTCTGGCTGACGTTTTTATATGTTACAGCAGTGTTTAACAAATTAAAATGCGTGAAAAAATCAGACATCGGGCGCCTTCAATGTTTTTTAGCTGGTATGCGTTGTAATAGTTACTTGACAAATATTACGTTATAGTCGAATTGGAAGACAAATGAAAGTTAAAGTATCTCACTCTGCTTTTAGGCCTCGGATACGATTCCGAGAGAGAGAAAATGAACGATGTCGATTGTTCTTCCTTTTGCTAGATACACATTATATGAAACTTTCGCTTTTCGCATCGAGAATTCAGAATCATCAGTCGATAGTATATAAAACTTGATTCGTTCCTATCTACAGTGCGAGTCTTTGTATTAGAATTTCATATGAATTCATTACTACGAACTATGTTGCGGAGTGGTGTAGCCGACGCGCAAAGCAATACATTTTTTTTTTTAAATAAATTTTTACCTTTTTTTATTTATTATTATTATATGGAAAAAATTATGAATAATGTAATAAACACAATATAATAGTAGACAACATATTTTAACTATAAATAATATGGTCAATTTGTTTTTTTTTTTTTTTAATTATTTTCCTAAATATTTAAAAAAAATAATATTAAAAATGGAATAGAAAAAAATGAAATTTAAACTTTAAGTAACATTAAAACATCATAATTAACACTGTGCACAGGGTACCAAGAAGTTATCTCTAACAGGAGTAACTCTAACTAATAACAGGCGTTTTTCAATGGGTTCTTAAACGATAAACCCTTTCCACTCGCGAATTGCGAGATTAATATATATTTTGTCGCCGAAGCGGCGACATCCAAATGGAAAGGATTAACTGCATAATATTATCATAGCTACCGACGCCACAAACAGAACTGTGCAGGCGCGTCATTTTTGTTTTATTATCAACTAACTTTAAATTTTATATGTGTGACCTTGTTTCAAATTTATCAATCTTTGATAATGTGTAACAATTTTGAGAATCATATCTGGGGTTAGTTGAAATAAAACTTTGGCTAGATGTAACATACAAAAATTATATACAGATTCAAGTAAAAAAGATTGAATGGAATAAATAGTTTGTAAGATGTAATCTTACAAACTATCTAAAAACGATCTAAATTGTGAATTTCTATTACAGACGACACGATATATTTTAGTTGTGTTAATTATAGTTTACGTTGATTTATGAAAAGAATTACTTAGAAACAAGTCAATTTTCTTAAAAATAAGTTAAGAATTATTAGAGGTATTGTTGTCGTTATTTCTCGACTTGGCAAACGTTACAAATAGGAGGAATAATTAAATAATTTGGAACACTACACTTTTTCTAAAAAATAATTAATATAGTAAATTAATAAACAACAGTTGTGGAAATATTTTTAGTTGATTCGGTAGAGGAACAGTTACAGCAACTATCCTTCTTTATTTTGTAGATATAATTAGTGGAACTTAAAGTATATTTATTTAAAAAAAACTGGTACCACCAGCTCCCCTACCTCTTATACTTAAAATAATAAATAATAAAAATTATTCAGCATACAAAGTACATGGGATGCTTTGTTCTCTTACAAAGTGAAAAATAATAATAAAATAATAAATGAATATTTAAACAAGGAACAGAAAATAGCAACTTTAGCTGACTAAACTATTTAATGCCAATCGAAGAATTAAATATTTTACTTCATGGAAACACACTTAAATCGTATAGCAACAAATCCTAAATGACTTTACCCCAGAGGTAAAGCGGCGCGTAAGGGGTAAGAAGGTCCACCATCATTATCTCAAAAACAAGCAAAGTATAGATTTTAATAACACTAGTTTATAAGAGAAAGAAATAATGAGCCTGATTATAATAAATTAAACAAAAGTAACTATCAAAACAATATTTATGAGAGTTGAAGTAGAGAGATATTTTTTTGTTTATTATGTTTAAAAATATATATTTGAATTATTATTTAAATATTTTGTTTTTCAACCTAATAATCAAACTGTAAGGGGTAAAAAGAACCAAGTGACAAATTATTGAAAAATGGCAAAAATATTTCTATACTGATGTATTAGCTAAGAGTTTTACTGACCATAGTCAGATAGTTCTTTGTTTAATATGCTGATATTTGTTGTGATATAATTAGTTTGGTTTTCACAATATAATTGCTCAAAGTCAAATTAGACCTTTGTGCCCCGCTCTCTACTCTATTACATTTTTTATAAGGAAACAAATAATTTTCTAGAAATATTCTAATAAATAATAACTGACTCTTTCAACTCTTAATACTACATTAATCGCAGTCCATGATTTAATTTAGAATTGTTTATATCAAGTCAGTTCGGCGTAGCATAAGAAAACATTCCCAATAATCTATCAAACCAAGAAGAGTTATTTAAATATTCCATTATAAGAATAAACAAGATATAAATTATAAACATATAATGGTTCACTAAAAATAAATATTTATATAAAGTATATTCTCAGAATTCTTCACAAATGACTAATGAGATTGTAAATGCAGATTACGGGTATTAATTTTATTCTTTTATTTTGCAATTATTTTATATAACATTAAAATCATAAACATAGAACTATCGCTTTTTATGCAACATACTCGAATGACGTCTTTCGAGTAATAACAAAATAAACTATAATATGGAAATTAGTTATATCTTGCATTCTGAAGTAGTTCTCTATAACATTTTCAAATAAAACTAGATGGAATATTCTGTAATTACTGTTTGTGCATTGTGCAGGTAGAGTGAAAAATAAACGTTTAAGTTAAATGTTTGCTTTTTTTTCATTAAACTGGAAGATGGTATAGTAACATATATACAGAAAATTAAAATATATTAGTGATAAAGTTCATAGATAAATAGATGTTGTATCATAGAAATTCTAAAAAGTAATGGTTTTGGATGTTTAAATTTTAAAATACGGTGACAAAAATATATCACTTCTTGGAGGTTGAATATATTAGGCATGTATATATATATATATATATATATATATATATATATATATATATATATATATATATATATGATTTAGTAGTTAATTTTGATGTTGAAATATATGAGTGAGTTCTTGAGGGCGATACATCAAACAAAGAAAAGCCAAAGATTTATAAAATAATCTTTATTTCCAAACGTTTCGACATTCAATTTAATGTCATCATCAGTGGATATTACGTTGGTTAGTTACATATAGAGAAGTGTACACAGCACTAAAGATTTGGCACTAACATTTATACAACTAACTTGTCAGCACTATGCATTTTTTATATAATTTTTTTGTATGATGTAAACAGAAAAATGATAGTTTTATTGAACAAAAATGTAAGTAGAATTATGTAATTTCTGCCACGACTTCTGTACTTTGATAGTACCGAGGCATGTAACTACATGATACATGCCGTGATACATGCCTCGGTACTAGCAAAGTACAGAAGTCGTGGCAGAAATTACATAATTCTACTTACATTTTTGTTCAATAAAACTATCATTTTTCTGTTTACATCATACAAAAAAATTATATAAAAAATGCATAGTGCTGACAAGTTAGTTGTATAAATGTTAGTGCCAAATCTCTAGTGCTGTGTACACTTCTCTATATGTAACTAACCAACGTAATATCCACTGATGATGACATTAAATTGAATGTCGAAACGTTTGGAAATAAAGATTATTTTATAAATCTTTGGCTTTTCTTTGTTTGATGTATCGCCCTCAAGAACTCACTCATATATATATATATATACATGCCTATGCAAATATGTGTATTTGTATCTACCTATTGTCCATAGTATTTTGATTTCATTCAATTACCATACAGTAAAAATTCTCAGCAATTTCGACAATTTGTAACAAAAATGCTTTATCACTAAAACGTATCGCAATGAATGGATGTCACAATCATTATCTAATTATAATAAACGCTTAGTAAATTATTTCCTTTATAAAATAGCACAAATTTTCACAATCATTGTGAATAAATTCAGATTTTATTCGAATTTTTTTAGAGAAATAAGTATCCATAGTCGTATTAAATACTTAAATAAAATAATTAAATATGCACATATCAAATACAGTATAAAATTACTGTTAGTATTGTGTAATTCGCAATCAATATTTTTTGTTATTCTGATGCAGTTTTAAATAGTTTCAGTATAAAATATTTCAGCGAGTTTATTTTCATTTCCATATATATTAAAACCTGTCAATTTCATGAAATTTCTAGTGTTTGTTTGTTACATATAATTATTAAAATGCAACTCAATGGCTGTCTTTTTAGTTGTGATTATATTTCCCCATACTTGAAATTAATATTCTTGACTTAATTTTTTTCATTTTTTTATCTATTCTAATCAACAAATTTGCTAAATGTCCTTAACTGGACAGTTGTAAATATAGTAGTGATTAAAAAAAAATTTCTGGCTAATACTTGATATCTGGTTGCACACCGAGAGATTAGAAAACTAAGCGAGTAAACTAATAAATAGAAATTCATTACTTTATAATAGAAGTTTAAAGTAGCACCAAGTGTCGATGTTCTCTTACTAACGTAAACAAAGTCAGAATCGTGTGTTTTATATATGTTTACGTATATAAATCTACATCCAGATGCCTTCTCTTGCGACCACAAGTGACCGATAGAGTCTATTTAAAATCTATCAAGTAATTGCAAGACAATAAATTAAATTAAATAATTATTGAATTAAATAATTAATTAAATTAACTAATAAATTTAATTTTTCAATTACATAATTACTAAACTAATAAAACATTATTTTTCAACTATCAAAAGACGATTGACTAGATATCGACCTGGTTAAAAATGATTGAGAAAATTGGTAAGTGTTGCATGTATTTTCAAATATCGCAAAAAAAAGAAAATTGATCCAATACATTAAAAAATAAGGGACAGTGATAGAGTAGGACAACCTTTGATAAAATTAATTTTTTTATGTACAATTGGTATTTTTCATAAGCTCAAAAAATATCAGTCTAAAACGTTAATTGACAGAAAAAGAGGTGAAAAATTATGTAATTACTATAATAATTCTTACGAAAAAGGGGTTTATAGTTGAGTTGAACACAACTCTACAACTAATTAACAAGATTCAAATGAAATTCATTTTACTCTAAATGAATCATATAATGAACAAGCACAATATCTTGCGTTAGTTAGGTAATTTGTAAGCGAACATTACTAATATTCTAAGTTTTATATGCAATAATAATAATAATAAAAGTATGATATCAATATTGACTATAAGTTATAATAATAAACTCTCCGTTTGGTGCGAAATATATGAGCCGAGATATTCTTGAAGTATATACATAATTTGATAAAGTAGTACTTTTCCATTGCCTGCTATATCACTGTGCTCAAATGCCATTTATTGATATACACTCAAGAGAATAAATGATATCACTGCCTGTTTGTCAGTTTTGCCAGTAGCATATAGTTACTACTAATCACATGTATTTAATTTGTTCGGATATGTATTTCAAAACCAATAGAGATGGCAAAGATCTAGTAATCTAAAATAGAGACCTAAAATATGATTTTAAGTGTATAATTTCATATGTATGTATATGAGTAGGTTCTTTTTAAGCGATACATCAAATAAAATGCTAAGATTTATAAATTTTTCCAAAAATTAAAGAGTTGGCAAAATTCTTAAATATTAATAACGGGCACGAGGCTGTTTCCAAAATACATTTTTTGAAGAAAAAAAAACAAAAAAATTTGAAATGTTAGAAAAAAATAACCTTATTTTGTTGCTTATTCCTACATAACATTGCATTTATGAAATGAAATTGTTAGAAAAATTGAGGGGAGCACAACATTTTTTTATTAGAATGGGAGTACGCGATGCAAAAAGGTTGGAAACCATTGACTTAACACTAACAAATCGTAAGTCAAGAAATTACATCAAAAGAGATAATAGAACCCCAAATTCAGATTCCTGTTCAAATAGACAACCGAAAATATGAGAAGATAGTATGAATTACAACCAAAACAAATTTAATGTTTGCTAAATTACACATTTAAAATAAAAATGCATTATACACATTTTAAATAAAAAAATGCTTTTGCATTACCTCTGGACGAAACGCGAATTAGGAAAATCTGAACAGAAATTCAATGCAAAACTTTTACAAATAGACGATTGATCAGTTATCGAATTGCTTAAAAATGATTAAGAAAATTGAAAAGTGTGACAAGATGGTAAAAAATTTGGTGTTGGGTGTATTTTTCAATATCGCATTTAAAAAAAACGAGAAAATTGATCCAATACTATTAAAAATAAGTGTTAGAGTTGGGCAACCCAAATTCAGTTCACAGACCGAAAGAGATGTGAAAAATTATGTAATTGCTATAATAATTCTTAGGAATAGAGGTTTGTATGGTGATAATTTAGGATTATATGTATTTTTATAAACGTATTATAAAAAAAATAAAATTGGCCCAAAAAGGCTAAAATAAATGGTTTTAATAGAAATATTCGAAAATCTGTCCGGAGATATACCTAACAGTTTCCCAAATTTTCACTGCAATTGTGTGTATGGTTTATGAATGCATAGGGCACATACAGGCAGACATACACCTATTTTTATATATTTATAGGTAATCTAGTGAAGATACACGCATCTTTGAAATAAATTATACAAAACCTCTATATTGTTTCAGCACTACATCAGATATCCACAGATTTTATACCCCAGGCTCTAAATAATAGATGGTCATTCATTTCGAAATCATTGTTTATTTCATGATGTTGTTATCGTGATACAGAATAACAAGTGCCATTGAAAGCTCTTACGTATGTGAGATAATTGAGATATATTATCATACATATCGATAATTTACTGGACGAATAATAAACTGATATAATATTTATTGTATAATGGATATCATTCACCTTCACGTTCAGTCTATAATACTTATTGTTAGAGACATACTGTTTACTAATTTCATGAAGATAGAGAAACTATTTGATTGAGATTGATTTTTATTATTTGATATGTATATGACGATGGATCATATGACCAAGATGCATTCCTATTACCTTATTAATACTTTGCCATTTATTTAAAAAAATGCTGCAGATAAATATATAAATATAGATAGAGTAGGCGGAGCACAAAGGTCCTATTTGACTTTAAGCAGTTATATTGTGAAAACCTAACCAATTATATCACAACAAATAACACATATGAAAGAAACAACTACCTGACTATGGTCAGTAAAACTCCCAGCTAAATGATATTTTGAGAAATGTGTTTGCGTTTTTAAAAAAAATTATAACCTGCTTTTTTTACCCCATACGCGGGGTGAATTGAAACGGCCTGTGGCTAACAAGTCCAATGTCTGATTTTAATTTTAAAGGGATGCAAAATATAAATTTTATGGGTGCATTTTTTACAGAAATAACACTACAACAGTAAATAACCTTGATCTGGTATTTTGTCAGAATTATTCATCAACAGAATTGGAATAATAATTTATTGAATTTATTTCTTGTAAAATAACTATTTTTAACTTAAATTACTTCTTTCTTTGCTTTTTTAAATTTTTTACACTTTTGCCAGGATAAACATTCACTTGTTCCCTCTATTTCATACCCCACTCATATATAAGCTTTTATAGAGATTATATAAAAAAACGGTGGAATCCAACTTAAAAATAACAGTACATGTTTAAAACAATTAAATAACGTATACTTGAAAATTATAAATTATAAATTATATTATATAAACTAAGCTTACAACCAAAAAAACTAACAACGAAAGTAAATACTTTTGTTGTGGATTTTCAAACATTGTCATTTTTTTCCCGATAGCAAAGTCGTAAAAATCAAGGTGATGGTTGGTTATGAATTTTTTACCCTCTACTTGCAAATATTGCTGTTAACAAAATCTTATTTTTACTGATGTTTGAAATGGCGGTGGCGGACCTTTTTACCCGCGCACCTTCAAGCTCTTCTATCCTATAATATTAAACTTATTATATATAAAAACTATATGAAAAGTTCTCAGACTGAAGTAGTAAATAAAATAACAATAATAGTAGTAGATAGAAATAATTGAACTTGTGACATATACTATTTAATTCTCTATGTTTAATGTAGCGTTTAAACATATTATTTAGCATAATGCAAATAATTGATAATTAGATTCTTAGAAAACATCTGTGCGAGATTTTTTCTATATGTTTATAAATATGAATATAAAATATTGCAAGCTGTCTTGTAAATTAATTTCGTTTCTTTCGGTATTGCTTCATACTCAAGTATGTATAGAGGAGTAAAAAAAAAGCGTATTATATCATATGGTTTATAAATGCGTGACATCATTCCTAAGTTGAAAATTGAATGATTTCATACGAATGATTATAGTAATATATAATAATAAAGTTGTTACATAGAGCAGCACTCTTGGCATACGAATACAACTTTACAAAATTTCAGTTTTTGAATTCAATTCTAATCAGCATGTTCATGTTTTGATTTTTTATTTATTAGAATCAGAAGAAAAAACCTTTCTTAATATTAGCATAATAGAAGATGACACTTAATCTTATGACAAGATCTCTGGTATGGAACGTTCTCTGTGTCCCCACATTCTAAGGCAAATAAAATAGCTTAACAATTTGGTCAATAAAATTTTACTTTCTCTAAAATATTAATAATTTTACTATGATAAAATTATAAATTTAAAACTTAAAGTAATTCATTTAAGGCAAGAAGGGATTTTCCTGTTTAAATGTATCAACCAACTCATGAGCACATTTCAACCTAAGGTTAGATTATAAGAAAATAAACAGACAAAAAGCAGTTTCCTACTTCCGTTATAGAAGAGATAAATGGCGTTAATCCTGTTTTTTTAACAAGAATTTAAAAAACATGCAAATTAAAGCAATGCACTGTCGGAAATTAACTATTAATTTCGAACAGTAGATAATAATCAATGTAGCATTACAATAATTATAAAAAATGAATTATACATTAGGAACAATCATTCATGTTGGTTCAATGTATATCTTTTTATGATTTTTAATATATGATTTTAATGTAATTCTCGTTATTATGTAGTAAGTTAGTCAAATTGTTAAATTTTAACATTGTTAGTTTGATGATATTTTTTTCTCTCTCTCTTTTATTAATAACAATGAGATCCTAATTACATTCTACAATTTATTGATGACAAATGATATCAAAATAAATTTCATTAATTAATATATATGACTAACATATATGTTTTTTGAAATAGTTATATTCATAGTCATTTTTTTTTACTGGACTAAGTTTTTTATTTGATTTGATGATTATATCTTCAACCACAAATTGTAATTTTTGTATTTTTTAAATGTTGTGTAATCAAATCAAATAAAACAATAATATTATCTCCAAGTTTTTATGAAGTTGAACAAATTTCACTATTGATAATTTATGTGAGACGTATAGATTCGTTTCGTACACATCTATGTTCTACACATAAATGCAAGAATCTTCGCTTTATAATAAAATATAATATGCATGTGTATACGTTTATTGTGTTAATTATAGATCGCGGTTGATTTGTAGTCTAATTTGCATAAATTTTAAAAACAAAATTATGTAAGATAGATATAAATAAAATAGAACTTGTTTAATATCGCATTAAATTTCTATATTTTAAATGATTTTACATCTTATCTGAAGATCAAATTATTACCTCTGTGAATAATTTTAATTCATTTTTTATTTATGAGACTGTGGCGCCTATAATGTTCAAATATTTTCATGTCAGAGAACAATGAAGTGAAAATATATTTGAAGGTAAGAAAGAAACTATGGTCAAAATTGTCTGTAAGCACTAAACTTGCAGCAACCACATCATGTCGCAACAACCGGCGTCAACATTTCACAGTCGCTATCTAATCAACAAGTTGTGAACCGTTAAGTGAATAGAACGAGTACCAGAATTGCATTGACTTTTATGTTTATGTTAGATCTATCAGTTTGTATTTACATTTGGCATATGCAGAGTATACAGTGTGAGTTTATCATCGATGTCGATTCTTGGATATTCATATTTGTATAGTAGGGCATATAGTAAGTGCCATTGTTGTGAGCAGGCATACAAGATGGGCATATAAAATTCAATAAACAACACAGTTCTTTTTTGTTTCTCAATCCAGTTCGTACACGTGTGCCCTACGATCAGTGAATACAGTATCGTCCGCGCGATAACGGTGCCGCACAACGGTTCTTTGTGCCGCGCATCGGCTACACCACTGATCTGTCACTATTGCGCAAGCCTCTCAGCATTGCAAGCCAAAAGCCGGGTCCGCTGCCCACAGTCAAAGCGTCGTAGGGCATTCCCATCGTTCGGAATTCGTGCGAGCACTGCCACGTGCCGCGAGGTCAACGGCCACAGTACACGTGCGAGCGTGCGACGGAGTCCAAGCTATCGTGCCCTACTCGTCCTATGCGTACAAAGACCCTTCGTTTGATGTACACGTGTCCCCTCCAAGTACACGACGGTTAAATATAACGAACGGCACAGGGACAGATTTTCGACAGTCTTAGTTTCGGTGCCTTTGTCTACGGACGCGTTCCTAGCGCGCAGTCAGTGAAATACCTACTACTCGTGAATAACTATCTACATCTGTTCAGAAATTATTTTTTATGGTCCGCGGTCAATTCATGGAATTCGTCGAAAAATTCATCGTTAACATTGAAACGTTCGTATAAAGTATAAACCTTTTGCGGAATCTTGTTTGCCAGTGCATCGATCGCACAAGTAGCGCGAGATTACGTCATGTATCCCCCATTCGATCCGCGCATGTAACGATGATTCGCTACAGAGTTGGTGCGCAGCGACTTCGCGTCGTCGATCAGTGTTAGTTCAGACTTAGCACGGTGCGGACGTGTTTTAAATATACTACTGCTTTAACCTAACCAAACCAAACCATCAATCATTGTGTTCTGAATAGTATTCAATTCAATTCAGTCATCGTGATATCGCACTACTGCTGTGACATTCGAATATCACTCGTCGGCCCTGATCCCTGATGGACAATTTCTTCAACTCTATTAATTGGACTATATCGGAATGAATAAACAATTGAATTGTTTCAATTCGTGCCAACTAAGGAAGTGACTGCTGGAGTTTTCAAGTTTCTTCGTGCCAACGTTCAGCTGGAAGCTAATCGAAACAAGATGGAAACAATAGAGCATGCTGATGATGGATTTGGGAGACGTAGCAAAACCGTGTCACCGTCACGTAGAATTTCGTTCGCGTTCCTCGCGACCTCAGTTGGACTGTGCCTCCACTCAGATTACGCCAATCTCGCAATAATCGCGTACATGATCAAGTGTTCTCATTGCGGAAAAATCATTCATTCACTATGACAAGTGTCAGATGTGTGGGAGATGGAAATCGACTTGGCTTGCCTTTGTACAGTCAGTCTTTTTCTCTCTCCTATTCGTCTGCCATACTAAACTTCGAAGTATTCAGTGTATACTCTAAAATCTTGAAAATTGATGTGACGTGTAAATTTCATATATCATTGCACATTTAATGTTACCATCAGTGGAAACGGGAATCAGTTCAGCCGTGATGATAATATGACAGGCTGCGCGGTTACCGTGATCACTGTATTCTCCCGACTTGATTTTAGTGATTTCTTTGCTATATTCAATTATTATGAAGATTACAAGTGCTAGATTATTATTTGCACGCATAAACTGTCAGTAAATTTAATACAAGTAGAATCATACGATAACGTTTTTTTATTTAACACTTTTGGATTTTTTCATTTGTAGGTACGTTATTGCACATACCGTGAATGTAATAATTATAGACACAAAACTAGTTTTCGCGCTGATTCAGCGTTACGCAATTATATATATATATATATATATATATATATATCCTAGACCAACAAGTATAAATTGCGGTATCTATGCATGCTGTATTTTGGTTACTGTAATCTTATCTATGTCAATATTACTGCTTACTAAGATATGTATAATTTTTTGCTTTAAATATTGTAATTTGTTCACCTTGATTAAGATATTACTAGCTGTTATATGATGTATTATTAAATATCCGAGCAAGTACATCATATTTTCCAATTCTATGGGTGTTTATTATGTGTCTCTTTCGCTTCCAAATTTAATTGTACTTAGTAATTGGCGATGAGGCATAACTATATGTGTATTAGTTTGAAATATTATATTCATGTTATTTGTTAAAACATTCTATTCAAAATTCACTAATATCATCAATCATTCGATCTATGTTCTAAAATTTATTTCAGATCACCAGCGCAATTAAAATTTCAAATTAAATAACCGTAGAAGGCGAGGCATGATATCCCAAAATAGCTGTTTGATTACCAAATAATGTTATCTATAAAAGATAACAAATTTTTCTACTCGTTATACATTTAATTTACAAAGCAAACAAATTAGTACATGTAATAAATTGTTACGCATACTTAATACATTTTAATTGTTCACCGGTGACTATTACTAGAATAACTTAAGTCATTTGATAAAATTGTTCAAATACTTATTTCGAATTCATATATTTTGAATTGTTTGGAACTGCACTCATCACACGAGAATTTCATCATTAATTATAAAAAAAGCGAAATGGAAACTCATGTCCTTGAAATTGTGATAACCAATTATCATCATCCCACAAGCGTTAGGAATTATTCATAATAATGGAACAACTTCATTATGTTTTAATTGAGATATTGTAAATGCAGTTATGTAAATTGCGATAAACAAATGACTAATCAACTCATAATTTTATATGAAATTCAAATTTTCAAAATTATCACTATAGACGAATCGAAAAAAATGGAGGCATGTATGTAAAACGTAATTCCTCGTTAATAGTATGAAAAAAATTACAAATAACGTACAAATCGGGTCATTGGATAAAGAATTATGACATCTATCGTTGACTTCCTTGTTACTCGGTATGGGTTTCATAATATTTCATCATTCAATTAATTTATCTGCTTAAATTACGATAAGTAGGTCAATGATATCACGAAATAATAATACAAAACATTCCGACATATTAATAGCAGAAGTTTTTTCATCGAAATTATTTGTTCTGCATATAGATATAAAATATTAATTGACTTTTTGTGGGATTTAATGTTTCTTTCAAAAGTACAGCTGAACCGTATTAAATGAAATTAAATAATAAATTTATTGATTAATAAAGCTGACATCGGAATACTTTTTCAAAAAGGTTCAAACATCTCTTTTCATTTGTTATCCGATATTTTTTGTTTTTTTTTTTTTAATGTTTCAACAATCTGACTACAATTTTAATCTATAAGTTGAAAGAGGGTATTGAAAATCAAAATGAAGAAAGAAAAACCAAAAGGATTGAATTATCCTTCTAATATCCGAAACTTAAAAAAATAATTAACCGTTTGTATATGAATCCAGCTCAAATAAATTTACGTAATTATATGATCATTTTACATAATATACTCAAACCCAATAAAATGAGTTTAGAGGTTTTGCCCTTGGCGTGTGGACCTTTCGCCTTCATATGGTCCTAGTTTAACAAACGTGGAAGATTTCCTGTTCGGCTGGAGGACGCCGGGTTTTTCTTTTTTCCTTTTTGGTGATTTCGTTAGCAAAATCAAATATTCGAGAATTAAGAGAGAAAAAAAAAGTCGACTTTTTTCGATCTATCGTCATTTGGCAACGCTGCGTTCGCAAACCGCCATATTGTCGACCCGGAATACAACACAGTAGTAGAGCAGAGCGCTCCCTCGCATTCTTATGTCCCGCGCAGGCCCCGCCTTTCGCACCGCACACCGCCGAGACCCGTAGAACGTCAGTTAGTTAATGCCGCATAGCAACAGCGCGCATTGCGACAGCCTCGCGCCGTTTCTTAAGCAGAGCCGCAGCTATTATTGCACATTTTTCACAATAATAAGGAAAATTTAAAAAACAAAATTAAAAAGCTTTTCAAAACTTCCTAAATATATAATGTATTATAACTTTTCGATTATTCATGATCAAACGCTTAGTATAAATTACGTACTTCAATTGTACCTCACTTATCTGCTTTTTTTTTAAATATTCGTTTCGTCTTACACAAAGCTTACGAGCAGTAATTAAATCATTTAATATCATAATATTAGGTTGTCAAATATCTCCCTTCCGCTTTTTTGCTCTTGGTTTATAATACAAAAAGGCGGAAGGGAGATATTTGACAACCTATTATATTGGTTCTTCGGTTTAAAAGTACCTTTCTATGAACATTATTGTTTTTTTATAAGTTTCGCTTACTTAACCGTTTAGCCAATTTATACTCTATATACTCTTTATACTCTATACTATCTTTATGGGATAGGACGGGGCACAAAGGTCTAATTTGACATTGAGCAATTATGTTGTGAAAACCAAACCAATTATAACGCAAATCAAACGAAGAATAATCTGACTATGTTCAGTAAAACTCCAACTTCGTTATTGTAGAAATGTGATTTTTTGCTGTTTTTCAAAAATTTGTTACCTGGTTCTTTTTACCCCATGGACGGCGTGAAATGGGATAGGGGCAAACAGTTCCAATGTCTTATTTTTCATTTTAAAATGATTTTACAAAATATTAGCTACATTATTCAACCAATCAAAATATAAATTTCATGGGTACATTTTTTACGGAAACAACATTGTCTATAACCTTGATCTTGTTTGTCCGAAATATTCATCAGCGGAGTAGGAATAACTATTTATTTAATTCATATCTTGCAAAATTGCTTTATCCAACTTAATTTACTTTTATATTTGCTATTTTTATTTTTTACACCTTTGTCAGGGTTCAATTTTTACCTCACCCATGTGTAAGCTTTTATAGAGGATATTTAAAAACGGTTGAATCAAACTTAAACTTAACAATATACCTTATTATAAAATACTTTATGTATACTTAAAAATTATACGTGTTGAGATCTTGTAAACTAAACCACAGTGCTCACAACCGAAAAAAACTAACAACCAACGAAAATACCTTTGTTATGGATTTTCAAATATTGCCGTTCATCTCCTAATAGCGACGTCGTAAGAATCAAAGCGTCGGTATACAGCTTTTTCCTTCTACTTTCAAATATTGTTGTTAAAAGATTTCTAACTTTATTGGTTTTTGAGATATTAATGGTGGACCTTTTTACCCCACTCTACCCTATGTATTCTATGCATTTATATATTCTTTATTCTACCTATTCTACCATTTTTTTCCTTCTTTATAACTGGTTCCTTCATTCTTATTTTCTTCTTACTTCTAACTTTATTCAACTCAACAATCCAAATTCTATTTAATTACATATTAACTATTTTTAAATTCTGCTTATTGCATCTATTTCTATGCAATTTAGAATAAATTCAAATTATATTTAATCTTAACTCAACATTGTCCAGGAATCGATCCGAGGATCGGTGGATGTGAGTTGAGCAAGCTACTGACTGAGCTATTTCCGCCACATGAACAATAATGAACGAAGAAAATTTGAATATATTTGTTTTTTTTTTAATTTCAAGTTTTGCCCATTCAATACATTATCACATGTACTTGCGCCTATTATAGAAATTCAATGAATTGTTTAAAATTAGAACAGAAAATATAAATACCAATATTATTATCTTGATTGATTTGCGAGCATTTAAATAGTTCATTTGTTCATCGACTTTTGGTTACACATTTTCACGATATAAAAAGCTTTTCAAAACTTCCTAAATATGTAAAGTCTAGAAGTTTTATAACTCCTTGATTATTCAATATCAACGCTTAGAATAAATTAGGAACTTTTATCTGTACCTCACTTATCTGTTCTTTTTACAAAATAGTTGTTTTGTCATATGTTAACAAAAACTTTATTCATTACAATAATAATAACAATCACTGAAACAATATAAGCAATTAAATAAAAATGTTGCTTAGTAATAGAGTCATCTTTAACAAACTTTGTAACGGAATCATCTTTAATTTTAGAACATGGTTTCTAATTGTTTTTTAGTATAAAAATCCAATTGCAATACGCCTGGAAACTTTCTACATAATTATAAATATATTGTAATGTTCGAAAGACTTTTTGTGATATTAAAACTTAATTGAGATTAAGATTAGATGAGCTTTTAAGGTCTGCGGCGATTTTGTGAGTATGTGCATTATGGATTCTCCATAAACAAACAAATATGCGTAACTTCAAAATATAAGATACACGCAAAATTTAGAACAACACAGATAGATTTTCAGTCTTTAACGTACTGGGGGACGTTCCAGATTGAAATATTCTTTGAATTTTTTTTTCATATTCAAGCTCGCGAAATAAAATTTTAATGGTTTTCAGTTTATAAATGTAATATTTTTTAATAATGCTGAAGCGAATACTAAATATAAATGAAAATAAAAACTGAATGCGATTGGAGGACATTTGCTTATTACCACCATGTTTATCTCCATAGGGTAGAATCATGCGCTTATTTGAAAATTTAACAACCCGGATATTACTATGAACATTATATTATTAAGAATAATATTTAGAATAAATTTGTTCACTCTTTTATAATTTTTTTTATTATAATTTATTTTGGTTAATTAAGACATTTTGTATATATTTCATAATTCCTGCAAATTGAATTACTTCATTTGCAGTGCTTACATATTTGAGGGTAATCTCATAAGTATTACAATTAAATCAAATTTAAATAAAAATGACTTAAATGCGTTGTCATTATTTATATTAATTAATATAGTTTATAAATGTGAAACTTTTTTTTTACTGTTCACTTCTAGTTTCAACAATCAGATTATAATTATAATCATATCAAATAGGCATTGAAAATCAGATCAAAGAAAATAAAAGAAAAACATAGGAATTAAATAAATAAATAAATGATAATTAAAACTAGTGGTGCATGGCATCGTGCCTTAAGGTAAATTGCTGCAACTTCTCGTACCGCAATGAAATATTCGCAAAAGAATAATAAATGTTTCGAATATATTATTATAAATACTGACTGTAACTTTCATTTTTCGTATTGTATAGGCAAAATATTAAGGGTTATAAATTAAACTATGACGCTTATAAAAGTTTACATAAAATGTAAATTAACAAAACGTGTGTGGGGAAATCAAGCTAGTTTTTAAAAAAAAACAAAAGGGACTTGTCATTTTATATTTTTCATATCAGTAATATTTTATAATAAATAAAATTTATATTTTTTTATAAGTGGAGTATATACTTCAATATACATTACGACTTACTTTAATATACATTACGATTCTCATATTTCTGAGAATTATATAAAGTAAATAGCAAAGTTAAAATTATTTATTTGAAATATATAAATAAACATTAGAATTTTAGTTGAACTTGAAATTAAAATCCGTATTATTTTCGATATTAAAAAAATATAAATCGTTTGCACTTTTAGCTCCTTTGCCAAAAATTATTCATCACTTCTCCTCATCATTACGATTTGAATGTTATTTGAATAATTGAAATCGAATGCTCCAAACTCGATTTCTATTTTCTGCACTCTGGCTGCATATCTCCGAAACGGCTAGACCAACTTTTGCCAAAAACTAATCAGCACGTCTTCTTATCAATGAAAATTGATTGCTTTTTGAATTATTTAAATCGCTTGTTTCGTACGCCCGAAATCGTCGACAAAAAATTGTATCGACACATATACACACACACACATGATTTTTCTCTTCGGTATGCCAAAATGTACAGAAATTACTGAAACGTAAACTATTTAATCTCTGTAACGTAAATTTTCAATTTTGATTTTTGAACGATTACAATAACTTACTCTAAGGAAAGTTAATAATAATAATAAAATCAAAAATTAATAAAAATTATTTATAAGTTACTTGTGTAAAACATTTTTCTGTGCATAAGAGAAAAATTTATGTGTGAACTGAGGAAGATTACTGGGCAATTTTCTCTTAAAAAATATAACTAATTTTACTTAATGATTTTTGGAGACAATGGTTTCTATTTTGTAGTAAACGAAAATTGGAAGAAAGTTCAGGAAAACATAATTTTAGGAAAATATACGAAGTATTTTCAGATTTTTCAGTAGAAATTGAATAAGTTGATTCAAAACTGACAATTCAAAGTAATATGTAGATAACGAAAGAACGAATCCATATTATTCCAATTCGACCACATAACGTTGCCTAATCTCTTGCCCTATTTTTTTTTGAACATCTAGGTTTCGTAATTGTAATGAATAAATAAAAGAATTTTCGATTGTGTCGAAACGGCGGCTCTGCCAAAGATCGTTTCGGTTTCGCGCGAGCGCCGTTGCCAGATGTTGGCATCGGCACGGATCCGTTAATGCAAAAGAAGGACCGCTATCGTCGGCACACTGCCGCAATCCGCGATGGATGCAGGTTACTGTGTTATAACACAATGTCGATTACGCGCACAGGATGTGGGTGACGCGCGGCCGCGGATCTGCGTCGGATTGCGCGATCGCTTTCGCGTTTTTGCGGTCTCTTATATCAAGAGTAAAAACATACATCAACTATTCAAGATTAGTAATCGTAATTGTAACTACAACGATAATACTGCTGACTGATGATTCTTCAGATATGGATCAAGGATGTACAGTAATGCTAGATTATAAATAAACATCACGTTTGATGGCCTGCAATTTGCCTGTCAAAATAACTCTTTGTATAATAACTTTGTTTTAAGAGCAATTAAGCAACGAGGCAAAGCATAGGAGTGAGATCACTTAAAATTGTCTATTTTGCTAATGAAAAAAATGCATCACCAAGCTTTGTAACGAAAACTTATCTTTGTTTGTTATCTATTATAATCTTTCATGATATAATATTATTATCGATTAACAGCAATCACAACTATTTTTTCAATCAATTTTGTATATTCTACGTGTTATTTAAGACGCTATTAGCAGGCATTTCAACGATTGCCCAACTCTGACTGATATATATTCCAATATTAACTTCCCGTATGGTAAGTTATAGTAATCGTCAAAAAATCCGAAATGAAAATTTTTCAATGTCTTTAGGTTTCAGAGGTTTCTGAACATTTTGTCTTACCTTAGAAAGAATGGATATGTGTATATATGTATGTATGGATACAATATTTCGTCCACGATTGCGGGTGCACGGATCAACCGATTTGAATGATTCAAAAAGCATTCGATTCCTATTAATAAAGAGACTTGTTGAATGGTTTTTGGCAAAGACAGGTCCAGCCGTTTCGGAGATACGAAGCCAAAAGTGTAAAAAATGGAAACACGGTTTTCACGAGAACGGGGCATCCGATTAGAATGATTCAAAGAATATTCGGTTTGTAGTAACGGTGGAGACGTGCTGATTAGTTTTAGCAAAGCAGGTCCAGCCCTTTTTAAAGATATAGAGCAAAAAGTGAAAAAATAACAGTTTTTGAGAGAACGGAGCATCCAATAAAACATTCTAATCAAAAAACTTCTATTCTATCAATTCTATCTATTTCTATAAAAAAAATTTATTCTAATTGACGGGGAGACGTGCTGATTAGATTTCTTGCAAAGGCAATTCTAGTCGTTGCAAAAGAATGCAAAATATCAGTTATTGAGAGTACGGATCTTCCTATTAGAATAGTTGAAAAAATATTTTGCTTGTGCTGACGAAATGATTGGATTTTGGGAAGGATTTTTTTTCAATTTTCAAAGAATTATTTTTATATCTAAAATGATTCGGATTTGTATTTTAATTCAAGCTAAAAACATTTAAAATTTCTCAAATTTTTCATTACAGTACGGAAAAGTTCCAGCAATTTGCCATAAAACACGATGCTGTACACCACTAGTTTCTTCTTATGTTTGAAAATAATATTTGAATATAGTTACTCTATTTAATTCTAAAGATTATTCTAACATTCCAGGAGGCTAAATGGATAATATCCTAATCTAGCAAATTGTTTGATGGAACAATTTCTATATTTTTTAGTAAATCAGCAAAATATGATAGTTAATTTAATGTAATTTCTTTGTAGTACTATTATATTATTTTATTATTTATTATTATTATCTATTATTATTATAATTAATTATTATTTTTATGTTATCTTTATTTATTCTTATTTAGTTTATTTTTTTTTAGTTTATATATTTTAGCATAGCAGCTCATAGAATGTAATTAGTCAGATTGCTGTATGATAATAAAAAAATGTTATTCAAAATTTTGCTTCTCAATCTGATAAGAAGTTATATAAACAAGACAAACATTTACATACAGTTTTTTATTTTTTAGCTCCTCAATAACTTTTGCATTAATGCTTAATAAAACTTAGCTTCTGTTAAACTATTACGAAATGTATTTCCTGATTATCTCTGTTTTATGATAAGTTTATTGTTAGAAGTGAAGTAAACGTGACTTGGGCTACATCAGATTTTACACATACTATTTTCCACATATATTATGTGCTATTAGCATATGCTTTGTAGGCAGTTGTATTTCTTATTCTTTTGCTTATCTTTTTTGTAATGCTATATACAAAATTCATAGCGATATTTCAGATTAGGATTTTTGCATATGTAAAATATTAGACCTTCACAAGCACGATGAAATGAAAAAAGCATATTTAACTTATGTAAAAGAATATTTTAATATATAAGTTGTTCATTTTCAAAGTGAAAAAAAAATTGGAGGCTTTGGAATATTTTTTAAAATGTAATTCGAAACATCGTAAAAAAATAATTTAAAGATTATTAATTTAATAATAATTAAATAATTTTGGACGTACAGATATTTTTTATTGAACAACTTACTTATCTGGAACTTATATTAACATTAAACTGTTTGATAAAATATATAAAAATTGTGATTTTTGGCAGTTACTATACATGCTTGCTAAAAATATAAAATGTAAGGTGTTCATATTTTTTTCAAGTCAAAACCGGCAATTTTTAGTTATGATATTAAAATAACAAGTACTATTTAAGGATACAATAATTAAACATTTTTACAACAAATAAAAAACGTTTTTTTATGAATCAATATTTTTTTAATCAGTTTCAATCAAACTTTTAGTAAAAAATTTATTATTCGATTAAATGTTTGTTACATTTCTCTTTTACCTAAGATGTTATATTATGGCCTAACCGGGATCTATGGTCACCTTAATTTAAAATTATAACTCAGTGCATCGAAATCTGTTAATTAAAATTGCGGCATATATGTAAGACTTGATTAATTTTTTTTTTATTCTTTGGTATACATTAGTAAAATGTAAAGAGCAGCTAACGATAGAACACTATTCATTCCTGCTATCAAATAAAAATAGCGCACCTAATTATTTTTATTACTGCATCTTATCAAGATCTCACGTTAAGGAATACAACAACGACGATGGAATGATTCATTTAGCTGCACAGAATTAACTACATACTATGTACAATCATTTATTTAATAGAGTACAATTGAATTGTGATTGTATGAGAATGTGCTCAATAGGCACACCTGTATATACCTAATGAGTCTAATCTGACTCGTTATATAACGTGGATTAAGTCATAAAAACTATAATGATCGTTGTAATATCTTTTATAAAGTTACGTAATATTTACTCAAGTAAGTGATATTTTGAATTATACAAATGTAACTAAGAATTTGTTCACTGAATATTAGAAATTAATATCTATGTACTAAAACAAAACCTTTTGGATTCGTTGATTATTTTTTACTATATTGCTCATGGTCAGATATAGATTCTTTTTTCATTCCTAACAAAAAAAATGTAAACTTTGTATTTATATAGTATATTTTATATTTGTATAGATTCGAAATCATTTTTTTTTTCAAATATAGATCTGTAGGTGGAGAATATACAAAAAATAATGTCAAAAATTTAAAAATTAAATACAATTATAAAATTGTTTTTAATATGTTTGAAAAATATATAGGGAGGAGATAAGGGCTTGCTGTAACAGTTTTCCAACAAATTAATATATCGTGAGATCCACTGATTATATTCTACGAAATAAAGATGAATAGATGCCGTAACTATTCCTCTACAGAATCCAGTGAATCAATTCGATAACTACTTATTAAATATTTCACAATTAATCATTTTCATGAAAATGTGCAGTGTTACATCTTACCCCGTGATTGGCGCTAGTTGTAACATCTACCGGGGCAAGTAGTACCTTTAATATAATTTATGCAAATAAAAGATATAGTGTCTCCAGTAACATCTTATAAACTATACATTTCACCCAATCTTCTTCACTTGATCAGTATTGGCATAAAAATGATAAATTTCAAGCATATTAAAATACATAAAAGTTTAAATTATTCGATAATAATAACGCTTACCAAAATATCATGATAGTACAATTTTATATTACATGTCAGAAATGACAGACCTGCACAGTTCTGTATATTGTGTCGGTCTGCGGAATAGTAGCTATGACAATATTATACAGAACGGTGTACATGTACAATTGAGATAGAAAATATTTTCATATTTTCCAAGATCCTATTGAAAAACGCTTGTTACTATTTACCCCTATTACAATAAGCCCCTATTAGTATTTTGAATAATTGTAAAAACACGAATTGTAGAAATTGTTTAAATATTTGACATAAAATAATATATTTTCTATTGTTCTATAGGATTTTTACTTTGGTACAAATTATATCTTTGTGTTATCTAATTTTGTATCCATTTAATATATATGATAAACTAATGGTGTATGACATCGTCCCTTAAGGAAATTGCTGGAACTTACGTAACGAAATAAATACTGTAACATTGTATAATATTTATAAGAATCATATAAACTGAATCAAAAAGTCAAAAATATTTATTCAAAGTATATAAGTGACCAACACAAATTTAATTCCTAATTTTCAATAAATAAAATGTGCTAATTATTTAATTATAGTTAAAAGAATCATATTTTTTGGATAAGGAACATAATGGTATATGAATTTTTAGCAACTCTACTTTTTCTAGCTCAAACCTTTGATAACAAGAAATTTTATCTGTTGGTTAATAAATACAAATACACATTTTTGAATAACATTAGAAGCAAATAATGAAACTTTATTAAATATAATTTGAGACATATGCACTTTAAAAATTCATTATAAAAACTAATTTTGCACTAAGTTTGCCATCATTTCTTTTACCACTTGTAAAAAATGAACTTCCAAAATTATGTAACATATACGAAAACATACAAAAATATATTATTAACGTATTTAGAATCCACGCGTATTTGTCGTGCTATTATAATGCTACTTATAAATTTTATTAGGCCGTAATTTTTCTTGCGATAAAATCATACAATGATTGCATTCATTTTGGTGTTTGTATATTTGAAATCTTATCTAAATGTTTTATGGCATAGCTGTACGAAAAATATTTATCACTGCTGAGCGGCTACGACGTGACCTTATCTAACCCATTTTAACTTTCGAATATATTTTGTTCATGCTCTAAATAAAAGGAACCGAGAATTGCTGAAAAATTGAAATTGGAATCATTGCTTTCAGAAAGAGTTTCTAACGGAATAAATTTATTATATTTATAACAAGCCATATAGCACATCAAGATTTTTTTTATTAATAAACAGCAATCAAAATTACATAAGAACAGAGAATAATAAATTCCAAAATTTGTTCAAGAAAGTTTAAAAATTGATTATCGTGCAAATGTGCACAAACAAAATTTTCTCACTAGTCAGCAATCATCATGTTCTGGTGTTGAACAAAAGTGCTCTCTTTAAAAAAAATTATTAGTCACCCAGTAAGCGAGGAAAGAATTTTGTGAAAAAAGGCTTTAATCTATTTCATGACTTTTTATAATTAAATAAACATTAACGAATGAATGAAAAATTGATTTTGAAATTAAATGTAAAGTTGTATAGAGTAGAGTGGGTCTTAAAGTTCTCCGGGTAAAAACGTCCTCCCCTCGTATCTCAAAAACAAGTAAAGTTAAGATTTTTTTAACAGTAATATTTGAAAGTAGAAGGGAAATAATGGTTCGTACAACGTTGCTATATCGGGAGATAAACAGCAATATTTGAAAATCCCTAACAAAAGTATTTTCTTTCGTTGTTAGTTTTTTTTGATTGCGAGCACTGTTGCTTGGTTTACTAATAATTTTTAACTATACGTTTTTTAATTGTTTTATAAGATGTATTGTTGATTTTGAGTTAGATTTGACAGATTGTTTTATCTCTATAAAAGCTGGGTGCTGGGTGGGGCAAGAAGGACCGACTAAACCTTTACCGTGGCAAAGGTGTGAACAGTAAAAAATAGTAAATAAAGTTAAATAAAGCAATTTTAATAGAAAAAACTAAATAGTTTTTCTAACTCTGCTGTTGAATATTTCGGACGCAATACCAGATTAAGGTTATATAGAGTGTTATCTTTTGTAAAAATGTACCCATTACTACCCCCCGAGACAAACAGGAAAACAGGAGACAAATTTCAGAAAAACAGCAAAAAAACTCATTTCGACAATGATGAATCAACTGGTAGTTGATTTACAGAACATAGTCAGATAATTGTTTATTTAACATGTGTTACTAGTTGTGATATAATCGATTTGGTTTTCACAATAAAATTGCTCAAAGTCAAATTAGAGATTTGTACCCCACCCTACCCTATATAAATTAATTGTATTTTATATATTATATCCAATTTATATATACATATATACATTTAATAGATAATTTATTTTGTGGTTTTCTAAATGTTATTTTTTCTGCGTTTCTATTAGGTTCGTTCACTTTCTTTTGATATAAAAGTGAACATTGAGGTGATTCATAATATCATACAGATTTTTATTGATAATTCAATTAAATCTTATCACAATCTGTAAAATGGCCTATTTTTATAACGTATGATATTTTTTAATATATATTTCACAACTATTGAATTAAATTATTTTGCACGATGATTAATTAACGATAAATAGAAAATATTAAATGACATTTACAAAACGGTTAACAAACGAGAGCTTGCAATTAAAAGGTAAAAACAATAAAATTGATGTTTACAAAACTAAATATATCGTTAAAAATATTAATCAAATTGCCCAGAGCAATCAGTTTTACAATTAGAATTGTATTGATAATTCCAAAATTAATTAATGTTAAATTTCATGCCTTTCAATATTTGACACTATTTGTTATAATGTTATTCGTTATTATTTGTAAACACTGCAAATATTTTTTTATTAATATTTGAATATCATAGAAGAAAATCATAATATCATAATTATTTTGAGATAATATTTTAAGGGAACGGTTGACCATATTTCCACTACATAAATAATGATGTTCATTTAAAAAATAATAGCGACATTATTCAACCAATGCAAAATATAAATTTTATGAGCGCACTTTTTACAGAGAACACTGTAAATAATCTTGATCTGATATTTCATCAGAAATGCTCATCGCCAGAATGTTACGGAATATCTATTTATCGCTTGTAAAATTGCATTTTTCAACTTAATTCACTATTTTATTTACATTTTTTAAATATTTTACATCTTTGGAAGGGTAACGCTTCAATTGGTCATTTTTACCCCACTTAGGTGTAAGCTCTTATAGAGTTTATATAAAAAACGGTTGAATTTAGCTTAAAATTAACAATAAATCTTATAAAACAATTAAATAAGGTATATTTACAAATTATATTGAGGTCTCGTAAACGAAACAATAGTTCTCAAAACTAAAAAAACTAACACCGAAAAAAAAACACTTTAAATACTTTACTTTACTTTACATTTAAATATTATTAAAAAAATTAACTTAACTGGTTTTGAGATATTGGAGGTGGACAATTTTATCCCCGGACTTTTAAACCCCGCTCTACCCTATATGAAAATATAATAAGAACTAGAAAGGACAATCCGAACTCCCAAAAACTCGACCGTTAAAAATATTTTGTTGCTTTTTGATATTCATATGTAACAAACTAACGCAATAATTGATAAAATATACATTAGATTGTAATTCATATGTAAAAACAACTCAAATATATAAGTTTCTTTCTTTCAAAAGTACTTCCATATAATGAAAATATAAACAGTTATATAAGCAAAATATAACATCATTATATATATATATATATATATATATATTTATGTGTGTGTGTGTTTATTTATAGGGGAGCTAGGGCCATATGTAACGGGGGTAACTAGTAACAGGCGTTTTTCAATAGGATTTGAAAAATAAGTTTCCACGATTTTTCCTGTACCTGTTTATGCCAAAATTCATTTATGTTGTTAAATATGATTTTGTTAAAGCAAACTTTTGATCTTTGCTGTAAAGAATAGTATGTATACAAGCACATATTGTGTTTATAGAGCACGATAAAATGAATAAATAAAATCCATCTATAAATCTGTTCAAACGTTTTTTCAATTATATAACCGACTTTAATAACGTTTATATAACGCGATCATTATATCATTAGTAATAAAAATAGACAATGAAATAATGCTTGGCAATAAATAACACATGACTATAAATATAGCAATTAAATATCATAGTTCTCTTTTGTACTATGTGTTTGTATAAGTTGAGTCAGAAAATATTTCAGTTCATATGCAATTCTAATTAAATTAGCCGTATGCGTATTAATACCTGTTACTCTTGATAAAATTAGAAATTACGTTAGCGAGAACAATTCTAGAATGAATATATTTGAGATACCACGAAAAAGAATTAATAATTAAGAGCAAGTGGAATATTGTTACCAAAATTCATTAAGACACGTGTTAGAGAAGTTTCTTGAGGAAAACGAACTGACTTTATTGATAGATATACAAAACAAGTTTTGTGCAACAATATGGAATGCATTTTACATTAATCTACTGACGTGTGCTCATTGTTGAAATATCTAAAGAAAATCATTAACTTCATTTAATCATGATTTGATGTACCTCGAAGCAACAGTGTAGTCTGATGGCTTAGGCATAAGATAAGATAATTTATATCTTTCGAATAAATATTTTGAAATAAGACTTAAATTTTTTACCTTTTACCAAGCAGTAAAATTAAAACAAAATTTTCTGTGCTAAACAACTATTTTTCATACTTCAAATAAATATTCAATAAATCTAGGCAATAAAAGTCGATTCCTCAATGCTTAGAATTGAGAAGCTGGGAAATAATAAAGTAAGAATCTTTAGTTACCTAACTACCTTAGTAAACAAAAGTTGCTTTGAAGATGTCATTTTGAAATGTTCTTAAATTAAGTAAAAAACAATAATGCTAAACTGATTTTATTAGATTCAGTATTTCAACATTTAATGAATTAACCTACATTTAAAACAGTTTTACCAATAGAATGAATTCTTGAAAAAGGAGGTAATGCCATCAAAAAACGTCGTATTTTTATCGCCAGCATTGTCTGCAGCGATTGCCATATTAGGGTCATCATAATCATCGATTTTATGAAATGCATTACAAAGATCTTTCAAGTCGTCAATAAAAAACTCTTCACAGTCTTTGTCATATCCAATAAATTGAGCAGACACTTTCAATTTGTGTTTCACTTGTTCCAACAAAGTTAAAGGATTAAGTGTATTTGATATCCTTATAATGCCTCGTTGTTTTTCAATATCCAAGACCAAGGATAACACTCCTTTAATGTTAGTAATGATACTTTCAAAAACTCGTCGGTTGTCCACCTGCAAGTTGGGAAGAGATACAGCAAATGCGCTGGTGCCATCATTATTCCTCTTCCATATATCGAGGCCGATGTTTAGAGACAACATTTTTTTGACAGTAGCTTCTGCCATTTCAGATAAGGTTGGATTATCACTTCTATATTTGACTTTAACCGATTCCAAGGCTTCTAACAGACCAAACGATGCTGCCAAATCTTCTATCATGCGCGGATTGTCGATAAGTTTGTTCACGATTTCGATGGTTGTCATTGTAAAATTTGGATTATTGTCATCAATTATATATGATAAAAACATCATGCATGCTTCATCCTGGACTAGAAGTTTGCAAGACTCTTCATTGCATGCTAGTTTATAATAGTTTTGCAAAATTTTACCATAGTCCAGATTCAATTCCATTCCTATTATATAATATTATGTTACAAATCTCAAAAAACTGTTAAAAGTATTCAAAACTTTACTTTCACTTACTTACTTTTTTTGAAGAATAGTAGGTTTTAAAGCAATTTGAACGAGTAACGAGTCTATTACGATATTTACACGAAAAAACAAAAACCAAAGGCCTGACAGTTTAGTGAGATTGAATTACATAATTTGTTAACGTTTTTTGTTTCAGATCATTTTATGTTTCTATTATATTGAGCAATTCAATGAAGGATTTGTATGGTGATTTTATTCGCGAGAGATGTTCGTTTCCGCATTAGTTATGCATCATCATTGCAAACACTGCAAAATATAAAAATATTATATAAAAGTGCCCAAAATTGAGAAAAAGATTATAGCCAGACAAAATATTTTGTATATAAAGAGAATATGGTCAGCATGTTTTATTATACTGCAAAATATTTAACCCTAATTCTTTTTTCTATAAAATATTATAGATTTCATATGAATACCATCTGCAAATGAACACTTTGACTAAAATAATAAATCTTGTACGACGATATAAATTTAAAATTTTAGCTGAATCCATTATTTCATTACTTTCCTGAATTCTAATAATTAAACCACTTTTGCAGGCCAATAATATTTAAGAATGTTCGTTAAGTCCAGGATCTTTTTCATCATACATAGCTTCATCAAAACAATTTAACAGTTAATAACAAAGAATCAGCACAATTCCTAACTGATATCTTTTGAACGGTTTTTAAATTTTGGTTTTGAAAAAATTTGAAGCTAAAAAGTTTACACTTTTCTACTAATTAGAAAGAAACGGTTTGGTAGTCGCGCAGAACTAATCAACGCGAATCAAAATTTTAAAATTTGTTCAGCAGTTTTTGACAAAAAGTCAAATTTTGTCTTTGTACTTTACGTATAAATACTTATATATATAGTGTATAGTGTCTCAAATGTTGAATACTAGAAACAAGAAAAAACATAATTAGCAAGTCAGATTTTCTGGCGAAAACAAATTTCTCCTCCGAGAAGTTGAAAATTCAAAATCTAAAGATATTATCAAAACTTTCATCAGCATTACGTACTTGTAAGTTGTATTTATTTAATTAATTTCTATTTTTTTAAATTAATTCTAGCAATAGCTTAAAACAAATGATTAACAATAGCCTAGAAAAATATATTTGGTTTAATTATCTATCTAATATAATAAATAAATAAATATAACTAATTTGAACACAATTTTTTCTGTCTGTCTTCTTGGTAATACATATTTGCCGATATATGATCATCATCACCAAAAACTGTTCGCCACGCCCCCAATAGCCCATTGTAATGTGGTTTAGGAGTTTTACGATAGAGAAATACACGAAGTCATCTAAGAATAAGCAAGGCGTCAATAACTAATAAGAGAAAATCAATTAAAATAAATAACCAATTTTTGAAATTATCTACTACTTTTCTCGCCCATAGTGCGACACGCTAAAATTTTAAATTCTATTTCAAAAATAAATTGCTAGATGTAAGCGGCATTTTTCTTAAGGATATTTGCTAAAGCTTTCCGATATGTGTAAATAATCAATATAATCTATAAGCATTGAGAATTAGTTATTCAGATCAAATTTCAAACTTTTACTAAAAAATTGTGAATTCTCTATCAAATTCTATCTAATGCACGCAGTATATATTTAAAAAATTTACTGTCATCAGAAGCATCTTAAGTTCTAAATTCCGAAATATATCAATATTAGGGTAGAGCTGCAATTAAATATCCGCGGTAAAAGGGTCCACCACCAATATCTCAAAAACAAGTATAGTTGAGAATTTTTTAACAAATATATTTAAAAGTAGAGGAAAAAATGTATAACCAGCTATCATCTCGATTATTACGACGTTGCTATCGAAGGATAAACAAATAAACAGCAATGTTTGAAAATCCATAACAAAAGTAATTTCTTACTAAAGGCATGAGGCCTTAATATAACTTTTAGGCATACGTTACTTTATTGTTTTATAAGAGGTATTGCAAATTTTAAGTTAAATAGTTTTTTTTATATATTATATAGATTATATCTTTTATTATTATATAGATCAAATCTCTATAAAAGCTCACACGAAGGGATGGGTGAAAAAGACCAATTGAACCGTAATCCTGGCAAAGGTGTAAATTATAAAAAATGGTAAATAAAAAAATTATATTAAGTTAAAAATGCAATCTTACAAGAAATAAAGTAAATAAATAGCTATTTCAACTCTGCTAATGAATATTTCCGACGAAATACCATCAAGGTCATATGCATTGTTATTTGTGTAAAAAATGTACCCATGAAATTTTTGCATTGGTTGAATAATGTAGCTATTATGTATTTCGTAAATGCTCTTTAAAATTCAAAGTAAGACATTAGATTTTTTTGCCTCCTGGACGTCCCATTTTGTACCGCGCCCTACTTTATCTATAAACAAAGATATAAATCCTTTTATTCAGATTATTTTTAGAAGAGCGACAAATGCAAAATTATAAATTGCTAGTTTATATTTCTAGTATCTTTAGATACAAAAACCTATCGAATTTAGTTTCTCATATACAAAATGATAAAGAATCAAGTTATCTTTAACTGTAAAAGGTTGTCCTTCTCTGTCTCTGTGAGTCACAATTTCTCGACACTCCCCTAAAGGTTCCAGAATTCGAGGAATAGATGGCGAGAGAACTAAATAAAACATATGACACAATGGTTTCTGTGCACGTGGACGCCTATATTTTCCTATTACTCATTTGCAATACGATGTGACTAATTTTATCACATACTGCGCTGCTAAAAGCTACGTTTTGAATAATAACATATGAAAACAGGTTCTAAAACTAAAGATGCACTTATTTAAATTCACGCCATCAATCAAATGAATTGTTATGTTGAAAAGTGATGGCATCGTGCCTTAAGGCAAATTGCTGAAACTTCCCGTACCTAAAATTCTATTTTTTTAAAAAACCTTAATTTTTTTTGAAAACTGACAAAATGTGATTTTTTGAAAATTTTTAAATATTTAAAAAAAATGTTTTTTTGAATAATTTGTTCTTTTGAATTTTTTTTTAATTTTAAATTTTCAAAACAATCGTGCTGCGTGGCTATTTTAGAGAAGAGATATCGAAGCGCTTAAGCGCCGTGTCGCAGTCTATCGAATAAACATTAGTACGAAACCCATAGAAATGTAAACAAACTTTATACCTGTTACTAAAATCTCTATAAAATATCTGATAATTTGATGTGCATATGTCTAATAATTATTTTTGACACTTTTTTCACTTCTTTTACTCGATCTTCTAATCCGTTAGAATTTTCTACAAAAATCATTTCTTCATTTTGTCAATACAACTAAAATGTTTTTGAAATATTGAAATCGGACGCTCCGTCCTGTCAAAAACGGCTTCTCCTGCCTTTTTCAAAAACTAATCAGCACGCCTTCTTGTCAATAGGAATCGAATGTTTTTTAAATCATTCAAATTGGTTGATCATTAAAGAAGTTAAAAATTCTAATATATTCCAAACAAGTTAATTATTTATTTTACAGATTTATTTTCAAAACATGTGCATTGAAATGTCGATAAAACGTTCTACTGATTTGGAAACATTGATCAATTCATTATTCATCAACTTGGATGGATTCGTTTATTCATTCATCATTGTGCTATTTTGAGCTTCTGAATATAGACATAAACATCACAAAATTATTAATATAAAAATATTTTAAAAATTTAATTATGTTGAACTACGTGTCATTATGCATAGTAATATCGTAAGTAAAGTACCTACTATAAAATTTATAAGCCGAAATGTTTATGTTTAAACTTGCAATTGATTTAATCAAAATCGTGCTCAATTGCTATTTTATATTTATTATTTATATTTATCATCTCTCTATATTTATATCTAATACAATATTTTAGTGTATAGTAAAATGGTTTCTATTTTATGATCAACAATTTATGATAAAAGTGTATTTAAGGGTAGGTTATGGCACAGTGATCGAGCCCCTACAAGTCTGTAGTCTTTGCAACTACAAAATTTCAGGTTCAAAATGCGCATTGCGTGCAACCTGATATCAAGCAGTCTAATTTGCACATAAATATAGATCAATAATGTTTCTAAAATATAATCACAACTATTACCAATAGGCAGCTTTGTAATAGCCATATGTAATGAACAAAAAAAACTAACATGATAATTTCTGAACGTCTTCATATGGGAATTAAAACAAATCTATTTCGAAGTCTATAAAGTTCACGTTCCTGGATTTACACATCATAAAAATAAGGCTACGCTGCTGTCAACTTATTTAATAAATAAAATATAGTTGCATGTGTGTATCTAATAAAAATATAGGCTAGGTATATATTCCGTAAGCTGAAAATAAACTCCAGAAAATCAGTTCGACATAATTTATTGGATGTTTTTTGTTTCGTCCATGAGGTTCATATGAAGTGTCTGAAATTATAATAAATAAACAAAACAAAATATGTATGTTCATTATATACTGCGGTCCAGCTGCAGTATTCGACACAAATCTAGAAATTTATCATAAAGAATATCATTGATTTATACTTAGCAGGTTTTCTGCTCGTCTGTCTGAGAACTTCAAAAGTACCAGAAAAGTGTTCAAAAAGTTGTGAAAGTACTTTATATCTCTTCAAATTCACATAAAAATTGGAAAAGCACTTATGCCGATAAGGTTTGAGAAAATGATGTAATATGTTAGGCATTTGTAAGCACTTCACACATTTATTGTTAAATGTTATAATATTGATGAAAGCTAAGCAAACAATGAGTATTGATTGAATACTAATTCAAAAGTACATAAGATAGCTATTATTTTAGAAGTTATTGAAAATTGTTTTCACTTTTTACAAGCGTAAATAATTTGCATATAGTATTAATTCTTTGTTCGTAAGTTACATTTTTAGTTCGTAATTAACATTTAGTTTAATTAACTTTTTACTAAATTAATAACATCCCGGAGTGTAGTTATAGTAATGGGCCGAAAATCGCAAATAATTTTTTTTACATATCTTCACGTTTTGAAGGTTTCTGAACATTTTGGCAGATCTCAGAAGAAATGGATGTGTGAGTGTGTGTTTTATATGTCCGCATATTTTCACGTTTTCGGGCGCACGGATCAACCGATTTGAATGGTTAGAAAAACATTCAATTCCTATTGATAGAGAGATGTTTTGATTAATTTTTGACAGAAGCAGGTCCAGCCGTTTCGGAGTTACAGAGCAAAGAGTGCAAAAAATAGAAATAGAGATTTTGAGAGAACAAAGCATCTGATTTGAATGATCCAAAAAAACATTCAATTAGTAATTATGGAGGGAAGTGGTGATTAGTTTTTGGCGGAGGCAGCACCAGCCGTTTAGAAGATACGGAGTTAAGTGTACAAAAAATAGCAGTTTTTGAGAGAACTAAGCATCCGAATTGAATGATTCAAAAAACTTGCTTGTGTTGACGAAACAATTGCTTTTGGAAAAAAATATTATTTTTTTTTTTTAATTTGTATATCGAAAATAATTCAGATTTTAATTTAAATTCTTGCTAAAGTTCTAAAGCTCACTTATATACTTTAAATAAATAATTTTAACTTTGAAATTCAGTTTATATAATTCTTATAAATATTAGACAATGTTACAGTATTTAAAATAAACTATTTGATAACATTTAATATTCTTCGAACATTTCGTTTCGGTACAAAAAGTTCCAGCAATTTTCCTTAAGGCACGATGCCATACACCACTAGTTTAATTATTATCACTGATATGTTTCAATAAAAAAATTCTGATTCACTATCAGTTCAAAAAACCATTCAGAGAATTATATTACATAATTAGACTTTTACATAAAATTATAAAACAATAATCTTAATATTTAATATTTTGGTTTAATATTGATAAAAAGACAAAATAATATGTCAAAATCGACTCTAATTGAAATTAGTGATTGAAAAATATAATATATTTATGTATATATTGGGAATCCATAACGTAACAGGGTCGTGATTTCGCCTTGGATAACCTGATGTCATGCAGTAGTGATATCAATTTTCAATTAAAAACATATATCAAAAATATGTTTCCGATTGAAAATAACCTATTTCGGGCACTGCGGTATAATGGCAATAAGAAACCTCTCACACTATTCTTCCCTGAATGAACTTGAAGATGAACTCAGCCCACAGACCTGCCCTAGGGCACGTACTACCCATCATTATATATACTACTACTGCTACTACTACCAATTACAACAATTATATCATTGATTTTAGGTTTTAAATTCGTACATGTTTTTAATTTTTGTTAAATCAAAACAGCTGGTTCTTCTAAATACATGACGTGCCATTTCATAGACAAGTTTCTCCTTGTCTCAAACGTAATATTAACCTGCAAAGAACAAGTTTTATTCTCTCTATTCACAAGAGTTTCTACTTTTTTCCTGTATATCTGGCAGTTTAAAGGTTAAAAGCGCACGCTTAATATTAAATTATGAAAAATGCTAATTGGGCAATGAATCACGGCTTGGTATTAATTTTTATGAGCTTTCTACGCTCAGCGACATAAACACAACGAATAAATAAAATAAATAAAGGCTGATTGTGAGATTGAACAAAATATGAATATTTTTAAGGCTTTATGAACAGAAAAATGAAGGAAATGAAATCGTTAACTGCGGTTTGTGCACTTACATATTCAATAACAAAATGTGATAGGCATAAGAAATAAATTAGAAAGTAATGTTTCACTATCCGTAAATAGTTCATATTTTAGCGAATAAAATAGTAATAAAAAAAATTATTGATGAGAAATAAAAACAGCTGATTTCGAGTACTAAATCGATATTTATATAATACGTTTGTGAAACACTTAAAATACAAAGAAAGGCAAAAAAATACGTACAGAATTTCAACTATGATTTTATAATTTAACAAATTATTCTAAAAAATGGCTTCAAGACATATATTGCTTGTAGAAAAACTCGGAACAAGTGGAAATCCGAAACAGTTCCGGCCAAACCAGGACCTATGATAACCTTATATATAATAGGGTGGGCTTAATATAGATATTTTTAATCTTTTTTGCTTCTAGGGGCTCAGATTCTTCCAAAATGATGAAAACAAATTCTCTGAAAGTTTCAGCTCTTAATATTAACTTTAAGATAATCCGCACTTCAACCAAAGTTTTTTATGGAAATAACATGGGTAGAATTCAATTTTTTTTGTTAGAATTTCATAACTTAGCAACAATTGAATTAAAATTTTGAGAATAACATTGTATTTGCTTTTTTTTGATCATAAATAAAAAAATTACAACAAAAATTTGATATGTTTTATAAAATAAGTATTTACTTAAAGAAGAACCACGAGTGCTCTTTGGTTGGAGTGCGGACTATCTTAAAGATAATATTAAGAGCTAAAACTTTCAGAGAATTTATTTTTAACAATTTGGAAGCATTTGAGCCTCTGGGAGCAAGGAAATTCGAAAATATCTAAATTAATGTCCACCCTAATTTTATATTAGTAATATACATTATATATATATATATATATATATATATATCTTATACATAATGTATATTAGTAATATACATTATATATACATATATGTATTTTATGGAAATTGAAAAATATTTTTCTATATTTTAATAAAATATCGTATTAACTCTAAAAATAGTTATGCTGGCGTCTCCAAGATAGAATATACATTTATTTAAAGTATTTAAAATATTTAAATATATTTAGTAGACCAGTTATTCAAACATTAGTGCAGTATAATGTACATATTTAAAAATAATAAAGTAAATTTTTTGAAACAGCATATGTGTAGAATATAAGTAAGATATAATGAATAGAATTAAAAATATAAAAATGGGATAGTTGTACATTCGAGTGTGTAACATGCCAAAGGTTACTTATTGTCAGCTAGTTCTGACAACTATAAATTTAACTATAATTATTTTCAAAACCATATTAGAACCAAATTTCATTAAACTAAAGTGTTTATGGCAGTATGTTTTTAATGGCAGTATGTTTTTAATAGCTCTCTTCATACTTATATAAGTTAATTGAAACAAATATATATATGCAAACAATATTATATTATGATAGTATACTGATATTCCTGGAATAGGTGTATACAATTTGTATCTTTATGTAAAAATCAATGTATGTATTTAAGTCAAATAAAGCAAATTTTCAAAATAAAAAAAATTAAACTAAAGTGTTAGATACGACTTTAATTGCCTATTATTCGCTAATGATGCCTGCATGTCAGTTAGTTCTGAATGGATGAATGTTTTCGTAAGACATTGTTGTCGCTGACCAAAAAACGAGCGTTACCAAAATATCAAGTTCACAGAGAGCAACAAGTAAAAGAAAAAAGAATGAGGTTACAAATCCGTTAAAACGCTACTTAACTGTAAAAAGCCAGTGAGAGGCGACCGGACACCGGGTCTTATGATGATCCCCATTTTGATCGTATACAAATGATTCTATTATCGAATTGTGATTGACGCCTAACATGAACACATATTCTTTGAATGGATAATGACTTATTCTCGGTTCAATTGCCAATAGAATAAGAAAATGTTAGAATAGCTGTCAGAAATTGTGATATGAAGAATTGTGAATGACGTATCAATTTATGCCATTTAACTACGCGCAGCCGTGCGTATGGCAGAGTCACTGACTTTTCTACAGGGTCCCCATGCTCTCTTTTTAGAAATCGTCATTTATTAATTGGCTGAATATTTAAAAATTATAAAAAGGTAGATAATAAGAATAATTGACGTGTTGTATTTTAAGATCACAAATATACCAAAAAAAAACTAGTGGTGCATGGCATCGTGCATTAAGCAAATTGCTGGAACTTCCTGCACCAAAAATTAAAGTTTTTGAAAAACCTTTAAATTTTTTTTGAAACTTAGAATTTTGAAAATGTTTTTTTTTTTAATTTGAAATATGTTTCATGTTCTGAAATTTTTGAACTTTTTATAAAGCATTCGCGCTTTATAAAAACGCGTAAGCGCTGCGTCGCAGTCTTACGCAGAACCCATAGAAAAGTAAACAAAATTTGTACTTATTAAAATCTCTAAAGAATATCTGATAACTTGATGTGCACATATCTAATGATCATTTTTGACCGCCAATTTTTTTCATTAGATCTTCGAAACCGCTAGACCTGCCTTGCCAGAATTTAATGAGTTCTTTATTTTGGTAATACAAATATAATGTTTTATGAACAATTCAAATCAGATACTCCGTTTCCTCAAAAACTGAAGTGTCTTTTTTGGCACTTTTTGCCACGTATCTCCAAAACTGCTAGACCTGCCTTTGCCAAAAACTAATCAACACGTCAATAGGAATCGTTTGTTTATTGAATTATCCTAATCGGTTAATCCGTTCCCAATATCGTAGACAAAAATTTGTATCCTAACACACACACACATACATTCATTTTTCTAAGGTGTGCCAAAATGTTCAGAAACCTTTCGTAAAGATTTTCAAAAAAATTCATTTTTTATTTTTTTGCGATTAGTATAATACCCTACGGGAAGTTACTTAATAAAATCTGTCTATACAAATCTAACAAAAAAATATGTTCATTAAAAAATTAGTAACAACACAAGTGTATACACAAATTACAAAAACTTTGAATATTTGATCATTTAAAATAATCACTATATTACATACATAATGTAAAAACATTCAAGAATTTTTTTGTAAAATTCTGTATTTTTAGAAACCACGTGTATACATAATTTTATATGGACTTTGATTGCCAAATAAGGCCATTGCCGTTTGTAAGTTTTAGAAAAAAATGTATGCTCTTTAAATAAAAAAAAAAATTGAAGTAAATGGTAACATTACTAAGTGACTGCATGATCTCAAAATTGTGAAATAAGAGATTTATTTTTTCAGTATTTCTTTTTTTAATTATTTTTGAACAGCAATCAGAACCTTGCGTCCTATGAACTGTTGGGCTGAAACTTCTCCTTCCTTCGTATTTTTTTTTTTAGATGGTAACCCAATGGCTAATCCATCCATATTTGATGATTTTGTTATTAGAATTAATCTAATAGGGCTGACATTTTATTAGTACAGTAATGCCGGGCAAGGGCTATTTTCACTTGGAAACATATTGCTATCTATATTTCCAAGTAAAAATCGTTGTCACTGCTGCCTGACAACAGGCTGCTCGAATTGGGTAACGAACCCGGGACCTCTGAAACAAGTCCCGTCGCTCTTAACCGCTTACCTACGGGCGAGCCCGAAATAAGATATGAACAAATAATAATATAATTTTGATACAATGTGTATACCAAGTGAATAATCCGAATAAACATATGAATTGTGTAAGTAGAGGAGACTGGGTACGATTGTGCCAGGGTACGATAGTGACAGTCGTCATAATAGCTAAGCTATATTGATTTGAGATAGGGTCCAAAAGAAAAAAGATGTAGAATGTTTGTTCGAACAAGTTTCCATTATTACATTGAGTGAGGGCCCTAAATAGACCACATTGCTCCTAAAATGTCAAAAAACGTTTCTTTCTTCAATTTCTTTTAATAATAATTGTTACTTGTACATAGATAGATCACTTTGTTGGTGATTTTTCTGTAATTTGAACATTAGTAGATAATTATTAGCAATTAACTATTGAGTATATAATTTAGTGTGTTTTGGGTATGGTTGTGACATGTGGTTGCGGGTCTTGTCCTTTTTGGGTGAACATAAAATATGAAAGAGAGGAAAAAAAAAATTCAATGCAGAGAACAATGATTTCACGACGGTTTGTAACGCTCACCCTTTTCTTGTATGATTTGATTTCATAACTGATCCATCGTATTTAAGGAAAATATTTCAGTATTTCCACGTAGACAAAAATTCAAATTACCATTCCATTTACTTTACCCCCAGCTAAGTGGTGAATTATCAAAACTATTGCTGATCAGTGGCACAACAGTACCTAGTCTCCCCTATAGTAGAAAAATTAAGTAATCATTTAATAAATTACCAAATAGGTAAGTATATGTAAATTATAGCAAAAGCCTAATTGAAATACTAACGTATCATCGTTAGAAGAGCAGCAAATCAAGGAGTGCTTCTTTATCAACTATTTTTGGCCACTCCTGCCATAGAATACACATCGAAAGCTGAGAAAATCAAATATTGACACAGTTGCAAATCATATATTCTACATTTCTATATGACGTACTTATGCTAATAGCCTACACATCTAATGTTAATTATAATAAGACTGATTTATTTACACAAAGTTTAGAAAAATGTAAACAGCCCTTGATAAAATATGTTGCAATCAGTCATTTAATCATTAATAGAGTTTTCAGTATCTCGTTAATGATTTCATTAGTGGTGTAATCTATTATAAATATTGGTTTTATAAATATAAAAATTGGTTTTAAATATAATAGAGATCTTCTGTTACCACTTCGTATCGCAGTGCCTAAATGAGCCAACAATTTCACACTACTTATAATTTATATTATATACATTAAAAAAAAAATACATTTAATAATTAATCATTTCTGAGTAAATATCACCAGCGCAGTAACTTATGATCAACTTACTACAAATAAGCAAAACCATAATCAGTTATTAAGTAATATTTGGCATATTCTTTGATTTGTTACTTTTTTTTTGTTAAACATAATGCTATGAATTGCAAATCTGGTAACCCATTAATTTACCACAATTATAATAACTATGATATACCTACTATTAGAAATATAAATGGTAATATTAAATTCTACATATTTCTCACAATCAGTGTCGGAACATATATTTTATGAATATATGCATGATCATTTAGAGGAACTGGTTCAAATGGTAATTTTACAGATCGTAAACTAGATAGTAACATTTTATTACTTATCCTTCACACTATTTTGTAATATGTATATCGCTATTAAAATTCAATTACATCAATCTTGAAATAGTGCACAGCACCTAGCATTTAAACTCAAAAACTAACAGCGGTAATTCTACCTTAATTTGCTCAAAAATATCTATCTGAAAACACGTAGGTAGGGCGTAATGACGTTGATCTCATATTTTTGATAAAGTTAAGCCAAAATTATAAGCAGCCTAAAGTTTAAGTCATTTTGAATAATGAGGAAGGCATGTAAATCATATCTATCTCTCTTGTTCAAGACATTATTTCATATTTTTTAATCAAAATAAAGTTTAATCAAGCACAAAAGTGCAATATGACCAACTATCTATAATACGAAATATAATTCTTATAAAACCAACATCTATCGAACTATGTTTAGTAAAATTCTCAGCTTAAAAGGTTAATTAATCATTGTATAAATATGTTTTTTGTGCTATCTTTTCAAAAAATTGTCACCTGTTTTTTTACCCCATAGGCGGGTTGAACAGGAACAGCGATAGAGCAAAATGATCCACTATTCTATTTTTAATTTTAAAGGAATGTTGTGGAATAATTAGTTAATTAACGCGTCTTGGTATTAGATTAACGCAATCAATTGAATTAAAAAATAAAAAATCATAATTTAAACATCTATTTTTAAAAATAATTAACAAAAACCATTATGCATTCTAACTAGTATTATAAATTTTGTTTTGGTAAGTATTTCTGTATGATTTATCAAAATGAAACTCATTGATTTTTTATTACATATTAAGGTGAATACAACTAAAGTTTGAAATACACATATCAATCCTTCCTTCGTATGGAACTTCGTCGAAAGTCATCATTATCATCAGAGTTAGAATAACTATTTACTTAATTATCTCTCGTAAATTCCTGTTTTTAACTTATTTTAGATTTTTATTAACTTCCCGTAGGGTAGTTATAGTAATGGGTCGAAAATCGAAAATGAAAATTTTTGCATTTCTCGACGTTTTGAAGGTTTTTGAACATTTTGGCATACCTCAGAAAAGATAGATGCGTATGTATGTGTTCTGTATGTCCGCATTTTTTCGTGTACGTTTCCGGGCGCACGGATCAACCGATTTGAATATGATTTGATAGGAAGATGTGCTGATTAGTTTTTGGCAAAGGAAGGTCCAGCCGTTACGGAGATACGGAGCAAAGAGTGCAGAAAATACAAATCGAGTTTTTGAGACAACGGAGTATCGGATTTGAATGATCTAAAAAACATTCAATTTGTAATTATTGAGAAAAGAGGTGATTAGTTTCTGGCAAAGACAGATCCCACCATTTCGAAGATACCAGCTAAATGTGCAAAACATGGCAGTTTTTGAGTGAACTAAGCGACCGATTTGAATGATCTAAGAAACTTTCTGCTTGTATTGGCGAAACAATTGCTTTAGAGGATAAAAAATTATTACATTTTTTTTATTTTCAATAAAATATTTTTATGATTTACATTTGATTTGCTCAGATATAACAAGATAGCAAAAATAATGAAAGTTACAGTATTTGTAATAATATATTTGAAAACACGTTTAAACAAGTTCCAGCAATTTGCCTTAAGGCACGATGCCATACACCACTAGTTTACTTTTTTCTTATTGTTTACATATTTCCAGTGTAAAAGTTCAAGTGGTCTTTTTTAGCCCAACCATGAAAGCTATTCTAGAGGTGATTTAAAAAAACTATTGAATATACATAAAAATACCAATACAAAACCTTAAAAAACAATTAAATACAGAACCCTTTAAAACTATATTCAGGTATCGTAAACTAAATAGCACTGCTCAAAATAAAAAAAAATCTAATAACTAAAAAAATACTTTTTTAAAAAAATTATAATGTGACCATGTCTAGTAATATATATATATATATATATATATATATATATATATATATAAATATTTATAATGTGTGATGTCTAAGTTACAGATCATTTTCCTCTACTTTGAAATAGTATCGTTTACAATACCATAGCTTCACATAGCTCACTTGTTTTTGAGATAATGGTAGTGGATTTTTACCTGCGGGTCTTTATTATTTATTAATTACTGTTTTATAATTTCCACACCAATCCAAAAAAGACCAAGTGCTACCGATTAAAAATTTTATTTGGCAATCGATGAACTTATACTGCGATTAGTTGTCAACTAGAGTAAGTTTATTAGATACAAATACTAGTAATAATCGTATATGTTTACTGACAATGAGTTACAAAGTATTTATAAGGATTTAGTCAAGAAATAACGTGAAGGAAACGCTGATGTCTATGAAATCAGATCATAAGACATTAGCGCGGAAATGTGACAAACGCGACCATATATTGAACAGAATCAAGTTTCTACTATATCATCAATTTCGTTTGGAATTGTCATAGAGTAATAATAGATTCTGTGACCTAAGAACTGTGGGAACAGAAGCTGGTTTGACCAACAGATGTGCACATTGCACAGGTTGGCGCGCATGGCCGGCGTGGGATACGCGATTTTCTAAACTATAATTGGCATTTTATCGAAAATCAAAATAAAATTCATAATTTTATTTATATTATTTTAATTGCACGATAACCATAGCGTTTGAAATAACACGATAACCAGAATGTTTAAAATAGCACCATAATCAAAATGCGTGAAATGAATTTAATTAATAAATAAATTGCTAAGCGACTTCTAAATATTGGAACTAATATTAGTGTTTTAAAATAATTTCAAATCATATTAAAAGTCAATAAATTAGTATTATTTGTACTTTAGAAATAACTGTTCAGTGTTCTTAATTATATGCAGTTTCTTTTTTAAATGCAATATCCACCTAAATTATTCAAGATTTATTGCATTTTTTAGCGATATCGAACGTTTCAAACTGATTTTTATCCAAATTAATACATTCCAATATATATGAACATTTTCGAATTTTCTTTCTTCCAGGGGGTCAAGCTTCCAAATTGATAAAAAAATGTCTAAAAGTTTTAGCTCTTAATATTAACTTTTAGATAGTGCGCAATTCAATCGAAGTTTCGTATGGAATTAGCGTGAAAAAAATTTCAAAAATTTTAAAAATGATTTTTAGATATAACTTAGCGAACAATGAATGAATTTTTTTGAAAATTCCCCCCCGGTAGGGCAAAGAGGGCAAACCACAAAGGTCCAATTTGACTTCGAGTAATTATATTGTGAAAACTAAGCCAATTATTTCACAACAAATAGCAAACAAACATCTATCTGACAATATTCAGTAAAACTACCAGCTCATTCATCACTGTAAAAATGTGTTTTTTGCTGTTTTTTTCAAAAATTTGTCATCTCGTCTTTTTTACCTCAAAGCGAAGTAAAATGGAATGGCCAGAGGGAAAGAGCTCCAATGTCTTATTTTTAATTTTAAATGGATTTTACAAAACAAGAGCTACATTATTCAACCAATGCAAAATATAAATTTTATGGGTACATTTTTTACATAATAACACTGTTTATGACCTTGATCTGGTATTTTGTCAGAAATATTTACCAGCAGGGTTGGAATAACTATTTTTTTAATTTATCTTTTATAAAATTGCTTTTTTAAATTAATTTACTTTTTTATTGTTTACACCTTTACCAGAATAAAGGTTTAGTTGGTTATTAGAATTAATCTAATAGACATTTTTATTGATGCAGCAATGTCGGGCATGGGCTATTTTCACTTGGAAGCATATTGCTATCTATATTTTCAAGTGAAAATCGTTGTCACTGCCGCCTGACAACAGGCTGTTCGAAGTGGGTATCGAACCCGGGACCTCTGACACAAGTCCCGTCGCTCTTAACCGCTTACCAACGGGCGAGCCCTAAGAAAAACTGATGAATATAACTTGAAAATAACAATACATCTTATAAAATAATTAAAAAAGTATACCTAAAAAATATATTAAAGTCACGTAAATTAAACCACAGTACTCACTACAAAAAGAATTAACAACGAAAGTATATATTTTTGTTATGAATTTTCAAACATTTCTATTTATCTCCCGATAGCATGAAAATGTCATGAAAATCAAGGTGATATCTGTTTATGCATCTTTTCCCGCTTTTTTCAAATATTGTTAAAAAGTTCTTGACATTACTTAGTTTTGAAATATCGTTGGTGAACCATTTTACCCGCTGACCTTCAAGCCCCGCTACCTTATATCTCTGCGCATAGAGTACTACAAATGAAACTTAAAACAATTCTGTACTTTAAACATAATACATTGTGAAGTTCCAAAATAAAATATTAGTGAATTATTTGTTCAAGTTCAATCAAAATTAGTTTCAAATACTAGTCCTTTTATTATCATGAAACGCTTGCAATGTAGACTCGTTTGATTAAATGGGTCATCATTTGTTAGATCTAATTTAGCGCGTTATAGAAATTATGGAACACTTCTAAAATGAAATATTCGAGTATTCTCTCTAAAGTCAGATCAAGGTTAATTGCATCATTTCAAAATAAAAACAGTAATAAATGCGGTTGAAACACAGCTGTGAAGCTGATAATATCAAAAGAGCGCGCATTAGAACAAACCTAGTAATTAACTCGCACAATCTTTCACACAAAATATAATAAATTATTTATGCTAATTTGAATAAGATGTTTCGTACCTATTTATTAATCACCACAATCTAATATAACATAAATTACTTTAGAAAAATAACAGATAAATAATAATATGAAAGTTTACAGGGAGGTGGGACAGGGCAAGTAAAAACATTATACAGGCATAAATTATGGATGGATTTTCAAGAACTATAAATATTAATTGACTACATTAACCAAAAGTTTATGTATTGCTATATGTTCATAATACATTGAAGTTTATTTATGAAAAAAATATTATTTTCCAAATTGTGCTTCTTGTTTGTGTTTCTGGTATAAGGGTTGAATAATGGTCTTTCTGGTATAATGATCTTTGAAGTTTTTCATACAACGTGTTATCATTTCAGGGTATCTTTGCAATTTCTGCTCTGATTGCTTCTTTTAAGGTATACATAATTTGAGTACAGCTAGTGTTCACTCTTCTTAGTATGACCAATAGAAAAAAATCACTGGCTACTAAAACTTTAACAATTACTATAAAAGCCCTAATACACATTACTACCCTCATCTATATAAAGGCAATTGTGCTATATATTCATAAGACGATCAAATATTTAGAAATATACACGTTTGTGATAAAAATAAAGTCTACAATGAAGTTCATTTCAAAAATCTGTCATGTAAGAATATTAATGTGTTTTTTTTTAATTTTTTATATAATGCTTATAATGCATATTAAAATCTCTATATGAAGATAAAAACAAATTAATTAAATACTACAACATTATGAACAAATAAAAAAATGCAAATAATATAATATACAAATTCCAACTTATTTTAAATTTAAGCTCAGTACCAGAGTGGGAGGAATAAATTTTAATTTTTACTATAATATATTATAATATAATAAAATTATGCGGTTGTGCAAATTATAGATACTTAAAACAGAACAAATTTGACTCTAAAAATCAGAAATATCATCAATATATATATATATTTCTTATAATTAAAATTTTCTTTGTTCTAATGAGTAATAGTAATAGAATTTTGAGTTACAATAACACAAATTGATATTGAACTTTCTGCATAATTTAAGTTTTCAGCAATAATGACTACAACAATCTAGTCGTAAGGTGAAGAGCCACACTTCAAAGTTGAGGTCAATAAAAGTTCAATGGTGAATAGTTATTGCAATAAAATTATAGAAAATATATATTAAACCGCATGTGAAATGCTATGATGTTACCACAAAATGTAATATGAACTATTAAAAATGATTTTTTTATTTTTATTTGAAAAATCATATGTAAAAATTACCACAACAATTTCTAAATGTGTTTACAAGTGGACAGTTTGTGTTTCATGTGAAAAAAAAGTTTTAAAAAATTTAAAGAAAGCATATGGTTGTAAAATATTCGTTCCTAATCTAAAAATTGGAAATACTTATGTCAACATGCGACAATTACCAAAAAAAAATTAATAAAGTGAATTAGAAAAAAAATATTACTAAGCAAGACTCGATAGAATTAAAAAAAAGCAGTGGAAATAAATATTTATTTATTTAAGAGAGTATTCTAGTGTAGAAGCTTGAATTTTAGGTCATGTTTAAATCGCAAAAAACGGCTATCAATTTCTGTACTATTATTATTGTTATATTTTTTTTATCAACGTTGCAAGAGTACAGAAAAAAAATAAAACAAAAACTTAAGTATTTCCAAAATTAGCAGTGTTTGAAGTGGGGAGCCTCAAAAACTTGACACGTGACCATGCCCACGATTGCAACCCTACCAGTAATCCAAAACAAAAAAAAATTATGATAATATTGAATGATGCAATGTTATATACTAGACTTAAGTTAAAAAATAAAATTTTGAAAAAATAGTGGCTGTTTGAAAAAGTATCAATTTCTTACAGGTTTTTGGATTTCTCAAATTTTTTAAAAATGGTCAAAATTACAATTTGGAGATGAGGCTAGTAATATGTATAAGTCAGAGAGAAGTCTATAAAGAAGATTCTCCAAAAATTTCAAATAAATCGGTTTAGTTGAACTTGAGAAATCGTGGGCTTTGTATGGAAAATGACAGTTCTGAAAAACGCGTTTAAAGTCTCGCAAAATAAAAAAAAGAAGAGGACTATCTTGGTCAATCAGCTGTATCTCCGAAAATAATTTAAATTTTCAAAAATACTCTCGTATCCATTTTCTTGTATAGTTAAACTTTGAAAATATAAAAAAATCTTTTCTAAATCTAAATCTATCTATCTATTTTTCTGAATTTTTACACTAAAATAAGTATAGAGAGCCGGGTTGGAATACTATTGAAAAACGAATGCGTAATCAATAATTTCATACAAGAGTCTCATGTGAACTTGTAAACGATGAACTTTTAAACAATATATATATTGTAGTATATATACAATATTCGTATAAATTGAATATCAGACAGAGACGCAAAAATATTCGCCTACATCAGCATTCACGTCACAAAATGCTAAGCAATGTCTCACATTGTTCCACCGGCTGGTCATTCAAGGAAAAGACTAATTTATGCGTATTTAAATCAATAAAATCCAGTAATTTCTGGTTTCCTAGAACCAGAAAGTAAAAGGAATTATCTTATGCACATGATTTGTAAATTCAATAAATTTCTGTTGATATTGTGTTATTGAGCCGATCTTATCACTACCAATAATATTATTCACGTCAATATAACTATTGTATAACCTGTTTGTATTTTGAATTCAATAAAAATTATATACCGTCTATCCTATATGGTTGTATATGAAAAATAGTTATAAATAAGTGCAGATATTGTCATGACGTGGTTAATAAATAGATTATAGATACTACAAGCAGGTTTTATTGAAAGCGATGTTTTTACTTTCTAACAAGATAAAACTTTTATTAAAAATGTTCTCTAAACAAGTTATTCATCTTTTCAATATATTTCTGATTTAATGAAATGCAGTTTGATATATAATAAGAAACGGAAAATAAATTAGCAAATTAAAAATAATTTAATATTGAATTTTGTAAGAAAATGCTCAGAATCTGGATAATATCTAAAAGTGCATAAAAATAATTAAAATAAAATTAAATTAGTTGAAAAATCATTGTTAATATTTATACTCATCCTGTTTTGTACTGATTATCCCTTAGTTTTTTGTTCATATGCAGGATTATTTTTGAGCAATTTAACATTTTCACTGTTATCTGTATATTTATGCTAATCACATTGTCATTCATAAAAAATAATTCTGAACGGTTCAACTTATCTTCCATGTTATAACTATTATCAAACAAGAAATTTGATTATAAAGGACCAATTTTTAAACTTCTATTATTCTATTATTTTGTAAAATACCTTCAAAATTAAAATAAGACCTGTTTGCTCCCTGGCCGTTTCAATTTCTACAAAGATAAATTAGCTGGGAGTTTTACTGAAGATGGTCCGATAGTTGATTGTTCAATTTCACCATATAATTGCTCAAACTCAAAGTGGACCTTTGTGCCTCACCCTACCCTATAGATATGCATAAATGTAGCATAAATTTAGTGTTTAATAAATACAAAACAAATAGTAAATTGAACGTCATTGCTTTAAAGTTGTTGTTGCTAATTCTAATTGTTTAGTCTATTTGAGTTCAAAACAAATAATATTGGTATTGAGCAGAAATTTTAAAATCTGATATGAGAAGCTCTGAAATAAAATTTGAAAATTTAACTAAAGATCAGGATATAGACGTGGATTAGACGTTGATGCTGATTAGACCCGCAGAAGTTGAAGAGGTGTGGAAGTTCCAGGTTCGATAACCACTTCGGTCAGCCTGATGTCAAGCAGTTGTATTGTTTTCCGCTTAGAAAAATAGTTAGCAATACCGATGCAAGTGGAAATAGCCCTCACCCGGCATTTCTGAACCAAAAAAAATTTCATCAGTATCACAGAAATTGTAATAATAAATTCATCTCATAGAGATAGGACAGCCGTTTGCCATCTATAAAGCCATGTCATTAAAAGAAGTCAGCACAACAGCTTATCGTGACATTTCTCATTACTCTTGATAATAATAATAACTAGTGGTGCTTGGCATCGTGCCTTAAGGCAAATTGCTAGAACTTTCCGTACCGTAACGAAATGTTCGAGGAATATTAAATGTTTTGAAATAGATTATTTAAAATACCGTAACACTGTCTAATATTTATTTATAAGAACTATATAAACTGACCTGCAAAATTTTAATTATTTATTTAAAATATATAAGTGAGCTTTAGAACTTCAGCCAGAATTGAAATTTAAATTAAATTTGTTTTTTTTTTTCTAAAGCAATTATTTTGTCAAAACAAGCAGAAAGTTTTTTGAATCATTCAAATCAGATGCTTAGTTCTCTCAAAACTGCCAATTTTTGCACAATTAGCTCGGTATATCTAAAACGGCTGGACCTGTCTTTGCCAAAAACTAAACATAACTTCTCTTAATCATCACAAATTGAATGTTTTTTGGATCACTCAAAGCGGATACTCCGTTCTCTCAAAAACTCGATTTCTATTTTCTGCACTCTTTGCTCTATATCTCCGTAATGGCTGAACCTACCTTTGCAAAAACTAATCAGCACATCTTTCTATTAATAGGGATCGAATGTTTCTTGAAGCATTCAAATCGGTGAACGAAAAAATGCAGACACACAAAACACACACACACATCCATTTTTTCTTGAGGTATGCCAAAATATTTAGTAACTTTCAAAACGTGAAGAAATGCAAAAAATTTCATTTTCGATTTTCGGCTCATTACTATAACTACCCTAGGAGAAGTTAAAAAAATAATAGTAAACATTAACTATTGCGTAATTCTTATAACGTAATATATTTTATCATATGATAATAAATAATCGCGAAGAAAATCTCAACGTGATATAGTTTTTGTGCACATTGTGCAATGCATGAATGAGCAAAGCTCTTTTCAGCATATGGCAAATAAAATATGTAAATAGAGCAAAGAAAGAGGCAATAAGAAACAATGAATGCTTTCCGAAGTTGAACATAACTGCGTTTTAAGTCCGTCGTATTATTTCTCTAGGGCGATTCAAGTTTTTGTTTCCCCTGCATTGATATATCTGGCGCACAGCGGATTATGAACAAAGAAAACTTCCAACCTAGTTGTACTAGACTATGGAGATATAGTTACGTCGAGAGTTCGAATAAAAACTCGCTAACTTTATTTTAAACAAAAACTCTACTTTCGCATAACAAGATTTGACCGGATTTTTTTTCTCATTGAGCCATTGCAAAAATCTTGTATTGCAACTTGTGTCCGAACTATAATACAAACACGAATTTAAAAGTACGGTGACCTATTTTAAAATACCGTTCCCAAAGGGTGTAAACAAAGCTTGAATAAAAACTCTGAATTTCGTGCATGGAACTTGTACTGCAACAAAGACATTAAATTCGGCGGGTCCACGAGGAACAAAAGTATAAATTATAGTCGGCATATTTTTTATTTGGTATGATTTTATTAATAAATTGAATTGAATAGTACTATTATGAAAATCTAAGAAGCATATAAACCAAACGGGTTGAGTTCAAACAATATATATATATATATATATATATATATATATATATATATATATATATATGTGTGTGTGTGTATATATATATATATATATTACGGTGGTTGTTAATATAGATATTTTTGAATTCTTTGCTCCCAGGGGCTCAAATGCTTCCTAATTGACAATAAAAAAAATTCTGAAAGTTTCAAGTTTTAATATTAACTTTAAGAAAGTTCGCACTCTAACTAAAGTTTATTGGTTTTTCTTCCTAAGTAAGTACTTATTTTATAAAAAAAATCAAATTTTTGTTAAAAATTGACCTTTTCAAAATTTTATTTGTTTTATACTTTGAAATATTTTGGAAAATTTAAACTGTTTTTCAAAGCAATCGCGGTACGCTAGCTGTGTAGAAACGAAATATCGAAGCGCGTGAGCGCCGCGTAAACATTGGTATGGAACCCATAGAAAAATAAACAAAATATGTTTCTATTATTAAACTATGTGATAATTTGATGTGCATATGTCTAATGATCATTTTTGTCCGCCAAATGGCATTTTTTTCACTTTTTTTTATTGGATCTCCGAAACCACTCACCATTTCTTCATTTCGTCAAGACAAATAAAATGTTTTTTGAATCATTCAAATCGGACGCTCAGTTCTCTCAAAAATTGAGTTACCATTTTTGGCACTTTTTATCCCGTATCTGCGGAACGGCTGAACCTGCCTTTGCCAAAAACTAATCAGCACGTCTCCTTATTAATAAAAACCGAATGTTTTTTGAAGCATTCAAATTGGTTCATACGTGTTCTCGAAATCGTCGACGAAAAATTGTATCCGCACATACACACACACACACGCACACGCACATACATTTTGATTTTTTTTGCGATTACTACAACTTAATTTTTTTTCTATAAAACTTTTTATGTCAATAGATATCATGGTTCTAAAGAACATACTAAAATATTAGGGCCCTACGACATGTCAGTTTTACATGTGTAATTATTAAAAGTATATGAATTTTACAATAACAAATTTAGATAAATCGTTGCATCTTCTTGCTTCATCAAATTGAGTAAAATTATCGTGCAACAGGTATTTACATAATTTTGTAAGCGTAAAATTAACATTACTTCATGAATTTGTTATAACTGGTATATTAACTGTATTTGCTACATTTGTTTGGGCAAGTTCAATACAATAGTCCGGCTTTACCAATTAATTATGAATTCAAATATACCTCTCAATATTACTTTAATTTGTTATTCATGAAACAACTTGCATCAGTTAAAAATACTATTCATGTTTTTATATATATTTTGAAACTCCATAATAAAATGTAAATACAAAAATAAACATTTTCTAACAACCGTCTATAGATAAACATGCTTACGGTAGATTTTTTTATTTACTCCGTGCTGATAAGTTATCGATAAACCGTATTTAATGAGCGGCGTAATTAAACGCCAATGTAAAAAAAGTAATTAATAAACATAATCAAATTTCTTGATATCGTAACAACTGAACAATAGTTTGAATCAAATAACAAAAATACGCAATTTTCACACGGAGTGAAGAACTTCATTTTCGAGTGACTGAATAATTGATAAGCGAGGGTTTCTTATCACCTAACTCATAATTGCTATATTTGTGTACCGTAATGCTTATCACTTATCGCACTTTTGACGCTATTTGATATGATATTTAGTATTTTAAAACTGTCCACTTTTATTAGACTAAATAAACAAGAATGTTCATGTTAGTCTGGCGGTATAACTTGCAATCAAACAGAGAAACAGAAAAAATATTGATGATAAATAGAGCTATTGATCGATCCGCGCGAACATAAATTAGTGTTATAATAATTGTCCAAAAATCTGAAAAATGGAAATTTTTGCATATCTTTAAGATTCAGGACCTCCTGAATATTTTGGCATACCTTCTAAAAAATGATGTGTGTGCGTCGTATGTGTTTAGTGTGGATACAATTTTTTATCCATCATTCCGGGCGCACCGATCTGAATGATTTCAAAAACATTCGATTCTTGTTGATAGAGAGATGTAGTGATTAGTTCTTGGCAAAGCCAGGTCCAGCCGTCTCGAAGACACATAGTGCAGAATATGGAATCTCGGTTTTTGCGAGATGTTATATCGTGTTATACGTTTCACTTTATTGTTTTTGAGCAGCAATCAGAATACGAGTCCTAATAATCAAAGTCGTCTTATAAAAGACGACCCAATAGTAATGATATATTATTATGAAATACTTAAAGCTGCTGCTTGATATCAAGTTCCCCGAGGCAAACGCGTATGTGGACTCTGAGATCCAGGGCCGGATTTAGAAATTTGGCGCCCCGGGGCACTGACAAAAATGCCGCCCCCATCCCTGAAATTTTACGAAATTTCGAACTTTTTTTTACAGCAATCGCGCTGCTTCAGCTGCGTAGGGACAAAATATAGAAGCGCGTAAGCGCCGCGTCGCAGTCTAACGGATAAACAATGTTACAGAACGCATATAAATGTAAATAAAATATATACTTATTATTATAATATCTTTAAAATATCTGATAATTCAATGTGCATATGTCTTATGATCACTTTTGTCCGCCAAATGTTTCTTTTTCAAATTTTTTTATTGAATCATCGAAACCGCTAAACCTGCCCCCCCACAAATTTAAGCAGTTATTTATTCTGTTTTTTTTTTTAATGATATTGGACGCTTTTTTCTCAAAAACTGAATTATCATTTTTGGCATTTTGGCCCGTATCTTCAAAACAGTTGGACCTGCCTTGGCCAATAACTAATCAGCACGTCTCCTTATCAATAGGAATTGAATCATTTAAATCGGTTGATCCGTGTTCTCGAAATCGACTTGAATAATTAAAAAATATTAGATTTGTATTGATGGGGAGACGTGCTGATTAGCTTTTGGCACAGGCAATTACGAAAAATGGTAATTGAGTTTTGATATTTCTTCTCTGAAACAGCTACGCAGCGCGACTGCTTTGCAAAAAGTTCATCAATTTTCAATTTTCGAAAAATTTCAAAATACAAAAAAACGTGCTTTAAAAGTCTTTTTTTTCATTTTTCAAAAATTTTTAAAGCTCTTTATAAAATGTAATTTTCGGTACGGGATGTTTCAGTAATTTGTCTTAAGGCACAATGCCATGAGTCACTAGGTTAAATTTTTTTTCGAAAGCTTGGAAGTGCAAAAATTCGTCATTTTAAGAGGGCTCGAGAACTGAAAAACATATTTTTGTTAAACTTTCAGCTTATTTATGGAAATTTATATTAGCCAAATTGCCAAATTTGATAACTTATTAACCAATTTGATAATTTAAGTTCGGAGAGGGAGGCAAGGCAAAATAATAAATTTTAGTTATCGGTTATTTCAACCCAAATTTTGCATTGCAATCGTATTATGTTTTTTTAATTATATTTCTTGAAATAAAAAATGTTCTTAAAAAAAGTTGATTATATTGTATAGAATTTTTTTCTCACTATCCAAATTTTGCCGCCCCCCAAAATTTGCCGCCCTGGGCAGTAGCCCCGATTGCCCCTACTGTAAATCCAGCACTGCTGAGATCGGAATATCAAAGGTTTCGAACATCCAAAAACTGTTTAAGATATATTTATATTTCATACATAAATATATTCAAATAATAAAAATTACCGAAATTTACGGTTTCTTCAAACTTTAATACAGTAATACAAACGGTTGAATGTATTCTATTCTTATAATTATAAACTTATTATCTAAAAAATAGTTTTTTTGAAAAATCTGTAGTAATATTGTAGCAGTAGGTACACAATTATTGAGCAAGATGTAGGTACATTGAGAGTATTTCAATTTGTAAAAAATAGCAATAAAAAAATGCATACTGAGCTCGTAGAGAGCTCATTGAATAAAATAGCATAGTCTATTTTATATCTATTCCATATGAAATAAAACTGTTATCTAAAAGTATCAACTTCTCTTTTTTATAAAAGTATAGAATGATACTTCATTCATTTCTTATTACAAACTTTTTTAAATAAAACTGTTTGATACAGATTACTAAAAAACATGTTTTAAAAACATTTAACATAGCGATTATAAATCGTGGAACATTTCTTCCGCTTATGGTTTATTAACCTCTGAACTTTAATATCCAATATCGCGCTTGTTGTGGATTTAAAATTAATTTGTGTGAAATCAAAATTAATCTTAAATCAATGAAATAAAATCACATTTAACTTTATGTAAATTATAGAAATTACTTAATAATATACTTTTTGATATCAACAGTTTGGTAAAAATTAATGCATGGTAAAAATGTAAACTTGAAACGTAGAGAAAGCAAAATTGGCAAGTCGGATTTTCTGTCGAAAACAAACTTCTCTTCTGGAAAATTAACAAAGGTTAAGTTAAATAATTAATATTTAACCCACGTTAAACAATCGTCTATATTTAACTCACTTAGCTCTATCTTTAATCAATATTAATTTAACCAGTTTTGTAACTTCTGAAGATCGGCGATTGTCATTTAAATTGATTGAGATAACATATAATTTGAACTGCACTTCCTAAATACTTAAATTTTTAATTATTGACATGGTGTGAAGTGCAGTAGTTAAACTTTGGTCTTACAACAATAAAGTTCAAGTTTAGTTATAGCTATTTTGACTTAAAAATATAGACCAAAACATGTATTAAAGTAGAAATAGTTATCCCAGCTATTATTACAAAAAATGTTAGGTGAAAAATACAAATTTAAAGTATGTAATTGTTTAAATTTATTATTATTAGATATATACAGTAGCCCAGTTTAAGACATTTATACAATTTGACAATTTAAGTATGAAGGAAAATTAAAATAATTACTAAATTTAGTTCCTGTCAAAAATCAATATCGACTTAGATGATCTAGTGGCAATTTGCACATTCTTTAACCACAAGTGAAAAGAATGGACACGACATTGAGTTGCCTCCTAATAGCTACGTGTAAAGCTAACAAATAAATTACGAGATGCCTTAATGAAATAGATACATTGTAATTCATATGGAAATAAAAAAATTAACATTACTTCAAATAAATTGTTAAAGTACATAATTATTATTTCAATAAAACATTTTTTACAATAGAACTCTGATATTGTGGTGGTTGCATAACGTTTATAAATAAATACTTGAGCATGAAAATGCTTCGTCAGCATCCGTTGTAACTACAAGCCCATTGTATAACTGCAGATCACCTTCATGTAAACAATGCAAGCGAGAACGCAACAAAAATGATCTCAGCGCATTCAACACTAGCCACAAGTTTGATTTATCTTTTTACAGGCTGTGTATTTATGTCTAAATATACGTCTTATTTCATAGATTCATTGTAATTAAGATTTAATGATATTGCCACAGTCACTTGAAACTTAAGATCACTTATCTTCGCAAGGTTTCAAGTGATTCCAGCATGTTGCGCGCTGAAACTTTGAAAACATGAACTTTGAAACTACTATTTCAGCGCTTAGAGAATACACAAAAATACAATCTACAAATATCATATACTAATTTGACAAAATATTAGCTAGTTTTATGACTAAATATAAACAAATAACCAAGTACAATACGTGATTAAAGTCAGTAAACTTTTTTGCATTTCAGCAAAATTAATGGATTAACGTAATTTATATGGCTATGATCAGCAAAGGTCCAGTAACGATATTCGTTGTCTTAATTTTTAGTAGAGTTCGTCGGGGCAAAATGGTTCAATTTGACTTTGAATATTATGAAAAGTAAATCAACTATATCAAAACAAATAATACACATCAAACAAACAATTATCTAAATATGTTCAGTGAAATTCGCAGATAATTCATCATTCTGTAAATGTGTTTTTTCTGTCACCTGGTTCTTTTTACACCAGAGGCGGGTTAAAATGAGACGGCCAGGGAGCAAACAAGGAATTGAATTAATTTTTATCAAATTAATTGCATTATTTTTTTGTAAAAAGATAACTAAAATAGACAATTATCACGTATGTGGTGTTTAATTGCTATTATACGATGGTGATCTTCAGTTGCATAATAGATTTATATGTAGATACTGACAAACTTTTAGATTTGATTGAAAATCATTGATGCGGAACATCTAATTCTAGATTCATTAGTGGAGTGTATTTTTTATATTTTGTGGTATATATTCATAATCAAATTTACGTGTTATTATTCTCATACTTTTAGCTAGACTCTACATACTAAATAATCTGCAGGAAGAGCAGGGCACAAAAGTCCAATTTGACTTTGAGCAATTATATTGTGAGAACCAATCCAATTATATCACAACAAATAATACGTATCAAACAAACATCTATCTGGCTATGCTCAGTAAAACTCCTAGTTAATTCATCATTATAAATTTTTTTTTTTGCTACTTTTTAAAAATTTGTCACAACCATCGGGCAGATATAATATCTTATTTTTAATTTTAAAAGAATTTCACCAAATAATATTTACATTATTCAACCAATGCAAAATATAAATTTTATGGGTACGTTATTTATAGAGATAACACTGTATATGACCTTGATTAGAGTTGGAATAACTATTTAATCAATTTATTTCTCGTAAAATAACATTCATTCAATATTTTTTTTAATTTTTCACACATTTGCTAGAGTAAAAATTCAGTTGGTCCTTTTTGCCCCCCACACATGTAAGCTTTTATATGGGTTAAATGAAAATAACTGTTAATAACTTAAATATAATAATACATCTTATAAAACAATCAAATAACGTATACTTAAAAATTATATTGAGGTCTCTTAAACTAAACAACAGTGCTCACAGCTAAAAAAAACTAACGAAATAAAATACTTTTGTACCAAATATTATAATATTGCCATTTATCTCCTGATAGCAACGTCATAAGAATCAAGGCAATGGCTGATTATACATCTTTAACCTCATACTTTCAAATAATGTTAAAAATTTTTTAACTTCACTTGCAGTTGAAATATTGGTGGTGGATCCCGTTCTACCCTACTTAAAAATTATATTAAGGTTTTGTAAAGTAAACAACAGTGCTCACTTAGCAACAAACTAACAACGAAATAAAATACGTTTGTTATAGATTTTCAAACATTGTCTTTTTTCTCCTGATTACAATGTCAAAAGAATCAAGGTGATGGCTGGTCATACATCATTTTCCCTCTATGTACTTTCAAATCATGTTGTTACAAAATTCTTAACTTTACTTGTATTCGAGATATCAGTGCTGGATTTTTTTTATCTGCAGACCTTTAAGCCCCAATAAACCTTATTTATACTTGGGAACATAATTTATGCGAGATTTTATTAAATAAAATCCTTCATTTTATTATTAACTTCCCGTAGGGTAATTGTAATGGGCCGAAAATCGAAATTCAAAATTTTTACATTTCTCGACGTTTTGAAGGTTTCTGAACGTTTTGGCATACCGAACTGAACGTGTGTGTGTATGTATGTATGGATACAAATTTCCAGTCACGTTTTCGGGCGCACGGATCAACCGATTTAAATGGTTCAGAAAACATTCGATTCCTATTGATAGTGAAAAGAGCTGATTAGTTTTTGGCGAAGGCAAGTCCAGCCGTTTCGGAGATAAGGAGCAAAGAGTGCAGAAAATAGAAATCGACTTTTTGAGAGAACGGAGTATCCGATTTGAATGATCTAAAAAACATTCAATTAGTAATGATTGAGAGAAGTGTCTATTAGTTTTTGGCAAAGGCAGGCCCAGCCATTTCAAAGATACGGATGTAAAAAATGACAGTTTTTGAGAGAACTAAGCGTCCGATTTAAATGATTCAAAAAACTTTCTGCTTGTTTTAACAAAATAATTGATTTTGGAAAAAAAAATTGTATATATATTTTTTTGTTTTTTTTTTTGTATATCGAAAATAACTCAGATTTTATTTTTATTCTGACTAAAGGTCTAATATAACTTAAACAAATAATTTCAACTTTGCAATTCAGTTTATATAGATCTTATAAATATTAGACAATGTTACAATATTTATAATAATCATATATCATCAATATTTGAAAACATTCAATATTCCTCGAACATTTCGTTACGGTACGGGAAGTTCCAGAATTTTGCCTTAAGGCACGATGCCATACTCCCCACTAGTTACATTTAAACTTATCAAACTATAGCCCTTGTTGTACGATTGTTTCTCAGCGAAAATTAACAAAGTATTTCCTAAACAAATACGAGTCGAGGATATTTAATATTAAATATGTGCATAACTATAACAAAACAACGTTCCTCTGTAGGGCGAGGCTACTATTTGTCCTTGGAACAGAACGACACGCAGCGGCACATCGAGCGACCGCGGCCGAACGGCGATACGGTCGACAATAAATTAGCGAGACTGCTAATTAATTTATTAATAATGGGACCATTCCACGAAAATTATACATTTTCGATAACGACCGATACCACATTTTGCGAATGCTACAGTAGATATAAATCATAAATCCAAGCAAGTATCAAGATCTGCAGATCTATCGATTTCATTAAATATTAAATTATATAATATAGAGCATTATAATTTCGCTCAATTAAAATTGACCATTGTATACAAAAAGCAACGATACATACTATACATTACAAATTTGGCATAATAAAGACAAAGACATAATACAATTCTTAACTTCCCGTAGGGTAGGTTATTGTAATTGTCCAAAAATCGAAAATGAAAATTTTGCATATCTTTACCTTTGAGAGCTTTCTGAACATTTTGGCATACCTTAGAAAAAATGAATGTGTGTGTTTGCATGTGAATACAAATTTTCGTCGCGTTTTTTGAGAGCACAGCTCAACCGATTTGAATGATTTAACTATTGGTGCATGGCATCGTGCCTTAAGGCAAATTGCTAGAACTTCCCATACCGAAAACTAAATTATTAAAAAAAAACTTTACAGCACTTTAAAAAATTAGATTTTTGAAAAATCTTTATGTTTTGGAAAAAATTTTGCTTTTTTAAAAAATTGTTTTTTTTTTATATTTTGATTTTTTTTTTGTATTTATTTTGAAAATTTTGAACAGTTTTTAAGCATACGCACTACATAGCTGATTTGGAGTCGAAATATCAAAGCGCGTCAGCGCCGCGTAGTCGTCTAACGTGTAAACATTAGTAGGAAACCCATATAAATTACACAAAATTTGTACTTGTTATTATAATCTTTATAAAATATCTGATAATACGATGTGCGTATATCTAATGTTCTAATGACTGCCAAATGGCATTATTTTTCACTTTTTTTATTGGATTTCTGGAGACGCTGGACCTGCCTTTACAAAAATTTCACTAGTTGTTCATTTCGTCAATACAAGTAAAATGTTTTTTGATTTATTTAAATCGGACGCTCGTTATCTCAAAAACTGAAATACCATTTTTGGCATTTTTGCCCCGAAGTTTCCGAAACGGCTACACCTGCCTTTGCGAAAAACTAATCAGCACGTCTCCTTATCAGTAGGAATCGAATGTTTTTTGAATTATTCAAATCGGTTAATCCGTGTTCGCGAAACCGTCGACGAAAATTTGTATCCGCGCACACGCGCACACGCGCACACACACACACACATACACACATACATCAATTTTTTCTAAGATATGCCAAAACTAGCTGTAAGTGGAATTCTGTCTTAAGGCAATTAAGGCATCGTGCCTTAAGGCAAATTGCTGGAACTTCCCGTACCAAAAATTATTATTTTTTTAAAAACGATTAACATTTTTGAAAAAAATTCACTTTGAAAAAATAAGATTTTTGAGAAACTATAAATTGGACAAAAAATTACTTTATTTTTGAAAAAAAAAAATTTTTTTTAATTTTTTTTTTTTAATTTTTTTTTTTAATTTTTTTTTTTTTGAAAAAAAATTTTTTTCTTTATTTTGACATATTGTGGAAGATCTGAACTTTTTTTTCAAAGCAATCGTACTGCTTTAACTGCATAGGGACAAAATATAAAGCGCGTAAGCGCCGCGTCGCTGTCTAACGCATAAGCATTGGTACGGAACCCATAGGAATGTTAACAAAATGTATACTGATTGTTAAAATCTCTATAAAATATCTGATAATTTGATGTGCATATGTCTAATGATCATTTTTGACCGCCAAATGGCTCATTTTTTTTACTTTTTCCTCCATATCTCCGAAACCGCTAGACCTACCATCATGAAAATTTTATCGATTCTTTATCTTGTTAATACAAGTAAAATGTTTTTTGAATTATTCAAATCGAACGCTCCGTTCTCTTAAAAACTGAGTTACCGTTTTCGGCACTTTTTGCCCCGTATCTTCGGAACGGCTAGAGCTGCCTTCGCCAAAAACTAATCAGCACGTCTCCTTATCAATACGAATTGAATGTTTTTTGAATTATTCAAATCGGTTGATCCGTGTTCCCGAAATCGTCGACGAAAATTTGTATCCGCACATACATACACACACGTACATACATACATACATACATACATACATACATACATACATACATACATACATACATACATACACACACACACACACACACATACATCCATTTTTTCTAAGGTATGCCAAAATATTCAGAAACCTCTGAAACGTAAAGATATATAAAAAATTTCATTTTTGATTTTTTTGCGATTACTATAACTTACCCTACGGGAAGTTAATAATTAGAAACCTCTGAAACGTAAATATATATATAAAAATTTTCATTTTTGATTTTTTTTGCGATTATTATAACTTACCCTGCGTGAAATTAAAAAGTAATCGATTCCTATTGATCGGGAAACGTGCTGATTAGTTTTTGGCAAAGACAGGTCTAGCCGTTTCGGAGATACGGTGAAAAGAATGTAGAAAATAGAAATCAAGTTTTAGAGTAAATGGTAGGTTTTGAGAGAACGAAGCATCCGATCAAAAAACTCAAAAATCATTTTGATTGTGTTGACAGTGTGAAGAAACAATCTTTAGATTAAACAAGTTTTTAAGAAAGAAACTTTTTTTCAATTTTTTTTTATTTGCGAATATCGAAAATGAATCGGATTCGAATTTTAATTCCAACTAATATGTTAAAGCTCACTTATATATTTTATATAAATAAAGTAATTTAAATTTAATAATAAAATATTAGGTAAGGTCCTTTATGTTAATTCCAGTCGATTAAGTCTTGTTAATTTTTGTTTTCGTGTAAACATATATAAATGTCGTCTAATTTATAAACTCTTATATTTTGTCTATAAAATACGACAAATGAAAGTTTTGTAGTAGTATGTATAATAATCTATTTGCAAACATTTGAAATTTCTCGAATATTTAATTACGGTACGGGAAGTTCCAGCAATTTGCCTTAAGGCGCAATATCATGCACCATTGGTTATCATTTTGTTGATTTTATTGACACATAATAATGACAATAATAAACTACTATTTGTAGTTCTTGGTATTACTGAAATAATTATGAATATACAATGACAATAAAATCTTTACCATTATCAGCTATTAAAGAATACAATAGATTATTTCTATTGATTCTATATATAAATATAATATATTTCAATAGATATCAATAGATATTTCTATAGATTATTTGGAGTATGTATAATAATATTCGATGAAATATTTGAAAAAACTCGAACATTGTAGTTATTACAAACCTAAAAAAAGTCTTTGTAATACCAATCAAACATTGTTCGTGCCACATGTTTCCTGTTTTATCAGAAGTTTTGTCCAACTTCCAAAAAAAATATTGTAAGGGTCAAATAAAGCTTGTGAGCTTCTTGAAATCGTAGTTTGTGAGTAATCGTAGTTGATAAGTTTTCTGTCTTTTCATTGTTTGATTTTATATCTACATTTGGCATTAAATCAATTTTACAATGTATTTGGGTTAATAAAACTAAATCTAGTGCAAGAACCTATCCAGTGGGAAAATCCAGTTTAATGTTTGAGAAGAGTTAGATTTTGTACATTTAATATATAATATCATTTAATTAGAAAAATCAGAATTTTCATGATATGATTTGATTTTATTGAGCTTAGCAGATGTACAAATGATTATACAAAGTGAACATGTATTGAAGGCAATGTAACAAATGAATTCTAATGTAGGCATTTAAGAATATATATGGAATACAGAGTATTTTTATTAAGATTGAGAAGCAATAATAAATGCAAATTTGTCTTAGAATATATTATGTTCATAGAACGTTGTTTAGTTTGAACAACGCTTTTCATTACAAATAGTTAGGAAAAACAATAATATAATATATTTATATTTATTATATAATTAGCATTATAAAAACATAATACAATTTGCATTATGTAATTGTTAACATACGTAAAATTATTCTGTACTGATAGATTTATATATTTTTACGTTTCAGAGGCTTCTGAACATTTTGGCATACTTTAGAAAAAACGGATGTGTTTATGTGTGCGGATACAAATTTTCGTCGAAGATTTTGCAATTTGAATAATTAAAAAATATTCAATTCATAATAATGAGGAGACGTGGTGATTAGTTTTTGGCGAAGGCAGGTCTAGCCGTTTCGGAGATACGGAGCAAATAGTGCCAAAAATGGTATTTCAGTTTTTGAGATAACGGAGAAGTCCGTTGATTTGAATAATTCAAAAAACATTTTACTTGTATTGACAAAATGAACATCTGGTAAAATTTTTGTAAAGGCAGGTCCAGCATTTTCGGAGACCCAATAAAAAAGTAAAAGGTAATGCCACTTGGCAGTCAAAAATGAACATTAGACAGATGCATAGTTTTATCAGATATTTTATAAATATTATAATAATAATTACAAATTTTGTGTATATTTATATGGGTTCCGTACCAATGTTTACACGTTGGACGAGCTATGCAGCGTGATTGCTTGAAAAAAAATGTCTTAAAAATCTAATTTACTCAAAGTTTTGCAAAGTTTTTTTTAATAATTTAGTTTTTGGTACGGAAAGTTCCAGCAATTTGCCTCAAGGCACGATGCCATGCTCCACTAGTTTATAACCTGTTGGACTAATATTTCAAGATTAGTATCCCAAACAGAAACAAGAAAATTAAAAGATAATTTTTACTGCAAGAACTTCAAGTAAAATCTTCCTTATTATGTGTACAATGAAACCTGTTTTGCCTAAAAAATAGGCAGCAGTAAGATTTCTGTAACAGAGATACAGTCCAAAGCTCAAAGATGCACATACTATTCTATAATACATCCTTTAATTATTGCAACTAAAGTTTAAATTTATTCATAAAATCAGAACAAATAGATTTTGCAATAATCGTAGAGAATTCCAACATAACATTCATCATAAAATCTATTTCAATAAGGCACCTCGATAAATCCACGTGCCGGGAAGTAAAATGAAACGCAAAGTCATAAAACTGGAAAATATAAGTTGAGCTTGACAAACAATATGCAGCAACACAATTGATGTTTCATAAACGCTTCATACTAACTTTGTTGCTTTAATTTAAATGCGAGCTTACGACAAATTCCCGAAGATAAATTTAGTTGGAGTTACAGTTTTGGCAATGATCGAATATTGAATTGCTCTTTTTTATTTCAGCGATTATGTTAAAGAATCCAAATGACTTGAAATGGAGCAAATTGATGAAACAAATTTATAGCTCGTAAAAACAGTAAAAGTTTATTCTTGCATATTAAATGTCCATTACCCGACGAAGGAAAAGGCTTAACTCGTGTTTGAAACTACTTAGGACCCAAGGAGCTAAATGACTCCCAAGGTGATATAAAAAGACCATTCGCAGACTTCTAGAGTACTACGACGTTATAATAAATAGATAAGAAATTGGGATAAGCGTGTCTAAGTAATAGGTTTGAAATAAAATTTATATCAAAATATATATTCTAAGAATAAGAGAAAAAATTTCTGCTTATTTAAAACATAGGATTTATTCAGAAAAACATGTTATCTTAAGGTCTGAATCATTTAAAGTGTTATGTTGGAAAATCATAGACATTATACTACATGGACTGCTAGTCCTCACATGTTTTAACTTGTATAAAGTGTACAGAGATAGAAGAGACTGTGACATCAATGGCTGAACGAGCGTTGCCGACAATCGTCGGAACTCCCCCGATTAATTAAATGTTATATGTCATATGTTTTATTTTAATAATATAATTGCAATTGTGATGACTGATAATTTTGTAAGAAATGATATTAATAATATTTAATAATATTCAATCATAGGAGTTAATGTTATTCCAAAATTTTTAGTTTAATTACTAGTATTATTTCAGTAAGGCAATTGTGTAGACTGATAAATTTGTAAGAAATGTTATTAATAATTCCCATGTAAAATAAATGTACATAAATTCGAATCCATCTGTTAAAAACGGTTTATATATTATAAGGTCTATGCATATGACGTTTAATCATTCGAAAGTGTTCCAGGAACCACTACAAAGACTAATTCTTTCTCTTCACGACAATTTAACAATTTCAAGCACACGATTTAATTTTAGGTTGGACATGTGACATATGACATATGACATTTAATCAATCGGGAGGGTTCTACTATTGTCGGCAACGCTCGCTCAGCAAGTGAAGTCACAGTCCCTTCTATCTTTATGCACTTATTTTGCGCTCGACTAGTCGATGTAGTTATAAGGTGTATGTGAAAAACCCATACTGAACTATTTTGCCGACAATTTGTTGTTAACTGTATAAAAAATAAAACAAATTGCTTTATCAATTTTTATATATAGCATTTTACTTAAAACGCTAAAAACAGAACAATTTTTATATGATCATATGTCCAATTTCTCTTATAGTAGCGGGTCAATCGTCATTAATAAATCAGTTGAAACCACTTTTTACACAAATCTATGGCGTTTAGTATCGATTGTAGCTTTACTATCAATTATTTAACAACTAATGTACACCCGCCTGTCTCTTCTATAAGCATGCTAAATTATTTATCGAAAACCATTAAATTACTTCCATGCTAGACTTTTTAATCGAACATATTGGGTTGAAAACGCCAATATTAATAAGAATTAAAAACAAATTAAATATTTAAAATGTTATTAAAGTTCAACGTACCTGGTTTTGTAGAAGTGAAGCGTACATCACTATAATAAAATGTCCTTTAATATCTGAAAATAAAAATATGATATATTAAGTACTGTTTGTTAATAAACCATTTCATAAAGATATATAATAAAAAAAATTGCATAGTAAACAAAACATAATATTGTATATCTTTATATATATATATATATATATATATATATATATATATATATATACATATACAGGGCCGTGCCTGGGTATGTGGCCGCCTGCGTGCGAGAATTTTTTGGCCGCCCTTGAAAATAACATAATAGGAAAATATCAAATATGTTCTCGACTTGTAATTTTTATATTTTCTTTATGTTCCTAGTCATTCTGAACCGTTCGAGACCAAATTTGTAACTAGCTGTAAGTGGAATTCTCTCTTGAGGCAATTATGGCATCGTGCCTTAAGGCAAATTGCTGTAACTTCCCGTACCGTAACGAAATGTTCGAGGAATACTGAATGTTTTCAAATAGATTATTATAAATATTGTAACATTGTCTAATATTTATAAGAAGTATATAAACTGAATTTGCTAATTTAAAATTATTTGTTTAAGTTATATTAGAACTTTAGTCAGAATAAAAATCTGAATTATTTTCGATATACAAAAAAACTAAGACTAAAAAAAAAAAAAAAAAAAAATGGAACCAAATTTTTTTTTCCAAAATCAATTATTTTGTTAAGACAAGCAGAAAGTTCTTTGAATCATTCAAATCGGACGCTTAGTTCTCTCAAAAACTACCATTTTTTACATATTTAGCACCGTATCTTCAAAATAGCTGGGCCTGCCTTTGCCAAAAACTAATAAACACTTCTCCCAATCATTACTAATTGAATGTTTTTTAGATCATTCAAATCGGATACTCCGTTCTCTCTAAAGTTTTTGAAAAAATTGTATTTAATAAACTAATTCCATCGATAAAATCTTTAATTTCTAATAATTAGCATGGTTTCATGCCTGCTCGTTCCACAACTACTAATCTAATATGTATTAAACAATTTCTAGCTGAGAATCTTGACATTAACGGACAAGTCGATGTAATTTACACTGATTTTAGTAAAGCTTTTGATAAAATAGATCATAATATTCTTCTTACTAATAATTATCTAAAATTGGTTTTAATACTTCACTTACTTATTTCTTTAAAAGCTATCTTCAAAATCGTAAACAGTTTGTTTTTCTTAACGGATTTTTAAGTAACTTTGCAACTGTCAGCTCGGGTGTGCTTCAGGGGTCCACCCTTGGTCCTCTTTTATTTAATATTTTTATTAACGATATATCGGAAGTAATTAATTGTTCTCATCTATTGTTTGAAGATGATCTCAAGTTATATCTTAAAATAAACTCATTAGATGACTGCCTAGTATTGCAGTCTCAACTAAATTCAATTTACTCCTGGTGTGTTCAAAATAAACTGGATCTGAATATTTCTAAATGCAAAATTATTAGCTTTACAAACAAGCGCGTTCCGACGCATTTTGATTATAAAATTTCTGACACCTGCATAGAAAGGTGTGATAAAATATCTGATTTAGGCATTGTATTTGATTCTAGTTTGACTTTTACAGATCACATATCTAATATATGTAACAAGGCGTAAAAATCATTAGGAATAATATTAAGAAACTGCAAACAATTTGAATCTAATTTGTCACTAATTAGCTTATACTATGCAATTGTACGTTCAAAGCTGGAGTATGGATCGATGATTTGGTATCCTAACCATAGCAATAATTCAGATGCGATAGAGAAGGTTCAAAGAAAATTTCTAAAATATCTATATTTTAAAACGCACAAAATTTACCCTGAACGAGGTTTCGACCACAATATTTTACTTAATGCATTCTGCGTAACATCTCTTGCTACACGTCGTTTCACTGATAGTATTTTGTTCCTGCATAAACCATGTAATGATGCCATAAATTGTCCTCAAATTCTCAAAATTTATATAATATATATATAAGTTACTTATAAGTTATTTCAGACATAACATTAATTAAAAACTGAGTAATTAAGATATCACAGCAGGTTTATTGAATCCTTTCAATTTGGTCTGCCTTCGAGACCTTCTTTCAACGGAAAAACTAATAGATATCGTTAAAAGGATTACAAGATTCAGTGTAACATTCGTAGTATAATCTTATGATATTAATCATATAATCTACTTCTTACAGAAACACACTAGTACACATAATACTTATGTATTATTAATATTTAACCACTGTGTTTAAATTCAAGCAACTATTAGTTCGAACATTAAAGCCAAATTTGATCTAAATATAAGTAATAAATATGAGTGTACTAAATGTAAGTAATGAATATGAAAAATATTTAAATAAATGCACAAATAAAATGCGCAGTGTTCTTAAAGTTGAAAATCTGAATGTGAAGTCCACTAATACCTAAAAAACAAGTAAAGTTACAAATTTTTTAACAACAGTATTTTAAGTAGAGTAGAGCATTTTAAGTATACGTTTTTAATTGTTTTATAAGAAGTATTATTAATTTTAATTAAGTTAGATTCAACAGTGTATTTTATATAACCTGCATAATAGCTTACACGTGGGTGGGGTAAAAAATCAACTGAATCTTTACCCTGGCAAAGTTATAAACAATAAAATATATGAAATAAAGTAAATTAAGTTAAAAATGCTATTTTACGAGAGATAAATTAAATAAATTGTTGTTGCAACTCTGCTGATGATCAAGTTTATTTATGCACAGCGTTATCTCTGTAAAAAATGTAGGCACTCGTAAAATTTAGATTTTGCATTGGTTGAAGAATCTAGCTATTATTTTGTAAAATCCATAAATAAAACATTGGACCTGATTGCCCTCTGGTTATCTCATTATACCATGGGGTAAAGAAGACCAGGTGATAAATGAAAAACAGCAAAAAATGACATTCCTATGATGATGAATTATCTGGGAGTTCTACTGAACATAGTCAGATAGTTGTTTGTTGTTGTCATATAATTATCTGGAAGTTCTACTGAACATTGTCAGATAGTTGTTTGTTTGTTATTGTCATATAATTGGTTTAGTTTTCACAATATAATTGCCCAAAATCATATTGGACATTTGTGCCCCGCTCTACCCTAATTCAAACTAATAAAATAAAATAATTGGTTGTTAGTAAAAACAAATTCTTTGAGTAAAAATATATCATAGTAATACAAAAATATTTTTATTAAAAAGTTGGTATGTGGAATTTTACGATCGAACTGGTATGAAAACAAATCTATAAAAGCTCATATCTATTATATATACAATGCTATTTGCTCGTGAGAGTTTTCTCTTTGATATGCAAAATAATCTATTCGAGAATGAATTTTAAAAGGTTTATATTTTTCAAGCTGATATGAAAATTTAAAAGCGGAGTTTCCTGAAAATGTTTTTGAACAAATAATATTTTGGTATTGAGATGTGCATATCTGAAACAAGGTTTGCAATTATTTCATTATATTATGCAACACCATAATATTCACGCTTCGTCATTTTTGTTCTTCTCATTAGAGACTTGACGCTTCAAGGACTGATGTGGGAAGAATGGCATATTATTGCTGAGATAATACAATGCACATGTTGATCATCTAATAACTTCCTCAAATTGTTAATCGTATTCGATAAGCAGTAATTTTATCTGAAATGAAACTAAATTTGGCTTAATCTAACCTGGTCATTCTATTAAACAATATTTTATATTTTACTAGAACAAAATATTTTACCAGAGCGCTTGGTCTGATGTTTTCACTCGTTCTTAATTTTCTGGACACCAATCTAATTGGGAACCGTTATTCCGTTATGGTTACACATTCGATTTGGATATAAAAACTTGGAATTAAAAGTTTCGACGAGTCATTTTCGTTTTGCTACAAAAAAAGCTTTTTACATTTCAAATTTAACGCAGATGTTAATCAGTTAACTGTGGCGCTATCATGATATAGTACGCTTAGTTTTGTGTTGTCCGAGTCGCTTATGACGAGTATATTCGTCAATCACAGAGTAAGTTGCGCTGATAAGGTATCGAGCAAAAAAAAAGTTTTCTTTTACAAAATTGACAAATATTTTTACTACAGTTTACCTCTTTGTCAGCATAAGTATGTAGGGTAGCTAGGATCTATTTGTAACAGCGGTAACTAGCAACATACATGTTCTTTCCTTTTTTTATTAATTATCATCAGAACATAAAAAATAAATTCTATAAATTATTTTTATTTACATTATTTACATACAATTATAGATAGTATTTACTCCAGTGGGTAAATACTATTAGGTACAATTTATTGGATTAAGTTAATTGACTATAATTATTTACGTCTTCTAAATTCTGGTGCAAGAAGCAGCAGAGCAAAAAGCGGATTGGGATGGTTTTCTAATTTGTGATGGTGATTGGTCGATCTTGTTTTTAAAGAGTCTTCAGTATATAGCACATTAAGATCATCGTGAAGAGTTTTATTGCTCACGTACCATAGTGTGCCTGTTATAATTCTAAGTTTTTTTGGATTGTGTACCAATGCAGCATTTGACTTGCTAGAGCATCCCCATAGCTCTATCTCGTATGACCAAATAGGAATAATTATTGTTTTATAAACCAGTATCTTATTTTCTAGTGCTAGTTTTAAATTTATCCTATCAGCCAATATAGTTTTCTCACTTTTGATTTCATAGATTTTTTTTTTTGATGTGATGTTTCCAGGTTAGTCGTCGATCAAGAGGAAATGGCAAACAACATACGTATTTCAGTAAGACTTTAAACGACAATAATTTTTTTTTGTCTTGATGGGATATAAAAACTGTCCTGCATACTATTGTCATAGCTACTGTCCCGGAAGACGATTCAGTAAACAGAATTGTGCAGGTGCGTCTTTTATACAGGTAATATGAAATTGATCTATCATAAAATTTCGGGTTGCGTTATTATTATCTACTAATTTTAAATTTCATATATCTTATTTCATCTCAAATTCATCAATAGTTGAAAATATGCAACAAATTTTGTGATTGCTAAATTGTTTCATTAGTTATCTTGATTAATGTAAAAAAATCACACCTGGGGTTAGTTGAAACAAATCCTTGAGGCTAGTTGGAACGTACAAGAATGATATACAGATTTAAGTGAATTTGACTGAATGGAATGTATAAATTGTAAGATGTATGTTGTGTTTGAGGAGACAATATCTTTCATTAGAATTATGATAATTGTAGTTTGAGATTAATTATGATAAAAATTTATATTATAGGAAACAATATATAATTTATTTGTATTAATTATTGTTTGAGTTGATGTATGAAAAGAAATACTTAGTAACAAATCTTTTTTTTAAATAAATTATCAGATGATGCATTGTTGTTGTTTTTGCGTCGTTACTACTTGACTTGGCAGACGTTGCAACTAGCCCCATACACAGGTAAGTTGTAACATCGCACTTGAAGTGATGAACAATAGTATTGAAATTATCTTCACTTGATTTGGTAGATAAATAGGTAAAGCATCTATCTAATTTTATTTAGTATAGAAATATAATCAATAGATCTCATGATAAATTAATTTTAATAAAGACTGTTAAAACAAGCCTCTAGGTCGCCTATTACATACCCATTAAACTAGAAACAGATTAAATTCAATGAAATATTATACATGTAAATGTAAGAAAGTAAAAATAATTTTTGATGAAAAGCAAAAACAATTTTTTCAAATAAATAAAATAAAATTTTATTTGATTAGTTCAATCTTAATTTTTATTGGTTACGTATAGTATTTCCACATTTTGGGAAGTTTATGCAACTTGCCACAAGGTAAAAACGACTACTTATTTATACAGTCATATCCTCAAAATGACATTTCAGAATGTATTCTGCTTTTTTTCAATTTATATTTAAATAGTTAATGGACATTGTTTCATATGCATGACGAATATACTCGTCAATATATTTAATTCTGCTACTTCTTCATTATTTTCATATTCGTCAATCATAGTAAACTGGTTGAGATGGATTTTGATTGTAAGATAAAGTCACTTTTCAAAAATATTTCAGATCCTTAAAATTATTAATTCTGTTGTGCTAATCTATAAAATTTATGAGTGGTAACAAATCAACAAATGTCAGCGTGGATATATCAGATTTTTTGTGGCGACAAAGAATGACCCTGACATGTAATATAGTTTGATATATTGAGTATCTAACGACACGAAAGAATGAACGTGATAGTTTATTACTGTAAATAAAAGATATAGCCTTGTTAAAGCCAAATTGGATCTAGAGAAAATACTCTACTAATTGAACATCTTATGCATATCATAACCAAAATGTATAGATCAGCTTATCAAAATTTGCATATGAGAGGAATAAAAATTGCGATATATAACCTCCTTATGTTAGGCAACTCAAAAACTATAATTATAATCACGACTCGCTACATTTTTCTTCTAATGTTCAATTCAAAAGAAAAAAATCATATCGTTTATAGAAAATAATCCTTCGCCACCATTGTTGCATCTAATAAAAATTTATCAGTAAGTAAAAGAATTATTCTAATAATAAATTTATCAAATAGAGATCATAATCGTTGGGTTGTCCTCTATAGAACTACATCATTAAGTGGTCGCCACAAATAGCTCATTTATCATTTCTGATTGCTGTTAAAGTAATTTAAAAAATATATGCGTTATATGAATTTATGATATTTTGTTCATTTATTCAAGACGTCAACAACATTATTTTTGATCAGAAATAGTTTTGTTAATTTACCAGTTAGTTGAGAGAAAAGTAAATTAAATACTAATTTGAATATTTGTCTATGTGCAAATACTGAAATACTGTCCTTGAATACGATACCTAAAACCAAATCATACAAAAAAGGCGAGTTTCACAACCGTTCTGGGGGTGTGGACGTGAGACATAAAAAAAGGTTTAACTAGAGGGGTGGGTGGCATCGTGCTTTAATGCTAATTGCTGGAACTTCCCGTACCGTAACAAAATGTTCGAGAAATACTGAATGATTTCAAATAGATTATTATAAATATTGTAACTATGTCTAATATTTATAAGAATTATATAAACTGAATTGCCAAGTTGAAATTATTTGTAAAGTATATTAAAACTATAGTCAGAATTAAAAATAAAATTTGAATTATTTTCGATATACAAAAAATTAAAAAAAAAAAAGTTGAGACAAAATTTTTTTTTCCAATATTAATTATTTTGTTTGTGTTTGTTAAGACAAGCAAAAAGTTCTTTGAATCATTTTAATCGGACGCTTATTTCTCTCAAAAACTGCCATTTTTTACATAATTAGCTCTGTATCTTCGAAATGGCTGGGCCTGCCTTTGCCAAAAACTAATAAACACTTCTCCCAATCATTACTAATTGAATGTTTTATAGGTCATTCAAATCGGATACTCCGTTCTCTCAAAAAGTCGATTTCTATTTTCTGCACTCTTTGCTCCATATTTCCGAAACGGCTAGACCTGCCTTAGCCAAAAACTAATCAGCTCTTCTCCCTATCAATAGGAATCGAATGTTTTTTGAACCATTCAAATCGGTTGATCCGTGCGCCCGAAAACGTGATTGGAAATTTGTATCCATACATACATACATATACACACACACACACTTCCATTTTTTCTGAGGTATGCCAAAATGTTCAAAAACCTTCAAAACGTCAAGAAATGTAAAAATTTTCAATTCCGATTTTCGGCTCATTACAATAACTTACCCTACGGGAAGTTAAAAAATAAGAGCTATAAACACCAAAGTGGTATATAACGACTTTTATTGTCAGAAATATGTAACTGAACATAATAATTTTAACAATTACAAAGCTTATGAATATAATATAATACATAATTTTAAACAAAGGTAAGAAATAAACTAAACTATGCGCTACTTTCCTTCTTATAATAACACTAGTCGTGATGATTACTTATTAATTATAAGTTTCTTATTTAAAATCAGTCAAAAATGTAAACTAATAATTATTCTATTAATCAGTCAAAACAGTACAGTAACTATGTATCAATATACTGAGATATAGTCAGAATCATCATTACAATGGTGACAAATGTAATACTGACTTAATCCATTTCACGCCACCTCTACTTTCAGAATATGAGCTTCCACAAACCATATAGAATGTTTCTTCTTTTGTATTGTTTTTACCATTCCCTTTATATTTCGTATTTTGTCTTATAATTAGTTCAGTTTGTTTTTTCTACACAGTACTTAGTCTCCCCTACAACTACTGTGAAAAATACAAAAAAAATGATAATTGTATGGCAAAGAGAATTTTTATACAAAGTCGTATAAATAATATACATAATATAATTTGGCCGTACACCATAAAATTCGTGTGAAAAGAAAAATTTCCATAAATGTACAACATTAGTCAATAAACAAAAAATACGGCTCTCTTGGTGATACATATTATTATTCTATTATCAGTATTATATATTAACCGTAATCCGTAATCGAAGCAATTTTTCCATATAAATACATTGAAATGATATTAATTCGTTCCAGAATAGTGTTTTTTGATAATAAAAATAAATGAAACTTCATGGGTAAGATCCATAGACCTTATTATTAGATGGACTGCTAGTCGAGCGCAAAATAAGTGCTCAAACATAGAAGGGTATGTGACGTCACATGTCTGGGCGAACATTGCCGACGACAATCGCGGACTCTTCCGATTGTGGTCTTCTTCTAAATATTATATGTCATGATACATGTCATGTCATATGTCATGTTTTATTTTCATAATATAGCAATTGTGATGGCTGATAATTTATAAAAAAATATGTTAATAATATTTCCCCTGTGAGATAAATGTACATAAAATTGAATTCACCTGCTGAAATCGGTTTATATATTACAAGAGTTATGTTATACAAGCACGTAACATATGACATGACATTTGATCAATCGGGAGAAGTCCGCGATTGTCATCGGCAATGTTTGCTCAGACATGTGACGTCACATACCATTTTTTGTTTGAGCACTGTATACAATGGAAAACATGAGGACTAGCAGTTCAATAGTGTAATGTCTATGGTAAGATCAAATACCTGCTCTGCAAAAAAGCTTCATACTTCATACTTGATTATATTTTGTATTATGCGCTTTCAGTATATACTATTTTCCTCAGTTTGGATAATGTTCAACATTCCTTTTGAGTTATTGTATTCGCAGAAAAAGCGAAAAAATGTTTCTGGCATACCTTGAAAATGTTTATATGGAGTATTAGTGTATGCATTTATGTGGGAATCTGCCACATTATCATCATTAACTGAAAGGCTGAACTGACATTTTCAATAGAGAATAGTTTGATAACATTTAATTTTAGTAAATGTTTATTTAACAACATTCATCAAGTCATAATTTTTCAGTATACGTATTTTATCACAATTAGTTTTCTTACTTAAATTTTTATAGAGAGTATTATATGAGAATTTTTTAATTTCAGATATGGATTAAAATTCGCAATAAAATTCAATTCAGTGTGCAAATAACACCATTGCTTATGCAACATTTCTAACCATCTTATTTGAAGTATTTTCATATATTTTCATTGAATATATGTAACTTATCGTTTGAAACTAAATTCGTTCATTTTTGTCAAAGAAAATTAGAGATTTTAGTAAGTTCAAAAAATCATTATAGATCATCTATCACGTTGGGGATGATGCTTGATTACATGGTTACATGCCATTTTAATCACAGTCATGAGTGCGATAATAATGATCGTCGCAGTCGGTTCGTCGTTTAAATCGAAGTTTGCAGGGCTCACAGCAGAATTTATTCCGCGGGCACAGGTAGTCCACGTGCTTCACGAACTCCTCCTCGTCAGTGGTGCCGAAGCCACAACGGGTGCTCCGACAACGGAAGAACTGTCCACTGAATTCTAATTTACGAATGCGCATCTCTAGACCCCTCTCCATTAAACCCAAAAACATATCGACTCTTCTATCTAAATTTTCGGGCGTTTCTTGTTGTTGCACTACATTTTGAGGTCTCCTGTACTTCTCCGCTACGTCTATCCGCCTTCTTCGATACTCCTATATTTGGAAGATTCTATGTAGTTACATTTTAAACAATACATAGGCAGATAGCTTTTATAAATCGTTACTGGTTGTATATAATAATGTTCAATTAATTAATTTTGAGAAGGGTGGAGAAGGTTATATGAAAGGACAAAGTGGGTAAGTAGATTGTTTTGCGGTTTATTGGATTCGTATTTTGAAACTCGATTTGGTTCATATTATGAATATAATATCTGACGAACTAGCTGCAGTCGATTTACTGCATGTGCCAGCACATAGAGTATTTAACCATGGGAAGAAGATATATTGTAAACATAAAACTAAAAAAGCAAAAAGTGATGTTCACACACCATAGATCTGCTTACAAATTGTAATTATTATCTACTTCGCAATATACTATATTTTCAGTTCTTAGATTTGAGAAATGTATAAGCAAGTGTTGTAAATCACAACCATGAAGGTTAGTCTTAACATAATATATATATATATATATATATATATATATATATATATATATATTAGGGTGGTCCTTAATATGGACATTTTCGAATTTTCTTGCTCCCAGGTTTTAGATTGATAAACAATTCTCTGAAAGTGTTAGCTCTTAATATTAACTTTTAGATAGTACGCAATTTAATCAAACTTCGAATGCAAAAAGCACGGAAAAATCTTTGAAAATTTAAAAAAAAAATAGGCATAACTTAGCGACAAATGAATTAAAAGTGAAAAATCGTGTCATTTTTTATTGAAAATTCGACGCTCTTCAAAATTTTTGAAAATTTTTTCATGCTATTTCCATATAAAGCTTTGATTGAATTGCTCTCTATCTAAAAGACAATATTAAGAGCTAAAACTTTCAGAAAACTGTTTTTTATCAATTTGGAACCATTAGAGCCCTTGGGAGCAAGGACATTCGAAAAGTTCCGTATCAAGGACCACCCTAATATATATAATATATATATATATGAGTATGGCAGGGCACGAAGGTCCAATTTGACTTATTAGTATTTATACTGTCTAACCTAAATGAACTACATGACAGCACATATCATGTATCATTAACAAACAACTATCGGACTATGTTCAGTAACATTACCAGTCAATAATTATTTTTTACTATTTTTCTTAAAAAATATGTCTATATTTGTCCCATGGGCGAGTAAAAGAAGACAGGGAAAAACAGACCCAACATTTTTCTTTAATTTTAAAGAGATTTTACAAAAAATTACATTAACCAATGTAAAATACGAGTTTTATATAAACAATTTTTATAAAGATTTCATTGTACATAGACTTTATCTGATATTTCGAAATAAATATTCATCAGCAGAGGTCGAATAACTATTAATTTATTTTTTTAATAAAATTTCTTTTTCCAATTAGTCTTCTTAATCATATAGTATTTTTATGGTTATTGTATTATTGCCAATGAAAAAGTATAGTTGGTCTTTCTACCCCATCCACATATAAGCTTTTATAAAGATTATATAAACACAGTCGTTAAATCTACCTTAAAAATAACAATACATCTTAAAAAACAAGTAAATAACGTATATCTAAAACTTATATTCAGGTACTATAAACTAAAGCGCAAAATCAAAAAAACTTTTTACAATCTACTCAAAATTAGTATCAATAAAAAATTCTATACTATGCTTGTTTTTGAAATAATGATGGTGGACCTTCAAACCCTGCTCTACCCAATATATATATATATATATATTTATATATATATATATATATATATATATAAACATACACATATATGAACATTCTGGAAAATTAAAGTCGCGCCATGATGGATTTTTTTTTTGTTTTGGCACTTATGGGCATATATAATACTTTTCATAGCTAACAAAATAAATTGTTTTATTTACTAAAATACATTCAATTAATTCATACTATATTTTACTAATGTGCGTGAAAACAAGTTATAATGAAAAAAAATGGAAGCTAAACCCAGGGTCTATATTTTGTTTTTGGAAATAAACAATCAATTTACAATTCAGACACGAAAAATATTTACCAACCTCGTCCAATGTTTCTTGCTGCGGCATCTTGATTCTAATAACTAATAAATTTTAAGTAAATTAAAAAAAAACTCAAAATTAAAAATCCTTGTGACATTTATGAACAACCCGTCTCGTTGGCGAACAAGTGAACATTAATCACCAGAAATCGCTGTAGAGTAATAATCTATATAATATTCAGGTATATAATGTATAGTAAATGCAAAATAAGGAGAAATGTTATATACAACAGTGAACAAAATGTAAACAAAAATGTTTAATAATGGCCGAGGCGATAAAGCCTTAATCAACTAATGCTATAATCAACCTAGAACTTGTACATATTGTTTTGAAACAATGCACATAGCGTGATAAAAGTAAAAACAGTGCGAATAAAAAACAATTCACAGTGAAATTATTACAAGATATAGAATTAGTGCCAATAGTTAATCAAGATTCAATACTAATAAATAACCAAGATATGACAATGAACAAAATATAATTATAGAGGAAAACGATGATGAGCCGATGAATATGGATGTTAATGCAGAAAGTGGTATGAGTGCAGAAAATAAGTGGATTTCCGAAATAAAAGTGGCAAGTATAATAAATGCGGACATTGATAAAATAAAACTTATTTAACATAATACGAACATACAAAAAATACTATCGGATAGAATGTAAAAAACATAAAACAATGATGGAAGAACCAGTTGACTAACGAGAAAAAAATTAACAGTAAAAAATTCATCATTATAATAAAACAATATAATTCCAAAAATTAGTCCTAACCCTTTCTACTCGGATGCCGCCGCTCCGGCAGCAAAATACGTATTAATTCTGCAATTCGAGAGTGGAAATGGTACTGGTGCTTCATATTCTGCTACCTAAATCAACACAATCAGAAAAATATTGAGAGACTTCGATGTTGACGTGGTGTGCCTACAAAAAGTACCGTCAAATCCAAAAATTTTATGTTTTGGCTACGAGGTGTTGTATAATAATCGAAACATTGAAAGAGGTACGGCGATTATGTATCAAAATACTTTAAAATCTGTTGAGGATGTAAATGAAGCTATTGCATCTCTCACAAACACAGTACATCTAGCAGCATAAAAATCTTCCCCTACGGGTTCTTCTATAAAATACCTTCCAATTCATATTAAAGAAAAAATAACTATAAAAAGACATTTAAAAAAAAGTGATAAATTACACTAGATCCTTGTTAGACAGATAAAATTTTAACAAAGCTTGTGAAGAATTAAAAAAAGTCTCTACAAGATTTTAACATCGTTAACATGCAAGAAAACTAAAAAATCTATCAGCAGCTAGTGACAATTAATTGCCTTGGAAAATAACCAAAAACTTTAGAAGACCTATAATATCTATATCACTAACTAGAAAATACTAGAACTATCTGTATTTCTGTTACAGAAGTTAAGAAAAACTCCATGTATCCATAAGCCCCTCAAAAATTTATGAAAAATTTTTGCTTAAAAAATCTTGAAGCAAATTAGAAAACAAAATTATTATATACCAATACCAATTTGGATATATAGAACAAGCTCATAGAATTTTTCATTATATGAATAAATCACTAGAAGAAAATGTATTGTTCAGCAGCATTTTTGCATATACAGCAAGCATTTGATCAGGTCGGGGCATTTTATAAATTAAAAACTAACTTGACGTACTGTTTTGTGTAAATATTTTACATCATTTAAATAAGACAGTTTTCTTGAGTGTCCCACAGGGAAGTGTTCTGGGTCTAATTCGATTCCTAATATACACATTTGGCATACCAATCAACACTTTGATCGCCAAGTTACGTGCATTCCAACCAGCCACATAGATTCCAGTTCTGCAAAGTTACTTCAAAACCATTTAAATCGATTAGATAAATGGAACAAAACTTGGAAATTTTAAATGAATGGTCAGTCACAGTGACAATTATGCTTAGAAAAGAGACCTGCCCACCAGTGAAAATAGGAAACACTCAAGTACCTTAGGAAGACCATGTGAAATATCTCGGCATATACCTCGATAGAGAACTTAATTGGCAAATCCATATAGAAAAGAGGCAGTAGCTCAAGACTAAAACCTAAAAGCTTTACTGGTTATCAGGGACTAAATTGAGACTATAATAAGCTGCTTTTATATAAAACATTCGAGCCAATTTGGTGCTATGGAATACAATTATGGGGTAGATAACACTAATATAGACATAAGACAAAAATTTCAGAACAAATTTCTGAAAACTGCCTTAGGACCATCAAAATATATTCCTAACCGGCTGATTCATCTTGACACGAACACATCTACCATAAAAGATGTCATAACAAAAACAGCGCATGAATATAGAAACAAGTTCAACAGTCATATCCATATTCACTAGCAAACTCCTTACTAACAGAAAAATATCGTCGTAGATGGAAGAAAAAATCGACACTTGATTTAAGTCATACATTTTCTTGATAAAGATTGAAATAACTTAGTTATTATTTATGAGGAAATATTGAAGTCTATATTATTATCATTGAAATATTGGTAATATTATTTATAACGAATAGAAAAACAACTATTGAATTGTTTTTCCAACATTCATTATCATATATATATATGTCCCTATTACAGATGACAATTGTAAATCAACAAAATTGCTAAATGTCCTTAACTGGATAGTTGTAAATATAGTAGTGAATAAAAAAGTGGTATATTGCGCAAATCTTAACTGCTCAGTATATATTGAATGAAATCAAAAAATTCAGGATATGTTGAACGAATTTATATGACAAGATCATTCATATAAAATTCAAAGAAATCAAATAGAAAAAATATAAAGAAGGAGGATTAAGCCTAAGTAATGTTAAAAAAAAGGAGATGCACTTATCAATTTTTTTTAAAAATCATAAATGAAGAATAAAAAAAAACAAAAATTTAAGAATGAATTATATACTAAAAATGAACCGTCAAAATAACGTAATTCAAATTCCCACAGTATACAGAGAAATAATAAATTTGGTGACAAAATATAATGATATGAATATCACAACAAAACATAATTAAAAGACCAATAATAACGAGAAAAGAGTTTGAAAGTAATAAACATATATTTTGTTTTTAAATCAATTAAAATTTTGCTTTAAGCAATTCAGATCGTGGAACAAATATTAAAAATTACATATTGTATTTTTATGATAAATAAATAATGAAAAAAGGAAAAACAAAAAAATGCTAACAGCAAATTTGAAAGTTTTCAAAATTCTTTCAATTCAGTTGCAAAATGCTAATTATAATAAAAATAAGAAATATGAGATAAGATCTTCGGAAACTTTCGAGTAACATGCATTTTGATTTGTTATTATATTTACGTTTCTTGTAATCATACGTAAAGATCATTGCTCTGTAAAATACGTACGATGAAATTTACAGTAGTAGAAACTGGTAACAATTAAGCCACTTTTTTTGATCAGCCATAATTTTATTAATTAACTTCCCGAAGGAGAAGTTTATGTTTTCATCAAAAAACCCGATTCGCTAATTTTATGTTTTCTCGACGTTTCAAGCCATTCTGAATCGAATGAGACCAAATTTGGAAAAAGTATGTGTGTGTGTGTGTGTGTGTGTGTGTGTGTGTGTGTGTGAACAGATTTTTTGCCGTAAATCGACGTTTTCTCGAAAACGGCTGGACCGATTTCAAAAATTTAAAAGCCATTCGATGTATCTGGACGAGAACTATTGTTTGTCAGTTTTGTGCGACGATCGACCAAGCCGTTTCTTCATAAATGGCAGAAAAGTGAAAAATTTTTCGTCTACGTTTTAGCCCGCAATTCTGAATCGATTTTGAAAATTCAAAAACCGTTCGAAAGATATTGGTTGGGAATCGTGCTGATTAGTTTTTGGTAGAGATCGGCCGGGCCGTTTTCTTGTAATAAAGTTTTAAAAAAAAAAATTTCGACGATTTTTATGATTATTTTTTTGACGATAGATACCATAGTCTTCTAGATCATACTAAAATATTACGGCCCTACGACAACTGGTTCAGCTTTAAAAATTCGTCAAAGTTTGCAAAAATCAGTATGGTCTTTTTGGCATTTGTCAAAATTAGACTTTTGATCGACGTTTTCTCAAAAACGCCTGAACCGATTTTAGAAATTTAAAAGCCATTTGATGTATTTCGGTGAGGACTATCGTTTGTCAGTTTTGTGCAACGATCTGCCAAGCCGTTTCTTTGTAATTTGAAGAAAACTTTTCGTCCACATTTAAGCTCATCCTACCGAACGATTTTAAAAAATCAAAAACTGTTCGAAAGATATTAGTTGGGAATGATACTGATTAATTTTAGGTGAAAATCTACCGAGCCGTTTTCTTGTAATTAACTGTTGAAAAAAAGTGTTAAATTTTTGTCGACATTTAAGCTCATCCTACCGAACCGATTTTAAAATATCAAAAACTGTTCGAAAGATATTAGTTGGGAATGATACTGATTAATTTTAGGTGAAAATCTACCGAGCCGTTTTCTTGTAATTAACTGTTGAAAAAAAGTGTTAAATTTTCGTCGACATTTAAGCTCATCCTACCGAACCGATTTTAAAATATCAAAAACTGTTCGAAAGATATTAGTTGGGAATGATACTGATTAATTTTAGGTGAAAATCTACCGAGCCGTTTTCTTGTAATTAACTGTTGAAAAAAAGTGTTAAATTTTCGTCGACATTTAAGCTCATCCTACCGAACCGATTTTAAAATTTCAAAAACTGTTCGAAAGATATTAGTTGGGAATGATACTGATTAATTTTAGGTGAAAATCTACCGAGCCGTTTTCTTGTAATTAACTGTTGAAAAAAAGTGTTAAATTTTCGTCGACATTTAAGCTCATCTTACCGAACCGATTTTAAAATATCAAAAACTGTTCGAAAGATATTAGTTGGGAATGATACTGATTAATTTTAGGTGAAAATTTACCGAGCCGTTTTCTTGTAATTAACTGTTGAAAAAAAGTGTTAAATTTTTGTCGACATTTAAGCTCATCCTACCGAACCGATTTTAAAAAATATCAAAAACTGTTCGAAAGATAGTAGTTGGGAATGATACTGATTAATTTTAGGTGAAAATCTACCGAGCCGTTTTCTTGTAATTAACTGTTGAAAAAAAAATTTAAGCCGATTTTCATGGAAATTTTTTTTGGCGATATACATCATGGTCTTATAGAACTTACTGTAATATTACGGCCTAACGACAAGTAGTTTAATTTTAAAAATTCGTCAAAGTTTGCTAAAATTATTATCGTTTTTTTTAAAAGTAGGATTAATGAAGTATATTATTTACATTTTTTTTTATTAAGTCGATTATTTACACATTTCGGGAAGTTCATGTAACTTGCCTCAAGGCTAAATACCAAACCAACTAGTTTATTAGTTAGCTGGGAGGAAAGTATATTAAATGGTAATTTAAACATTTATCTTCGTGGGAATATTGAAATACCTTTCCTAAATACGATGGATTAGTCATAAAATCAAATTATACAAAAGAAGCGACTGTCACAACCGTCCACAACACTAGAGACCGTTGTGTAAAAATATGTTAAAAACAATAGATATAATATCACCAAAATAGCTTATAGTGACTTTTATTGTCGGTAATAAAAATAATATGGAACCCAGCACAACAAATATTAAACGGAACTTATGAATAATATATAGCAAAACTAGTGGGGTGGGTGGCATCGTGCCTTAAGGCAAATTGCTGGAACTTCCCGTACCGTAACGAAATGTTCGAGGAATACTGAATGTTTTCAAATAGATTATTATAAATATTGTAACATTGTCTAATATTTATAAGAATTATATAAACTGAATTGCGAATTGAGTTAATATTATTTGTTTAAAGTATATTAGAATTAAAAATAAAATCTGAATTATTTTCGATATACAAAAAATTAATAAAAAAAAAAAAAAGAAAATTGAAATCGGACCCTTAGTTCTCTCAATTTTTTTTTACATATTTAGCTCCGTATCTTTGAAATGGCTAGGCCTGCCTTTGCCAAAAACTAATAAACACTTCTAAAAAACATTCAATTAGTAATGATTGGGAGATCATTCAAATCGGATACTCCGTTCTCTCAAAAAGTCGATTTCTATTTTCTGCACTCTTTGCTCCGTATCCCCGAAACGGCTGGACCTGCCTTTGCCAAAAACTAATCAGCTCTTTTCCCTATCGATAGGAATCGAATGTTTTTTGAATCATTCAAATCGGTTGATCCGTGCGCCTGAAAACGTGACTGGAAATTTGTATCCATACATACATACATACATACACACACACACGCACATCCATTTTTACTGAGGTATGCCAAAATGTTCAGAAACCTTCAAAACGTCGAGAAATGTAAAAATTTTCAATTCCGATTTTCGGCCCATTACCCTACGGAAAGTTAATATAACAGAACATTATTTTTTAAACAAAATCATCAAAAATTTTTTGTAAAATCTTTTTTTTTCTTGTATTGAATTTTCCTTTTCCCTTCTCTTTTGTATTTTGTCTAAGATTTTTTATCTGTTTAATATTCACCCACAACCACATGTCACAACCGTACCCACTAAATTTGTCATAACTGTATCCAACGCGCACTTCTGAAAACACATCATCATTAGGTCTGAGCTAAATTATCTAAGCAAAAATTAATTACTGGTAAATAATTCAACTTACAGCAAAATAAGCAAAGTGATCTGTATACAATTAACAGCTATGATTAAAAGAATTCGAACATGAAAACGTACTTTTGACTCTAAAAGCAATGCGGTCTACAGATCATGTTAATATGAGGCACTAACTGAAAACAATAATGGAAACTTGTTTAGACCAACATACGTCTTTTCCCTTCGAACCCTTTTTCAAAACCAGTATAGTTTAGCTCTTATGATGACTGTACCATTGGCACAACCGTACCCAAGTTCCCCTAATTGTAATAATTATTTGAAAATATTAAAAGAATTACTGATTATTGATAATTTTTTTATTAATTTTACGATTGCAATTTGTCTTAAAATGCCATGAATCACTAGTTAATTTCCCGTAGAGTAAGTTAGAGTAATGGGCCAAAAATCGAAAATAAAAATTTTTGCATTTCTCCACGTTTTGAAGGTTTCTGAACATTTTGGCATACCTCAAAAAAAAGAGATGTGTAAGTGCGTGTGTGTATGTACGCATTTTTGTCCACGATTTCGGGCGCCCGAATCAACCGATTTGGATGGTTCAAAAAACATTCGATTCCTATTGATAGAAAGATGTGCTGATTAGCTTTTGCCAAAGGCAGGTCCAGTCGTATCCGAGATACCAAGCAAAATGTGCAAGAAAATGGCAGATTTTGATAATTCAAAAAGCTTTCTACTTGTGTTGGCAAAACAATTGCTTTTGGCAAAAGATTTTTTGTTAATTTCAAAAAAATATTTGTTTTTAAGATCGAAAATAATTTGAAGTTTAATTTTATTTCTAGCTAAAGTTCTAAAGCTCACTTATATATTTTAAATAATTTTTAACTTTGCTATTCAATTTATATAATGCTTATAAATATTAGACAATTTCCTTCATTTTAAATTTGATTGAGTTTTGTTTATTTACTTTTCTGTAAACATAAATAGCATTTATAATAATCTATTTGAAAAATTTAATATTTCTCGATATTTCATTGCCGTACGGGAAGTACCAGCAATTTGCCAAGGCACAAAGCCCTTCACCACTAGTTAACTTCACGTAGGGTAAGTTATAGTAATTTCTTCAAGTTTTGAAAGTTTCTGAACGTTTTGGCATACCATGCACATCAAATTATCATATATTTGATAATTTTTTTAGTACTGATTTTGTTACAATTTTGTTGGGTTTCGTACCAAGATTGTTAATTTTTAAAGTTTATTTGTACGGTTCAAGCAAATTTTAAAATTTTCAGAAAAAAAATTGTTCAAAATTTTCAAAAATATACAGAATTTTATACTTCAAATATAAATTTTAAATTTCCAATTTAGTTTGAAAATGTATATATTTCAAATGCGTTATTTTAATCGTAAGAATTATATTCTCAAACGGATTTATTCGGCACTTCTTGCTAATGTAAACTTTTTCAAGAGCTTTGAGCAATAAGATCGTCACTGTATATTTTATGAAAGATAAAATATATAGTGATTATAATTACATATTTGAAAATGTTTAAAACATTTGTTATTAATCATTGATCAATATTTATTGATTACTGATTTCTTTTTCTCGAATATTTAATTTTTGGTACGAGAAGTTCCAGCAATTTACCTTAAGGCACGATGCCATGCACCACTAGTTTGATATTGAACATTATTAACAAAAAAGATCAGTTTTATAGAATTTTGTTTCGGATTATTTTCTGCCGCTCATCAGTTTCCACCGATAGATTCAATCCTTCTTCGAGCGTAAATAATTATAAAAACAAGCCAATTTATATGTTAAAAACTGAAGCGAACGGATTACGTAAGTGAAAAGAACATACGTTGTGGATACGAACGTGCTTCTAACGCTGAATAACCCGACTCCGCGCCCACACAGAGGACAACATTTTAGTGATGTCTAAAAACTCGATTTTATTTCGCTTATTGGTAATCTAGCAGTAGTGACGACGGTTTTCACTTGGAAATATAGATAGCAATATGTTTCCAAGTGAAAATGGCCCTTGTCCGGCATTGCTGCACCAATAAGAAGTCGGCACTATTAGATTAATTCTAATAATAAATTCATCAAATATGGATGGATTAACCATTGGGTTACCATCTAAAAATATGAAGTAAGGAGAGTTTTAGCCCAACAGCTCATAAGCCATAAGGTTTTGATTGCTGTTAAGATATGAGAATAAAAAAAATAAAAAAATGGTAATCTATGATGAAGCTGGTGAGAGCAAAAAATGAGGTTTATCGTGTAAACGAACTTATTCAAATGTTTTTTATTTTAATTTTATATTTTTGACCAAATGTGTTTAAATTGAACGAAACAGTTACAATGGTCAAAAACCAAATAACATATAAAAAGATTTTCTTTGGCTACAAAAAATACTAACTAAAATAATAACCTTCTAATAAAAATATCAAATTAGCTTTAAAACGCAACTACTAATAGTCATGGGTAACAATAATCACCAAAACAGCTTATATAAGTCGAAGAAAATCTGATACATTAAAATTTCATTCTATAAGCGATATCCACCTGACTACCTATGTGTACGAGTGTTGCCTACAAACCCAACTTCAATATTTATCACTGATTGCTAGTTACTTTTTTAAGAAATTTGAATACATTTATATTAATAATGATTCAAAAATCTTAAAAAAATGTTGCGTCTGTTCCGTATAGCAGAGACACTTCTGCGAAAAACGCTGCCGTAGCGAAAGGCAATACCCCCCAAAACGTATACTTGAGATCTATAACTTTAAGTGAAAATCTGATATAGTAAAAAAAGGTGAATTCTATATTAATACACACATTAACATTGATTTAAGTTTCACTTTCTCTAAATCGCGTTTATTAGAAGCATAATACTATCCCAAAGATTGACCTAAATAATTTATTAACAAAGAAAAAATATTTCTAGAGTAGGCCGAGGCACAATGGCCCAATTTGCCTTTGAGCAATTATATTGTGAAGACCAAATCAATTATATCATAACAAATAACACATAACAACTATCTGACTATGTTCAATAAAACTCCCAACTAATTCGTCATTGTAGAAATGTGTTTTTTTTGCTGTTTATCAACAACTTGTCACCTAGTTCTTCTCACCCCATAGAGAAAGTGAAATGGGACGGCCAGGAAAAAAACAGGTCCATCTTATTTTTAATTTTGAAGGGATTTTACGAAACAATAACTACATTATTCAATCATTGCAAAATATAGATCTGGTATTTTGTCAGAAATATTCTACAATAGAGTGAGAACATTTATTTATTTAATTTATCTATTGTAAAATTGCTTTTTAAACTTAATTTGCTTTTTTATTTACTTCATTTACTATTTTCATTTCTTAGTTTATTTACTATTGTTTACACCTTTGCCAGGGTAAAGGTTCAGTTGATCCTTTTTGCGCTACTCACGTATAAGCTTTTATATTTGTTATATAAAAAAACTGTTGAATTTAACTTAATATTTACATATCTTATGAAACAGTTAAATAACGTATACTTAAAAATCATATTAAGGTCTCGTAAACTAAACAACAGTGCTCACAACCAAAAAAACTAACAACAAAAAAAAGACTTTTGTTATGGATTTTCAAACATAGCCATTTTTTTCCCGATAGCTAAATTGTAAGAATAAAGGTCATGGCTGGTTATGTATTTTCCCCCCTTTACTTTCAAATATTATTGAAAACATTTTTAACTTTACTTGTTTTTGAGATATCGGTGGTAGACCTTTTTACTGAAACTTTAAGCCCCATCTCTACCCGATATATATTTCCGAACTTCATCGAACGTTAGGATACATATTAACATAGATTTAAGTTTTACTTTTAATGACAATGTAAATCAGTTCAGTCGATCAGTTTCGGGTAATTACTAGGAAAACATACGTGTTATAATATTCCATACCGAAGGCTCATTGAAAGCTCAATGCAATGCGATCATTGTCGATTAATTAATTTTTATTAAAAATTGTGGTTTTGTCATCACTATTCATAGAATGCAAACAAAACAGAGGCCTCGCGAATATCGTAGCATCAGAACCGATGGCACGTAATAGTTTATCTAGCTGAGTGATTCCAGCCTGCTTCGTTTCAATGTATACACAGGCATGGCCTTGGTTTTAGCAGACGCGGTTGCCAATTCAAACGAAATGATTATATTAATTCACGGCTTGCATATAGATCAATCGAATGCATTAAAAATGGAATCGATAAATTTAAATAACACAAGTATCCATTCGAAAGATGCTGATAAATAAGTGGAATGAATGAATTATCTCTCATTAAATTATATCTGCAAATATCTTGCCAAGGTCAAAGAAAGTCCTTCGATATTTAGAAATTTCCGCATGGTAAATAATTAAAACTAGTGGGGTGGGTGGCATCGCGCCTTAAGGCAAATTGCTGGAACTTCCCGTACCTCTTCGAAATGTTCGAGGATTACTGAATGATTTCAAATAGATTATTATAAATATTGTAACATTGTCTAATATTTATAAATATTATATAAACTGAATTGCAGAGTTGAAATTATTTGTAAAGTATATTAGAACTATAGTCAGAATTAAAAATAAATATTTTCGATATACAAAAAACAAAAAAAAACAAAAAAAAGAAATGGGACAAATTTTTTTACCAAAATCGATTATTTTGTTAAGACAAGCAGAAAGTTCTTTGAATCATTTAAATCGGACGCTTAGTTCTCTCAAAAACTGCCATTTTTTACATATTTAGCTCCGTATCTTCTATCTGGGCCTGCCTTTGCCAAAAACTAATAAACACTTCTCCCAATCATTACTAATTGAATGTTTTTTTAGATCATTCAAATCGGATACTCCGTTCTCTCAAAAATACGATTTCTATTTTCTGCACTCTTTGCTCCGTATCTCCGAAACGGCTGGACCTGCCTTTGCCAAAAACTAATCAGCTCTTTTCCCTATCAATAGGAATCGGATCTTTTTTGAACCATTCAAATCGGTTGATCCGTGCGCCCTAAAACGTGACTGGAAATTTGTATCTACACATACATACACACACACACACACATACACACACACACACACACACACACACATCCATTTTTTCTGAGGTATGCCAAAACGTTCAGAAACCTTCAAAACGTCGAGAAATGTAAAAATTTTCAATTCCGATTTTCGGCCCATTACAATAACTTACCCTACGGGAAGTTAATAAACCAAATAACAGTAATACATTTTTATCTTTTCTAACTTTACTTTGCCATACTCTTGGAAGAGTATCTACGTATATCATATGTGTATCCACAGTGGCGGATTAAGTTTTCTGTCGCCCTAGAGCCTAAATATAATCAGGCGCCCTTTCTAATAGATTTTTTTTTAATAAATTAAAATAAGTTAATTAAACTATTTATTTTAAATTATTTAGAGATAATTTTCAACCTGACGTAAATAAAATAAGAAAACCTCGAACAATTTTTAAAGTATTTTATATGTGAGATTCACCTTAACAATGTTACAAAAAATGAACAGAGCTTCAATATTTCTCCAACAAAAGCTTATCAATTTGATAATTTTTATTTTAAAGATAATACATCAATAAAAATATTAATGAGACGCCCTCGAATAAGTTTGATTAGAAAACGATTAACATTCTATTTCATAAAAAATATCTGTAAATTTATAAAAACAAATGGCGATCAATTTTTTAAATAAGTTGCCGTGACAATTTTTCGGATTTAAAATTTTGACTATCTGAAAAATTTGCCGCTCCCCAAATTGTGCCGCCCTAGGCCCGGGCCTCACGGGCCTATTGTCGGTTAATCCAGCACTGTATCTATATGGATTTTATGAAATATCAGAAACGAATCGACTCGTCTCAGAGGTTCGACAATTATTTATTCTTTTATATTGCGTAGCAAACTATACAATAAATACATTCAGCTACTTTTACAGATAATTTGATATGACAGCGTGTGAAGGAAAGCTATCCTGCAATAGCACCTTCTGTTGCTAATAGCATTAGATTTTATGTAGTTTGATGTAATAAATCAGTGGTAAAGACTTGAGCAGGCCACACGCTAGTTGGTTTGGGTGCCGACTTAGTATTGTATCTGGAGCAGTTAGAATACTAAGATCTTGATGTATTAGCCAGTTTGGTATATATTTGCGTTCACGATCTGTTCCAAAATTTTGTTCTGAAACTCTGTAGAATTGCTATGTTTGATTTACTAGCATAGCATGAACATTTAAAACAATTTTGAATATATCGACAATTTTCAGAAAAAAAATTAGGGCTGTGAGAAAAATAAATATATCTTGAAATGGAAATATATATGTATACTAGCCGGGCCCGCAAACGTTGTTTACCCAGAACAAATATTTCTAGAAATTTTTCAGTATAAAAAATAACTCACTGATTGTGAATGTAGCCTATATATGTCAAATGGGTAGGTAGCACAAATTATGTGAATGGTTTAACCACTGGAAGACAAACGTTCCTGGGACAAACTGTTAGTCATTGCATTGAATGCCACCCAAGGGTGGTGATTCAGGGTTATATAAATTTCATTTCCGCATTAAAGCAATTAAAACAAAGAAAAATAGATCCTAAATTTGAAAAAAAATGTATCAGGTTCGCTCAACCTCATATTAAAAGTAACTTGTATTGTAGTTAAATTTAAGCTTCTCCAAAAGATCAGGAAAATATTAACCGAAATTCAGTTTATTTATTGATATAGATTGAAAGAGGAATGAAAAATTATTAGACCGCTTAAATGACGATACGAAATAGGGATTTGTGATAAGAGGGTAAAAATTTAGGGCTGCATGTGTTCTTTAGTTAGGAATTATAGAATAATAAAACAAAAAAAATGGTCAAAAAAAATCTTAATAGTGACCGACCCTTACCACTTGGAGGTAATAAAAATAGATGGCCGGTTCTCATAATCATAATCATTTTATAATACTGAACAGGATTATAAAATTTCATAAAAATCGATCAAATCGTTTTGGAGGAATATTGCGATAACCACCATGGCACAAAAATATATATTTATATATATTTCCTAAAACTTGATGTCCTCCTATATGCTACGCAAGGTTACAGGTTGTTTAAAAAAAATATATATATATATTATATCTTTAGAAAATTTAGATAAAAAATATTCTCATTGCGGTAATCAGGGTATTAATCTATCTTCCATACTTCAAATACTAACTTGTTTTATGCACGAAATATATAAATTAAACTAAGAAATTCCATGAATATATAGGTATCAATTTGTAGCAATATTTAAATTAAAATAGGTATATTATTACATAGAGTTATTGAATCATTTACATATTTAGTGCTGTTTAAAGGTGTAGTGCAAGAATGTAATTCATGTTCATAGAATTATTGATATTATGGTATCAGGTATGGTCAATGAAAAATGATATTTAGTAGAATTTATAATTATCCAAGATATTTGAAAATATAACATTTTATAGAGCTATACCAAGAGGTTATTCCTATTACCGATTTATAAAGTGCGACTTTTCGCAAATATTAAAAATGTTTGCGAAACATGCAATTACGAGTGCCCAGTAGGGGAACTAGGCACCCGTTTAGAACTTTATAGAATGTTTATCTACCGAACCAAGTAAAAATAATTCGTATTCAAAATTTTATTTATATTGACGAAACAAAAAACTTATTACATTTTTGGGCAGACAGGTCCAGCGGTTTCCGAGATTCAATAAAAAATGTATAAAAAATGCCATTTGGCGGTCAAAAATGATCATTAGACATATGCACGTCAAATTGTCACATATTTTATGGAGATTTTAAAAATAAGTTCATATATTTCTAAGGGTTCCGTGCCAATCTCTTTATCTCTTAACTGCAACACGGCGATCATGCGCCCTGATATTTTTTTATCTAAAACAGCTACGCAACGCGATTGCTTTGAAAAAAGTTTCTTATTTTTAATAAAATTAATAAAAATATTTTTTTCAAAAATTTCAAAATTCTTAAAAATCAAAATTAGATTTTTCAAAAAAAAAGTTTTCAAAAAAAATAATTTTTAGTACGAGAAGTTCCAGCAATTTGCCTTAAGGCACGATGTCATACATCACTAGTTCATTTATTAAATATGTAAATAATCATTTTATTGTATAACTGTTCCTACAATAACCTCATTGTTAGTGGAACATTTCGGTTTGCGCTTTACTGCATATACGAGTATGATTAATTGAAATTGGTAGTTAGTAATAATATGATTAAATCCATATCTAACTTTATACTTGTAAAGAATGGCCGTGATAAATTATTTTAAGATAATTTCCAACGTCGCTATTAATCACGTTCTGTTTAATCGGCGTGCTTCGACTTCAACAAATACATATTGTGCTAATAGAATCAGGATTGCATCGCGTTTGTCCTTGAGCACGCCAGTTTCCGCCACATCACATATCGACTATGAAACACACATGTAAAAAACAGAAAACATTCAAATTCACAATCAAGACGCCCAGAGAAACATTACGACTTGTTTGATATTTACAATATAATCGTGGTTTCTAATAGACCACATGTATCATTCTACCGTTATAAAGAAGTTTTTGAATTAGCATATTGAGGCTATTAAATTTCCTGCTTTCATTCTATTCCATTAAGAGGCAATTATTAACCCCGACTATTATGGAATCATTTCGCTAATGTTTGAATGATTATGTTTTAATTCCACGGGAATCCAGTAACAGTATATTTTCATACATCCGCATAGATGCAATCCGATCAAATGATTAGAGTTAATATGATGAAACGGTTTTTATTGAATCATTTTCATTATAAATTTATATTCAAGTGGCAGTAATGAATTCAAATGTTTTGAAGGTGACAATCTTCATGGCATTGAGCTTTTACAAGGGATGGTTTCTACCCCTAGTAGAAGGGGTAGCGGAAAGTTTAATGGAACTAATTGTACACTTAGTAACAAATCAGTGATTGTAATAAGAACTGCAACAAATACATAAACCATACAAAGCAAATCAGTGTTTAATACAGTTCACAGCTACAAGGGTTAAATTATAATAACCCTTATATAAGTTTTTATTTTATTATAAACACAATTCTATTAGAATAAATTATTTATAGACTGAATACATCATTAAATACGAATGCTGTTTACCAACAAATGTTGCAAATGATAATTTAAATATGAATTCCATTAATGTATGATGGAGAGTAGGCAAACCGCTGGCCCGCACTATTAATTTGTAACTTCCTGAAAAAGCAATTATTAAAAAAAAGTTTCGGTCAGGAAATTCGATTTGCTAATTTTATATTTTCTTGGCGTTTCAAGTCTTTCTGAATCGTGTGACGAAAGTTGGAAAAAAGTACAAACACTAAAACGAAGAAAATCGGTTGTTCTGACGAAAACATAGTCTCCTTCGGTCAAAAAATTGTTACAAAAAATATAATATTATAAAGTAGAAGAGAGCTTAAAGATCCGCGGATAAAAAGGTCCATCATCAACATCTCAAAACCAAGCGCAATTAGCAATATTTTAAAACAATATTTGAAAGTAGAAGGCAAAAGATTATAACCAACCAAAATCGGGCGACTTTGTCAGCACAAAATAAACGGGCATATTGTCAATTTTATAACGAAAGTTTTTTTTATTCAAAATTTAAAATGTATATGAATCTAGAATATAATTTTTAATTTTCTTGTTTAACCTGATAACTGAGTCATTGATTATATAATGCAACTATTATTCCATAAATCCTATTTTAATTTTTTTTTAATTATGGATATTTTTGCCCCTTGGCTGTTACATAGACGGGGTAAAATGAGACAAATTTTTGAAAAATAGCAAAAAGGCAAAGTTTTTCAATGACGAATTAGCTGAGTATTTTACTGAACACAGGTAGTTAGTTGTTTGTTTGATATGTGTTATTTTTTATATAGTAGTTTAAGTTGTTTACAGTATAATTACCAGAAGTCAAACTGAGCCTTTATGTCCCACCCCACTCTACAGAAATTCCATAAATAAAACGTTAAGAAAATGTTAATGAAAATACTAAATACATGTATATTTATGAATATGCATATGTTATTAAATTGCATCATGTTAACATTTAGAACTATAAAGAATTTTTACGAGAGTTACAAAAACAAACGACTGAACTAAAATTACCATTTCATCAACTATGTCATGCAACTAATTGTTAGACTCCTCGTGTCGCCTGTAATTTAATTAACCACAAAAAGCGCGCGACATACACGCAGGTTTATACTACTGACAACCGTAGGCACTTTTTTGCTGTATCTTGTTACTGTATTATTTTGGCACAAATCTGTAGACTTTTTTAACAATAAATGGCGAATTCTTTGCCAATTAAGTAAGTTTCAGTTTTACTTTTTAGGTAAGATGTTTTTAAGTAACCTCTGATCTCTGTAACTATCCAAAACGAAATTTTTATTTTAATTTTTATTATTTAGTAAGCATGTATAATTGTCACTGTAAAATTAAAAAGAACACAAAAAAATACTCCTCTTAATTGCACATAATTGATAGATCGATAAATTTAAAATTTGATGCAACCAGGTATTCGTCTCTGCAAAATTTCAAGTTATTAGTTCTTGTACAGTACTCAATAAATGAATAAATAAATGTATGTTCTACTGGCATTCAGTTTGATGTCTATTACAGAATATAAATAAATTTCCAAGTCAACAATATGTCTCTTTTCTCAAAATGTCATGTTCGTAATTAAATCGTGAATACCATTTACCAATGTGTTTATTACAACAAAAAAAATGTTAAAAATTATGAAATTGTGAGTAATGTGCATAAAAGTACTGTTCGGATTACAATGCAGCAATTAAAGCATTGAATTTTGAATACGGGTAGTATAAAAAAAATATAGTAGAATCTTGCATAACAAGCACTTCTCATAGTGAATATTTTAAATAACGCTAAATGCGAATTGAAGAAACGTTCGGTTCCGTAAAAAAATTGGGTAAGAGGCAATTTGATTTCAAGAAATTGAGTATTGTTCAGATGTTTCCTGTTTTGTATTACCTGTATGTTTCTGGTATAAATGAGGCTTTATAGCAATACAGATATTTACTTTCATAGAATATATGATTATATTTTCACACTTTCGTTGGGTGACATATGTCTTCATAACTGTTCCCTAACACTAATCATACTAACACTTCTCGTATACCTCAGCGGGTCAAATGACCCGGACTGCTTGAAGGTATCAAATATGAAAGTTAATTGGAAATAAACGTGAAAATACTTCTCAATATGATTAATAATCAATTTTTTTCATAAACCTAATAAATACGAGTTTTTAAGTCATTGCTCATCGCATTTTTACATCTAAGTGCGTTCAATGTGCATAATCCGCAAGCATATTTCTTGCGTTTAGTCTATTTAGAGCAAATTTTGTTGGTATTATTTTTTCTACTGTATCTAATTTGACAAACTTCTGTATTTGGTTGTTCACGGGTTTCTCGAAAATTGGCACTTAGTTCAGTTAAAAGCAATTCAATACAAATTCGATAAATTTAGCATTGATTGTACAAATTCGAGACATTTATGCCAGCTAAAACAATGGATATTGAAAAAAACTTGTAAAGGCCATCCGCTTAAGTTAGTCATTTGATCCGTTATGACTCTTCTGATTGCTTTTTATTGTAAGAGAATAAATGCCCATAGTAAAAATTTGTTCTAATAATTTTAACTTACATAACATTTTAGGCAGAAATAGCTGTTCATCAATAGCTATATTTATTATTATTTTATTATATTTTTACAGCAATCAGAACCTTACGTCCTTTGAGCTGTTGGGCTGAAACTTCTCCTCACTTCGTATTTTTAGATGGTAACCCAATGGTTAATCGATCCATATTTGATGATTTTTGTTATGAAAATTAATCTAATAGGGCTGACGTTTTATATAAGACAATTCTCTAAAATTACAAAATTAGAGCAAATTAGTTTGTGTGCAAACGTTAGTTCTGCTGATTTTATCATATTGTTTAAAACTGAGAATATAGATGAAATTGTTTCTGCTCATAGTTTTATAAAAAAATAGATACGCAAATATATAATTTTATTGCTGTTTAGGCTCACATATAAAATGTAAATAAATGCATTTACTTTTTCTCTAGATAAACACCAATCGTATCTAACCTAACACTCTTTGAATACTTACACTTACTTTCTATTGATCATGATCTTATTCGGTTCATAAAACGATACTAAATTTTTAACTTCCTGTAGGGCAAGTTATAGTAATGAAAATTTTTATATATCTTTACGTTTCAAAACCTTCTGAACATTTTGGCATACCTTAGAAAAAATTAATGTATGTGTGTGTGTGTGTGTGTGTGTGTGTATGTGCGTGTATGTGAGTGTGTGCGGATACAAATTTTCGTCGACGATTTCGGGAACACGGATAAAGCGGTTTAAATAATTCAAAAAACATTTGATTCGTATTAATAAGGAGACGTGCTGATTAGTTTTTGGCGAAGGCAGGTCTAGCCGTTCCGAAGATATGGGGCAAAAAGTGACAAAAATGGTAACTCAGTTTTTAAGAGAATGGAGCGTCCGATTTGAATAATTCAAAAAACGTTTTACTTGTTTTAACAAGATGAAGAATTGGTCAAATTTTTATGGAGGCGGGGTCTAGCGGTTTCGGAGATTTAATAAAAAAAAATTAAAAAAAATGCCATTTGGCGGTCAAAAATGATCATTAGACATATGCACATCAAATTATCAGATATTTTATAGAGATTTTAACAATAAGTATGAATTTTGTTTACATTCCTATGGGTTCCGTACCAATGTTTTTCCGTTAGATGGCGACGCGGCGCTTACGCGCTTTGGCATTTCGTCTCTATGCAGTTAAATCTGTACGATTGCTTTGAAAAAAATCAGAATTTCCAAAATGATTCAAAATGAATTCTTCTTCAAAAAGTATTTTTTTTAAAAAAAAGTAAATTTGTATCAAAAATTTATAGTTTCTCAAAAGTCTAATTTTTTCAGAGTAATTTTTTTTTCAAAAATGTTAATCTTTAAAAAAAAAATGGTACCGAAAGTCCCAGCAATTTGCCTTAAGGCACGATGCCATGCTCCTCACTAGTTCTATAATTTATTAAGACGTAAAAATTATCTGTTGAACGCAAATCACACGGTTACGTTTGACCATGCACACGAAATAAGGCGTCCTTGTACCGAGTGGGTCCTCTCTCAGCGGGAAGAGCGGTAGGGCGAGAGAGCACAGCTTAGACGTCTGTGAGTAAAAATATCCTTGAACCCAAGGGCGAGTGTTCGTCTAAACCAGTCGGTTGCTCTACTAGAATTTTAATCGTTAGATTATTCGCATTTTTCTACTATTTCATGAAATATTTTATGTATATCAGGAATCTGAAGAATTCCAAAGCGTCATAGTTTTTGTCTTTTGGGTGTATGTCGAAGGACGGAAGTATAGTATGATGAAATATTTTTATATCGACCTACTTATGTATTAGAAAAAATGGTTAAACTTATTTATTTTAGTACTTCACAACATTAGATTGTTTTGTAACTTCAATTCTTATAGCATTATGATATACAATTGAACTTTTTATGCCGTAAATTTTAAAGTATCAGCGTAAAGTACATGATTTTCAATCCATATTTCGTTTGATAAAATTTAATCAAGACAGAAAGATAAGTGCGAGAATACAAAATTCTGAAAGTGAAATCACATAGTCAAAAGCAAAAACCTTTGTTTAAAGTTAGAATAATTTTACGAAAGTGCTAATTTATAGAACTGCTTTTAGTTACGGTATGTATTTATTTTCGTAATGAAAAATTACATAAATTTTCATTAGTATAAACTGAATAGCAAAATAGGCATACTATGTTTAGAACATGCTTGTAAATTGTGAAAATAAATATAGTAGTACTACATATATATTTCTAGTACATCAGCTTCTAGTGACTTGTATAATATTTTAATTTGTGTATGTACACATATATTTATATATATATATATATATATATATATAGAAAAATGTATTTATTTTTTATGTCATACCTCCAGATTCCTATTTTAAGTAGTTTTTTTAATTAATTAATTTTTTTTAATTACCTGACGGCTTATAAATTCAACTAGTTGGTATTGGTATTTTGCCTTTAAGCTAGTTACACGAACTTTCCGATATATGTAAATAATCGATTTAATCAACAATAAACAAATTAATTTATGAGTGATTAAAAGTATTTCGAGTGGATTTATTACACAACATTGAAAACGAACGAACACTCTATACCAAGTAAATTATCTAATTTTCATTTTAAAAAAACTACTCCTTTTCTCAAATTTTGATGTTTTTTAAAATTAAACTACTTGTCGTAGGGCCGTAATATTTCAAGTTCTATAAGACCATGACACATATCGCCAAAAAAAGTTTGATAAAAATCAGCTTAAATTTTTTTTCAACTGTTAATTACAAGAAAACGGCTCCGAAGATTTTCACCTAAAAGTAATCAGTATCATGCCCAACTAATATCTTTCGAACAGTTTCTGATTTTTTAAAATCGATTCGGCAGTATGAGCTTAAATGTAAAACGTTTAACACTTTTTTCCAAATGACATAGAAACGGCTTGGCAGATCGCCGCACAAACTCGCAGATAGTCCTCATCGAGATACATCAAATGACTTTTAAATTTCTGAAATCGGTCCAGCCGTTTTTAGAGAAAACGTCGATTTACGGCAAAAAATCTTTACACACACACATGCACACATACTTTTTCTAAATATGGTCTCATTCGATTCAGAATGGCTTGAAACGTCGAGAAAACAAAGTTAGCAAATCGGATTTTTTGATGAAAACATAAACTTCTCCTTCGGGAAGTTAATTATCAAAATTTCTACTTAATTTAAGTATTTACTATATATTGACATTTAACAGTTGTAATCAACTATATAGAGAGTTCTTTGTATATGATGATCAATTTTTCCATCTATTTTATTTTATTATGTAAGTAAAAAACAGATCTATTAAGATAACTGTGGAGTATCATTTTTACGTTGATCTGTACAGGCTAATATTCATATTGTACAGACTATAAGAGATAACGATATCATTTCACTAATACAGCAAATTTTTTTGAAAACCACCCAAGTGCCCGGCATTAAATTGTAGTGACCTAAAAGGTCAGAGATCTTCTAAAGCTTCGACAATATGACAAACACGCGCGGAGTATTGAATGTATTTAATAAATTATTAGCATATTTAATAACATAATAACATGACTGATTAGATACTACAAACGTTCTACACTCTATGTATATAATATTATTAGCACAGTGACAAATATTTCAGAAAAGTATGAAATTACCTTATTAATGGACACACAAACGGCACATAGAGGAAATGATCAATTTATTATTAAATACTTTTATCGATTTTCTGAACTATATATCACATTCTTTTTATTCTACAGATAATCGTTTTGGCATAATCAAGGGCACAGTTTTTAAATTTTAGTTCCATTACAGAATTGTAATAAAGATATGAAAGATATACCGAACCAAAATTTTTTCGCAAATATACGCATGTTACAACTTTTTTTTAAAGTACGTTCGCAATGTAAATGTAATTTTTTTTAAATGATTTTGGTATCACATTTTAATTATGCATATATAAAGTAAAATTAATGAATGTAATAATGTGATATATAATCTTTCCAAACTCAAACTGAAATATTTGTAAAATAAAGTTTATGTTATATATTGTGTGTTATTCTAATAAATTAGTGTACTACAGATATAATAGTGTTTATATTAAATACAATCTGACATCAAGCAGTAGTGATATCCATTTCACTTAAAAATAAAAATCATACATATAATTCCAAAAGAAAATAACACCATCAGACTCAGAAAATAAACATTGAGTTGCCTTCAAGTAGCTATTTAGTTATGAATTACTGAAAAATAGGCATTACAAAATAGACAATAGTAAATTGAAACGAGACAAAAATCGACTTCTTTTTTTTATTATTAAATTTGTATGTAACAATCAGAATAAAGTAAGTAATAAACCGAATTCTGATTTTAAGATTTAAGACTCAAGATCAATATAGACAAAGTTACAATATATTTATATAATTTTGTTAGTAGTAGTGTTAAGTTATACAGAACAACTGTCTTCAAAATAGTCAATAATACTATGAACCAGAATTTATACAATATCATTTGGTAATAAAAATTAAATATATACATACATATTTATGTTCAAAGACGTATCAAACAGTTGATGAAATGAGATCATATAGGGTAGAGCGGGGCTTAAAGGTCCGCGGGTAAAAAGTCTACCACTGATCTCAAAAACAAGTAAAGTTCGAATTTTTCAACAACAATATTTGAAAGTAGAGAGAAAAAAATGTATAACCAGCCATCACCTTGATTCTTATGACGTTGCTGTCAGGAAATAACAGCAATGTTTGGAAATCTGTGACAAAAGTTTTTTTTCGATGTTTTTTGGTTGTGAGTACTGTTGTTGCGTTTAGAAAACTTTAAAATAATTCTCAAGTATTCGGGATTCAATTGTTTTATAAGAAGCATTGTTGATTTTATGTTAGATTCAACACTTTTATATAACGTCTATAAAAGCTTGTAGGATAGATAGACCAACTGAATCTTTACCCTGGCAAAGATATAAATAATAAAGAATAGTAAATAAAACAATTTTACAAAAGATAAATTAAATAAATAGTTATTTCAACCTTTCTGATGAATATTGCTGACGAAATACCTGACCAAGATTACATACAGTATTATCAAATTGTCAAATTGGACCTTTTCGCTTCGTGCTATCCTATGTGTAGCTCTAAAATGTAGATTCACATATCTTTAAATTAATAATAGTTTTCAAGAACAAATGAATTGCTCAGCAGATCTATATGAACCATTTTCGGCTGACCAGCATTGTAACAAATCCCAGATAATTAAAATTTGAACTTGTTAATTAAATTCAAGTACAAAGAGAACGCAAATCCCCTAATGAAAAAAATCTGGCAACATCGGCCTTAGAGGGGGTGTTTCCTACTCGAGCAAGGGAAAAAGAGGTATCCTACGGTCTCCTACCTACCGCGAATCCGGAGGTCATGGTGCCGTATTATATCGGCGTAGAGCGGAGCCGTTGCGTGGCGTGATGGCATGGCGTTTTCTGTGCGATGTACCCCGTTCCCCAATGTTAACAAAAGGCAAGGAAGGCTTCGCTTTCGTGCGTCTCTCAGGCCATCGATCGCTCGAGCCTACGCGGCCGCCGCTCTATACTTTGCCCGCTTCGCTTGCAGCGACCTGAACGTTTTTTTCTGTCACGCGAAATTGAAAAGATACCCCAATTGAGGACAAAACTAGCTGTAAGTGGAATCCTGTCTTAAGGCAATTAGGGCATCGTGCCTTAAGGCAAATTGCTGGAACTTCCCGTACCAAATATTATTATTTTTTTAAAAACAATTAACATTTTTGAAAAAATTTTACTTCGCGAAAATTAGATTTTTGATAAACTAGGAATTTGACAAAAAATTACTTTTTTGAAAAAAAAAATTTTTTTTGAAAAAAAAATGTTTTCATTTTGACATATTTTGGAAATTCTGAACTTTTTTCATAGCAATCGTACTGCTTTAACTGCATAGAGACAAAATATCGAAGCGCGTAAGCGCCGCATCGCCGTCTAATGGATAAGCATTGGTACGGAACCCATAGGAATGCAAACAAAATTTATACTTGTTAAAATCTCTATAAAATATCTGATAATTTGATGTGCATATGTCTAATGATCATTTTTGACCGCCAAATGGCTCATTTTTTTTACTTTTTCCTCCATATCTCCAAAGTCATTGGACCTGTCTTTCCAAAACAGTTTGAACAGTTCTTTATTTAGTCAATACAAATAAAATGTTTTTTGAATTATTCAAATCGGACGCTCCATTCTCTTAAAAACTGAGTTACCGTTTTCGGCACTTTTTGCCATGTTTCTTCGGAACGGCTAGAACTGCCTTCGCCAAAAACTAATCAGCACGTCTCCTTGTCAATACGAATCGAATGTTTTTTGACTTATTCAAATCGGTTGATCCGTGTTCCCGAAATCGTTGACGAAAATTTGTATCCTAACATACATACATACACGCGCGCACACACACACAAACATACATCAATTTTTTCTTATGTATGCCAAAATATTCAGAAGGTTTTGAAACGTAAAGATATATACAAATTTTTATTTTCGATTTTTTTGCGATTACTATAACTTGTCCTACAGGAAGTTAACTAGTGGTGCATGGCATCGTGCTTTAAGGCAAATTGCCGGAACTTTCCGTACCAAAAATCAAAATTTATGAAAACGTGAAGAAATACGAAAATTATCATTTTTGATTGTTTTGCGATTACTATAACTTACCCTACCCTATAACTACCCTACGGGAAGTTAAATACAAAACTATATTATTGAAAACTGATTTACCAATTTTACGCATACTATTTATATTAATTATATATATATATATATATATATATATATATATAATTATAGAACATTTAATTAACAGGTGCAAGTTTAGAATAGAAAGATTAAATTACTTGCTGAATTTTCTTCATGAACCCGGATGACCTACAAAAAGCTTACGGATTTATATTGCCCTTCCCGGCTGTTGATATTATATAGATATCCTATTCTAAGGGTGGGAAATGAACAGTGGAGAATCTATTTTCTAACATATTCTAGGAATTCTATTTATTAACAGAATATAGCACTTCATGCAGGCAGCAGTGAACTAAAATTGGTAAATAATAAAACTTTTACGAATTCGTTGCCCAGTTAACAAAGAATTGTGCATGCTTTCTTAAACAAATCATTGTTAGAAATAATCTTGTACCCCAATAATATTTCAACTTTAATAGCAATAACTTAAAGCAGCTCGTACTGCAATTAAAAATACTATTTATATTTATTTTATTAGTATTTTAGTTATTACCAAATTACATTAAAAACCCTTTCTAATATTAAATTAACAAATAGGAATCAAACAATTATAAATCTGACAGAATATATACGAACTGTATATCATTACAAAGTTATATTCTAATTATTAAGGCAAGAAGTTAAACATTTCGGTATACGAAATAAATAACTCATTGTCAGTTTTATCGCGTATGATTTTTCATATGCCGTGAATATTCTGTGATAATCCCATAATTCCGTTTTATAACTCCGTTTTATAAAAATCGAACTAAATAAAAGGTGTATAGGGGAGCTAGGGGCTTTTTGCAACAGCTTTTTTTTAATTAATATTTTTTGAGATCTACTGATTATATTTATATGAAACAAAGATGGATAGTTGCTGTAACTATTCCTCTGCCGAATCAAGTAAAAATAATTCCACAACTGTTGTTCATCATTTCACAATTATTCAATTTCTAGAAAAAGTGCGGTGCTACAACTTACCCCGTGTTTGGGGCTAATTGTAACATCTAGTAGAGCAGGTAGTAATAACAAAAGAACGACAACGATATCTCTTGTAATTTATTCTTTACTAATTTTTAAGAAGATTGACTTATTTGTAAATAATTCTTGTTATATATTGACGCAAACTGTAATTAATACAAATAAAATATATAATGTTACATGTAATATACATTTTTTCATAAATTAATGTAATTTTTACAATTAATATCATAATACAAATAAGAGATATAGTGTCCCTGTAACACAATTTACATGTGCCCACATCTTCCAAACTATATATTCCACCTAATCTTCTTTACTTGAAGCTGTATATAATTCTTGTATGTTACAACTAGCGCCAACGTTTTGATATTTTTACAATAAACGAGATAATTATTTATATAATTTAGTAATCACTAAGTTCATTATACATTATCAAATATTGTGTAATGATTAAAAAAATAGAAAATCATTTTATTTATTAAAGAACACGTATGAATGTTCTGGTAAGAAGGTACAGATAATCTGGAAAAAGTGCTCAAGCTTTAAAACACTTAAACTTTAAAATAGTTAATGGCATTTCTAAAGCAAAATATGCAAAAATAATATTTAGGAAGGTCTTATAAATAATAGAAACTTTCTTCGTGAAATGTTGATCTAGTGAACGCAGTTGCGAGTCATTTTGGCAGCCCGCTGGCGTGTTCATGTCATCATCACTCAAGTACCATTACAATAGAAAAAGTATTATATAGCCGAATCTCTAATTTCGACATCTGAAAACGCGGTCAAGTCGATTGCATGGCGCCTGGTCGCCCGCTACAAATCGCGGCCTCGAAGGAGGAAAAAAAACAAACGACAAACACTTTCACATGTATCGTCTTTCTTATTAATGAAAATGTGGGTGTACGGGACTTTCTCTCGAGCATGAACATATTTGTTTGGTTGCTTTGGAGTTGGCTTCAAGTTTTTCGTAACGCATTATCGTACTCTATTCATATGTTAAAATCGGTGGTCACGTATGTGCGCTATTTCGGGCTCGTTCACAATGATCGAACGGCGAACACGACTTCAGGCAAAAGTAGGTCAGCGTAGCGCGCATGCTTCGGTCACATCGAAATTGATTTGCGTTCATGCGCATTGCTCAAAAAACGACTCGGGAACATATAAAACACTCATCATACCAGTTTCCATGCTTCCGCAACCCGGTTTCGTATGACAACATCCGAAATGAAAATAACTCCTTTTCTTACTACGTACGACTTACGACGCACTGTTTGATCGTTTGCACGCTGGCTTTTACTTACTTAGAGATTAGAGAGAAAATGAGATGTCTATGTTTATATATTCATATAGAACAATAGGCATCTAATTTCTAAAGTAGTAAGATTCTTGAAAATATTTACTTAGCATTTATGTATAATTCGATAGCTGTAAAATATAACGTGCATATAAATGCATATGAGAGGAATTTCGTATAAAGTTTTTTCAACTGAAATATTTTAGAACTTATTCCAATTATATGTACCTATAATTTAAAAATTAGTAGCAAGTTTACTTCAATTATGAAGAAAATATTAATTCACTCTTATATTATCAGACATTAATTAAAATATAATTGTAAGACTTTATTTAATAATAGCAAAAAGTTCATCATTTTTACTTTGTAAGATATTCCTCTAATTTAATTAATGATGAAGTGGGTTAGAACGGGACACAAAGGTTCAATTTAATTTTGAGTAAGTATACACATATCAAACAAACTATCAGACTTTGTTTAGTAAAACTCCTGTTTTTTTGCTATTTTTCAAAAACTTGTCACCTAGTTTCTTTTGCCCCATAGACAGGGTAAAATGGAACGGCAAGAGAGCAAACAGTTGCAATGTCTTATTTTGTATTTTAAAGGGATATTACGAAATAATAGCTACATTATGCAACCAATGCAAAATTTAATTTTATGGTTACATTTTTTACAGAGATCATACGGTATATAACCTTGATCTGGTGTTTTGTTAAAAATATTTATCAGAAGAGTTGGATTAACTATCTATTTAATTAGTCTTTTGTAAAAATATGAAAATTTACTTTTTTATTCATTATTAACCAGGGTAAAGTGTTGGTTGGTCCTTTTTACCCCACTCATGAGTAAGCACTTATATAGGTTATATAGAAAAACGATTGAATCTAACTCATAATCTAAAATACATCTTATAAAACAATTAAATATCGTATACTTAAAAATATATTAGGGTCTCGACACAACAACACAATCAACAGTGCTCACAACCAAAAAACACTTTTGTTATCAATTTTCAAATATTGCCGTTTATCTCCCGATAGCAGAGTGGTAAGAATCAAGGTGATGTCTGATTATACATCTTTTTCCTTCTATTTCCAAATGTGTTGTTAAAAACTTCTTATCTTCGCTTGTTTTTGAGATTTCAGTGGTGGTCCATTTTACCAGCGGAACTTTAAGCCTCATTCTACTCTATTTAATTACTTGTATTGTAACTTTGAAAAACCTCATACAAACTCAACACCGAAATATAATATTTGTATTATAAACATTTAAATAAATTCATTGGTAAGTAATATTAAAATTCTTATTTAGATAATACATATATGTAGTATTTGCAGTGAGGTGCATAAATTATGATAACATTTTTTCTACTATTTTTCTTTAGTTTTCGTCTATATTATTAGTTATATAAAACTTCTTAAATATAAAATATTCTATTCATTCGATAAATTAATGTTAATTTTTAAATGTTGCGCAGACTGTGAGGCTTCGTTAACATCAATTACCCTTGCTTGGCCTTCGAATAGATGATCAATTAATGACATATTAAACGCAAGACTAGTTTGCCAGAGAAGGTACCGACATATGCCACAGCAATAATGCGGAAGCACACGATTTCTGCTTCAATTATCATCAATAGAACATTCGATTTATTTTTAAATTATTTAATTAATATATTATCAGGCCAATATTAACTAAAATTCAAATACAACTAGCTTATAAAATTTTATTTTTTAGGTTTGATGATAATACTAATATAAACTTTGGTCATCAATAATTATTATAATACTGTATATATATAGATTAAGGCCGGGCACAAAGGTCTAATTTTAAGTAATTACACTATCTAAACCGAATAAACTACATCACAAGACATAACACGTATCAAACACCAACTATCGCATTATGTTTATAAAAATTTCCAGTTAATTCCTAATTATAAAATTTTATTACTGTTCTTATTTAAATTTGTCATCTGTACTTGTTTACCCCATAATCTGGGTAAAAAGGAACAGCAAGGATCCAAACAGATCCAAATACTAATTTTAAATTTTATGGGATGATAGTTACATTACTCAACCAATGCAAAATACAAATATCATTTGTTTCGTATATAACCTTGAGCTAGTATGTTGTCAGAAATATTCATCATCAGATTTGGATAAACTATTAATTGTATTTATCCCTTTTAAAATTGCTCATTTTACACTTATTGTTTTATTTACTTTTTTATTAGTATTTTTTTTTTATTTATTACACCTTTGCCAAGGTAAAGTTTCAGTTGTTTTTTTTACCCCTCCCCATATGCAAGCTTTTATAGAGGTAAAAATAATAATACATGTTATAAAATAATTAAATAATGAATAGTTAAACATTATATTAAATTCATGTAGAAAAAAGTGTCCACAAATTAAAAAAAACTAACAACAACAAAAATATGCTTTTGTTATAGATTTTCAAACATTGCTCTTTACCTCTTGATAGGAAGGTTGCTCTACTTTCAAATATAATTTGTTAAAAAATTCCTAAATATTTTTGTTTTTGAGTTATTGGTGGTGGACCTTTTTACCCGCGGACCTTTAAGCCCGGCTCTACCCTACTTAATATTGTAATGTTGAACACGTGTTTTTTATCATTCACTTTAATTATAGAGTCAAATAGTAATTATAGAATTCATTGGTTTGGCTATTTAGTATTTATATTAATAATATAATTTTCCAAATCCTTGAAAATATTATTTCATATTTTGTTTGGCATTCGCGTGTCCCTCTATTCTATTTTAAGAAATAACGAGTTAATATTTAAATTTTAATACTGACATTTAATATGCTAATAAAATAAAGTACAAAGTTGCTTCAATTTTACATATAACAAAATTAAATGATAATTTACAGCATCTTGTCCGAAAATAGAAATGCATTATGCACATATTCAAGTACATACATAAAATATTAGGAGACATCGAAAAATACATCACTACCGTACATTGATTCTCAACTCATAATGTATGACGACGTATTTCCAAGATATTTAATTGTATTATGGTTTTATCGCACATAAATTTTTGGATAATTATAAGAATATCAAAGACTTCTTTCATGAAGGAAGTTCAACGTGCCTCTATCGTTTCTTGGAAGTAAATGAAGAAATGAAAATAAGTACAAATTAGATAAAAATATCAATCATACTTTCAATAAATTTACGTTGCAGATAAGTAATATCAGAAATTGGGAGAAGTGGTATAATAACGTAACAATCCGCATAAATTGAGAAACTATCGTACAGAAAATATATATGTACAATGGAAACTGATGTCCAAGCGCTTTGCATGCGATGCACTAGTAATAGTCATTAATCATCGCTAGTTGAATAAATAAATGGTGCAAATTTGCACTCTACAGTTTAAACAAAATTTATTGCACAAATGCGATCAGCAGAATGGCATGTATAAATAATTTGTATAACGACAAAATTGTTTAGAATTCTTTGTCTTAAAAGTCATGCATTCGGAACGCAGCGTTCCGACATTCCATGTATAAATCAAGATTGTAATAACTCGTATAAATCATATACAATTAATATATGATTAAGCGTTAAAAATGTCAATCATACATATATCATTATTTGATTTGAGTTCCAAAGCTTAGAACATATTACAAAATGTGATATAATCAAATTTCCGGATTATTCCGGACTGATTCATATATTTATTAATATATTTTATTGTTATTAGACTTTCTTATTTGGAGCATTTAGCCGCCTGTAACATTTCATTATAATCATTTATTATATATATTCTATATAATCATTTATATATATCCTATTTTATACAATTTCCTTTTTCTTTTTGATCTTTTTTTTAACAATAATTAAATAGCAATTGAAAAAAAAATTATCTTTACAACTAATTTTTTCATCGCTCTTATCTCCTAAATCTGATCTTTTCCCATTCTGATTTTGCATTTCTTATTACTTCTAATTTTATACAAACTTAACTCAGTAATTCGAATTCTATTTATTATAAATTCAAATTAACTATTTTTAAATTCTACTTTTTAATTTCTATTTCTATGCAATGTAAAATCAACAGTTTAAATTCTATTTAATTTCAACTCATTTGAAATTCTATGTCATTGTCAAAGATCGCTGGCATGTGAGTCGGACGCGTTACTGACTGAGCTACTTTCCATTAATTATGATATTACATGATTTATTAGAAATAAGTAACAAAATATTGTTTTTAGGTATTATCTTTTAGCTTATGTCCTAAACTAATGTTAACTTGATACTATATGCTAAAAATTCCACATATTGAAATAAAATAAATTTACTTTGACGGCGCCAAATAAGACGGAAAGTGAAAGTTACAAAATTGATACTCTTGGAAGATATTAAGTCTTTAGAAATTAAAAAACGCTTATTTTGTATGCGTATCAAATCTAGTCATTATTGTCTTTAAATATAAAACCTGAAATTACATATAAGGGTATGTAGCTCTCCGGTATATCCGATTGCATAGAGTAACATCATGATACACAGCGGTGTTTTAGACTCAATATAATATTATGAAGATTAAAATATTTTATGCATAATTAGACTAAATACTAGTAATTTAGAAAGTTTTTTTTTATTTATTCATTTGACCTTCGACCGTTAGGTCATCTGGCAACATTTACATATGATTGTAAAAGTTCAGAATACATTTTTTTTCATAAAAATCTACCAAAATAAACCAAATAATTTAGATTTATTTTACTTTTCTAGTTATTCAATAAATAATTCAATAAAATTAAAAATTTTAAAATGTTAATTAAATTGATCAGAAATTTATATAAAAAGGAATTATATAGCAAATAAGTTGAATAAATATTAACTAGTCTTTATCAGATTCAGAGAAAAAAACTATTATCAAGGTTTCTTATTAAATGGAATATCAAGATTTCACAATTAAACTTAAATATACAAGAAGTATAAATTTGTATGCATAAATGATTACACTTTTAAAATACCTATTTTTAATTTGTATTATCAAAAATTTACACAACTATTTAATGCTAATACTCGAAATGATTTATTCATTTTAATAGTTATGAAATTGTCGGGTTAATTATAATTTCATTCATAAATTTTAAATTAAAAAAAAATTATAATAGATATTGACTTTAAAAAAGAAACATTACAGATCAATGTTACATCTCGCCAGCGATCTTCGGATCGATTCTTGGCGATGACATAGAATTAAAAACTTTAAGTTAAAATTCAATAGAGTTATCATTAGAATTGTTGATTTAAAATTGCATGGAGATAGTAGTAAAAACTAGAATTTAAAAATAGTTAATTTGAAATTGAATGGAATTTAAATAGTTGAGTGTGAATAAAATTGCTAGTTCAAATAAAAGCAAGATTATATTTGAAAAGATCGGATTTAGAATAAAAGAATATTAGATCAGTTGAAAAGAGCAAAAAGAAAAATTTGATAGAATGCGAGCGTGGGGTAAAAAATATACATATTATATATGAGTCTTACATATGAGTGGGGTAAAAAAAAAACTGAAACGTTATCCCGGAAAAGGAGTAAATAACAAAAAATACTATATAAAAAAGTAAATCAAGTTTAAAAAAAAAAGCAATTTGACAAGAGGCAAATTGAATAAGTAGTTCTGGTGATTCATCAGAAATATTCATCAGCAGAGTTGGAATAACTCTGCTGATGAATATTTCTTATGAATCACCAGATCAAGTTTATATACAGTGTTATCTATGTAAAAAATGTGCCCATGAAACTTATATTTTGCATTGGTTAAATAATGTAGTTATTATATCATAAAATTCCATTAAATTTCAATTTCAAACATTGGAAATGTCTGCCTCCTAGCCTTTTCTTCTTTCACCTAGCCTATGGGGTAAAAAAAAAACAAATTTTAGAAAACAATAAAAAACGCATTTTTAATTTCCCGTAGGGTAAGTTATTGTAATGGATGGAATTTAAAAATTTTTACTTTTCTCGACGTTTTGAAGGTTTCTGAACATTTTGGCTTACCTCAGAAAATATGGATGTGTGTGTGTATGTATGTATGGATACAAATTTCCAGTCACGTTTACGGACGCACGGATCAACCGATTTGAATGGTTCAAAAACAATTCGATTCCTATTGATAGGGAGATGAGCTGATTAGTTTTTGGCAAAGGCAGGTCTAGCAGTTACGGAGATAAAGAGCGAAGAGTGCAGAAAATAGAAATTGAGTTTTTGAGAGAACGGAGCATCCGATTTGAATGGTCTAAAAAACATTCAATTAGTAATGATTGGAAGAAGAGTTTATCAGTTTTTGGCAAAACCAGGCCCAGCTATTTCGAAGATACGGAGCTAAATGTGTAAAAAATGGCAGTTTCTGAGAGAACTAAGCGTCCGATTCAAATGATTCAAAGAACTTTCTACTTGTCTTAACAAAATAATTGATTTTGGTAAAAAAAATAATTCTTATAAATATTAGACAATGTTACATATTAACAATAATCTATTTAAAAACATTCAGTATTCCTCGAACATTTCGTTACGGTACGGGAAGTTCCAGCAATTAGCCTTCAGGTACGATGCCATACACCCCACTAGTTATAATTAGGAATTGACTGGAAATTTTATTGAACACAGTTTGATGGTTGTTTATTTGACACGTGTTATTTATTGTGATGTAGTTAATTTGGTTTGGTCAGTATAATTACATAAAGTTCAATTGGACTTTTGTGGCCGCCCTACTTTATATGAGATAGTATAGAATATACGTAAAAGAAATATAAAAATTAAATGTTGTATGAGCTAAATTCTCTAAGCCACCGTGGCCAATAACAGAAAAAGTTTTGTTCAGCTCAATATTTTTTTTTTTTAATTTATTTGAACAGCGATCAGAACTTATGGGTTCTATGAGCTATTGTGATGAATCTCTTACGAACTACGTTTGTTTTATTATAGATGGCAACCCAAACAGTTGTCTCATCTCTATGTGCTGAATTTTTATTATTACAATTGTTGTAATAGTGATGTCATTTTATTAGTGCAGCAATGCCGTATTAGGGTTATTTTCACTTGGAAACATATTACAGCTCAATATGACGCTACAAGTTCATGCTGATGTATTTCGCTTCAAATTCACGTAAATATTTATATTATGATAGACATTATGAATTTTCTACGAGCCAACATGCTTTGCTTATCTTACGCCCGTACGTTCTTCGTATTCGTAGATGTAGATATGAAGAGTCCTTGAGCTATAAATCTTAATTTATCGTCCGCAATATAATTCCCCGGCGCCACTGGCAACGACCTAAAAAGCGCTCTATTCGGGCTGTATCGATCTCGAACGTGGTTCGCTAGTGTGCGTGCGGCGTTCTCTTATCTGGCCTTGACGGTTTCCTTCTTTTACACCCTCTACTACTACTTGACACGGTTACGAAATCATCCCGGCACGGATTGGACGAAGTGAGGGACAAGGGCGCGGTTCCCCACCATTTTGTTCTAGGTTCCAGAGGGAAGAAGGCGGGATGGCATGGCGCCGCGCTCTCATCCCTGCTCGGCAACTGGGACAGCAGGTAGAGCGAGAGCGCCCGCTTCGACCACTCGGCACAGTGTCAAGGGCACAGGGGAGTAGAACCTAAAGCTAGAAGTCGAAGGACGATAGAGAAAATAATGACTAGCTGAAAGTGGCACTTTGCCTTGAAGCAAGTTGCATGAACCAATAAGAGTTCAAATTGTACAACTTTTGAAATTGTGATGATGAATTTTTTACATTGTTACACTAGTTATTCTAAACTTTAATTATATTTTATAATTGAACTCTTTCTCATACGATGAACTTTATTTTTATAAAAACTTTTGTCACATTCGTCAAACAAAATCAAATATTAATTACGTAGACACTGTCAGGCTGATCTTTACCAAAAACTATTCTAAATCTGAAGTATGGACTCGCCCGTAGGTAAGCGGTTAAGAGCGACGGGACTTGTTTCAGAGGTCCCGAGTTCGATACCCACTTCGATCAGTCTGTTGTCAGGCAACATTGACAACGATTTTCACTTGGAAATATAGATAGCAATATGTTTCCAAGAGAAAATAGCCCTCACCCGGCATTGGTGCACCATACTCGCCCTATTACAGAAATTGTAATAATAATTTATCATACAGAGATGTGACAACTGATTGGGTTGTCATCTGTGAAACAGACTAGTATTAAGTCAAAATCAGCACAACAGCTTATAGGACTATTAGGTTCTGATTGCTGTTCAAAAATTAAAAAAAAAATCTAAATGTCTAATATAAAATATATTCATATTTTTCTATTTTTAAATAATTTATTTCTTAATAGTTTGGCAAGGAAGAGATTTAATACCAAAGGACCCTAATAGACTATCTGACCCTTATGTGAAACTTAAATCGATACCAAATTCGGACAATTTGATGAAGAAAACTTCAATCCAGCTTGAATTGTGAGTAATAGTATTTTTGTTTCGTCTTGTTTATTTCAGTAGGCAACTGAAATCTTTTTACCAGTTTTTGAACTTCTAAAGATTCGGGAGTTTTGGTTAAACCGTTGACGCAAATTTCGCATTTTACTGCGTGTTATAAAGAAATGTCTTGATTGATCATTGCGAGTCATTATTGAGTTTCATCGAATAGCTTTTAAATTTTTACAAATTGCAATCTGTCATACTTGGACATTCAGTAATGTGTGTTTTGACGTTATTATATGGTTTTTCTGAATGAATGGCAACCCAGTATTTGTCCGAACCAATTGTGACTAATTAACTATTTTCGAAGTATTTGTTGACAATTTATTCACTCGAGGTTATATTTGAGATCTATAACATCAAGTGGAAAATTTGACATCAAAACTGGGATCGAACCAGCAAACCCGGGACTAGTTTGTGCTAATGGCTAGCCCACGTCCGAAATGATTACGCCACCACTGGACCATAATCATATACATGCTATTAATAATTATCGTGTCTTTAAAAACTAAACACATTTGACAACCAAGAATCGATTAAAATTCACAAATTTGGTAAGAAAACAAAAAAGTTACTCAAATTTAACATGAAGAACACCATTTTGATTTACATATCAGTCATGCATTATTTTGCAGCTTTTGTTAATGTATAAACATTTAACTAGCAAAAACTATTTGCGACGCATATTTGAAAATTCCGATATTTTAGTTACTGATATACTTCACTAATATAAAAGATAAAATATTTGACACTTTAGACTAACCCGATTAATACTAATTACTTTAATATAAAACATATGTTTTGAAATATACGATTTGAAAATTCAAGTTGTGAACACCTGCACCGACAAATATAGAGAGAATGATAAACATGGATGAGTCACGAGTACGAAAAACATATTAAAGATACCTATATCAATTAATCAGTGAAACGTATCAAACTTAAAATATTGCTTACCAGTTTACTACAACGATATACACTTGCTGGTATAGTAATTTAATAACAGCTTTTGAAAGAAAAATAAAAATATTTGATTTTATTAATTATAAGGGAAAAAATGAGGAACGAAACTAGAGTGAGCGAATAGAATATTACATCTAGACAAATTTTAGTATCATCTATTTGTCATATAAGATTTTATCTTTGTAGAGTAGTCTCTCATCAATAAAAAAAAATTACTGGAAAGTTAAATTTTAACACTTTTAATTATTTAAAGCTTTGAAAGTAAATGCAAGACGAAACAAATTACAATAATACTTACAGATTTTAACTGTTTTTCGTTTTGTCTAGTGATACGTTCCAGAATTATCTAATCAAGTGAATATAGTAATTATATGAAAATTCATTATCATTCTAAATATTGTTTATGAATTCTTAAATTTTGGTTTAGATTTTAACAGGGCTCGCCCGTAGGTAAGCGGTTGAAAGCGACGGGATCTGAATCAGAGGTTCCGTGTTCGGTACCCATTCCGAGCAGCCTGTTGCCAGGCAACAGTGACAACGATTTTCACTCGGTAATATAGATAACAATATGTTTCCAAGTGAAAATAGCCCTTGCCCGGCATTGCTGCACCAATAAAAACTCAGCCCTATTAGATTAATTCTAATAACAAAATCATCAAATTTGGATGGATTAACCATTGGGTTACCATCTAAAAAATACGAAGTAAGGAGAAGTTTCAGCCCAACAGCTCATACGATATAAGGTTCTGATAGCTGTTAAAAAAAAAATAAAAAAAAAAAGATTTTAACAAAATCATATAGGGGAGCTAGGGGCTATCTGTAACAGACTTAACTAGTAACAAGCGTTTTCCATCATTCTGCATAATATTGTCACAGCTACTGTTCTGCAGACTGCCGCAATAAACAGAACTATGCAGATCCGTCATTTTTTACATGTAATAAAAAATTGACTTATAAAATTTCGATTTGCGTTATTATCGACTAATTTTAAATAGTATATATCTTATTTTGTTCCAGATTTATCAATCTTTGATAATGTGTAACAAATATTGTCTTTGCTAAATTGTGTCAATAGTTTTCAAAATAATGTGAAAAAATCACATCTGGGATTAGTTGAAACAAAACCTTGGGTCTAGTTGTAATATATAAGAATTATATGCAGATTCGAGTGAAGAAGGTTAAATGAAATGTATAGTTTGTAAGATGTGGGCAAATGTAAATTATGTCACAGGAGACACATTATGATATTAATTGTTTATAATAAAAAAAAATTTTATCAAAAGACAAAATATGTTTTGTCTGTATTAATTATAGTTTGCGTGAATGTATGAAAGGAATTATTAAGAAACTTTTTTTTTCTTTAAATGAGTAAAGAATAAATTATCAGAGGCATTATTGTCGTTGTTTTGTCATTACTACTTTTCCTGGCAGATGTTACAACAAGCCCCAACCAAAGACTACCAAAGTAATACCGCATTTTTTTAAAAAAAAAATGATTAACTATGAAATAATGAAAAATAGTTTTGGAATTATTTTTACTTAATGGAGCAGAAGGATAGATAAAGCAACTATTCATCTTTAGATCTTAAGATATATTTTTTTTATAATTTTATTTGAACAGCGATCAGAACTTATGGGTTCTATGAGCTGTTGTGATAAATATCTTACAAACTACGTTTGTTTTATTACAGATGGTAACCCAAACAGTTGTCACATCTCTGTATGAATAATTTTTATTACAATCTCTGTAATAGGGCAAGTATGGTGCAACAATGCCGGGTGAGGGCTATTTTCACTTGGAAACATATTGCTATCTATATTTCCAAGTGAAAATCGTTGTCACTGTTGCCTGACAACAGGCTGCTCGAAGTCGGCATCGAACCCGGGACCTCTGAAACAAGTCCCGTCGCTCTTAACCGCTTACCTACGGGCGAGCCCTTAAGATATATTAATTTAAAAAAACTGTTACAACAAGCCTCTAGGCTCCCCTAATGTTGAAACGAGTGTTCGTCCCTTGTTCCCATATTTCTTTTTTGATAAATGTTTATTAAAGTTGAAGTATTTTGAATACATAAAAAATTACAAGTTGCTTTATAGGCTACTTTAATTGCTCGATTATAATTATTATATTAAAGTATATTCATAATCATTATATATTAAATATAGAATACATATATTATAAAGCGTTCATCTATGTTTAAGTCGAGCGCAAATGCGACTGCTCTAATCTCACAATCAAGAGTATAATTTATCAAACTGATATCATAGTCTCAAAACGTTGTCACAATATCCATGTCATACAAATAAGCAATCTATAATGTCTATCTAACATTCTCGCACTTGCACCTGTGATATACGAAGCAAACCACTAATCGTGTGCCAGGCAATTTATTTATTGATATAGCTTATGTCACTGTTAATAATTATCAGATAGCCATTATAAAACTTGCTACAACAACTATTAGTGCAAAATATATGAATTACTTAGCGCTGTAGGAATAGCTCAGAAAAAGGAAAATTCTTGTTGTCCAACTTTACAATTGTGGCTCTAGAAATCTACAGTAAGGTTGCAATAACTACTTCAATTCGATCAAAATTTCAATATTGGTGTATTATGGAATACTCACTTTTGTCAATTGTCTTTATTACAAAAAATGGTAATAAAGCTAAAAAAAACTTGCGAAAAAAATTATTTATATTACAACTATTCCTTAGGAATGAGTATATTAATAAATGTTGATAACTGATTATACATATAACTAATACAAAATTTACATTACAATTTTCACAAAAAAAACAAAGCTAGCAAGATATCAATTGCTAATTGGAATAGTTCTGTTTGAATTGTTTTATTGTTTTCTGAACTTCTTTTATAGTCTTTCTTTTGTAGTCGTCTAGATAAAATTATGGACAACGCCTAAATTGCCCAACTGAAGTAAAAAAGGAAGCAACGACTGCAACTAGAAATCGTTATATTGTTTGTGGTTATTGTGATATTTTTGCCACATTATATTATTTAGATTTAAAGTAATAGTCATGTTCGGACGTCTTTTCGTTTTATTATATTGGCCATGAAGGTGACAAACTTCAAGGCATTAAGCTTCACACGGAATGGTTGCTACCCCTGGTAGAGGGGGTAGCGGAGTGTTTTAATTGAACTAGTGGTTCACTTCTAAAAGAAAAGTCCGCTTAACAACATGTGAATAACTAATAAAAATAAATATATCTTCTTTCATTATAACTTAGTAACAAATCAGTGATTGTAATTAGAACTGCAACAAATACATAATATACAAACAAATCAGTGTTTAATACAGTCCACAGCTACAAGGATTAAATTATAACCCAACAAACTGAATTATTGAAAGAGAATTTTAATAAATCCTATAACTACGTAACAAAAGTACAAGTCATGTGAATTTATTATATTTTAAATAATTGTTTCGTTACTTCAAATGAAGATAGATTCATGTTGTAAATTCATAGAATGTATTTTTTTCATATTAAATGTAATAAAAAAATTTATAAGACATAAAAAACTAGAAATCTTTACCCAGAACTTCTTTTTATTTTATAGATCTAATAATTACTTATTAACTTCCCGTAGGGCAAGTTATAGTAATCGCAAAAAAATCGAAAATGAAAATTTTTATATATCTTTACGTTTCAAAGGTTTCTGAACATTTTGGCATACCTTAGAAAAAATGGATGTATGTGTGTGTGTGTGTGTGTGTGTGTGTGTATGTGTGTGTGTATGTATGTATGTGTGTGTATGTATGTGCGGATACAAATTTTCGTCGACGATTTCGGGAACACGGATCAACCGATTTGAATAATTCAAAAAACATTCGATCCGTATTGATAAAGAGACGTGCTGATTAGTTTTTGGCAAAGGCAGGTCAAGCCGTTCCGAAGATACGGGGCAAAAAGTTCCGAAAACGGTAACTCAGTTTTTAAGAGAATGGAGCGTCCGATTTTAATAATTCAAAAAACATTTTATTTGTATTGACAAGATGAAGAATCGATACAACTTTCATGAAGGTAGGTCCAGCGGTTTCGGAGATATAGAGGAAAAAGTAAAAAAATGAGCCATTTGGCGGTCAAAAATGATCATTAGACATATGCACATCAAATTATCAGACATTTTATAGAGATTTTAACAATAAGTATACATTTTGTTAACATTCCTATCGGTTCCGTACCAATGCTTATGCGTTAGACAGCGACGCGGCGCTTACGCGCTTTATATTTTGTCCCTATGTAGTTAAAGCAGTACGATTGCTTTGAAAAAAAAAGTTCAGATCTTCCACAATATGTCAAAATAAAAAAAAAAATTTTTTTTCAAAAAAAAAAATTTTTTTAAAAAAAAAATTTTAAAAAAAAAATTTTTTTTTTTCAAAAAAAACTAATTTTTTGTCCAATTTATAGTTTCTTAAAAATCTTATTTTCTCAAAGTAATTTTTTTTTCAAAAATGTTAATCGTTTTAAAAAAAAATAATAATTTTTGTTACGGGAAGTTCCAGCAATTTGCCTTAAGGCACGATGCCCTAATTGCCTTAAGACAGAATTCACTTACAGCTAGTTTTACTTGAAACTTGATTACATGTTTATTTCGTATTGCGTCCACCAAAATTTTGGCTGACCTGACACCCACTATTCCAGGAATATAGTTTCAGTATATTAAATGCAAAATTGATTATGAGTAAATTATAGTTGAAAAATTTATTTAATTTTTACATAATTATGACCATAACTAGTTTAGAAATAAATTGTGACAAAAGTGTGACCTTTTTAAACATTGAGGGCTTGTTCGTACGTAAATGACTAGAACGACTGGACCTGAATTAGAGGTCCATGGTTCGATCCAGTTTCGACCAGCCTGTTGTCAAGCAGAAGTGACAACGGTTTTGATTTAGGTTACAATATGCTTTCAAGTAAAAAAAAGCTCTGCTCCAGTATTGCTGCACCGATTAATATTCGCTCTATTACAGAAATTGTAATAATAATTCATCACACAGTGATGGGCCAACTGTTTGGGTTGCCATCTGTAGAACCGTCTAATATTAAGTCAAACCAGCAAAATAGTTTATAGGACAATTAGTTTCTGATTAGTAATATATTTTTAGTGTATATAAATTGAAAAAGCCGATAAATAGTGATAGTGATAAATACCCCGAAGACATAATTTTTTATCCACAATATTGTCAGCCAACGATTGGGAAACCGCGCTGACTCCTTTTTGCATTAGTGTGCGGTTTGAGTGGATATGAAACGCGCTGGCGGAATGCTTTGTTTGATTACAAAGAATAAAAAAACAGCGCGTTAGTCATACATCCGTGGCGAGTTACGTAATCTGTAAAGTGATTGTTGTCAGATCGCATATCTTCAGCATCGGCGCATAGTTTATGTGTGAAAAAGGAATCGGTATACTTTACTCTGCTCATAGACGAAACAGATTTTTATGTTAATGAAATGAAATTAACTAAAAACCAGAAAACTGATGAACAAACTTTCATTAAATTTATAAAATACTTACGTGAATGGAAAGATTATAAACCATATATATTGACATTCTTATTTTATTTGGCATAAACCTTAATCGGTTGAACAAAAAAGTGAGGCTATGCTTATTACTAGCAGAAAAGTGATGAAGCCAATAAGCTGAAAACCAGGATTCTAGACGTTGCATCAAAGACTTTAATCCGTTATCTGGAAGTGAAGTTTGGTTGGTGCACGATTTAACCCCTTAACTTACGATTTAGATTCGAAAATGTAGGGCCAAAGTTGTTCCAGCTCACGCACTATTTTCTCGCACAGTGTACATTTTATCACAAAAATAAAAATAATTTTGTTTTCTATAGTTTCGTATAATTTTTTTTTTATTCTCTTTATTGAATTACAATCTGTTTTTACAAAAAGCAAGATATTCAGTAATTTTGATGATATATGAAATATTAAACATTAGATCTAAAAGGTTACCCAGTAGTAACTTACTACATAGTTACTTACTTTCATAACATAGCTATTTTCATATAACATGTAAATTTGATGTTTTACTATATTTATGGCTTTGCTGTAACGAAAATATTTAATTTTTTAAAATTAAAAGTCATAACAATTGGCAACGTCAACTTGACATTTTATAAGAACAAACTTCATATCACCAACTTTCAATGAAACAGTTATTTCAACTATCAGTTGAAAAGCGTCAACGATCCATCTCTAGTAGTAAGCCTTTTCGATTTTGATATATTAAATTTAAATTTTGTGATTATATAGAGTAAACTTAAAAATAAAATGATCTATGAGGTAAATGAGTATAAATTGTGAATTATAACAACAAAAAATAAAAAAACACATAACTAATAAACTAAACACAATAAAAATATAAATAAACGACTAAATCAGTAGTACTGCTAATTAGAATGAATATATTATATATTATGTGGAGGACAATGTGTCGGATCCGTCGAGGGGGCGTTTTCTTTTTAGCCGTTATATACCGTCCGGAACATGGACGATATATCCATCTAGGACCGATCTCAAGACTCAAAAATCGTGAAGAATGGTCAGACCATTATAATGCCTATGTGCTTTGAGTACTTTGTGTCTTCCGCACAATATAATAGAAAGTCCTAATTCCGAAATTCTGCCCTTCAGAATTTTTTTTGAAAATTCAAATATTTTTCTTAATCATCATAAATTTTGGGTTCTATCAAAATGTGAAACGAAAGTTGTACTTTTTATTAAAATCTCTATACAATATCTGATAATGATCATTTTTAACCGCCAAATGTCATTGTTTTGATGTGATTTTTATTGGATCTTCAAAACCGCATGACCCGACTTCCCAAAAATTTAACCAAGTCTTCATAATGTCAATTGAAGTAAAATATTATTTGAATCATTCAAATCGGAGGTCTGTTCTTCATGCAGATACTAAATTGCCATTTTATGCCGTTATTGCTTCATATCTTTGGAACAGCTAAATGTGCCTCTTCCAAAAACTAATCAGCACGTCTTCCCATCAAAAGGAGTCGAATGTTTTAGAATCATTCAATTTGGTGGATCCGTGCGCCTGAATTCATGGACAAAAAATTGTATCTGCACATACATACGCACACGCACACATACATGCTAATAGACTTGCGATCTTCGGAAAGAAGAAGAGCAAATGGGAATAATTAGAAGACACGTTGCATAACTTTAGAGCGAGAATTATAGCATTCTATATCCTCCCCCATGAAGAAATACTTAACCAGTATTGAGTCAGAAGAAAAAGCACAAACACATGCATCCATTTTTTTCTGAGGTATGCCAAAATCTTCAGAAACCCTTGAAACGAAAATTTATGCAAAATTTTTCATTTACCATTTTTGCGATTACTATAACTTGCTCTACGGGAAGTTAATAATGTAAACTAAAAGTTGTTACGAGAGTAAATCATTATTACAGAAGATGGGAATAAGGCGAACGGGACGTAATAAAACAGGCAGTCGCCGTTCTTGCAATTAGTTAATTAGTTCATTTAATTCGAGTTGGTTGGACAGTGTTGCCGTTCTATCGTTACATCTGTGCACACTCAATAAAGATACTAATGCCATTTTATGTTACAATGAGTTATAATACTAATTATTATCTACTTTAGCCGCACATTTATATTTATGGACAATCCGGTGAATGTTATTCGACGCATTGTTAAAATTTAATTAAATGTAAATAAATAATTATTTGTGACAATTTGTTGTGTTAATGTCATGATGTCGCACAGGGATACCGAACCACTCACGAGAGACAAAGAACTAATTCTCATTAAAGTAATAGTTATACTATTTATTTTTTATATATGAACTGAATATCTTTTTAATACTCGATTCTTATTATTAGTAAAGCTCGATTAATAACTTCCCCAAGAAGATGTTTATATTTTCAATTCAAGTTTAGAATAAAAACAAATTTCATTGTAGATATTGTTCTAAAATGAAAACTATTTAGATTTATGTAACTATTTCTCAACTTACAGTGGTACATGGCAAAACACATGATAACGATTTGAAAATACCTACAATGGCTGAAGCACAACTTTCGAAAATACAAGAACACATATCAAACCAGCAATTAGATCACTTCTAAAAAAAAATAGTACAGCATTTTTCTGCAATCTACATAATGAATTTTTCCGTATTGCAAAAAAAATTTGCACACATGTTATTATTCAAGCAAGTGGCTCCGGCATTGCTGTATCAAATTAAAAATTTTTACTATTGAAAAAATATTAGCAATAGCAAATACATCGAATTGAGATAGGAAACCGTTGGGTTGCCTTAGAAACAAAGGCATAAAGCTACGCAATTAAAAGTAAATCATAACACTATATGTTTCAAGGTTTGATGGCTGTTCAAATAATAATAATAATAAACCATCTTATTTGTTAATTTTTGTGTACGTATTTTTTTTTTGCTTTTTCTTTTTTCAATAAAATATTATGAAGTTGTAATCTAATTACATACTGAAATATAAAAAAACGTTCATGTCTAAACTTTTCCCTCCAAGCACCTAATTTCAATATCCTGTAACGTATATAATATGCTCTTGAAATTCTGATCTTCTGTGCCTATATGATTTAGCATTTCTTTTAGAAAAACTCACTTATCATAAAATGTTTCATCTTTGAAAATGGAGTTAAAAAATGATGTAAGAAATTTGGTATCTTATTATTACTAATTGTTTTATATGAATATTCAAAAAAATATGTTTATAAAAAAACGAAGAAAGAAGTTTCATTTGGAAAGAAGTAATCCTATCAGCACCGAACCGATGTTGATTACATATAATGTATCGAACTTTTTCATATTGGTTGCGTTGCCATATATTAAAAAAGTCCAATCTTGCATTTGAATTCTTGTCAAAATTTCGACCAATTCCAACAAATTGATCCATAATTTCAGTCATAGTAATCAGAGATCTCTTATTATTTGTGTCTTCCTTGCTGAGTTAAGTACTTCAGATCTTTATTAAAAAAAACTAGCTGCTGCTAACTTTTTTCAGCATCTTTCACATTAGCCTCATTTGAAGCTGTTTTTACGCTAATTCCACTATGTGACTTCACCCATATTTTAAATCTAAATAAAGCAGAGTTAAACGGTGTATATTTTAAAATAACTGTTCTTATAATGAAACGGTTGATAGAACATGCACACAAATAGAATTAAGATGATACCGACAAGTGAGCTAAATAAATATTATGATGCTCAAAGAAATGGTAATATATTTTCAATAGAAATTTTCGAAACGTCAAACGTTTCAGATGTGAAATTTCATAGTGGTTTTCCGATCTACTAGTAACCTGACATACGAGTGTTTCGAGATACAAGATGCCAAAAAAAAAACATTCTTTTTGCTTCGACATATGAGCAAAATTTGAGATACAATCTTTGAGCGAATAAGAATTTTCTCGAAAAATGTTGAGAGAATGAAGATATGGAAAATTTCGTCAGTTGTAACAGTGATTTTCGTACCATAGAAATATTTTGGGTCGAAAGAAATGAACCATGTCTCTTGAATTGAAGCATTTATTGAAAAATATGAAGATGGCGAAGATATACGAGCGTAAGACATTATAGATATGCAGGAGAGACTGGGTACGGTTGTGCCAGGGCATGGCAGAGACAGCAGTCATGACAGCTGAACTTTACTGGTTTTGAAATAGGGTCCAAAGGAAGAAAGATGAACAGTTTGAGCAAGGGAGTTGTTCAACGAAACGTTTCAGCAATGTAACGAAAGGATAGACAAAATATAAGTTATTAAATAGTAATTTTATTTTTGACATTCAGAACTTAAAAAGCGAAGCAAATTAATGGCATTTCATTCTATTTATATAGGAAAGTTGCTTTGAGATACGAGCGATTCGACATAGAAGCATGGTTGCGAAACTAAACTCGTATATCGAGGTAACACTTAGATATAAAAATTAACAAGACCATTAGAGAAATCGTTTCTTCGCGGAGCTTCGTATCAAAATTTTTTTGGGGGCCCCCCTCAAGATTTTTTTTACAAAATATAAAAATACATAAAATTATAAGAATATTTATTTATCATTCTTATTATTTATCTATCTAATTTTCTCTCATTTTTTGAATTTTTCACAAATGATTCCAGTTTCACTGATCCAATGATTCACTCTTTTTGAATTTTTTTGAAAAATTAAATTATTTATTGATCTTTAAATTTTATAAAGATTCTGTCACTAGGAACATACAGGTCTGGTAGACATTTCTGTAGAGGTTCTAAAAAAGCACCAAGTGTATAAGGCTATATTTAGAAGAGATCAAGGGTTTGTTGACAAAACCGTTGAATATTGATGATATTCATTGGTCAATAGTGTTATTCTGTTGTAAGAGTTGATCGACGTCGATGCACTACTATTATTTTTTCATTACACCTCGGAACGTTGCATAAGCCGAACGGTCGCAATAACGCGATTTAACGCGGCACTTGTCGCTAACAACGCCTTCCGAGCACTCTGACGTCAATCTAGGAGTCATTTAAGTGTCAATTCAGTAATGTAATAATTCCATGCGGAATATGGCCCGACTGGATGTGGAACAAGTGTGCAAGTATCAAATTAAACCCACAATGAACAAACCTCGTGCAGATATGCGAGCCGCAATAAATTCAAACATGAAACCGAGTCGTGTCTTGTTAGGAATAAATAATATATGCGAACACATATATTGACACATGAAATTACTAACATGTTTGTGCTTTAAATGATAATATAGTTTTCATGTGATTTCGAAAAGTGTGTAAGGGAAATTAACCCATATTACACATGCAATACTGCTAAAAAGTAACATTTATCGAGAAGAATAATCTACGAATCATCCAAAAAATTTATTATATATCCTCATCAAATTCTTGCACTCAGGCAAATAAAAATCTTAAAACAAATAAAACTAGTGGTTTATGTCATCGTGCCTTAAGGCAAATTGCTGAAACTTTCTGTACCAAAATTAATTTTTTTAAAAAAGATTCAAATATTTTTAAAACTTGAAAAAAATATTGAGTACTTTTCACCAAAAACAAACTTAAGAGTAAGAAAGACCAAAAACTCATAAAAGATCACATTACATTATTATAATAAACTGTATTGTCTGTATTTTAAAAAAATAATTTTTCTACACTAATTTAAGATCGGATTCTTTGTCGAGATAAATAATAAGTTACTATGATTGCTGAGTATTGTTATTTAAAACAATGTGATGCTTCTGTAGTATTTTCAAACTTCGAAACGTTTTCGAAAAATAATATTTTATAATTGTAATAAGAAGCAAAAATATTTAGTAATTATCATAATTATTATGTATGAAGTTAAAAAATAAAGATTATGCAGGAGTAATCTGTATGATATAAAATATTTTGGCGCAAATATCACTTAAAAAAAACTGTTACATTTTTACAAAAGATATTTATTGTAACACGATATGAAGAAGCCCTTTGAAAAGCAATAAATATTCAGTTTAATGACGAGTTGAGATAATACTTGACATTTGTTTATCTTATAGAATCACTTGAAGATATAGCTGTTTATGCGATTATGGAATTTAAAGATAATTTTTTTCCGAGAAATTTAAACTTTAGGATATTATGTATCAAATACCGGTATTTTTTAAATAAATACCGGTAAAAATACCGCCGAAAAATTGGGCGGTTAACCTTTAATTCGGTATACCGGTATACCGGTATTGCATTCCCTGTGTACATACACACTGTGTGCGTATGTATAAGAAGATACCATTTTTAGTCCACAAGTTTGAAAGCACGAATCAACCGATTTGAATTATTGAAAACATTTCACTTGATTTGAATGAATGAATAATTGATTCAATATTTGAGAAGGCAGGTCCAGCAATTTCGGAGATCTAATAAAAAGAAGTTTGAGCAAAACGCCATTTGGCGGTCAAAAATGTTCATTAGATATATGCACATCAAATTATCAAATATTTTATACAGATTTTATTGATAAGTACACATTTCTATGGGTTTAGTATCCAGTATTATAATGTTTGAGCGTTAGAGACTGCAACTTTCAAGATTTTCCATACATTAAAGGTTTAAAACATTTTAAATTATGGCACGGGAAGTTCCAGCAACTTTAAGGCACGATGCCATGCACCACTTGTTAATTATTTTAATTTATTTATTTAAAATACATCAATAGATAGGGGTTAACATCAACACGAAACGCGGAAAGATATTTATTAGTACATATTGCATAAAAAAAATTAATTACATCAAACTAAATCTAACTCATCGATTTGATCATTAATCACCAAAATCGATTTCAAATGATATTTCATTAATATGATCCTTTTGTAGTTATTTTCCTAACACTGCGTAACAATGGCAGAGTTAGAATGTTTAGGTTTCTTTAGTTGATACTATAAAAAGTTGACTTGTATGCCATTCGAAGCAATGCAAAAATGATTTCACCAACGGCATACGTAACTCGGTATCAAACAACAGTCTTGAAAAGAACGGATATTATCGTAATGTACATTAATCAAATTATTCATTCAACCCAGAGTTTCTTAATGCAAACAAACAAATCATTTATATATAAAGTTTATATAGATAAATAATTTATTTGTTATATTATGAAATATTTTGAAACACTACATTGAAAATATGGAATATAAATTTAACTAGTTGTGTATGGTATCGTGCCTTAAGGCAAATTGCTGGAACTAACGAAATGGTTGAGGAATATTGAATGTTTTCAAATAGATTATTATAAATATTGTAACATTGTCTAATATTTATAAGAATTATATAAATTGAATTGCAAAGTTGAATTTATTTGTTTAAAGCATATTAGAACATAATTAAAATTAAAATCTGAATTATTTTCAACAAAACGTTTTTCAGAAACAAAATTTTTTTTTCCGGAAGCAATTATTTTGTTGAAACAAGCAGAAAGTTCTTTGAATAATTTAAATCGGACGCTTAGTTCTCTCAAAAACTGCCATTTTTTGCACATTTAGCTCTGTATCTTCAAAATGGCTGGACCTTTGCTAAACACTAGTCACCTCTTCTCCCAATCATTACAAATTGAATGTTTTATAAATCATTCAAATCGAATACTCCGTTCTCTCAAAAACTCGATTTGTATTTTCTGCACTCTTTGCTCCGTATCTTCGTAACGGCTAGACCTGCCATTGCCAAAAACTAATAAGTACATCTGCCTGTCAATAGGAATCGAATGTTTTTTGAACCATTCAAATCGGTTGATCCGTGCGCCCGAAAACATGAACGAAAAAATGCGTACATACGAAACACACACACATCCATTTTTTCTGAGGTATGCCAAAATGTTAAGAAACCTTCAAAACGTGAAGATATGCAAAAATTTTCATTTTCGATTTTCGGCCCATTAATATAACTACCATACGGGAAGTTAAATATTATGTATGTATCAATAAATAATATCATAAATAATAGTTCAATACATTCACTTGGAAAACGAGCACTTTTACCGGGTAATGTGCACATTTCCCAAAACTTTATGATGTAATCTGGATACACTGTATATATGTATTTCCCGGCGAATGTGTTCTCTTACCTTCACGTTATGGTAATATATAATACCTTTCACCATTTGAAAAAATTATTATATATATATATATATATATATATATATATGATTTAGTAGTTAATTTTGATGTTGAGCTATATGAGTAAATTCTTGAGGGCGATACATCAATCAAAGAAGAGGCAAAGATTTATAAAATAATCTTTAATTCCAAACGTGCGTATATATACGCACACACAAATATGTACTTGTATCAAAGAATGTAAATGACGTATTTTTATTAGAAGTTCTGAAAAGGTATAAAAAATCCAATAATTGCACTCAATTACTTCATGTATGTATACAAAAGCAAAATTAGAGTCGTTCTAAAATTTTGTGTCAGATATTCGTATAGTAGTATTGATAAAAAAACGAGAATATGTATTATTAAACGTGCGAGTTAAAACGGCAAACAGTTATCCCCAAATTATTAGTTACCAAATATTGTATATTATTTCTCAAATAAAATTTTTATTAACATTTGCAAAAGCAAATATAAACTAACGCATCAAGGCATGATGCCTTAAAGCAAATTGCAGGAAATTGGAATGTTTTAAAATGGATTATTATAAATACTGTAACTTTCATTATTCGCATTTTATAGAAAGAACATAAGATGTTATAAAATTGGACGACGGAGTTTATATATGTTTACATGAAAAGTAAATTAAGTAAACAAAACTTATTAAGCAAAGCTAAAATGAAAGCATTCATCTCATATTTTTAAGAATGATATTGCAAAGATAAAATTATGTTTTTCAAGTATATAAGTAAGCTATAACATTTTAGATAGAATTAAAATTAAAATTCAAATCATTTTCGATATATATATTTTTTTTGAATTAAAATAAAAAAAAAATCGTCTTCCCCAAAATTTAATCATTCCTTCACACTGGCAGTGGCAACACAATTAAAATGTTTTTTGAATCATTCTAACCAGATGATCCATTCTTTCAATAACAGCTATTTTTGCACTTTTTACTCCGTGTCTCCAAAACGGCTGCTGGCTGGACCTTAGCAAAAAAAATTAATCAGTACATCCTGCCGTCAACACGAATCGATTGAATCATGGACCTTAGCAAAAAAAAACTAATCAGTACATCTGCCGTCAACACGAATCGATTGAATCATTCAAATCGGTTGATCCGGGCGCTGAAAATTGTGGACGAAAAATTGTATCCACACATACATACACACTTCCATTTTTTCTAAGGTATGCAAAAATAATCAGAAACTAAAGATAAAGCAAAGATATGCAAAAAAAAATTATCTTCGATTTTTTGACGATTACTATAACTTACCCTACAGGAAATTAATATAACCATTAGATATTTTAAATTTTTGAAGAAAATATTATATTCTGTATAATTTCCACGCCCAAACAACAATGTTCACTATCTAGAATTAACATGTTTTATTGTGCATTGTGCATATGCATAGAAACACATATTTCTAACTTCCCGTAGGGTAAGTTATAGTAATCGCAAAACACTCGAAAATGAAAATTTTTATATATATTTACGTTTCAAAGGAACATTTTGGTATACTTTAGAAAAAATTGATGTGTGTATGTGTGTGTGCGGATACAAATTTTCGTCGACGATTTCGGGAACACGGTTCAACCAATCACAATTATTCAAAAAAACATTCGATTGCTGTTGATAAGGAGACTTGCTGATTAGTTTTTGGTAGGTCTAGTTGTTCCGAAAATACGGGGCAAAAAGTTCCAAAAACGGTAACTCAGTTTTCAAAAGAATGGACTATCTGATTTTAATAATTCAAAAAATATTTTACTTGTATTGACAAGATAAAACATTGATTAAAATTTTGAGTAGGCAGGTCCAGCGGTTAAGAACGCTGAAAAAATGTCATTTGGCGATCAAAAACGTTTATTGGACATATGTACATCAAATTATCAGATATTTTATAGAGATTTTAATAATGTGTGAACATTGTGTGTAATTTTTTTTTGGGTTCCGTATCAAGATTTTTAATTACGGGAAGTTCCAGCAATTAGCCTTAAGGCACGATGCCATGCACCCCACTAGTTTATAGTGAAGATAGTCTTTCCTACTATTTAAAATTCAATACGATTTCTATTAAATATTATTCTGACTGAAAAAGATTGGCAAACGTAGCGATCAGGACGCGTAATGCGTGTTGTCACGTAATAGCCGCGAACAAATTACAGTAGTTATCATCCGCAGAGTTCGCGATGTGACGATCGGACGTCTGTAGATGGAGAGTGGCGATGCACATTATTTTCAAATGAAAATGTCACCATTGAAATTAATTAAAAACCTCATTCTGAAATTTAAAAAACAGGTATCTATAATAATAAGTGCAATATTCATTTTTATGTAAGAATAACAATTATAAAGTAACATCATTCTTGAACTTTCGGCTAGAAATATCAATTTACTCACTTTTTCATGAAAACATTCTGAAATTGATGATGTATAATTCAACGACAATTTTACTAGTGGTGCATGGCATCGTGCGTGCCATAAGGCATATTGTTGGAGCTTCCCGTACCGTAATAAAATATTCGAGGAATTTTAAATGTTTTCAAATAAATTATTATAAATACTGTGGCTTTCATTAACCGTATCTTTCATACAAAATACTCGTATAAGAGCGTATAAATTGGACGACGACGTTTATATATATTTATATAAAGATAAACAAAAGATTTGTTTCAAGTATATAAGTAACCTTTAGAATTTTTGCTAGAATTAAAATTACAATCCTAATCTTTTTCGATATTTAAAAAATTATTAGGTATGTATGTAAAAAATAATTTGCAAAAAAATTTTTTTGCCTTTCCCAAAAATTAATCATTGCTTCACACTGTCAACACAAGCAAAATGTTTTCTGAATCATTCTAATCAGATTATCGCTTCTCTCTAATAACTGCTGTTTTTTTTTTAACTTGTTTGCTTCGTATATCCGAAACGGCTGCATTTGTAAAAAAGCTCATTAGCATATCTCCCTATCATTAAGAATCGAATGGCTTTTTAATCGATCTGATAGGATGCCCCTTTCTCGCAAAAATCGAATTCCTATTTTTTGCACATTTTGCTCCATATATCCGAAATGTCTGGACCTGGCTTTGCCAAAACTAATCAGCACATCTCCCTATCAATAGCAATCGAATGTTTTTGATCCGTGCGCCCAAAATTGTAGACAAAATACAGTAGAACTCCAATTATCCGAATTATTGGGGACCGGGACCCATTCGGATAATCAAATATTCGGATAACCGGAGTTTGTTTTTAAAATTGCCATTGGAGAAAAAGAAGTTACGTTTTAATATTGCAATATTTTTTTATTGAATTAAATGAAAGTAACATGACATTTTCACATGTTTTAAATATAAATAAAATGTACTTATGTACAAGTTTAGAAATAAAAATCATTGTTTTGTAAACATCTCCGTCAAATCAAAACAAACAATGTGCCTACACTGGCTTTGCTGGTGGAAGAATAATAGCGCACTTAGACTTTTTTTGGACAATTTTTTTTCTGAAAGTGATTCGGATAATCGGCGATTCGGATAGTCGGAGTTCGGATAATTGGAGTTCGGATAATTGGAGTTTCACTGTATTGTATTCATACATGCATACATATACACACATTCACACATCTATTTTTTTCTAAGGATGCCAGAATGTTCAGAAACCTTTAAAACGTAAAGATATGCAAAAAACTCCATTTTCGATACTTGGACGATTCCTATAACTTCAAAATTGTACGTCCATCATAGGACTGGCATTCGACTTTGATATTTTTAAGTACTACCAAAACTTTGCAGATATATTAAAAATATGAAAAAATAAGTATTTTGAAGGCCATATATTTCAGGGTCAAATTAGGTGCTATAATATAATGTGTCATACAAAGTTTGAACAATATTTGCGAGCTATCTATTTGTGGCAACATTTTTATAAACATAATTGTTCGATCGCCTGGGCGACCGAAAAAATTTGAACTCGACATTTTTAGATCATTTAGTCATAGATTGCCTAATGGTCTAATTGCCTAATGAATGAGGCGCATTATCAATAATGATATTTTTTTTGTTTGAACAGCAATCAGAACTCTTATATGTTCTATAAACTGTTGGTTGAGGACTTATGACTACTTATTTCATGAGAGGCAATCCATCGATTTACCATTCTCTTATGTGTGGGATATTTTTGATATTAACTCTTACGTCTAATAGTTCACAATAATGATAAATGATGTTCAGAATGAAGACAATTGCATTTGAATTTTCCATTCATGATAACATTAACTGAAGATTCATCCGACGCTCCAACTATTGATGGGATAGATTGCGATCTCATCCGCATGCCATAACACTACGGAACGGCAATACAGCTCGAAGCGGGTCAAAAGGATAGCAGGGAACATAACAGGCCTTGAACCGGTATTGGTAGCCCGAGTCCGGAGTACCATCATCACCAGATCGGACACCCCGAGGCCACGGAAAAATCACGCAACTTACGATCTAGGCAAATTGCAAAATCGATGCATGTCCACCGTTAATAGGCGTATCACTAAAACTGACAGAGCCGCATTGCGCTCTTACGAATTCTATAAACGCTATTTGAAAAGTAGTTTCGCAATCAACGGCAAAATGAACGATACTAGATGTTAATTCACATTAGGCTATGCAGATTTTAAAACATGGGATACAATAAGAAAAACAAACTAATAGTGTGTGGCATTGTGCCTTAAGGCAAATTGCTGAAACTTCCCGTACCGTAACAAAATGTTCGAGGAATATTAAATGTTTTCAAATAGATTATTATAAATACTGTAACATTGTCTAATAATGTTAACTTTGCAATAATGAATTACAAAGTTAAAATTATTCATTTAAAGTATATAAGTGAGGTTTAGAACATTAGCCAGAACTCAAAATAAAATCTGAATTATTTTCGATATACAAAAAAATATTTTTGGAAAAAAAATGAAAAAAAAATTTTCGAATCGATTTTTTTCCCAAAAGTAATTATTTTGTCATAACAAGCAGAAAGTTTTTTGAATCATTCAAATCAAATACTTAGTTCTTTCAACAACTGCCATTTTTTGCATATTTAGCTTCGTATCTCCGAAACGACTGGACCTGCCTTTGCCAAAACTAATCAGCACGTCTTCCTATCAATAGGAATCGAATATTTTTTTAACTATTCAAATCGGTTGAACCGTGCGCCCGAAAAGGTAGACGAAAAAATGCGGGCATACAAAAGACACTCACACACACATCCATTTTTTCTGAGATATGCTAAAATGTTCAGAAACCTCTGAAACGTGAAGATATGCAAAAATTTTAATTTTTGCAATTTTTGGCTCATTACTATAATTTACCCTACATAAAGTTAAAAATTCAATCGAACAATTTCTTGCTAAAACATTGTTGAAATAACGTCATAAATTAAAAATTCAAAGCATTAATCCTTTACACTCGGCACTAATTCAAAAACGATCTACCAGCAACTAGCGCCGCATTCTGACGAAAACGTACCTGCTGTAAACATTTTATTTTTGTGTATGTTATGCAATTTGTTTGATATAAGTTTATGGACTTTGAAGAACATACATTTACAATAATAACTAAATGTATTCTCTGCAGCAGTGGCGTCGGAACCGTGTGGGCTGTGTGGGCTTGAGCCCACCCATCAATCTCAAAAAATGATATGCCCTAGTATGTATTTCTAAACAAAAAAAACGAAGCCACTGGCGGTGTATCAGAAAAAAAAACAAGCCCACCCATCAAAAATTTGCTTCCGACGCCACTGCTCTGCAGCATATTAATGATGAAAACAATTTGCAAAAGACATAGTGGATTGATTCCACTATCGATATAGCTATTTAGCGTTGTAACAGGGAAATCATTTCATTCCACAGGGAAATGTAATATATTGTTTTTCATATGTCTCTTATGTATTATATATAATGATGAAATTATATATATATATATATATATATATATATATATAATATATATATATAAAACACTCGTGATGGAGCCCCCCGACCATGCGCCCGCATTTTTCGCATGCATTGGATTCAGGGTAGCGCCGACCCTGAATCCATTCACTCGGTTGTGACTGAAAATAACCAGATTCCCTACGTGAAATTTTAATTTCCGACATTGTTTTTTATTGGAAGATCTTACATAACGTATATATATGATTTTAGAATCGTTAGGAAGATCATTTAATGAGATAATAACTAATTATGATTTTTAATATAACTAATCGACCAGTTAATTTTTAAAACATGTAATATTATTTTAGAGGATCATAATTTGTTAGCTTCATTTTTAAAAAATATATTTAAAATAACATTTAATTAAATAAATTTATTTATTATAATAACGAGCAAATAAATAAAATACATATTTATTGGACAGTGATTAAAAACTCACCGAACATCATTGGTTAAAATCAGCTTGAAATACCTGGTACACAATACAAACACATTCACATAAATCACATAAAAATGCACAAATACGAACGCAAATCGACGCGTAGCGTAATACCCACGAACACCAATACTTACGCGCCACTCGATACATAGAAGCGAACTCTTAATAAAAGTTACTACATTTCATTTATCACTGTGTTGCAACATGCAAATTGATTTACCACAAATATTCAATAAATCTATCGATATTCAATAACGATATGTAGCAATATTTTTACTGAAGTATCTGAAACTACTTTAACCCTTTCCACTCGGATGCCGCTGCTCCGGCGGCAAAATTCGTATTAATCTCGGAATTAGCGAGTGGAAAGGGTTAAGTTCGTTGCAATACAAATTTTCAAATAGTACTCTATTCAAATTTACATCTAGAAGCTATCATAAATAATATCAGAGTTATAATGTTACTAAATGTTTATTTCTGCAGTAAATATTTACTTCCACAAAAATTATGTAATTACATTTGATAACTTTTTCGCTGTTTTGAATGTATAAAAATAATTAATAGATAGAACTAAAATAAATAAATAAACAAAAAGTACTAAAGTGAATTTGAATTATGAACGAATAATTTGTACGCGTATGTATTTTATTGTTAAGTAAGCGTTCTAAATTTTCCCGCAAACAAGATTTTTCTGAATTTTAAATTTAATAAATATGCCAGGCTATAAAAATATTTAAGTTTGGAAGCAGATTTACATGTAATTTGGATCAACACAAATATAATATTCCTAGGTAATATATTTATATATAAAATATATCTATATATATATATATATATATATATATATATATATATATGTGTGTGTGTGTGTGTGTACATAATAAAATATTTCATTATTAATAATTCCCGTTACCTAATTATATAGAAACTACTTACATATATACATAATTATGAGATGTTGATAAGCTTGATTATTACTTAGTTATATATAATGAAATACTTTATTAATATATTTTTTTTCTAATTATTGATATTTATATAAGTAATATTTTTATATAAATATATTATTATATTATATGTATTTTACATATATGCGACATCATTTCTCTTGACTAACAAGATTTGTACCCAATGCGATATAAAAGCATATGGTGTGGAATAATCATAAGGCTAATGAAACAACATTACATTCTGAAATTATTTTTAATAAAATATGAAATTTTATGCAAGTAAAATCATTACCTTATTTTGTACAATTTTTTTTTAATGTTAAGCGACTTATTGATAAAATCGCATACTTACAAACTTTTCCATTTAAAACTTTTTATTTAAAACATCAGCTAACCAACATCTATATTAGCATAATTACCCAGCCAATTTATGAATAATATTTTAGCACAAAAGCAGTACTACTATTAAAATGCATAAAACCACAATGATTATTTTGTTAAGCTAGAAGCCAAAGCTTTAATTAAAATTGTTTTAATAAATAACTGCAACTGAAGTTACATCCTTTACAACATTTAAAAAAAAAAATCTTTCATAAAACAAATATCCACGAAAATAGTCTCTTCATATCATCAGATACAAGTCATATTACACATATCTTTCTCTCTCTCTATAAATATAGAAATATTCACTAAGAAAGGCCTATAACATTATATACATATAACACATTTTAAATCACACTATTTCTATATAATGCTAATTATATGTACATTTTCACAATATTCGAGAATAAATTTATGTAATAAACAAATGTCTTCTCTTACATATCAGCAAGTCTTCTAACTAAAATATACAAACTTAAAGCTAACTGCTTACAGTAGTCTAATTATCATAACACATTATAATTACAATTATATTTTAGGGAGATCAAAATTCATTCAGCTAATTCTCCATCAGATAATGCTGAAGGTTGTGGTGTTTTCACAACCATGCAGGACCTGGCTACTGAGTCAAATAATCTGTGAAAAAATACAAGATGAATTTATCTAAATCATATGCCACACAAGTATTAATTTCAATACGCAAACATTAAATGGAACATTTATTCTTCATACTGAAAAAAAAGAAGTGTTGACCAATCTATAACTTATTACTTTATTTACAAAGAACATTTAATCCATTTACAAGCAAAGTTTCAAAGTTTTAGATGTACTACTAGGTATTTGATATAAATATATTAAATATAAATTTCAATCAAAATGAACATAACATCAATATATTAACATAATTATGTAATTTGACTTACAACATGTTGTAAATCTTTCATTTAAAATTCTTAAAAAAAGAAGCTATAGTAATAAGCTTATTATTTCTACTTCCAACGTAAAGAATACTGAATAAAAAGCTAGAAGCAAAACCGACTATTAAGCAAATGAATATCTACAATGTCACGATTTTTTAATGCTGTAAACATTTTCCATTGTTATCGAGGCAAGCAAAGCATTAGAAAATCCACACAAGCATGCTCAGTAAGTATAAGCATAATGATCATCACAGTGCTTTAGAGTTCTTTGATGCTAATGATGAAGAAGCTGCTCTCTGAGGAAATCGATAGGCAGGGATTTGACCATCAGGAATCAAGGGAATGTTAGAACATAAAACAGCTGCTGTTTTGAATTTGGCAATAGGCCTGCAAAGTCAATAATTAACTAAAGCTGCATGCAATATTTATATATATATATATAATATTTATATACAACCTTTTTAATTTTATACTAGATGATAAATGAATGACATGCATCATATTGCAATATTTGAATGTTTTAAGTAATTTTTATGTTAAATTATTGTGTTGACAGCAAAATTAATAACATTTAATTCCAAAGATAAAAAATTATCAATTACTCTTAATCAAGCTTAATTGGAGAAAAAAAGAATAATATTCATAAGAAATTTGTAAATATTTCATTTAAATTATGCTCTTGAGTAATAAAATCATTCATTCTCATCTAGAATGAATAATGAGGTGTATATCAAAATCAATAAAGTAGTTAGGCACCTCTTAATAAAAACATGTAGCCATCTTTCATTGAAGATAGATTTTAAAAAGCCAACTTGCTTCAAAAGACTTGAAACTTAACTTGAATTATAACTTGGGATATTTTGCTTTGAAATCGTCAATCAATCACCTTTTGTATTGCAGACTTTTGTATATGAAACAATCAGCTTCCATCGTGATGCACAAATGGCTACAAATTTTACTCTTGATTTGAATATAACATGCATTTAAAATATATAATTATCAACTTGGTAAAATGAAAAATAAATAAACATGTAAGAAAACCTAAGACAAAAAGGAAAAATTCTCATACAAAACACCAATTAAAAGTTATTATGTAAGCACAAAATGAAATGAGTAATTAAAATGAATTTTTATGTATAAAATTGAGTAAATAAAATATTACATTGAAATAAAGATGCAGTTATGCTGATTCTACTGAATGATTTAGATTAAACTTTTTTGCCAAAAAAATAATCTAGAAATAAACTATTTTAATAAAAAAACATTATTCTACCTACTTATTGCAATGATTTACATTCATCTAATCTACTAGTAAGTGTTAGTTTTAAAATATCCTAATTATTAATGAAAATTAGCTCTATGTCATGCACATAAAAAAGCTTAATATCAAGAAAACAATCAGATGTTTCTGAAATTAATACTCACTTCTCGATTTCTGGAGCACAGTGAACAAAATCATGGTCCCAAAATTTGTATGAAGGATTTTTAATCAATTCTATGAATGTTATCAATAAACCCCATGGATGAGGACGATTTACAATCAATCTTTCCAGTAATACCCTTGTTATTTGTTCTTGAATAGCTTCTGTATTCGCCTCAACAAACAAATACAGCAATGCACAACTAAAATAATGTGTATGGCTGTTGGGATATCTTAATTGATTAGCAATTGCATTTAAAAACAAATATCGTCCTTCATTATCTAAATCTACTGCAAGATTTTGGAAAATATCCATATGTGCACTATGAACAATTGTGGACATATTTGGTGTTTGTCCTTTGCTTCTAATATGCGCTATAGCTTGTGTGCCAACATACAAAACAACAGCATTCATCAATGGTATGTTGTACCTCAATCCTGGTTCATTAGAAATTTGCATGTTGCTTCTCAACTCCGATAAAAAAGTAACCGGAGCCCGAGCTTTAAGGTAAGAGTCCAAATCTTTCTTGAAGCTGATAGGCTGAATAAGAGCTGCATAATTAGTCATTACCCTTGGTGCATGCGATATTTCTGTTAGCATGTCCACTTTCAAGTTTGGGGTAAAAGGATCAGGTAATCTCATGTTGCGAGGAAATGCTGATAAAATTAAATTTCGCATCTGAATACAATTTGGGGGAATCACATCACAGAAGCCATAATGATAATCACATAAAAATTCTGGGAAATCATGTAATAATACAAGCAAAACTCTCAAGGTTCCCCTGTACAGTAGCTGAACAGGTTTAGCCAGTTCCGCATTTCGTAAGAATGGAGCTAGATATCTGAATAGATCAATCAAAAGTTGACCATACATTCCCCAAGCCTGAAAACAGTAATTTAAGATTTTTTAGCTGAAGAGCTCACTCATTTCAGATAGTAAGTAACTATTTATCAAAGAAGATAATATCAAATGGTTATATGGGTTTATAAAATACATTGTGAGCAAATTTTTAATTCCAATAAAATTACCTTTTGTTGAGGAGTGATGGCAAGCATTCTCCCGATAAATATTCTATGAGATATTAATTCCAACCAAGCATAGCAAAATCCTGGAGCCTTTGTTGGCCTCAAAATATGCAAAGTATGACAGAAAGCTGTCAACACCTAAATTAAACAGAAATAGAAAATTAAATTTATATATATTAAATATGTTACCTACATAATTAAATAACTAGTAAAACATTCAAGATTTTTATTTAAAACCAAGAATTTGATATTATCTTTCCTATGATACTCAATAATTATATAAACTAATGAAATATTTAGAATTGGGCAACAAACTTTTTACTTAAACGTTCACAAGAAATAGGTAATTTGCTTGATGTATCATGTGTTATAATTGCATAAGGTTTCTTCCTTATTTAATGACTGAAGACTATTAAAAATACTCAGTAATATAATGAAGAGTGAAGTATAATTATGCCCAAGTAATTTTAAAATATTTGAACTTTCACTTATACGTAAATCAAATATCAAAATCTGTTTTGAAACAAAAAAAAAAAAAAAAACTAAATATATGCACAATTTATCATTATCATTATAAACAAAACTATATAATCTCACTAATATCCTAAATATGAAAACCTCATTATGTATTCATATAATTCTGCCAATTTCTAATAAATTGGAAACTTCTAATATTTCAATCACAATAATTCAAAATATGACAACTGTTATATGAACCATATTATTTATGAACACACACACAAGAAGTCCAAAAATAATACTAATTAATTACCTGGAAATTAATGCTATCCAGAACAGGTTCAGGAGCATTAAGCTCCAAAAAAAGCATAATGAATATCCTATGATATGGGAGTTGTTGAAAGCCTGTACCATGACTTTCATGATCCTGTAGCAAGCACCCAGCCACAATACCCAAAACTTTATTGAGAAGATTAATTTTTGTGCTTGTATTACCAGAATCTCCCGAATGTTTTACAAGTAGAGATACCAATCTTACAAAAGCATCCAACCATGAAAAGCTTTTAGCACGAAGTAGAGTTGGGGTCAATGATTGATCATTTAAGTTGCGATACACAACATCAACGCAAATCTAGAAATATCAGTGAAAGGTTTTTACTTTTGTTTTTAAAAATAAACTTTAAAACACAACACTGTTCATGTACAATGTGATTTGACTTAGGCACACAGCGTATTAAAAAAATCAAATATTACCTGTGTTGAAAGACGGAAAAAGCGAGTTATGAGATCATCTGTTTTTAATATCCCATTAACATTCATTTGATGAACAAAAACACTAAAAGCCTTTGTTGGATCTCTAGCGGCTTGTGATGTATGATATATTTGTACCCAGTCTCTGAGAAGTACGTCTGTTTTATCCAATAAACCCGGTGGGTCATCATCAGCAGCCTATTGTAATTGTAATTATCATTAGCATTTTTGTTGACTGCAATTCGATTAATAATTTTTGTGCGCAACAAACTGATGACTATGCTTTCAGTATACTAGGTAATGCCAATAAGGAGACTAGTGATACTAACTACTAATAAACAACACAATATCTATAATGTAGTAATAATTTTATTATATAAAATCTTCAATTGCAATAGTAATTCATATATTATTTAAATTTTAAAAAAGAGAATATATTTGATTTCATTTCTTTTCTATAGGCCACAAAATTAAATTCATATTCTCGTAGTTGTATTTATCAAGCGATATGTAATGGACATACCCTAACTTGCAAAATGCCACTATGTATTTGAGCAGTAGGGCCTCCAGGTGCTCTATCACCTAGGAAATTATTTGTCTCGTGTGTTGCTCTCAACATATCCAACAGAGTGGCAAGACCTTCAGGTGGCTGACGAGAATGAACAGCCATTCTAGCTAACATATCAATAGTATTGAACAAATCAGCTTCCGAAACATGTGCGCTCAATCTTTCATCAATCAAATACAATTGCACTAAGGACATTGCAAAAGTCACAGCCATATAATTGTTTCCATTGTCCATGCACTGGGCAATAATTATGTCATACTGAAATATAAAAAGGTTAAATTTATATGTGTTACAATACATGCTAAATTTCATAATAACTACAAAATAAATCAAGGTTTTCCATTTACACTTATTTTTAATATTGAAATAAACTTCAAAAATAAAAATATAAAACGAATAGTTTAATGATAAATATAAATTATTATTATATATGTATCACTTATTTTATATGTATCATTTTTTTCATACCTGCTGCATATTGACAAGATTTGCCCTTATAAGACAGTCAATAGCATCTAAGTTGTATCGCACTTCTTCTCTACATTCTTGTAAGCACCTTGTAACTTGTTTACTAGTCCATTGAATACCATAGGCGCGTGGATCTTGCAGCATTTTCAAGACCCGCATGTGTAGTTCCCGAAATCTACAGAATTTTTTAGTTATTCAGATTTTGGTTAAATTCAGTCATATTGTTGGAAATTAAGATAAAATTATCTTCATGATTCTATGGTATAGAAACCACTTGATTAAGATGATTTTTGAAAAACAAAATTTGTACAATATTTGATAAAGTATGATTTAATTAATTGTATTCAAGTGAAATAATCTACAGTTTAAGCTATTCAACAAACTTTTGAATTTTTACCTGATCATTGGCTCAGGGCTTTCAGGCATGGGTGTTAAACCTTCAAGTAAACCTTCAACTGCTCTTTGTAGCAAATTGCATGCAGAGGCTACCTCCCTTGATCTTCTGGCTAGTAACAAACATTCTAAGAGACCATGGGTTAATGTGGCTTGTAAGGTCAGAGTCATTGTCAATGGAGAGCTGAGAAACTTCTCAATGTCGATAAAAAGCTTATCATATATAGCACTCATTTCATCCAGCCCATAGGATATTGGAGTTGGTTGATTAGGTGGTACAACGGTTGCAGTTGATTGAGGAAATGGAGTTACAGGTAAGGAATCCTTAAAAAAGTTCAGTTAGAAATGAAAATATCTGTGTAAGAACAAGTTCCAGCTACTTACTTGCTGCGTGGCTTTAGGAATAAATAAAGAAGCAGCATCTCTATCATTCAGAGGCAAGAATCCTGGGATATTTCTTGCAAATTCTTCATAAACTGCCATTTGAGAGCTAGATATTCCACCAACTTTTAATCTTATTTGTTCAGGCATTCTCTCTGCCTGGTAGGTTAAAGCCATTGGGTCACAATACCTCCTGCAATTTGATAGATGTACAATAAGATCATTTTCTGATCATGTGTGTAACATATTATTTTCTAATATAATTATTCTTAAACAAAATTTTAGAATTAGTGCATAGTTTATTTCTGAAAAGATTATTGATAATAAGTGATTATTAATTGAAATTTGAGAAATAATAAAAAAGATTTAATATTAAAATATTACCAAAAGTGTGTGAGTGGATTATGATAAATGACCATTGTAACAGCAAAAAAAAAAAAAAAAATGATACTGACCTTCCCTCATTTCTTGCAATCTTTCTCAGTTCATAATCATTTACGAGGCGTTTATCAATCTCTAAAATTGCTTTCTCAACTGCCGTCTTTTGAACATATGCACAAGCCAACTCCATGTTGTCTGCAGCCAACTGCGTTGCAGCACTTTCAACTACTTCTTTTTGTTGTGGTGTTGCATTGACCATAGCATTTAGAAAAGCTGTCTTTAAATTGGTGTTGATAGAAGATAAAAGCTGATCACGACATGTGATCATTGCCATGCCAGCAGCTAAATTCCTGACCATGTGATGCGCCGAAGTGCGCATTCTTACTTCATCTGGATCTAATGCAAAGTCTTTACGTACTACTTGTTCACTAGTAGTCAGTGCTATTTTAATGGAACGATCTACAACTGGCAAAATCCATTCTTGAATCGCTCTCTCAATAGAGCCACGAATGTACAACTTCAGATGTGGATGAGATTGAAAGAGCTGAATCATGGGACTTACGGTGATATGTTGAGCTAAACAAGCTGTGGAATTTATAGTGATATCCCAATAACTGAATCTGGGCTCTGGAGGCCCTACATTAACTGAGCCTCCAACTGATGAATCACTAGTAGCACCAACATTTGTGGGGGTCACAGATGCAACAGTAGAAATGTCATCTGTAACCGTAGCAGTACTGGGAACTAAAGGAGTTGATGCATTTGGTGCAGTAATTTCCTTCATTTTATTTGGATGGGATAATTGATATTCTAACTTCTGAACTCGATCAGGATCTTTTAGGTATATAGCAGGTTTTAAATTAGCTACATCTATGCTGAGATTTTTACACAAAACTTCAATCTCAAATTTCAAGTTCAATTTTAGATCTTGCTCTTGATGCAGTTCAGCCAACACATTCATTATACCCATGGTCCATGGATTTGGTGGCTTGAAAACACGACTCTTAGCACAAGATTCTAGGACTTTAGCGACAAAAGGCACAACATAAAGCAATTCTTGTTGGCCTTTAACATAAGCTTCAACTAACAGTGACTTTATATCAATGTCGATTTGGAGAATAGGTTTATTTCGTCCTAATGTTAACATACCTAACCAATGACCCAAATTTTTCAACAATGACCTATCAGAAAAATTTGCAATTCCTTTATCAGAACGAAGAAGCACTTTAATATTTCTAAAAGTCTCTTTTGTGACTAAATGATTTATTGCAGGTATCTTTAAACAATCTAGGAAATTAGAATACAATGCATGAAAGTTCAATTCTATTGACGCACGCTTCATGACCAAATATTGAGATATCCATGGCCAATATTCTTCGGTTATAATTTCTCTAATTTCATCACATTTAGTTTGTAAATTGAGTTGACTTAAATTATTAAAGATGAAAGCAGTCTTATCTTGGATATTTTCTGGAGGTGCTGTCATTTTTTCCTCTCGTTCTGTAGCTACCAGAAGAGTATCAATATTGGTAGCTACTGCAATAGAAGGTCTTGATGAACTTATAGATGCAGTTGCAGTATTTACTGGTGCAGGTTTTGTAACAGTCGATGTACTAATAGGGGTTGTGACAACTGATGTACGATAATGGCTGGTGGAAGTATTATTTGACAGCATAGCTGATAAGCTAGCAGGCAAAACTGGTCCTTGTGGTTTATTAGGCGGTTCAGCACTTTGCAAACCATATTCTACATATTCTATTAAATGTTGCGGAAACTCATTAAAGTGGGGAATAGTCCGAACATGTTCACAGTATTTATGATAGTCCTTTAATCTTGTCTTAAACCGATCCAAAGCAGCTATACCAAAATAATACATTTTAGAACCTTCAGGTTTTCGTAATGCATCTAAAACAAATCGCAAAGCCATTCCTAAAGCCATATAACTAGAAACCAATCCTCTTTCAATGATTCCTCCAAACAATTGTGCTGTAATATGAAGTTCTTTATCAGGATATTGAGGAAAAAATCTATATTCCTCAAATAAATTACGTAACATACAGTTAAATACTTCACGTTCATGTTTAAGCTCGGAATCTTGGAATTTCTTAAGCATGTCTAAAACAGCATCAATAGTTAAAGTAGGGTGAGGGGGATGATTGTAAATTCTCTGAAAGTAACTATTAGCCTCATCTTCAACCTCTTTAGTAACATTTTGACCCATATCAGGAAACAATATAGGTGCCTCATTAACAATTCTTGGCTTATCTAAACCAGGGGTGGGACCCATTCTCCCTAAGCTAGCTATAGAATTAACTCCTTGAACAATAGCAGGACCTGCTCCTACGGCACCTGCGTGCTGTAGAGATAAAATTGGAAAAGGACTATTTGAAGGTCCCGCTCCTACCAATCTAGGAGGCGATCCAGAAGTAGATGAAACCAATGGCCCTAATGATGCAGGAAGATTGAAAGTAGTGTTGGCAGGTGCTCCCAAATTCATGTTGGCCAGATTAGAACTTAAATTGGCCAGTGAATCTACATTAGAAGCATTGAAAATCTGCCCACCAAGACTAGATGGATTAAAAGGGGTATCTAATGCCCTATGTTGCCTTAAAACACCCGGAGGAGGAGCCTGCCTTGAAGCACTTAACATTAAAGAACAATTAGTTGCCATAGTTATTATGGCATCAGATAACTCTTGCTGTATACTGCCTATACAAACTTGCAAACAAGCTAACATTGTAGTGATAGTCTCATGTGGTAATTGTGCTGCTTTTGGAATCTGGTCATCTATCACTTTGTTCCCCATAATTTGAGGACAACGTCGCTGAAGAAATTTAATAATAGCTGACACAAATGTTTCGCCGTGCTCTCTAATTTTGTCTGTCAACCATTTTTCGAGCTTCAAATATTCTCTGCGAGAAGCTAAGCAAGCCAAATCTATAACAAACATAAATGATCTGGCATTTAATAACATGGACAGAGCTTTTAAATCTTGAGCTACATCTAAAATACGTGATAATCTTGACTGATCGTGTTCTCCTCGAAGGTACCACTCCGCCATAGCATGCATTATCACTGGTTTTATAGCAATATTCTGAGAATGCCAAGCATTATGTAATATTGTAGCTCCATTTGGATGGTTTCCCAAAAATATAGGCATCAAATTAGTTAACAATTCTTGACGAAAGACTGTAACAGGCGGACTGATTTGTAACAAAGCAAGTACTAATACATCAGGACAATGTTGAATTGGTGTCTTGAAGAGCTCCTGGGCCTGTGGATAAAACCCACTTTCAGCAATATAAAGTAGTACCTCAATTAAATGTAGAGATCTCCAGGAAGCAATGTCTTTGTTGTCAGTCTCAGGTGGTGATTTTAGCAAGTCAATATGAACTTGAGCATATGGATGATCCGCAAATGAGAATATATCAGGATTCTTGAGAATATTAGTTATAAGACTCAACTGACCCTCAACATTACTCCAATGCCGATAAATGCATTCAACTGGGAAAACATTCTGATGACAACCAGCTGATTGCAAACCTAATCGCAATAGTGTGAATAATGTTGAGAGAGCTTGTCTATCTTTAATCATGAATTCTGGATGGTCCAGCTGCATGCAAACCTCTTTCCAATTCAAATTGGGCACCACTTCCTTTAAAGCTTGTATGAAGATCTCTGGTTTCCATGATGTTGGATGATCACCTGATGCATTAGTGACTGGTTTTTCTTTATTTTCTGTTGAATTTGGCCAAAAAGTACCAGGTGTTTGCAATACCATGCCTTCAGATAGATTTGTATGAGTCCTCGCCATCATAGATATCATTTTGGCAACATCGGTTGGGGTTAACTCCCGACCACTCATCAAAGTAGTTCTACAATCTTCAACAGAAGATGTAAAAGCATAGCCTGATTCCAAAAGCATTTCAGACCACGTTCTATCCATTATGGCAGCTGTGACTAAATTATTTTCAACCGAGCTCATACTCTCACAAGAAGGTTCAGTATCTTCAGGATAAAGAAATGGTGCTAAAATTAAGGGTACCCTATCTCGGGGAAAGTCCCTGCACAGATTTGTAAGAAAAAGGCTGTGTGTTATATCCGGTATTCCGAGCTTAATATTTTGTCCTCTTGATAGACTGGTCAAAATCAACTGCAGAACTTCTGGACTTGTATCATGCAAACCACCTTCTTCTTGACCCCGATGACTATCTAAAAGAATTAGTGTTAAATCGAGTCTTCAAATCTTTTGGTATAGAGCATTTGAATCATATTAATAAATATACATACCAGAGTCAATGTAAGGTTTAATCAGATCAGGAAATTTCACTTTCAAATGGACAGCAGCAATATTTACTGTGTCAGGATTCGTTGAGTGTAACAGTGACAATGATATTACAACTTCCTGAAGAGTGGTCAGTGATAAAGTACGTGAAATTTGTTTTAGAAGTTCTGATGTTGGCTTTAAATTCTAAAATTAATTAATTTTAAACCATTAAATCAAATCAAAATTAAATATTTAATTTAATTTGATATAACAAAAAAATTAAATAATATTTAATTACAAGGTTATCTTACTTCTCATGCATCTATCTTCACAAATTATGCGCTATTAAGCATGCATTAATATATAGCTAAAAGACTTTGTTAATAATATTAAGCAACATAAATATTAAAACAATAAGAAAAAACAATTACCTTTTGGCTCGTGAAAGGATTGTCAATAGCGTAACAGACAAAGGAGACAAGGGCAGGGTTATTGAGCAGTGATCCGCACTCTGCACTGAGCAGTTGCGCCTGCGCAGAACCTTTGCCTCCTGCACTTGATATGTCTCCAAAATCCACCAAAGAAAACAGACAACGAAAAAGATGTCTATTTGCTTCTAAACCAAATTGCTTCACAAGCTGATGAATAATATAAAATAATTAATGTTGCTCCATTGGTTAACAAATTTCTAAAGGATTCTAAAGGTAACTTAAAAAAAAATTCTTAGTTTTTAAACAAGCACTTGATTCCATACAACTCAGATACTATCAATAAAAATTGCTACATTTATTTTTAAATACGTATTATTTTAATATAAATGTTATTTTTTTGAGTATTAGAATTGAGGACAGCTGTTAAATTCTTAATTATCGATAGTTTTCCAATTTGATCATGACAAATACTATAAAATCTATTTATTAGCAAGAGTCAATATACAGTAAATAACATTGTTTCTTTCTCTAAAATCGAAAAACAAAAATACAACAATAATATGAAATTAAAAAAATAAGTGTTTTTTTTCATTTTTTTTTTTTTTTGTATATTATTGCACCGAAGTAAAAATAAAAAAATCGTATAAATTTGTATTATGTTTAAAATTCAGACACAACTTCATCAAAACACGTCTCTATGCATTTTTTCGCAATTTGATGCTTTATTAAATATTATACTAAAAAAAATTTTTTCCAAATACTATTAACAGTTGTGTTAGTATTGTCAACATTTTTCAACATGGCGAATTTCATAACAGAACTAAATTACCTGATGGATCTCACGGGTGTTCTGACTATAATTCTTTTTGTTCAAATTAATGACCAAATTACTGATCTGTGTCAAAGCAGAAGTTAGAGGGTCCAGGTTCATAGTTCCATTAAACCCACCACGAAAGCTTCAAATATGTTTGAAGCTTTCTGCGGTGTGCAGGAAATGCTATACTTTCTGTTCTTATGAGAAATTTTTATACCATAAAAATGGCTTAAGCGCCACATTTGTATAACTAATATATTCACAAAAGGTTTTAACTTATTTTCATATTTTAACAATCACTAGCAAAAATTAACACTCCGCTTCGCATAAGTTAATTTCTATACGAACATGACGACAGCGAGAAAAAAGATAATCACGCGTCACGGCACACGGAATGAAGTTGGATGCAGAACTAACACAAACAGAGGAGCGAAATTCGAACTCCTCGAAAAAGTTTTAATTGTTTTCAATACTTCATAAATGCAAATACCAATTCTGAAAGAAAAAGTCGTTTATAAAACATTACCAAATAAATCATTACTAATAAATATAATATATAGCTTATTTAATATTTAATATATAGCTTATTTGGTATATATGTATAGTTTACGAAAAAACACAGAATGCGAATGAATATCAATATATAGACATTTATCCAGCCTATTTTTGTTATAATTAGTCATATTAAGAACAATTTCTCTTATTGCATTTTCAATGCATTTATCCACTTACGGTGGAAGCAAACTATATCGTGTATTACATGCGTTATATATTAAGTAACAAATCCGTGACATAAAATATTTCACATGCAGATATTGAAATACTATATTTTATACATTCGGGAAAATATAAGTAAACTTAAAATATGCTAATTGTGATTCCTTTAAATGCAGGTTGAATAATGCGAATAATATATAATTATAAATTCATGATTTTACCTTTGTCAAACAGCTTTGCAAGAATGGAAAATCTCTTTTATTCTTGATAATTATGATAGATATCAAGCGTCACACAAGAATATCTTGATCTATACAATTGTCACAATAATATATAGGTATATAATATCGTGTGTATATCTTTAGTTTTAAATTTTTAAGCATAATTACTCCTTATAGAACGTGATTATTTACCATTAAATATTTCTACCGTAACAAACGTGATAATAATCCAATACTTTTAGCTTAGTTAACTAAACAATTAAATACGATTGCCAACTTTAATAGATTAATTAATAACATTAAATAATAAATAATATTTTTAATAATTGCCAACATTAAAGTGTTGGAATTTTCATTCTTGTTCACCGTTGCGGCGCCTGTTTATATCCCAAAAACATATATCGAATTCATATCGATATACAATTACAAACATCGCATTGCTAATAACATCGAAAATTATTAGATAGATTGTTTTGAAGCTGGCGGGCGTACCGTTTTAACGTTTCGACAACAAATAACATTCAAAATTGAAATGGACATTTGGTATACGATCCTTGATATGATATATTGTGAGGATATATTGCCTGACGGCCAGCGAAATGTAAAATATTTAATAAATTCTGTCAAATCCATTCTTAACAATGATTCATTAAGGTGGGTATTAATGACACATAACCATAATTCATAATATGAAATATAGATAATCTGATCCTTAGACTTTCTATATATTGGTGATCAAGATTGATATATCATAATTGAATGAACAATTTTAATTTGCTAATGTAGAATCAGAAATATATTGATAATTTTTTCCTTTAACTTCAATTATTATTATTTTAATTTGAATTACATGTTACTGAGAAATTATTATTGAGTTGCTCGAATAAAATGTTATTTTTGATGAATATTTTTAAGGAATCAATTGAATTTGTACATAGAGAAATCTTTTAAGGCTGATAATTGTGCTAAATCAGCTGCAAAGTCCGCTGAGAAAAGAAAAATTGGAAATGAGTTATATAAAGCTAAAAAGTTAGTAGGCGCTGTATGTAATTATTCCAGAGCTATTATATATGCGGAATGCAATTCTTCAGAATTATCGTTAGCATATGCAAACAGATCAGCAGCACTGTTTCATAAATCAGAATGGACGGTATTTAAAATCAAGTGTTTCATTCATTGATATTTCTAAGTGCAAAATATTAAATAAGTAAAATAAAATAGAACTACTATGAAAATATAACTTAGTGCTATAAATTTACTTTTTCCCAGAAATGCATACAAGATATAATGAACGCAATGTCCAGTGGGTCTACAAAAGACAAAGAATTTAAATTGAATAAAAGATTAGCGTCTTGTTGGTTTTATTTACATAATAGAGAAAAAGCATTAGAAGTAATATCTTACATTGAAACAAATATTAAAATATTAACAGATCAAGATTCAGGTAAATCAGTTTATATATATATATATATATATATATATATATATATATAAACATACATATTATATATATATATATATATATTATATATATATATATATATATATATATATATATATATTAAAATGAGTGTGTTAAGTCAGGCAATATCACCAAGTAAACAAAATTAAATCAATTAGGAAAACAGATTTATTAATCCATATGTTTCAGTCTTCATCAAGACCGTCATTCAGCGGAAAACTATGAAGTTTATTTATAATTAATTTAGAAAAGAAAATTGATACAACATGGATATTGTATCTGATTTAAAGATAGGTACTTTAAGATTTTATACAGACAAAAACAATTAAACACTACACTACACTAATTAACACAATTGTAACACCAAGCTATCACTAGTTCAAATATTTAAAACTAGTTATGAATTAAAAACTAACGAATTAAAAATTGAAAAACTAAATTTGTGTACATAGTTGTTGAAGTCAAAACGCTGAATGAATGTGTTTACAAAGATTTCTTTTAAAAAAATGTGCAAGCTGGTAAAAACATATGGTTTCAGAATGTAATAAAAAAGGGACATGCTTCATTCAGTAATAATATTGTTTGAAAAATTGTCGAGGAGTATCTTGTAATCATTGCGGAGTGAATAGCTGTCAAGTCTCTTGTTGATATTGTTTAATTGTCTTTTCTTTATTGCTTAATGATATCAGACAACCTTCACTAAATCTTTTTTTAAATATATTGGTTTCAAAATGTAAAATACTTGGGTTTAGGAAATCAATGTTTTGCTGAAGGTTATTTATGTGTTCTGAAAGCATTGTTTTATACGGATTCTTATTTTTTGAATTAATTCTATGTTGAGAGATATTTTGTGCAGATTTTGGCTAGTTTTGCCAATGTAGAACCCTTGGCAATTTAGACAATTTAATTTGTATACTAAATTACTTAAAATTTTTGGATCAAATTCAGATTTTAATTTAGTAAATAATTTTGAAGAAGTGTTATCTGAGGTAAAGACTACTCTAATATTATGTTTAATGAAAAGTTTTTCCCATGCGTAGAAAAGATCGTGTATAAAAGGTAGTGTAGTGTAGTTATAATTAGTGTATATAATTGGCGTATATATATATATTTATATATAAATTTATGAATAAAAGTAATTTGAAATTTAGCTGATCTAAAGGCGCTTAAAAAGCAGATAGAAGACGATCATCAGAGTAGTGCAATTAATACAGCGCATTCCAGTGATAATAATGCAATAACACCCAGTTTAGGATACCATTCAGAAATTGCTTACGCTTCTCAAAAAATTGATCTAAAGTAAGAGTGATATGATATTTGACATAGTTTAATCTTCTTACAGATTGCTAAGTGACATTTTTATAATGTATGAGTTTTATAATATCATAATGCGTATTACATATTTTATTTATATATAATAGTAATTATAAGTATTTTTTTTAGAATTGATAGCCTCTCTCGTGGAATAGTTAGCACGAGTGACATTGAAGTAGGCGATATTCTATTTATTGAACCACCTGTTTCATCTGTAACCTTGCCAGAAACAGAAGACGATTATTTTGTATGTGATAATTGCTGCATAGCTACAACCACACCTGAGCCGTATGAAATCATTTATAATTCATTTTTGGTGGCTCAACACTTCTGTGATGAGTCCTTCTTTATATTTTTGATTACATATATTACTATATATACATATAATAAGAAGAAAGTAAAACACAATAAAGAAATCTCTATGTTTTCTTTATTGCTTAAATTAATCAGTAATATATCGTCAAAATGAATTTTTCTTTATAGATTTTTTTCAGATTTAGATTAGATATTAAACAATTGAGTTTCAGTTGAAATAAGTATTTTCACTTGTCAAGGTGCCTTTTCTTCGCCTTTAGAATTTTCACTCTTCTCTTTTTACTTTAGTTGTCTCTCCTGTTCTGCCATTGCATATTGCTCAGACAAATGTCGAGCAAATGCATGGGAAAGTTATCACCTTTGGGATTGCCTGGGAGCAAACAATGCATTCTGGAGGCATGTAGGCATTGGACATCTAGCTACGAGGTTGTTGTTTGTAGGACTGCCGAAATTGAATAAAGTTCTACATTCACTGGATGAAAAAAGTGTACATTATAATAATGTAGAAACCATATTACTAAAAATTGATCAAATGCAAAAGAAAACAGATTGTAGAAAATTTTTGATTAATGCAGGTGAAAGATATGCATTTGTCTTGTCTTTAATTACAAATATGGAACATATAAAAAAAGATGATTTTACAAAATATTTCTTGGTATGTCAGTAATGGTAGGCAGATAATCTATTACTTGTTAAAAATAAATTTATTTTTAGACAGCTGTGATGCTTGCTTTGTTCATCAAACAAAGAACAACATTTATCGATCATGTTATAAAAGAGAATAACAGCATTTCATTAGACTCTGACCAGTGGATGCTATTAATATCAGTTCTATTGATACAGCATATATGTCAACTCATATGTAATGCGCATAGTATTAATTTTTTTGTTGATGATTCTGATGATAGTCATTTCTATGAAACCGCTACTGGGCTTTATCCTTTAATAAGTATAATGAATCATTCATGTGATCCCAATATAATTACAAGGTAATGAGATCTTAATGATGCATATTTCTATATTTTAACACATAATTTTTTGTTTGATCTTGTATGAATAATTAATTTTATATAAAATAATAAATTTTATCCTTTTTGACTATAGTGGCTTTGCTTGTACAACATGGATGATTCTCTTTTAGTTTTTCAGGCTCAACACAAATTGTTAGAGCTCGATATCCTATCAAAAAGGGACAAGAAGTTTTCAATTGCTACGGTCCTCATTTTCTGACAAATAGTTTTCAAGAAAGGCAGTCCCTGCTATTAAGTCAATATCACTTCACATGTCAGTGTACAGCATGTGGGAATCCAGAATTACAAGATCTATATGTAAATACTTTTTAAATATCCAATTGTATGCACTATTTTTGCAATTGAGCACACAGTGCGTATTGTTTTAGAGTAAAATCTAAATTGCATCTGCTGTCTTTATCTGGGTATGAACCCAGATACCCATCTTTCAATTTTCCAAATTATTTATTTTAAATACCTTTATATTATTTTATATAATTTTTACTCTTATGTTTTTCATTACAAAATAATAAATACAGTACAATTCTGTTTGGTTGTGAAATTAGAATTCAAAGATATTTTACTAAGCTTTTTATTCTACTTATTTCTTTTAAATTGATTTATTGATTATTTTTAATACTACTTTTTTGCTTTTTAGCTCACTTTTTCAGCATTCCATTGTTTTACATGCAATGGATTTGTTATAATTAAAGATGATAGACCTCAATGTGCAAAATGTGGATATGTTGGAATTCACAAAATATTATCAGATTTAAAAACAATCAGGGAACACAGAGAAAATTTGTTAGGTATGTTAATGAAATTTGCAATTATATATTATTCATATTTAATATAGAATAACATTGAAATAATGTTGGTTACAAATTTTCTTTGATTCATTTTTTATCCATAATTTAATTAAACAAAATATTTTAGAGAAACTTGATGGAATGAAAGCTGAAACTGCTTTAAATACTGCTAGTTCTATATGTGATGCATATGAACGATGCTTATACAAAAATAATGCCGAATTACTTGATGTTTATGATTGGATGAGTCAAATGCATTCACAATTTGGTAATAGATAATATATTATCAAATATAAAATAATTAAAAATTTACTCATATATTTATAGAATAACATCATAAATTTTCTTTCTTGTTATGTCTTAGGGCATTATGAAGGAGCTGTAAAATATTTTAAGAAGATTATAAACTTAGCAGAGATGATATATGGTACTAACTCTTTCGAATTCGCAGAACTTCAAAACTTGCATGCACAAAATCTATTAAAAAAGTATTTATCTTTTCCTTGCATAGAAAATGAGAAAGATTCCGATGTTTATAAAATGATTCATGCAACAACGAAAAATGTTTTACAAAATGCAAAGAATATTTATAATTTATATCTGAACAACAAATCCGACACTGTGTATCAGATTAAAAAGTTGTTGAATGAAGTTGAATAACATACTGTGAGACTAAGAATCAAAACCATTTTTTTTATTATGAATAACATGCAATCAGGAAGCAGTCATTATTATTTTTCTAAAATGTGTATATAATATATTCGTATATATTTATGTAATATAGAATATATGTAAAGATAGCTTATGAATTATTATCTATCATTATTCAAATGACTGTGTGGTTGGTGAGTGTTCTGAATCATAATTATGACAACTTAAGTTGTTTAGCTTTCTTCAAAAATATGTATGGGCTTTGTAATATAATAGAACTATAAAATTATAGTACAAATACTCATAGAAGATTGAAAAAACATGTGATACATATAACTTTATTATTTATTTTTTAAATCAATCTTTCATAAAATAATTAACATGGCGCAGTCTTTATTTTTAAACATTCTATTGTTTCTTCACTTACTTATATATGTGTTTCTTACAAAGATATATGTATAATTTTCATGATTTTGATTTCGCAAAATCTTTCCTTATTATATGTTATAATATATAAATCTTTATGTCAATATTATAATCGATTGCAGATATCATTCAGTGGTCCATATAAATGTAACATTTAATTAATTTTATATCATAAATCGATATTTTGATATAATAATTAAGTCTGTTTACATGAAATTATTGTATTAATTCATTAATAAAGTTAAGACCAAAATGATCAATCCTCTTTCATTCATCATCAATTTCAGGGCACATAATTCATATCTTGTATTTGGGGTTTATTTAAGGTATATAATTGGGGCATTTTATTTATATCTTATATGTGAGATTGTGTGCTGAATTTGTGATATATTCTTGTTCTTTTTTCAATCTATAATTCCACAGAAATAAGTCCACAAAAAACTTACACTTTAGGCATTCAGGGGCGACATTCAGCAAGAAGTTAAAAAAAAAATCAATTTCAAAATATTACTGAGGTACATATATGTTTTCAAGTAAAGCATTTCAAATGTTAGCAATGAATCATAAGTATTACCCAACCATTTCGGAATTCAGAAAAATCACAACAATCCTTGTATTGGAAACCTACTTGCAATGTGGATTCTACATTGTGTAATAAATTTACTTCGACCAACATACGTATGTGTCATTTTAAAGAAAGCGAGCGTCAGTACTAATTAGAGGTAAAAACCCATTTATTTCCATTTGCAATTAATGGATAGCAATTTTGATTGCTTTGCAAATATAAATATTATTGCACATAATAATAGCAACAAATGACGGATAAGGTGCATATGTCTTTACAAGCATATCCACAAACTGGAATAAAAAAACAGTTATCAATATTTTCAATTACATACATTTTGACTTTTATGGCATGATACTCAACACTTTAGTATCTTCATAAAACTTTTATCTTTTCGAAATCTCATTTATCTAAACAATGTACAATTAATAAATGTAGAAAATGTTATAATGTATATAATAGTTTTAATTTCAACAATCTTTAGCTATTTAAAATATACACTTATGAAGTAAATACTGATAATATAAGTTACTCTTGCCTATGTTTGCATTTTTTTAATATTTCGGAAGTATTGAACAAATTCATGTTTTAAATGAAGAAATATTTCGGAAATAATGAACATGTTGCATTCAAAAAAATAAAAGTTTTAATTTAGGAAAATTTATGTATATGAATATGTAAAAGTGTAAACATTACATTCTTATATGTGTATGTATATATATATATATATATATATATATATATATATATATATATATATATATATATATATGCGCAAATCATTCATAAATAAAAGAAAAATTCATTAAACAACTGTCTGCATATTCCGCAATGTTATTATTATAGAAGTAGTGCCCTATCAAATTAATAAACACATAATAACATTTTTAAACAAACATTGCTTTATAGAAGTGATTTTCCAGATGGTATTTTGTAAATTATTGAAAACTATTAAAATAATCTAAGAAAAGTCAACTTTTACCAAAAATGTTCTAAGTGCATGAATAAACTTTTGATTAAAAATAAATTTATATTAACATGTATGCATATTTAATATTTTATCCTGTGCATATTTCTCTATCAAAAATTAAAATAATCACATAAATACAAAATAAACCTTATTTATTATTTAGAATAGACTGTAAAATATATTTATCAATCTGCTTAACCTATATTAGTTCTGATCACCTCACAAAACTGTATTAGTTGTTTGGCAATATCAAAAGCACATTTTTCTGAGGCAACTTGGCCAGAAGATTACCATATGCACTTAATATTATATATGCATAATGCACCCCATATGTATGAATCATGATGAATATAGGCCATTTTTGTTTATTACTGACGACAGGCAAACTTGAAAATTTCTAATTATCATATATTTCAAGAAATAATAATTAATTATGTGTTCTGTGTAAACATTTTCAACATGAAATAATCACAAAAAATTACTGATATTTGAAAAAAAAGCATTTCTAGATCTCAGAATAAATCAGTTATTCAAATTTCAGTCTCAAAAATATTATTTGAGTAATTTTTTTATTTATTTATTCTTAACTCATTTCAGTCCTTTCAATATTTGCTGGTTGTACTGCAATTCTATGAATATCACTTTCAAAATTTATAACTAGAAATTGATTATATTCAATATGATTAAAGTATTAGGATTCTTAAAAAATAAATGTATGAACTGATTGCAAGTATACATGGATGTAAGTACAGGGCAATATTGTGAAAAAATTGCTTAAAACGATTTTCTATCACTTGACAAGCATAATAAAATTAGAGCATAATTGTCATTTTGTTTAAATTTCTCTTAATAATAAAGAAATCTATTCATAACATAAAATTGTAAGTTCCGTTTGTTTAATAGTGAAATATATTAAAATGTCCTTTTCATAGATATTTGATACTAAAGCATGAATTTTTTCTCAATAAACGATACAAAACGTTTTCAGCAAAATGGTTCATAACAAAAGCCCTATACTGAAATAATATGTATGCATAAATAAAAAATACGCAAACATACATTTCATACACCCACACATATAAGCATATAAGCATGTATCTTTCAAATTTAAATTCTACACGAGTTATTGCATATTTATTTTGATAACAAAAATATTTAAAACTTCCATATTATAAATTTTGATATTCTTAAACTATACAGGTATATATGAAACCATTTGAAACTTTATTATACGAATAATAACCCTTATTAACTGCATTGAAATTTTTAAAGAGGCCTAATTTCTTACTTAGATACATACTTATATATACAAAAATCTGTTAATATTATTGTTATAAATATTTTAAATCTTAAATAATTTATAATTATTAGTTACAATGTATGAAATAGTGCATCATCATATTATGACAATCATAGCGTAACCATATATTACTTTAAAACTTTACAAATATGTACATATTTAACATTTATGTTACGCATAATTTTATACAGAGCCATTAGGTATTATTTACAAATATCATTTAATAATACAAGTAACAAATATTTGGGTAATTGACAATCTAGTGCTCTAATTTCTATTGCAATTTCAATGAGGCTCAGGAAGTTTGTACATATGAAATTGTATGAATTGAAAATTTTAGTCATCATATATTGCATAGATTTAATTAGTAAATAAATAAACTACCAACGGAGTAACCATTAAACAGTAAAGAATTGAATATTAAATATATATAATATAGAATAAAATAAGGCAATAAATTTAAAATGTAATACTAATACAATTACCATCGAAAATTATCATAAAATTAATGCAAATGAAATTTAAAATATGATCAGCAATTAAAAATCAATCATAAAACGTTACTTTTTACAAAAATCACTATATAACTCAAAACATACTATTATATTTTCTTTGCCGTTTGAAAAAGCAGCTCAAAATAGCTAATAATTTACCAAATATTAAAAAACATGAAAGTATTAAATTAAACATAATTGCTGCAACTCCATGGTAAAGGTAAATACTCATTTGTTTATAAATTATTGGTCTTATTAATTTACTTTACAGACATAAAATCTTCATACTAAATTTTATTTCATTTTCAAATAAAAAGGGTGGTGTATTAAAATATTATTATGCATGTGTTAATTAATTACAATATATGACTTGGTATCTTTATGAATAAGAATAATCAACAAACTTTCTAGAAATGCAAAAATTTATGTGCCCCATTTGCATATCACAATAATTAACTTCAACACAGTCTAATTCTACCCGAAATACTAACGTGAGATTGAAAACAACAATTGCTTAGTACTAATCTAGAGGAACACTACACTGACCTTGCGAAGGTGATGCTAACATATGATAAACTATTACGTTTAATATATAAAAACTAATGATTGAATTAAAAAAAAATAAAAACAAAAATTAATGATTGATAAAACTGAAAGATTAATATGTACTTGGCGCTGGTTGACTATAGTCAATTAATTTTTGAAAATTTTATACAAGATACAAAGTAGAACATTTGCTATTGGCTATGTCTTGCATTTGCTGTATCGTTATGTGATAGTATTATTTTCAAATTATATAACAGCTTTTGTAAAAGTTATTTACTAGAAAATAATTATTGGTTTAAAAATGAAATAGATGAAAATAATGTTTAAAATTTTCAAAGTTTGTACTTGTGTGATTATAAAAGGATTGATTAAAAATAATTTTAAAACCCCAAGTTGACTAGGCTTACATATTAATAGTAAACATAAATAAATGCTTAATGTTAGTTTTTAACAAGTTCACTCAAATTTATGCCATATAGTACATAATAAAAATAGGCATTTTATATCATTTTTATGTAGCTTCTAATAATCCGGTATGAATTCAATATTACACAAAGTATTATTTGAATCCTTTTTGGATTTATCATCTGTTAAATGTATAGTAGAAAATTATATGTAGAAATACAAAACAAATAAAATAATAACATCTAATAATAAAATGTGAAACAACAACTTACCATGAAATGATAGAGAGATATAATTTTCATTTGATGGCAAGCCTGTTTGATTTGGTATGGATCAACAATGCACGATACTCTACATTATTATTGTAAAATATGTTTTTATGTCACAGAAATAAATTCATACATCACATTTAGTGATGTGGAATGTTGTGGCAAAAATAGCTAAATCGTGATTTTTCAAATAACATTATCCAGAATATAACAACTAAAACAATTCACCTCATCTTTAAGATATGTTGCAGCCGCTGCAATCTGCTTGTGTATCGAGTGGACTTGTAATTCAGCTTTAAGTTTTATCTGATTAGATTTCTTCGATCATTTGATGAATTGGACGGTTTGATATGGATGCGATGTTGATAAAATTATATGCCATTATGAAATTATGCCTTTAAATGATTATTATATCCAAAAATATATTCAAAAACACACATTTCTTTTAATCACCAAATTTTATAGTTACTTTTAAACTTATTGCACATCTAGTGTTTGTATAAAGTAAATTAAAAAAGTAGGTACAAATGTGAACAGTGTTTTAAATCAATCTGAAGTAGTTTAAAACAGATCATTGTTTTGAAACTTTTGTCCATCATCTGAACAGATTATTCCTTCATCTAAGCATTCCATATCATCACATAAAACAACCGAATCGTCGTATTGAAAACAGTCTAAACTTAAATCAATATCCTTACTCTGACTATCGTTACCGGATATAATGCGACGTTTGTTCACTGCACTGGCCACTTGATCATTATTAGTTCGCTTGACACCATTTTGTTTTTTCAAAGTTCTTGTCACATCACTATCTGGTAAAATGTTGCCTAGTTCATCGAGCGGAAAAGGAGGATCCGCGTAATCTTCAGGTAACGAATACGGTGCAGGCGACAACAGTTCTTGCTTTATGTTACCATTCGACCTCGGGCTCTCTTCGGGAACGACGTTGCGTAGTACGGATGGGCGCGGGCTGTCGGCTTCTGGGCTCGGTTTGGGACTCGCCAAGTGCACTGAGCTTATCACTTCCACGCTTTTGTGTATTGAACTTTTTATTGAGCCTAAATCAGGCGGTTTGATCTCTAAAAGGGAAGCACGAGACGAATGAGGTACATCCGCTCCGCTGCCACTCTGAGCGACCGTCGGCGATGGTGTTCTGCGCGATTCTCCGGGCAAAGGACTCACGAGGTGCATTATGGCTTCTTCCAGTTGATGAGGATCTTCTAACTCGGGCGTCGTCGTGGGCGGTTCAGGCGGAGCGGGTAACATCTATAGATAAAAAGATAAAAATAACATCATTCGAATTTATATTGAAACTATTATAAAATGATACAAGTGATCTAGAATTATCGTAGCCTCTCCTGCACATATAATATAATAGGAAAGCGATGTTAGAAATCAGACGCGACATCCTTAAATGTTATTTAATTCGAATTAAACAAAAATCCAAATTATCATATGTAAATATATAATTAAATATAATAATTCAAATTATTTTTTTTTACCATTTTGACTGAGTACTTTTCTTTCATCTCTCGGACAAGTGCTCTACCTTCTTTCTCATCAAGCAATGTGTTTATGCATACAAAACTTTGTACGGCATGCGTCTTGGAATCTATTTCAAGAAAACCAGTCGTTTTTAAATAAATAAATTCTCCAGAACGCGTCACCAGTCTGTAACACGATTCGCCCATAGGTTTACTGAGATCATACACTGTAAAAATATAAAAATATTACATATAATCATATTTGTACCGATATCAAAACCACACATTTAGAAAATCATCACACAAGATGCATTTTACTAGATGTAATATTTGCTAATTATTGTCCTTACACCAAATAGTTCAATAATTTGCTATGTTTCAGGCAAACTTAAAAAAACAATGTTGAACGAGCAATTATAATGCCAACTAAAATAACAAGTGTTAAAGAAAATTGAACTATGATAATAAAGAGTTTTGAAAATACACTATGCAATACTATAAAAACTTGAAATACTTATAAAAAAAAAGCGAAAATTATAGTCTATATTTTACGACAGTTAACATTAGCAACAAAAGTGAGGGAACTAATCAACAACACCCTGATATTAGCAAAATCGAATTAACATTTAATGTACATGTTTTCTTATAACAGAAGTTAAAAGGTTGTGTGAAAAATTAATATACCAAAAAAATTGAATTTTTTCACATCTAGGTTCGTTTTATCCCTTTTCACTATGTTACAAAATAACAATATACTGATGATTAGATATGATTTTGAGAAAAATATAATTCTAAATTGAACAAAACAACTATGAATCTAAATATCTAATACTCATATAAGAATTTATTTTAGACTAAAATTACTTGAACGTTATTGATGCATATGATCGATAGTTTAAACAATAACATTTTTATAAAGAACCTGTAGTATAATGTTGTAACTCACTTTGACGCAGCGCGATCATAACCCAACGCACGTCCTCCTTGTGCATAAACGTAAATGGCGACAATCCCGCTACTTCTTTAGTTAGATATCCCGCAACGACGCTAATTCTCTGATCACATTGAACAATCCTGCCGTCAATCAGATGACGCGTCCTATACTCCGGCTTCAGCGATTCCAGAATCCTATCCCCAGCCGGAGGCCTGATCGTCGGCCTCGCCATCCCTATAAAGACCAGGTCATTCGCGTAGGAGCACGCGTCCTCCGCCGTGTCGCGCTGCCTGCTCTGCTGCTTGTGTTTGCTTACCATCTGCGACTGCCAGCAGGAGGGCCGCGGCGCTTTGTCCGCGCGCCTGAAACTGCCCATTATATTCATCATCTCGTAGGTGGTCGCCTCAGATCGGGACCCCGCTCTCGCTAATCTGTTTCAAGTGGAATATCCAATCATATTTACATAACTAAACTGCAATGTATGTTAGCATATATCAACGTATCAAAAAGTACAGCGATATTATTTGTATTTTTGGTATTTATTCATTAATCAAACATTCATATAGAGTAGACAATAGATTCAATTTAAAAGATAGTATTGATCACAGGCACTTGCTTGATACAACTTCCTTCGTGTCGTCTTTTTATTTCATTCCATTGATTCATCATTAATTAAACCTAGGTGTAAGTGACATTTTACTCAAGGCGAGTTTCAAAAACTTTCCGATATATGTAAATAATCAACATAATCAATAAGAATTGAAATTTGCACCTTTTCAAATTGTGACGATATAATTGTGAAATTTTGAAACGAATTTCAAAATTTGAAGAATTTTTATAATTTTAAATCACTGTATTAATCAAATCAATCGATTTCTTATAAGTACAAAAATATTTGAATTAAAAACTAAAACTTTTCTAAAAATATTTTTATTATTTTGCGAACAGTTTTTTTTCTATATAATATTTGCAATAGAGCAGTGAAACCAATATGCTACAAAAATGGTAACACTATTTTCATTGCAATTTTTTATTTAATTCAGTTATAAATAGTTCTTATAACTTTATTCTCGTTATGTATAAGAATAAATATTCTGGATTTATTTAGTTGATATATTTGTGAACTAAAATTTGGAATTTCATTAAAAAACTATTTTGTAAATATTCAATTTGATTCGATTAAACTTTTAGTTTAATCAATATATCTTAATGATATTGATGTGTAAATTACTAAATGAAATTAATGTGTAAATTTCTGGATTAATATGCAAAACATAAATCTGATAATTATTAGTTGTAAATAACGATGACTACTATCTACTACTATATTTGTTTAAAAAATCAGATATTACCGTTGACATATTAATAAATGAATAATATGATACCTGATATGAAAACTCCGCTTTTCCTCCATGAGCCTTTTATCGAGTGAATCTTCGTCGTTTTCTTCTTGTGTGCCAATCTGATTCCTTGCGTGATTTTTAACTTCATCGATTTCTCCTGGCAAATGTTTAATTTGCTGCTGCGGTCTATATCCAGGCAGCTGTGGCAGATTTGGGGGCTGCAACTGCTGACGCAAAAAATCCCGGTCATCTGGATGAGTGATCGTTAGAAGACTTTGTCCAAGAAGGTCGTTCTAAGAACATAAATGTACGCGGATTAGAAAAACTAAACTGATGATCTGAAATTATTCAGGTTTAAATATTAGGCTGGTAAATAAGTAAGAGCGGCATTCTTTCTTGGATGGTTTCAATTAATATTTTAGGTATGCTGACATAGTTGAAATGTGAAACACCTTTTGTTATTGGATAGTAGGCAATTTTGCTGTCAATCAGTAAAAAGAAGTTTTTGAATCGATTGCGTTGTTTTCGTTTGGCATTCGATGATAGACGAAAAGTTAAATCTAAGTCTTGTATTTCTGCAAAGGTAAAATGACATCTTAAGCTCACAAAAAGTTATAAGCTGTTTATGGTAATAAAGCCTTAAAAAACGGCAGTTTCAAAATTAGTTTGCCAAATTTAATTCTGGTGAGTTTTCACTCAAAGATGAAAAACTCTCTGGTCGTCCTACATTTACTCTTACCATCCAACCATAAGATAAATTCTGATGTCTACACTGAACAACTGAAGAAATTGAACAACGCAGTTGAGGAAAGGCGGTCTGAATTGACAAATCGACGCTGTTTTTTATTCCATTTTTGACATCACATAACTTTAATTACTTGGTGATAATTATTGGAGCTTGGCTGAAATGTTTTGCCACATCTACCACAGTTTTGTTTCGATCTTTACAAAACTCCTTAAATGGTAAACAAATCAATGATTATGACGGTGTCAAATTAAACCTGATTCGTTTTTTTGCTAATAAAAACACAAAACAAATAAAAATGTTGCTTGAAAGATGACAAAATGTTATTGATCTAAATGATCAATGCAATGCAAAAATTCTTTAATTTTCCAACAAATATCCGCACTTGCCAACAGAATTGTAATAAATGTAATAACATGTTAAAAGATCGATCTAGATATTTAAATCATGTCTAAATTTATAAGTTTACGAAACCTTTTTACAACCTGCCATCTAAAAAATTTCTAAAAATCGACAATGATTTTATCTAACGCAGAAAATATTTCATCATAATGAAACGTATTATGCGTACATGCATATTCAAAAATGTATCTCGTGGAAATTTAAATTCTATGCGAAGCATCGACGGCTGCCGTAATTTTTCAAGCAAATGATGAAGTGTACAGTTTGAGAGGGAATAAAATTCTACAAAGTTGTCACATAGGGCTTTCACTATGTATATATGTGAGAAATGAAAAATAGAAGAGAAAATGAAGGTGCTCTCCGACAGCAAAAACCTTTATAGCGCACGTGTACGCCGAAGATCATTTGGCATCGCATTGGAAGACATTTATATGCACAAATACATACTTATAAAGTCCAAATAAAGAATATAACACACCTCTTTAAAATAAAAGTGCACGTCGAAGACAAACTGTTTTAATTTAGAAAAAAAATGCACAGTTCAAAGTTTAGATTATTCGATATTATTAACATACATAAAAAATCATAATTAAGATCTAGTAAACTATGAAATTAAATCTATATTATAATTTAAATTTTACTTCATTTTATATTATAATTGTAATGATAATTATTTAGCATCATATAACTTATAGCGCAAATCAATCACGTTAATATTTTTCATAATTGTTTTACTAAATATAATAATGTACACAATCAAATTTATTGTTTGTAATAATTGGAAGCAGATTAAAAACGGCTACATTAACAATGATTTTGAGAAATATCTACTACTAATTATTTAATTCATTTCCTCAAATTTATAAAAATTTATTCAAGAAAAATATTGTAAATTTTATTCTCGTACATATATATTTTCAACATGGTTTTAATTTATTAAAAGATAAACAAAAATAAAAATCTATATGTTTGAGTAAAATCATCGGGCTTACCACATTAGATACACAAGTACATGTGTATCTCAATTTGTGTAAATATGTATAGAAATATACGCGTACATAAATATCTACAAGCAAAATGAAGGACAAAATATAATCGCCAGATACGCAGAACGACATAATGATCGGATGATAAGGCATCGACACAAAAACGAGGCCATCAAAATGCGACAGTAATTGCTTGATTGAAATTATTCTTATCATTATGTTGCACAACTAATCGCATTTGTTTACATGCCAAATTATTCATTTCATTCAAAAAAATGCAATAACACAAACTGGTTCGCTGAACACATTTCGAGGATAATGTATCGCGCTATTCGATACACAATGAAACATCAAAAAAATTACTTATTGTATACGAAAATATTTAAAAAAAATCATCTATGACACACACGATTTAATAGATTCCTGTACATTTCAGGAAAATAATATTTGACAACTCAAATCTCAAATTGCTTGCACTATTTGAAATAGAATTTGTACTTAAGTCTTTATCGCCTTTTAATTTTCATGCCACTATACACATACTAGCACTAGATTTCATGAATTAAAATTTCCATTATTTTATTAATTTAATGTGAGCTGAATAATAAATAGAATATTATAGAATAATAATAGAGATAATCGAATATTTTGAAATATTGCTTAACGTGTGAATCAACCATAGGCTAATGCTATTACTTTAATATTAGGCGGCGTTAGTTACAAAGAATTCAAGAAGTGCGGCACTAGTGAGCGCTCGTAAGAAAGGTGACGCTTTGAGTCATATTATAAGGCTTATTATAGCCAGCAAAATTGGTCGAATCGTTGGAAAGTTATTTACGTTCGAAAATTGAGAAAAACGATAAAAAAATGTTCTATATTTTGCAATAATATTATTACAAAGCGAAGAACGCTGGCAGGCTTGTGAAAAAGATTGTGCTGCATTCATTTTGGTAATTTCGATGTGAAAGATGAACCACGCTCTGGTCGTACAATAACTGAATAAAGTTGATAAATATCAAATATCAAAAGCTGTCGATAATGGTACTGACTAGAAAACTGTTTTGAACCATTTACATAAAGATATATATATATATATATAAGGCAACAAATAGATGCTCGATGTATGGATTCCTCATAAGTAGATAGCGGAAAACTTGATAGATCGAATCAACGTCTGAGATGCGCTGCTGAAACTATGCAATGCCATGAAATCTAACCGCTTCTGAAACATTTCTTAACTAGTGATAAAGAATAGATCACATACGACAATCAGAAAAATAAAAAAAAATCATGATTAGGTGATGATGAGCGACCACAAGCGTTTACTAAGCCAGAATTGGCACCAAAAAAGGTGATGCTGAGCTATTTCCAGTTAGTCAAATGTTTGATTTTTAACTCTACTGTGAATAATTAGAGAGATTACGCCAAACAATTTAAAGAAAACAGCCTGTAATAAAAATAATGTCTTCCATCTTCCATTTTGATAATCTGCCAAAAGTTGCAGAAGCTTGGTTGAAAAATATTGATGCATCGACTGTATAGTCTTAGACATAGCTCCTTCCAACTAGCACTTTGTTTCGATGTCTGCGGAACTTACTTAAGGGAATTAAACGGATTTCAAGCAACATGTAAAAAGAAACATAGAAGTTCTTCACCGATGGCATTATGGCTTTACCCGAAGAATGTCGAAAATAATGGAGAATATTTAGTTTGAATAACAATAAACACAATAGACAATGATATGAACAGGATTTGAGTTTCACTAAAAAAACGACACGAATTTTTCCTTGGTCCAATACTAAATCCTGACCTTCTAGGCGAGAAGAAAATACTACCGAAATTTTTATTTACTATTAAAACCAAAAACATACTCTCCACAAAAATAACTTTGGCGATAAAAAATGATTGTTAGTTATCACATTTGCATCAAATTATATGTTTTAATCTCACAATTCAAGAACAAATAGGTAATGATAAGTAAGTTTTAATATGGAACTTGAGAACAACAGTTGCTTTAAAAATATTTTTTCTATTATAAAACATGAAATATTTCATCTCTGCTACTAGAATTTTGCTGCGAGAAAAGCAACTTGATATGTTATACCTCTTCAAAAAATGTAGAGTCAAAGTTCTAGCTAATAATTTGAAAAAGTTTGTCGAATCAAGTATAGAGAAAGCTATTAAACTGCCCTTTCTAAATATATACTTGAAAGTCAATTTATCAAATTTTGTTATGTTACATATATCATTATATGTCATCATTCTTAATATATATAACGTTTTTTAATATTTAATTTGAATTTATTGATTTATACCAAGAGTAATTCTAAATAAAGTGGTTCTTTCCATATTTGAAATTCATTTTTTTGTTCGAAAAAAACTTTCGTTCAAATTACAAATAAAGCTGGGATGCAAAACAATAGTTGATCAGACAGTAATGAGTTAGATTTCAAATTTACTTTCTGTGGAATAATTATAAAATTGAACTAAATGTTTTCTTTTAGAGTTCGGCCCAATTTTGTTCTGCCTCAAATATTATGCACTTTTTTGTATACAATCCTGTATGTACAGTAAAAAATAAATGTTCGCACGCTCAATCCGATATAAAACAATATTATTTATGAAAATTTACAAGAACTATTTATTTTTACTTGAATGCTCACTACTATACACTAAAACTCTTTATTAATTTTAAATTGCGTTGTTATTGCGTTTGAGAAAATCAAACTAGCCGCTTTAAAAAGAAAATTATCAGAAGATATATTGTTTGATGATGAATGGACGTAATAGTTAATAGCTTGTGCAACGAATAGCGAAAGTATTCACAAAGTGGTTAAAAATGCGATTTTGCGCCGAAATTCTCAACGTTTTCTTTGAATAATTTTCAATGAAATGGAACTAACAGCATTATATTTAATCTTCTTATATTTTTCCTTTTGATTTTCAAAAATGCATACAAGCATACTAGAAACCCGTAGCATATAGTGATGAAATATCAATTTAAATTTTTAAGTTAAATAAAAAATTTTAATGTGTAATATTAAAGAAAAAATATTAAGCAAATACATAAATATATGAAAAATTGCATATAACGTTTGGAATTCATTTTCAAAAGTGAATTATAAGGTAATTGCATCTTGTACTATCTAAAAAAAAATCTATAACAATCCCAACAACTCAAATACTTCCTAAAAACGTTCACATGTGTTTGAAATTCAACAAAATCCGTCGGCAAGAGAAAATATATCGGAAGCTTCGATATCATTTTTTTATTTTATAGTAATTTTTACATCTGTCCTGAAATCCTGAAAATTACTTTAGAAATACAAAATCTTCTGACCATTAATTTTCAAATATTTTGAAAATGTACATATTTTAATGTAACATGACTTCATATGTTAATCTTGCCCTGGTAGTGATGCACTTATATGTTATTATTATTTGATATCAATTCATTATTTCCAATCTTTCAGTTTAAACGTTCCTGAGTTAAAGGGCTTTTCTAGTGTAGAGACTAGAATTTTAAGTCATTTAAATCATCGTTAAAAAGAGCAATATATTTTTTCACTATTATTTTTTTAAAATTTATTTATCAATGTTTTAAGAATACAGAATAAAAGTAAAAAGAAAAAGTTAACAATTTTAAGAATTAGTAGTTGTTAAAGTAGAGCGTCTCAAAAATTGCCACGTGACCATGTTCACGATTGGAAACCCTCTAGCAATCTGAGTAAAAGTGCTAAAAACAATCTAGATAACTAATCAAGAATCTAGAATGTTGTCGCTATGGTATATACTACGAAAAAGTTAAAAGTATTTTTTGACAAAATAACGAAGGTTTGAAAAAAGACAGTCTTTACCACTTTTTTAAGTTTCTCGAATTTTTAAAAATAGTAAACATTGAAATTTGTGGATGAGTCTAGTATATACCAAAGAGAAGTCAATAAAAAAATTCTCGGAAAACTTCAAGTAAATCAGTCGAGTAGAACAACAATTCCAATTTTTAAAAATCCTCTCGTACACATTGTTAACCCTCCGTCGGTCGGATATTTATTTACCTTCGAACGGTCGGAGTGGTCTGGCTGAACCACTATTCATTTTACATGCATTTATATGGGATAAATGAGTTTTTGGTGTCTTATATATTAACGATTATTAGTAGTAAATATTTATAGTTTTGATTTTTTCTTTTTCTTACAGTCTTTTGCATGTGTTGCTTGCTTATAATAAAAAAACTATATATTCTATTATATTCTATAAAAAAATCAAAGAATATAAAAAAATCGTTGCTTTTTTATTATTTTTATTTTTCTGTTTTATATCAATGAAAAACAATATTTATTCTTTTTCGGCTCCTTCGAAATGAATGTGAAATTCAAATGAAAACGAAATGAGGTGCGTTGCCTTTGAAATGAGCTGTAAAATTCAAGTTGAAAATATAATTTCACTACAGGTTTGCCAAAAAAAAATTTTCGAACGCAATACGGGCAGAAAAATTGTTGATAATGTGCGCATTACTCATCCGATTTTCAATGTTTGCGATGACCAATAAGTTTGGAAGGTTTTCAAGGAACTCTCGTCGTGAAAATACTAACATTCATGTTACAAAACATAGCAAAGAATATGTAAAATGCAGTTTGAATAGAAAATACCAGAAAAAAGACAAAATACTGGTTTACGTATATCAAAAAGCGTATATTTCATACAAAATGTATGGGTGGTCTAGACAGACCACTCCGTCCGTTCGAAGTATAAAAAAGTTAATATCCTTATAATTATCCTTCTGTACATTTTTTCGTCCTGATTTTTTCATTGATCGACAGCTAATGAAATCTTAGGAAAAGTCAAGAAATTTCAAGTCGATAAGATTACTAGAAGTGTTTTTTTTTTTAATTGAAGTCGAAAAAAGTCTGGCCAGACCACGCCGACGACGGAGTGTTAAACTGTTATACTTTGAAAATATGAAAGAAAAGAAAAAACAATTATTTTGAGATTCTACACTAGAATACCCATTTAAGTTGAAAGCTATAGAACTTCAAGTAACTGCAATTTTTTACTAAAGAAGAAAGATGACCAAGAACTATTGCAAACGACATATAAAACCAAGTTGAGTTTTTTCCGTGTCCGGCAACGTAAAAACTGTATTATAATTCTGTTTAAGTTTCTATCATAACGCTATTGCGTAAATGAAGCCCTTGAGGCAAGATCAAATTCTTACCTTGCAGTGACCCAGCATCTGTTCGACGTTCTCGGCTGCTACGATCAGTCCGCGACAGGTGACCGTGAACAGTATGCCGGACTCGGCCTCCACGAAGGCTCGCACTGCGGCCGTGCTCATAGTCTGGCGAGCTTTGCTCCCGCTGTTGCCAAAAACTGCAAACAATCAAAAGGCTCTTCATAACAAGTACAACTAGTAGTGCATAGCATAGCGCCTTAAGGCAAATTACTGGACCATCCCGCATCGAAAAAAATTTAAAGCTTTTAAAAATTTTAAAACGATTAGTTTTTCTGAGAATTTTAAAAAATTTGAACTTTTGAATATATAAAGATAATATTTTAGATAATTTTGAAACTTTGAATTTATACCAAAGCGGTTTTGGCATACCTTAGAAAAAATGGATGTGTGTATACGTGTATAGAAATTTTTCATCCACGTTTTCGGGCGCCAGGATCAACCAATTTTGATGGTTCAAAAAACATTCGATTCCTAATGATAGGGAGATGTGCTGATTAGTTTTTGGCAAAGATCTGTCCAGCCGTTTTGAAATTACGGAGCAAAGAGTGCCAAAAATAAAAATCGAGTTTTTGAGAGAATGGAGCAACCGATTTGAATGATCCAAAAACATTGAAGTGATGATGAGTTTTTGGCAAAGACAAGTCCAGCCGTTTCGGAGATACGTAGTTAAATGTGCAAAAAAATGGCAGTTTTTGAAAAAAATAAGCATCCGATTTGAATGATTCAAAAAACTTTTTGCTTGTGTTGACGAAACGATCGCTTTTGGAAAAACAAAAAAAAATACTATCGAAAATAATTCAGATTTTCAAAATTTTAATTCGGTACGCAAAGTTCCAGCAATTTGCCTCAAGGCACGATGCCACACACCGCTAGTTAAAATTTCTATAAAGTATCTGATAATATGATGTCCAATGATCATTTAACCCAAATTGAATGATCCAAAAAAACATTCAATTTGTAACAATGAGGGGAAGTGGTGATTAGTTTTTGGCAAAGGCAGGTCCAGCCATATCGGAGATACGGAGTTAAATGTGCAAAAAATGGCAGTTTTTGAGAGAAATAAGCATCTGATTTGAATGATTCAAAAAACTTTTTGCTTGTGTTGACGAAACGATCGCTTTTGGAAAAAAAAAATACTATCGAAAATAATTCAGATTTTCAAAATTTGAACTCGGTACGCAAAGTTCCAGCAATTTGCCTCAAGGCACGATGCCACACACCGCTAGTTAAAATTTCTATAAAGTATCTGATAATATGATGTCCAATGATCATTTAACCCAAATTGAATGATCCAAAAAACATTCAATTTGTAACAATGAGGGGAAGTCGTGATTAGTTTTTGGCAAAGGCAGGTCCAGCCGTATCGGAGATACGGAGTTAAATGTGCAAAAAATGGCAGTTTTTGAGAGAAATAAGCATCTGATTTGAATGATTCAAAAAACTTTTTGCTTGTGTTGACGAAACGATCGCTTTTGGAAAAACAAAAAAAAAATTACTATCAAAAATAATTCAGATTTTCAAAATTTGAATTCGGTACGTAAAGTTCCAGCAATTTGCCTCAAGGCACGATGCCACACACCGCTAGTTAAAATTTCTATAAAGTATCTGATAATATGATGTCCAATGATCATTTGACCCCCAAATGGCTGATTTTTTAACTCTTTTTATTGGATCTTCAAAAGCGATGGACCTGCCTTCATAAAAATTTAATAAATTTTTTTTTCAATACAAGTGAATTGTTTTTTGAATCATTCAAATCGGACGCTCTGTCCTCTCAAAAACAGAATTGTCATTATTTGCAGTTTTTGTCCCGTATTTTCGAAACGGATGGACCTGCATAATCATCAGCGCGTCTTCCCATCAATGGAAAACGAATATTTTTTGAATCATTCAAATCGGTTGATCCGTGCTCTCGAAGACGTCGGCGAAAAATTGTATGCGCACATCATTTTTTTCCAGAATGTTCGAAGCACCTTGAAACGTAAAGATATATACAGATTTCCATTTTAGATTTTTTTGCGATTACTATAACTTACTAGGGTGTTAAACAAGGTTCGCCCTATAACTTAATAGGGTGTTAAACAAGGTTCGCGCTTTTGTTTTTATACTTCTTAGACATTATTGGGTTTTGATTATCGTAAGAAATCAGACGTATCAAGTATTGTTTATGATTCTGAAATAATTCATTTTAATTCAAAATTAGCGAAAAACCATTTTTCAAAAATATAATGCAAAATATGTTTTGATGTTAAGCATAAAATGTACTGACATATAGTACATATATATATATATATATATATATATATATATAATTTTATAATTCTTAAGGTAAAATAAGCGCAAACCAGTACTACAAACGCAAACTACTACTAAAAAATGCATTTTGTCGACATTTTACGTAAAATCTCGAAATATACTTTTTAAAACATAACAACACATTTCGGAAATATTTATTAAGCTCTGAGGCTAAAATTTGCCAAACTTGAGTAATTGCATTTTTAGAAGAAAGTTAAATATTATTATATCTCGCAAACGGTCTTTATCAATAGGTTATATATCCAAATAATGATATGTATTAACATTGCAACATTCGTAATGTTAGCATGTGTTAATATTTGTTTAATATAAACATTCATAGTATAATAAACTTTGGAAAATTATTTAGTGCCATAAATTTAAAACAACATATTAAAATACCGATAAATCTATTGAACAAGATGATTTATAAACTTTGTCACTATTAAGTCATTCAATTTCTGTTTATTAAATTATTTACGTCTAAAAAGTTAACTTTCAAGAATACACATACACACACTAGTTATATATATTTAATGCAATAGGAAACACATTATTAAAAACCTACTTTAAAATGCAAATGACAAAAACAATTTCATATACACGAGTTCCTTGCTAATTGCATGTCTACTGAATATTTTAGCTGTAGTTTAAAAAGACTATATGTTTAAAATGCTTTCAAATTATAATCATACTTAGTTGTTTAGTTTTTACAACTAAAAACAAGTAAAGATGAATAGTTAGTTGATGACATAGCAGTCTACATTTACATTTATGATAAAAACAAACGTTATTATAGTTTTAATTAATTATATCTTTTTATATAATTATAGGTTTGTTAATAAAGCTTTTTTTGACTGATCAGGTTGCTGCCTATGGCAACATCTTTTTCACAAAATTTTAAAGCAATTGCGCGATAAATCCATTGAGAGATTACAATGATTACATTGCGAGACAAGCCTGCATTTAATCTTATACAATTGCGGTTTTGAAACTTACTTATATCATTCAATTTTTTTATTATGATGACCAACGTCAATAGATAATAAAAATTTAATAAGCCCGTACATATGTTAAAGTCCATTTTGCAGATAACTTATCTCAATTTATACCCAAAGTATCAACAAAATTTAAATAAATAAATCGATTTCTGCGATACAAAATACGATTAAGATGTCATCAAAATAAATTTGATATTATTTAGTCAATTACCTTTCGTGAAGCCTTAATTAAAATTGATTGATAACTTTTCATTTGCACGAAAACATTTTTGTTATCAAGACCTCGAGATTTAATTTATCAGTTCAAATATAACATACAAATTTTCTATTATTGGTGAGACAATAATCATACTTTTATCAAAAGTATTTTGTTAGACATTTTATAAAATTTAAAAAAATTGCCATCATTAGATAATATCAATAAAAATAATTAAATTTAAAATAAAAAAATTGAACGAGATGAAGTTTTACTTTACAAAATAATTGTTACATAAAATATAAAAATTGCAAAATTTTTATTTTTAATAAATAAAAATTACAACGCTTTAGTTATGTAATAATTCACAATCTGTAAATATATACGATGGCAAAAATATGATATTATCGCGTACAAAAAGCATTAATAGGTTTATATGTACCCAAACTTGAAATACCAGTTTTTATGTGGCTTGTCTGATGGCTCAATAATTAATTCAAACGTTTGCATACGGCATCGTAAAGTCGTTTCCCACAATCATGAGATAAAAACAATGAACCAACATTTTTAATTCATCTTACATATACAATTCCAATTAATTGACATCTATTGCATGATATATTACTCGATGCTAGATAAAATTCAAATTAATAAAGCATTTTAATGTTTGTCAACAAAAGCGAATATATATACAACATGACCATTGTTAAATCGGGCAAAACATCAATAAAATACGATTATTATGAAAAAATCAAACAAATCAATAAAAACGATAAGACATATAAGAAACATACAAATAACAATATATTACATTTTACTGTGGAAAGATAAAAAACTGTAATGGCGTTAATTGTAAGTAACTATAACGACAGTGAAATCAACCCTCTATGCTTTTTGGAAATTGCTTCCAACTTTAACATTCTGCAGAAAATAAATTTAGATATTATTGTAAAGGTATGTTCTTCAATGTTCATATAAAACAAATTGCATAACATCACCCTTATATGTTTCTTGAATAGTTAGATGTAATCATTCATGAGTAAAGTGACCAATAATCATAACATTTTCACATACTGATTGATATAGTATAATAAAAATATGTAAAAATAAACCAAAATTGAAAAAAGCAATCAATAACAGAAAGGTTACTAAGTACCTTTCAGTATAAATTATTTTAAAATACGTAAAGTTAGAAAGGTATAAACCCCATCTCATACAACTTAAATTGGATTATAATGAAGACACAGAAATTCAAATAATTAATATAACAAAATGTGCAACAGGTAGTTTGTAATATTTCAAAACTATAGATTAGTCTGTATTATAACCCAAAAGTAGAACCGTGACGAGGAATAAGTAAGCATGATGATGGTTCTGCTTAAAATTCTTTCTTCTGTCGAACATAATTATTACAAAAAAAAAAAATAATACAAACGCGTGTTTTGCAATTATTTTATAAAAACGACATTAATTACATTTCTGATTTATATGCTGATTAATCAAATAACATATTATAACCGACCTGTCAAAAATAATGTGGCAATTGGAGCAAACTCCACCAGTCATATAAAAACTGTAAAATTATTGATATTTATTGTTTGGCTACTTTCTCATTGATTTTAGGGAAAGTACAGACAAAATGGCCTGGTGTTTTTTTAATAATTTTTGTTCATTTAATCATATTGTAACTAGTCTCTTTCGTTTTTATTCATTATTTGTTCTTTGACTACCTGTAAGAAGTATCTTAAATAAGCAGGAACTATAACGAGATATTTATTAAGGAAAAATGCAACCCATTACAAAATCTCTTTTGCCCATATAGCACGAACAAAATAATATAAGGACATACTGAGGTATTAATTGTTTCGTTCATTTTGGTACATTAGCACATGAAATAACTAATCTTCGCCGGGCTCAGAAAGGAGAAAAAGGATTTTCTAACAAATGCAAGTTCTCTATTTACCGGTGGATATTTCGGCCTGTCTTAAGCGAATATCTCTTGCATACTTAGAGTAGAAGTTAAAACCTTTGACAGGTTTAAATTTTTTTTCTTGACCCTATAATGCTTGAGAAATAGTACTATGATCATTGTATAAGTATTCTATCTTGTTGAAAATTGAACAAAAATGAATAATAAATCAGAATTCCATCAAACCTGATTATTGCAATAAAATTGATCGAAATCACTAGTACTGGCATAAGTTAATTGACTTTAATTGAAATAATTACGAATATCAATAAATAGGTTCCCAAAATACATGATAAGAACACCCTCAAAATAAACTTTTCAAGACGCGATGCACATTTGATCTGATTACTGCGACAATACTGTGACAATGACGCTCAACATCTGACAGAATTGTTATTATGGCTTTCTTCATGTTATACAGTCACGGAAATGTTAATAAAACTAGTCAATAGGGCTACTGTGTAATTTTTTCCATATATATAAGGTGACATACGTCCCGATTTGGCCGGGACAGTCCCGATTTTCCACCTTAGGTCCCATAATTTTCTCAAAGCAGATTGTAAGAGGTTTTCGAAAAGTGTAAATTTGAAATAAATTTTCGCAATAAGAGTAAATTTACAACTATTCATCAAATATCTGAAAATGCTATAACGAGTGTGCTTATGTGAATGAGAAAATTTCCGAATGCAAAATTCCAAATGTGGGTTAAAATATCCGAACTTTTTGTTTTAAATTTTTTGAAAATGAGCAAAAATTATGAGGCTTTTTGAACTGTCTTGCACAAACGCTAATTTCGACCAAGTAAGTCAATTATGAAGAAATTGAAGAGAATTTTATATAAGGCTTAATAAAAGCGAAAAATACGTATGCATTCTACTAAAAGTCAGTAACCCTGCATGAAAAAATCGATTTGTTTAAAAAAGTTTTTCATTGTATCCTTAAATAAATGAATAGTATTTGTTATTGAAATCATATTTAAGTATTTAACACAATACATCCCCCACCCCCCTTCGTTCCGGATTATCATAACAAGTTGCCGTCGGGGTTTTGGCATAAAAAATATAGGTACCTTAAAATACACCATTTTGTCCGTATTTCCCATAAATGATTAGATAAAAACTATTACCATAAATTTGAATTTATTAAAATTAATATTTCTTCGCATTTTTCAACTTAGTGTATTATGTAATTAAACTATATGTGCACCGAGTGGGGTATATATAGTACTCACCTATGATCATTAATCAATTAAATTAATTTTTAAAAATTACCTCATTATGTAAATGCCTTCGCATATAACGTAAGTTAATATGATTTACAAAAAACAATGTGGAGTCAGCCTGTGGACCGTGAGTTCGACACCCTCGGAAAAAGTGACCGTAAAGTGATTCTAAACACAATGTCTGTTTTAAAATTACCGTGCTCCGTCCGTATGTAATGCGCAGCATGTCGCAGTACGCCGGTCTTGTCAACCTTCCTGGGCGACTGCACGACCAGCGGCAGCATGGCGCCCACATCGTTGATGTGCGCGTTCAACTTGTCCCGCCGCTGCTTCTCGGCTCTTTTGCGCGCGTCGCGGCAATTGTTGCTGCAACGACAAATTCAAACATTCAAATCAATGTTAATGAATAAATTACAATCAAAATAATTAAAATTTATACACGTGTTACATAATGCGATTTGAAAGCAGGCAAAGTGGAAACCGCAAAGACTATTAGTCGACGATTACATGTACATGGTTTTTGTTTGCAGAGCTTAAATGTCCGTGGATAAAAAGCTCCACCACCATTAACTCAAACATAATGGAAGTATAATTTTTTTTAACGATACTATTTTAACCCTCCGTCGGTCGGATATTTATTTACCTTCGAACGGTCGGAGTGGTCTGGCTGGACCACACGTTTTTTCGTCCTGATTTTTTCAGTGATCGACAGCTAATGAAATTTTAGGAAAAGACCAGAAATTTCAAGTCGATAGAATTACTAAAAGTTTTTTTTTTTTAAATTGAAGTCGAAAAAAGTCTGGCCAGACCACTCCGATCGACGGAGGGTTAAAGAAGAAGGCGAAATATGTGTAATGAGCCATCATCTTACGACAAATGATGATGCCATCATCTTACGTCAATTCTTACGTATTTTGTTTCGTACGTAGTTTTTTTGGTTTTGATTTAGTTTATGATGCCTGAATATACTTTTTAAGTATACGTTATTTAGTTGTTTTATAAGATGTATTGTTAGTTTTGAGTTATATCAACAGTTTTTTTATATGACCTCTATATTACATGTGAATGGGGTAAGAAGAAGCAATTAAAACTTTACATTGGCAAAAATGTAAACAATAGAAAAATAGTAAATAAAAAAAATAGATCAAGTTAAAAAAAGCAATTTTACAAGAGTTAAATTAAATTAATAGCTATTCCATCTCTGCTGATAATTATTTCTCACGAAATACCAGATCAGGGTAATATACTGTGTAATCTTTGTAAAAAATGTGCTCATGAATATTTATTTCGCAATGGTTGAATAATGTAGCTATTATTTCGTATAATTCCTTTAAAATCTAAAATAAGATATTGTACATCAGTTTGCCCGATTGCTGTCCCTTTTTACTCGCAATCAGTCATTTTTAATAAAATTTTAATGTAGTTAAATTTGACCTTTGTGCTCCGTCTTACGCTATACATATACGAGCAACACTTTATTTCATTTTTTACGCAAAATTTAATACAAATTCTTTGACTTTTCAATTCTTCCATTGTAAAAATCGCCGAGCTCAGAAAAACACGTCGAACCTTAGCGACTACCACAGACAAAGTAAACAGTGAATATAGCTGAAAATTTCATCATACTTTAGGGGCATGTATACCAACACAATAAAAAAAAAATTTTGACAATCAGACACTCCAGACCCGCGAAATTTAATTATTAGTAATTCCGGGTACTTTTTGAACACACCTCGTATTGTTAAGTACTGAAAAATGAGTTGTATACGAGGCGCTAAATTACTAGAACGCATATTAATCTGTCATTTTTTTGTAAAGTGACTCTTCATCCTTGAGAACAGTAATATTTTAACTGTTAATAAAGTACAAATTTAACAAACTAATTTTACACTTAAAATATTCGATATTGAATATTAAGAAATATTTAAATTCAAAATTAAAGAAACTTTATAAAACAGCTCTTAATTATGCATAAGAAATTTATGTTTTGTATATTTTAGGTCAAGTAATCAAATTTACCAGAAAACAAGTATTCAACTATCTTTTTATTGTATTAAGGTGCTCAATTTTTACATACTGTTTCTAACAAATATGTATTATAAAAATCCTTATTTAGCCGGTATTTCATCACAGTATTCCTGTGGACAAAATATCAAAACCAAAATGCATACTTCTAATAAAACCTCGAATCTGTCCTCTATTTTAAACAAAATTAGGAAATAAATAAATAAATTTGATTTCAAGATGAGCACTAATTGTAAGACTTATTATATAATATGTTCGACAATTAAGAGCATAGGTTCATCTTTCATATTAGTATTCAACTTTAATTTCATTCGCTTTAGGTTCTGATTGCTGTTCAAAAACAATTAAAAAAAATTCATTCGCTGATTCGAAAGTATTGTTCAAATAGAAACCATATTTATAGTCTATATAGAAAGATTTTTATGTAGGTACTTAATGTGTCACTATAAATATTTGTACAATAAAAATTATTAAAACAAAACGTAAATAATTGTAATATTATATAGTGTGCAAAATTAGAATATCTTGGATATTTTTCACACGTAAGGTAAGAGTGACAATTTTTTTATGCTATTGTCCCCTTTGTTGAATGTTCCGTTTTTTTTATTAGTTAGCTATTGTCATCGTTTTATTACCGAGGCTGCTATTGTGTTCACAAATCTTTTTCACCTTCTTTTTTCTTTCTTTTCACTTTAACTGTGATACACCCTAACAAATCAAAATTAATGAAAAACATTGTGACAAAATTCAACACATTTCTGTATTTGCAATAAATAGAGTAAATAAGTAGTTACTAGAATTGCTGAACCTTAATCTACACATCTCATGTATCACATTGGATTCATCTAAAATATATATTCGCATGACGACCAATGAGTATGAGTGTCGTCCATAGACGACATCCAGAGTGTCGACCCTTGCTTAAACAGTTATCACTCATTGTTATTGAGAATTCTAATTTGTTATTGTAATTTTTAGTTCTTTAGAAGAGTTTTAATGCAATGCATTTTTAAATGCATTTGCCTTACTAATGAGTGGAAAATCTTCAAATATGTTTTTTATTCCTAGTCCGTTCAGTAGCGTTACAGGGCGATTAATTGGCTTGTACAGTATTTACGTATGCCAAATAACATAAAATTAAATTAAAAAATTATTAGCTCAAACAAATGGCAAAATTATTAAGAAATTCATCTTATATGTATAGGTCAGTATCGTGTCACTCGGTGACAGCTTGTAAGTTGCTTATATAAATGCACTAATCAGCAAATAAATAAATAAACCAGTCCTTTTTGAAAAAACGTCGACGAAAGGTCAAAAATCGTCTCACACACATACTTTTTCCAAATTTGGTCTCATTCGATTCAGAATCACTTGAAACGTCGAGAAAACATAAAACTAGCGAATCGTATTTTTGGGCAAAAACATAAACTTCTCCTTCGAAAAGTTAAAAATTGTATAAAATGTGTCATAAATAAACTATATTAAATTTATAGAATAAACTAAAATAAATATATTACAGTGGATGTTATATGACGGTTATAAAAGAAAAGTAGTATAATAAAATGAAAAATATTTCGTTCTATTATATTTACATATTTCATATAGCGTTTTATTATCTTATATCTCAATGTATCTCCATTTTTATATATAATTATATTTTTAATATAACAATTTTTCTTAGGTTTCATCACAGGCGTAAAAGTAGAGAATCGCACACGCGCATATGTACATGTGTATTCAATTTAACATATTTATACATTAATTTTTGAATGCTTTAATTTAATTTATTTTAAAAATATTATTAACAGCAATCTGAATTTATAATGTCAAACTTAGTTGGCATTATACATGACCATCTAATAGTTGGCCATCTCTTTTTTAAGGACATTTTCACTTACATTAGAAACATATTGCTATCTATAATCTTAAGTGAAAACCGATGTCACTATTGCTTAAAATGCATGAAACCTCATAGCCTTAATCACTAATCCACGGTAGAACCCATCCTTTAAAACATTTAAAATTTAATGTTATAAATTCATGTTGTTTTTTGTTTCGATATTTATTCAATGATTATATGTTTCGATTTCTTAAACAAAAAAAAATCGAATATATATATATATATATTTGCATATGTTCTAGTTTCAAAAGTTTCTGAACATTCTGGCATACATGAGAAAAAAATTGAGTGTATGTATTTAGTATGTATGTATGTATATTTGTATACAAATTTTCGTTCACGATCAACCTATTTGAATAATTCGAATTCGATTCCTATTGATGGGGAGATGTGCTAATTAGTTTCGAAGATACGGGGTTAAAACAGCAAAAAAGTTCAGTTTTTGAGAGAAACGAGTGTCCGAATTTACGAAGTGAAGAATTGGTTGAACCTTTGAGGAGGCGGGTCCAACGGATTCAGTGATCTAACTAATAAAGTTAAAAATATGCCATTTGGCATGTATATTATCATATATTTTACAGCATTTTTATTAATATGTAAAAATTTAGTTCATAATGTTCAACCGTTAGAGACTGCGACGATGCGCGATCTTTGAAAATATTTCAAAATTATCAAAAACGTTAAATAAAATTAAAAATTTATAACATTTTTAAAGCTATTTAGAATTTTTCAAAGCTATTTAGAATTTTTTTAAAGCTGTTTAAATTACGGGACGAGGAGTTCCAGCAATTTGCCTTAAGAGACGATGCAATGCAACACTAGTTTGTAACCATATTGATAGTTAAAGCGTCTTAGCCGTATTAGGCTAAGAAATGTCTGCCGTATGCTCTGAGTAATTCAGTTTAAATTGGCCTACACCTTAGTAAAAATCAAATTAATTACAATTATAATATCTAGAACTGCAGTGATTTCTTATAACTGCCAAGCTTCCTAGACAAAATATGTATATACCAAATACATAGAATACATCAGTAAAACATTCGGCTATTTCAACGATTACATTTCGTTGATATATCAATATCAAACATAAACCAAACCTCGATTGCAAGACGTCAAAAAGGCGATAAAATCATATTTGTATATCAAAACCCAGAATCTATTGCCTATTCTGTAATTCTATAATTCAACAAACAATTGAATCATTTATATAGCAATAAGGTATCAAATATTTAATAAAAGCTTTGAAATACAAATATATCAATAACGTAAATCTTAGCAAGCGGTGAATAATTTTACGCAAAATATATAATAACGATGGACACAAAAATCAATAGCAAAATACGCGTGTGCTTTTCAATAGGTTTCAGCTCGACTGTTATGATTGACAGCAATCAAACAAACTCAAAGCTATAAACCTAACGCAAACACAAAACACACAGCACACACATAAATACATACTGATATTTTCGCCTACAACATTTTTCATGTGTATGTGATATAAATAATAAAGTTTAATAATATCAATAATTTTTCATTTAATAAACAATACATGAAAGAGTCGCCTTTGAATACCGACTTATAATGGAGGAATATTAATAGCTAAAAATTATAAGTAAAAACGGTAGAGCAGGACACAAAGATCCAATTTAACTTTGAGCAATTATATTGTACTAAAAACCAAACCAAGGATATCACAACAAATACCACATATCGAACAAAAAACTATCTGACTATGTTCAGTTAAAATCCCTGCAGAAATGTGTTTTTTGCCATTTTTCAAAAATTTGTCACCTGGCCCTTTTTTATCCCATAGGCGGGGTAAAATTGAACAGCCAGAGACCAAACAGATTCAATGCCTAATTTTTAATTTTGAAGGAATTTTAAGAAATAATAGGTAAATTATTTAAACAATGCGATGTAAAAATTTTATCAGCACAGGTTTTCCAAAAATTACACCGTAATATAAATTTCGTCAACAAAGTTGGAATAGATAATAATTTAACTTATCTCTTGCAAAATTGCTTTTTTAACTTAATTTGCTTTTTCAATTACTATTTCTTATTGTTTACACCTTTGCCAGGATATAGGTTCAGTTGGTCCTTTTGCTCCACCCCCATGTAAGATTTTATAAAGGTTATATAAAAAAAGATGTTAAATCTAACTTAAAATGATAATACATCTTAAAAAACATTTAAAAAATGAAAACTTAAAAAACATTAAGGTCTTGTAAACTAAACAACAGTGCTCACAACCAAAAAAACTAATAACAAAAAAAAATAATTTTGTTATGGATTTTCAAACATTGTCGGTTATCTCCTGATAGCCACTAAAAACAAGGTGATGGCTGGCTATACATCTTTTCCCTCTACTTTCAAACATTGTTGTTAGAAAATGTTAACTTTACTTGGTTTTGAGATATCTGTGGTGGATCTTTTCACCCGCAGACCTTTAAGCCCACCTCTACCCTATATAAAAACTACAGCGATACCCCGCATTACGTACTTAATTTGTTCCGGGAAAAAGTTCGTTGTGCGAAAAGTTCGCTATGCAAAACGCTTTTTTCCATACAAATACATGAAAATAAAATTATTTCGTTCTGTAGTTTGAAATGGAGTCATTAAAAATAAGATATATTTTACATAATAATTAAGACATTTGAAAAATATTACTGATTTACGAAAAATTATTATCAGAGTCGTACTGCTTCTTTTTGTTCCTTTTGAGCTTCCGAATTTTTAAAGAAACTGTTGATAGTTTTTTTCCAACAAGTATATTTTCACATGGCAGCAAAAATTTTCAAGGGCCACTCTTTGAATTAATTTGAGCAACATTTGTTTTTTGACTACAAATGACAACGATTTAGTACGTTGTGTGAAATAAAGTTCGCTGTGTAAAACGTTCGAGACTGAAGAAAAAGTTCGTTAGGCGCGGGGTATCACTGTATGTTATTAATAATATTTTACAGTTTGTTTTAAGTTTGTGTCATTATGCTTGATCTTGTTGTTAGACAAGAATCGAGAACAATTTTATTCTGCAATATTTTAAAACTCAAATAAAAAATACAAAATGATTCAACTTAAAAGACAAAACAGTATTTTAATAAGAAATCTCCTAAAAAACACATTCCAAGCAAAACCATTCGTGTATAATACATCTACGTCAACGTATACGCTTATGCGCGAAAATACGCATCTAGAACAATAATTATAATCAAGAAATCGAACATAATTCATAATTTATATAGTTTTATATCAGAAAAGTTTCGATGAACTAGAACTGAGCTCGGATGCCATATTCATTTAGTTCAGGGTTGTTGCGGGTTGCTAAGCAACGCTCTCGCAGCATCGGCTGCGGAAAGAAAGCCCAATGAGAACGTGCTTTTAGTTAGCTCTACGGAGGATACATAGCTGTGTTATTTATATACAAGCTTATTAAGTTGATTTCAGGGATACATGTTTTGATATATATTTTCTCATCGATGTATGAAAAAAAAAAACAGTTTTTAAATATAGACTGAAATTAATACTTTATTTATACATACATTATTTTTCGACTATAACATCTCACGACATTTTATCATTTCTTTTATCATATATTTTTCATCAACATCAAAATAAGAAGCTAATTTTTGAACGCCTTAAAAATCATTTAAAATTCAAATGTATTTTATAAAATATCTTTCGTCAATGCGAGAAACATGTTTTTGCGTTATTTGCACATTTGGCAGAATACTAATAATATTAATAACAATATGCAAATCATAAAACCATAAAATAAATGTCACATAGTATAAAGTGGGGCTTAAAGGTCCGCGGATAAAAAGACCTACCACCCATATATCAAAAACCGGTTTAAAAAAAAGAAAAATTAACAATATTCAAAAGTAGATGAAAAAAAATGTATAACCAGTCACCACCTTGATTCTTACGACGCTGCTATCGAGAGGAAAATGGCAATGTTTGAAAATCCATAACAAAAGTATTTTGATTCGTTGTTATTTGTTTTGGTTGTGAGCGCTGTTGCTTAGGTTTCCAGACTTTAATATAGTTTTTAAGCATACGTTATTTAATTCTTCTATAAGATGCTTTGTTAAATTAAGTTAGATTCAATCTTTTATATAACCTCTATAAAAGCTTACACCTCGATGGAGTAAAGAGGACCAACCAAACCATTACCCTGGCAAAGGCGTAAAAAATAAAAAAATAGCAAATATAAAAGTAAATTAAGTTAAAAAAAGCAATTTAACAAGAGATAAATTAAATAAATAGTAAATCCAACTGTGCTGATAAATATGCCTGACAAAATCTCTGTACCCTTAAAATTTATATTTTGCATTGGTTGAATGATGTAGCTATTATTTTGTAAAATTCCTTCAAAATTAAAATACGACATTGGACCTGTCGCATCGCATGGCCCCGTGGCCATTCCAACTTACCCCGCCTACGAGATAAAAAGGACCACGTTACACATTTTTTAACAACAGCAAAAAAAAAACACATTTTTACAATGATTAAGTAGCTGAGAATTTTACTGAAAATAGTCAGATAATTGGTGTTATTTGTTGTAATATAATTGTTTTGGTCCATACAAAATAATTTCTCAAAGTCAAGTTGGACCTTTGTGCCCTGCCATACCCTAGACTTGATATTTTATATACTCTAATATCCTTAAAATTCATTCATTGAATAACCCACATATATATTAGACAGTACAGAACAAAAACTATAATAACTAATGTATTTGCTAAAGTTTATCGGTTTCTAAAAACCGGTTATAAAAGACTGTTTTAGAAAAAAATAACGCTTTTCTGCTAATTTTTGGTTTCGAATTATTCAAACCAATAGTGTTTCTATGAAAACTTGAAAGCGATTAAAACAGGTACATATTTGCAAATAATACTATTTGAAACCCGGTCTAAAATGTAAGTATTTGTATTGGCACCTTGCCTTAAGGGCTTTAAGGCAATAGAAATCACAAACTTTTTGATTTCTGAGAATACTGTAAATTTATTAACTATTAATTATGCTTAAAAAAGCAGATAAACCCGTATTTACAAAAAAGTAATATAATTTCAATTTAATATCTTTCAAATAAATTTTGAGTTTTTTAAAATCAGATTGATTTTCAGATTAAAAATTATGCCCTAAACTGTTACTTATGAAGTACGATTCGTCAAAAGCATCAAAATCTGATATGCATTTAAATTTTCAGTCGTTACAGAATTTATTACACAAAACTAGTTAAAGTGTTCAACAATATGCTTTATAAAATCAGATTGCGTGATAAACAATAATTTCACCTTTACAAAGGTAAAAATCCGTTGTAAAACCTAACTTCATCTTATTCCAATTAATAACTTATTAGATTATGTAACATTAAAAGTTGAACATGCCGATTCCTAACACAGAATTGTTACATAAGTAAGAACACAAGCAGCAGCGGTCTCATTATTGGCAATGGATGCAATTTAGCGGTCGGATAATTGCAACTGCAAATTGCCTCGTTCGTGGCGTATATGTGTATAGTACATCTTCCTCTATTTCCCAAGCGTCAAACAATCGCAGAAATAGACACGGCGCAATGTTATTTTGCCGGGACACGAAAATCGTAGTCTTTAGGCCGGCCGGCCTGCAAGCTGCAGGAGAAGCAAGAGTCTAAATCATTCGGCGGCAGCAAAAATTCATTGTAATACAGATAAATAGAAGAGCTAGTGATGATGACTTTACTCAAACTATTATTCTCCAAATAAATTAAAAAAATAACTAATGGTGCATGGCATCGTGCCTTAAGGTAAATTGCTGGAACTTCCTGTACCGTAACGAAATGTTCGAGGAATATTAAATGCTTTCAAATAGATCATTATAAATACTGTGTAATATATAATGTTTACAGAAGTAAATAAACAAAACTTAATTAATCAGTTTTGAAATGAAGGACATTGTCTAATATTTATAAGAATTATGTAAACTAAATCGCAAAGTTAAAACTTTAGCAAAAATTAAAATTAAAATCCGAAATATTTTCGATATACAAAAAAATATTTTAATTTTTTTTCAAAAGTAATTGTTCTGCTAACACAAGCAGAAAGTTTTTTGAATCATTCAAATCGGATGCTTAGTTCTCTCAAAAACTGCCACTTTTTGTACATTTAGCTCCTAATTTTAGCAACATTTAGCTCTTTTTCTAATTTTTAAATAATAGTATCACCGAAATCGAAAAATATATAAAAGTTAGGTATGGGTATATAATATTTTCACTATTCGTCCAAAAGGTGAATGATTAAGAGTAACTAACCAAAGTTACTATTATTAGAATAGATGTACTATTATTTTTAATTTCCTGAAGGAAAAATGTTTATGTTTTAGCTTATTTTATTTGCTAATTTTATGCTTTCGTTACATTTAATTGTAAGTCATTCGTAGTCGTTTCAGACCAAAAGTGATAAAGATGTGTATCTTTCCTCGGCTTTTTTAAAAACAACGGCTACGATCATTTCGAAAATTTAAAGGCAATTTGGTGAAATTCTACGAGAAATCGCGTTTATTCATTTCGCGAAATACGTTTTAGCCAAAAATCCTGAAGCTGTTTTTAAAATTCCAAAAACCGTAAGTATATCAGGTGGGAGTGGTATCAGGGCCATTTCTTCGTATATAAATTAATGAAATAAAATTATTATGAATTGAGTCGATTATTTGGAATTATTATGTTGGAAACTATAATGCAACTTGCGTCAAGACAAAAGGCCATTTACACCTAGATAAAACCTTTATAGAAAATTAACAATACTAAATATATAAAATATATAAAGCGATAAAAAATAAAATTTTGGAAATGAATATTGATGATAAAAAATGATGATACAAAAGTAAATATAAAAATAACTAGATTGATCTGTGAGGAAATGTGCCGCTGATAAAAAGTAGGGGAGTCTGGGTACTGTTTTTCCAGGGTATGGTAGTGACAGTCGCCATAACAGCTAAACTATACTGATTTTGAGATATTTGAGTTTATTTGAGAATGCTCTCATTATTGTATTCAGTCTGTGCACCTACATTAACATAATATGTAGTCCGCATTACTTGAAGGAGACAAAAAAAAGTTTCTTTGTTCGGTTTCTTTTAATAATAACTGCAGATAGATCACTTATTATTTTGCCATAAGTTTAACATTAGAAGTTAATCGCCAGCAATTAGTTTTTGGGTAGATAATTTAGTCAGTCATAACAATGATTTATTTTCAAAAGTATGAGTTGGGTTCAGTTGTCGACATGTGGTTGTGGGTTTTGTCATTTTCGGGTAAAAATTAAAAAGAAAAAGAAAAATCTAACTTTACTAAGATAAAATACGAAAAAGAAAGCGAAAGATAAATTCAATACAAGAAAAAAAAAGATTTCACAAAAATTTCTTGATTGAAAAATTATGTTTTGTTATATATTATTATATTATATTCATAAGCTTTGTTTAAATAATTATGTTGTGTTGTGTTACATATTTCTGCCAATAAAAGTCGTTATAAACGGCGTATTTTAGCGTTTATACCTATTGTTTTCTAACATAATTTTATGGCTGATCACAAAAAAGTGGCACAACCGTACCCTGTCTCCCCTTCTTTAAATTTATGATGTTAACTATAAAACGATTCAAAAAATTATATGAGAAATACTAAAATCTCTAACAACGCCGAAAAACATTTTTGAAGTTATTGATATTTAATTTATTAAATTACTTTTTAGTTATTGATTTGTTAGTTCAGTTCATATGTTTTCATTTAATAAATTAAACAATTCGTACTATTAATGTCTGCAATGAAATGATTTGTATACATTATTGCCAGCTCTCGCACTATAGTATCGGGCACTTCCGTGACAGCTTTCCGTGCTGCTTCGGGGTTTCCATAGCGGCAAAATGAACAGTGAAGTGGGTCAAGGCCCTGCAGCGAAAATATGGTGCGCCGCTGCTGAATGGGTCGCGAGTGGCGCAGAGTCGCGCAGACCGCTCTGCCCACACCCCCCGACGCGACGGAAAGCTGAAATTACAGGCAAACTGTTTGCGCTTGCATTCACTAACACCGACAGTCAGGTCCTATTTAGTGGATAATATGCATAGTGAAACATCAGAAAGAAACTAAGTTTTTCTTTATTTTATTTTTGAATTTATTGGCCTTGCCAGAGCATCCATCCAGCCCCAGTCAAACACACTATTATTTATTTCATAAGTCGATTTTATTTCATTCTTAACATCACATATTCAAAATATACAAAAATTGTTTTCTCACGTTCGATAAAAAATGTTTCAACTCAACATTTATTGATAATATTTTCATAAATTGTATGGTCGTCGGTAGTGGATGGAGCTCGTTACCGTCCAATGCTACCATTGTAACAAGCTGCCTCAAATGGTCAATTATTGTTTAAACTCGATCATAAAAATGCAATTATTAACTCACTAAAATAATTATAGAAATGCAATAATTAATTAATTAAAATAATTATAAAAATGCAATAATTAACTCACTAAATTAATTACTTTCATTATAAAACTCGCTGAAACTTTCCCGGGCATTTTTGGGCACCCGGGTCAAGCGCCATGTTATGCCTACCAGATGCAAGCACGAAAAAAAAAGAATTATATCCTATAATACCTAAATTTTACATACTTCCTTCAAGTTGTATTATTATTATAAATACAAAACACTATTAACCGTATTGATTAATCATAATCAATTTTTTATACATAAAGGTGCCGGGATTCGACATCGGTACTTCTATTATGCGAGTCGAACATGTTTTTTCGACCATGCACGCCACGAAAAATAGATTAACATGGCACCCTTTGATAATATTAATTATTTTCTTTGATTAATTTTGAAAAGGTTAATCATTCCTAAACTACAATTGGCAAATATTTATTCCCACGTTAGTACGGGCTTTGATTTTACGTTCATGTTATGATCAAGTTCAACTTATTTCTGCTATCTGTTTATAAAACGATATTGGTTAAAAATTAGTAGACACACCCTACGGCGAGGAATATAAAAAATATAAAAATAAAAAAAAAAACAATAAAACATAGCAAAAAAGTAATATAAAAATAACTAGGTCAGGTTTGTAGGCAATTTTTGCTTTAGTCTAGTAAGGTGGTCTATAAATATGCAATTTATTCACAACAAAATGACATTGTGATTACGACAACTAAACAAATTTTAGAAGCAAATGGCTAAGAAGCTAATATTGACATTTCGCAGATATTAAAAAATATAACTATAATATAATATATGTATGATGGATATTACACTACACGTTACATTAAAAAATCTAATTGCATATTTGAATCATTTTAAGCTTTACACAAATTACAGTTCAAGATGCAATATACTGTCCGATTACATAGCAACATAAATTATTTCAGTTTGTTTCTTTTAAGCATTGGTATATTTATTTTAATTAGATTTCCACAACATTCCATTTCACAGAAGATGCGCTTGTATTACTTGCTAGAACGCAGGAAAAAGAAATGATAGCGATCTCGAATTAAATTGCATTCCACAAAGAGAACTCTGCCTGAAGAAGCAGAAATAAGTATGTACCCCGATTCGTGGGTTATTTTCTTACATTTCTCTTGAAATTTAAACCATTGTGAACAAAAATATTTTGTATACAATGTAAGTTTGCAGGCGATATGTTTTGTTTTACTGTTTCGGAATAAGAAGAAAAATAAGCAATATGCTTGAAGCAAGTAGAGCTAAGAAATTGTGAATCTAACAATATATTAAATTCAAATATTGAATTATTTTGTAATGTTGTCTTGTGAAATGTTTTTCCGTATAAAATAAATGCAAAAACATTCCAAAAATTACAATTGAAGCAGATTTCTTTTTTATAAAAACTTACTATTTAAGTATTACATTCTGAGTACACTTTTCAAATAATATAGAATAACTGAAGTTGCTTTTTCTATATTTAGAATCAATTAATATAAGCAACATAAATCGACATGATGCTACGCAAATTAATCACTATTGAAAAACTGACACAAACAGTGCATGTTATGTTAACATGCAGGTAATTGCTAGTTTAAGCTTTTGATCAAGTTATTAAATGTATATATGGAGGTAAATTACATACATATTTGCAAATGTTTTGCTGTATAGTTACAAAACTCGTTTTGTTTAGAAAAACTGTAAAGGTGTAGCAATAATAAACAGAAAAAATATTGAAGTGTATTTTAAACTAGTAGTGCATGGCATCGTGCCTGAAAGCAAATTATTGGAAATTCCATAATGAAGTTCGAGAAATGTTATGTTTTTAGTGAATTAAAATTAAAATTCAAATTATTTAGATATTCAAAAAAAAACTTTTAGAAAATTAAAAAAAAATAGTTTTGAAAAAAAAAAATATTTTGAAATAAAAAAAAGTTAGCATTCCCCCAAAACTAAATATTTCTGCAAACTGTCAACACAACCAATATGTTTTATTTTAACTGTTATTTTCTGTACTTATTGCTCCGTATCTCCGAAACGGCTCGAACTGCCTTCTCTCCCGAATCAGCACGTCTCCCCGTCAATAAGAACCGAATATTTTTTGAATGATTCTAATCGGATACCTCATTCAAATCGAATTTACATTTTCTGCACTTTTTGCTCTGTTTCTCCGAAACGGCAGAACCTGTCGTTATCAAAAACTATCCAGCACGTCTCCCTATACATAGGGATCGAATGCATTTTGAATCATTTGAATCAGTTGATTCGTGCGCCCGAAATCGTGGTCGAAAAACACACACATCCATTATTTCTATGACATGCAAAAATTTTCATTTTCAATTTTTGAACGATTACTATAACTTAACCTACGGGAAGTTAAAAATTACTTTCGAAAATTATGAACTAATATTCATTGACCTAGTTATGTGATGACAACGTTATACTTTGCAATTAATACAAAGAGCGCCAAATGCAATATGCTGCATATAAATCATGTCTGACATAATTGATTATTGAAAATACGCGCTATTGTTGGAACAGATCGGCATAAAGTATTCAATGTAAATTCAATAAATCCGTACAAAAAAGAAAAACTCCATATCATTTTAAGCTTAAGGCTGAATCTAAAAGAATATATAAAACCTTACTCTATAAAATACTTATTGTAAGTATTAAAATAAAAACATGAAATTTTGATAAGTAATTCAAGTAATAATGCGTAATTACTAGTAAAATATAAAATCATTATTTAAATTCGACTGAACTAGTCTTCTGTATATTCTACGCCGTTATATAAATGAACTAGTGGTGCATGACATCGTGCCTTAAGGCAAATTGCGGTAATTAAATATTCAAGAAATTTTGAATGTTTTCAAATAGATTATTATAAATACTGTAACTTTTATTAATCGTATCTCATAGACAAAATATAAGAGCTTATAAATTTGACAATGACGTTTATATAAAAAAATAATCAAGAGGAGTTAGAAATAAAGGAACATATCTCATGTTTATATAAGAATTATATAAAATGAATTGCAATTTTAGAATTATTTATTTCAAATATATAAGTAAGCTTTAGAATTTCAACTAGACATAAAATTGAAATTTGAATAATTTTCGACATTTAATCATTTTTCGAAATTTGGAAAAAAAGGACATTGCCTTTTTCAAAAGATAATCCATTCTTCACACTGCCATTTTTAGCATTTTCAGCTCCGTATCTGCAAAATGGGTGGGCCAGTCTTAGCCAAAAACTAGTCAGCACCTCTACCCAACAATAGGAATCGAATGTTTTTTGAATGATTCAAATCGGTTATTCGTGCAACCGAAATCGTGGACGAAAAATTGTATCCACACAAAACACACACACATACATTACACGTTACACACACACTCAAAAATTTTCATTTTCGATTTTTGGAAGATTACTAACACTTGCCCTACGGAAAGTTAAAAATTTAAACTTATATTAGAAAAACAGTGATTTATCGAGTACAAAATAATAATCATATAGTGAAGAGTATTACTTTCATGGTATTTTAGTAAAAGGATTCTAACAATAATTAACGTGCTACTATTTCATTTTATAAATAACTACATTCTAATAATTAACTATTACATAAATAAATCATTTTTCAATCTACACTCCAGAAAATAGTCAAATATCCCAAATTAGTAAAAATTTGTCGACGACTGCGCAGAATGATATTGGTGGTTCCAAAAAGAGGATTCTTCGTCTTACTTCGAAGGGCTTCGAATAAAAGAAACGCACGTATACACTCGCATAAAAGCACTCATATTCAGGAGACTCCGTAGTAGTGATTTACACTGAAAACAAGCATTTGTTGTCGTCAATTCTCGAAGAGCGAGTGAGACGGATTCAGGAAAAAAGATTCGATGTCCTTGATTCAGATTTCGCAATGATCTCGAGACGCACAAACAACAATCACGTTTACATCATCATCATCATCGAAGTGTCGTCTATGATATTTATTGCCAGCAAATAAATTATCGAACTATTCAATCCGATTTATCACCGGAATAAATAATAAAAAATTAATAAACAGCAAAAAATTGAGCGGTGTTTATTCAAGATTGTTTTAATTATATCCTGAGTCATCCAAAACTCGAAATAATAATTGTTGAATTGCGCCACAGATCTCTACTGTCTGGTGCAGGCATGTTTTTATTATTTTACAGCCATCAAAACTATTATATGTACTATAAAAGCTGTATTAAACGCTGCATATTTATAAGAACGAACAACGTCATTGTATGTCCTTACAATAGACATAGTTGTCATTATTTTTCACCAATATACCTGTTAACCTTTTTATCAGTCTACCAGTTTAGCTGTCCAACGGTTTAACTGTTCACCAATTTACTAGTCTACCAATTCACCTGTACATAAATTTGCCTGTCTATCAATTTGCCTATCAGCCTGTTTATAAATACACTACTTTATCTGTCAACCAATTCACCTGTTTACAAATTTACCTGCCATCCCGTTCTATATGTCTACCAATTAACATGTTTACCAGTTTATCTGTCATCCTGTTCTACATATCTACCAATTATCCTGTCAACCTGTTTATCTGTCTACATATTCGTCTATCTACCAGTTGTCCTGTCTACCATTTTACATATATCTACCTATTTATCTGTTTACCTGTTTACCTATCTGCCAGTTTACCTGTACACCAATATACCTGTCTACCAATATACATGTCAACCTGTTTATTAGTCCACCTATTTATCTGTTGACAAATTTACTTGTTCAACAATTTACCTGTCTGCCAATTTATTGTTGGTACTTCCTTGTTTATCAATGTTGCAATCAAGTGAAGCAGGCATTGCCCTAATCAGCCAGAAGAGAGTTTATATTTTAAATGAGTGATTTTTTGCAAAATATTGACAAATTTGCTATAAACATACAATACAACCACACAATACAAAATATACATAATTATTTAACACTTATCGGTAAAATACAATTATTGTGTTATTACATTACCATCAAAACATTATCTCGAAATAGATAGCGTTTTCAAATGAAAATAACCCTCACCGGCATTTCTCCATTGTTAATGAGTCATAACTTATAACTATTACAGATATTGTAATAACCAAATTGATCTCATAGAGATGAGACAACTGTTTGCGTTGCCATCTATAATAAAGCTGTAAGAAGTTTTTAAAAAAATCACCATAACAGTTGATAGAACCCTTAAGTTCTGATCGCTGTTCAAAAAATATATATATATTATTTCTTATGACTATCTTCTCCAAAACTATTACTATAACATTTTTCAAGAACAGATTATATTTTTAATATACGCAGCCTAAAATTGTAAACAGCAAAGTAGTAACAAACAAATAAAAAACTAGTGGGGTGCATAGCATCGTGCCCTAAGGCAAATTGCTGCAACTTTCCGTACCATAATCAAAAATCTTTGTACGGAACCCAAAAAAATTTACACAAAATGTGTACACATTATTAAAACCTCTATAAAATATCTGATAATTTGATGTACATATGTCCAATTATAGCAATATATAGCAGTTATTTTTTGCTCGATCAACTAATACCAATATATTTAATAAACAAATTTCATAATAGAAACTCCATAGTTACTAAATTATTTAAAATTAATTAAGTATAACGTTTATATGCAAAAAATCTATGCAATACATCTAGGCTGCGTTTAATTGGCGTTTTCTATTGTAAACTTACTACTATCAACCATTTTTTCTCAGAACCCATTCACATTTTCTGCAAGTATGACAGTAAACATGTAATATTATTTATTATCATATTACTCCTTGATTAAATTGCGAAATAAAAAACCAAGAAAACATCTAATATGTATAATTCACATAGACAACCGTTTGTATTTAAATGTATTATTATAATTTAAGTATATAGAATGATAAAGGAATATCTTGTATAATATCAAAACATAAATAAAACAACATGATTACCGTACATAATGAATTGTAAAGCCAGTTGCATAATCATTATGTATATTTGTGGCGTGAGCGTGAGCATGCAGCGGTCATTCGTGATAAATAATGCAAATTATCAATCCATACTTGATTGTGTACACAATATTTAATAGTTTTGCGATTAGAAATAAAACAGACAAAAACTCTGGATATAACAATCATAAAGCCATAATGATTGTAAAATCAACTGATACGAAAGAAAAACACAATGGCACTTAATTCGTACCGCGAGAAAGTTCATCTGACGAAAAGTTTGCAATGCGAAATGCGTTTTCCATAGTAATACATAGAAATAAACTTAATTCGTTCTGTAGTTTGAATATGTCACCAAAACATTAAAAAAACTAATTTACTAATTTACGAAATAACTTAATTATCAGTTATATTCAGAAGAGTGGTACTGCTCGCTTTCCTGCCCTGAAGCTCCAATTCTTAACAAAACTTTCGATAGTTGTTTGTTTTATTCTCTTCTTTAAGACCTACCAAAAATTATATACTGACTGAAGGATGCTGAACTTCTTAGCCTCAGCCATGTTTGAAATGTGAACATTTATAAATTCTTGCACTTGTTTCCATTTGACCAAAAAGTCTTTCGTAGAGGCACTAGAGATGACTGGTCTTTTCTCTGTCGGCTTTTGATAATGCTCTTCCAAATTTTCCCAAGACTTTTGGAGTATGAATGTGAATTATTCAGTGACAAAAGTTTTTCAAGTTTGAACAAGTATATTTTCACAACAAGCGCAAAAATTTCAAAGGTCCTCCAAATCGCAACATATTTTTGTCTACAATTGATAACGATTTAGTACGTTGGGTGAATATTTTTTATATAGTAATATATGAAAAATCGCAGTAAGCGTCCCACTTTATAATGCTAAGTCTAGGGTTCAAATCCACGTTGTCGACATCCTGATAACAAGGAGTAGTGATAATATCACTTGAATAATACAGAAAAAAATATGTTGTAAAGTGAAATGAGCCCTCACCAGCATTGCTGCAATTCAATATAAGCTATAAATGCCTTGGCTTCTTTAGTTGCCTCCAAAAATAATAAACATTAAACGGATTAAACACATCATTAGCGAGGTGGTTGAAAATAAGTATCATCACAACAGCTTATACGATTCTCAATTGTTGCTCAAAAAGAATCAAAATATTTGTTTTGATATATAATATTTTCATATTAATGAACAACTATTTTCAACCCCAGAAACGGCTTTTAGAAATACATATGTGATTTGTAACATGAAATTATCCCGCAGGAAAATTGCATACATTTATGGTTATTAAATTCAGATGGTCGATGTCGGTGGTCTAATATCCAGTGGCGTAGCGTGGGTTTCTGCCGCCCGGGGCGAAAGCGGAATTTGCAAATAGACAACTTGTCAAACCAAAGCATTCTAAATTATAACTAAATTATAATTAATAATTCTCTATATGCTAATTGAATAATATTCAGAGCCTCATTTTTTCTCTGTTTGGGTGATTCATCTATGTCAAATAATATTATGCATTATTGGATTAATTAATAGCCAATGCGTTGAAATATAATATAATATTCATTTTAAATTTAAAGAACCAGTATGTGTGTCATTCAGCTAAAAATATATAATAATACGTCAAAAAAATTATATTAACACAAATGTAATCGAAATGTTCTTTTGTCTCAGAACTTAACATCAAGCTGAAACGAAGTGATAGTATTAATTGACCTTAAGTGTCTAGGAAAAAAAATTATCTCACGTTGTTCGGAAATGAGCTTTTAATGCAACATAGAGCTTTTGTGCAAATATGACCACTTTTCGGTTTTTGGTTAATTTTTAATAATATTGTTTATTCAAACATTGAAACCGTAACCGTGATTAACAATTATAGGACCACAGTAAAAATTATTACACCATTCAATAACACAATTGCCCTAAGTGTTCAAGAGTTTTTCAGAATTAAGACTTTTTATTGGACTATGAATTTACAATTTTTAAAAACGATCAACTGACCTTCCTTTAAAAAATGTACTGAAGTGTGTTGGTAGGTTTCATTAAACAAGATGGCGCATTTAATCAGGATTTTAAAAAGGTAAAATATTCTATATTTTTATTATTGAAATATTTCTAGTAAAAAAATGAAAATCTAGAAGTTATGTATAGTTAGGTCAACATCAAATATAAGATTATACAAATGTATATATACATTTGGAAGCATTACAATCACATATAGAAGCCCCGGAACCTAGTGATTCACTCCCCAAACACTTAAAAAAATATATTTTTCTAAACATTTATATATCAATAAATTATAAGCTCAAATTACTATTAACAAGTTATGAAATTAACTCATAAACTAATTAAAAACAATTATATAATTAGCTTTATATTTATACAAAGTCGGCAGATAATTATACCACCAATTAAAAATTATTATAATAAACACGTTTATATATTCTTATTTGTACAGTTAGTTTTGCAATGTTGTGTAATACGAAGTAAAAAAGTAGTTAAAAACTTCTTTGGTCTATAATCAAAGTAAATAATCTGAATTTTATATAATTTTTTTTTATTAGACATATTTTAACACAGAGTACATTTTATAAACTGAATAAAATTGTATTTATGTTTGCTAAACATTTTACATTTTTACGAGTGATAAAAAATTGAGAGCGAACTGTTCACCCAGCAAAGCAAGAACACAATAAAAACGCCATAATGATTTAAATTTCAATTTGACGTTCGCAATATTGGGCAGAAAATTGCTTTTCTGCAGCGGCCACATAGAACATATTTACCAAGTCGAATAACAAAATTCAATATTCGGTTTTAACAACGTGGTATGGTATATGGATGTGGCCTTGGCAACAATGTTTATATGTAAATCCATATGTATATATTTGCCGCGATACAATGTAGCGTTGTATTAATGCGTGAACACTGCTTAATTATTTGAGTACACTGATGAATTATTAAACTGATTCGACGTCAAAAGAAAAGTGTTTGACTGGTCAAATGACATTAATCAAAGTTGTTCAGTGATCGAATAAAAATGTGAACTATATATTTTTGTATATGTGAATTATATATTTTTTTAATTCATATCAAAATCGAGTTAAATTCCCAAATATCTAGTAGTGTTCTATGGAGTAGCAGCAAAGTAGAGTAGCGTTCGATATAATACCCCTCAACTTCAACAATCTGTCTATAATTATTGGGTGGAATAAATTCAAACGGAAAAAATCAAGACTAACTATACACTGGTACCTCGATTTACGAGTGACCCGACTTGAGTGTTTCGAGATACGAGCTTCCAGAAGAAAGATTCGTTGCTTCGACATACAAGTGAAATTCGAGATACGAGCTTTTGGCGAGTAAGAGTTTTTTGAAAAAATGTTAACGATATAATGAAAATATGAAAAATTTGGTCAGATGTAGCAATGATTTCTTTTAACCATATATATATCAGGTGTTTTATGATAGTAAATTATTTTATATTTAGAATTTTGAATTATATATTCATATTAATAGTGTAGTAACAACGCGAATATATCAAAGATTATTTTAACATTTTAACAAATTTTAACTATATATTAATAGTGATTGTTCGGTTATATTTGTTGAGTTCGCGTTTTTTTGGTTTTTGTACATTTACAAAATATTCTGCACTTTTATAAACGTGGGTTCAAAGAAAGGGCCATGTGTCTTGAATTAAAATATAAAATTATTGAAAAATATGAGGATGACGAAGATGTACCACCATAGATATATACTGTGTTGAAACAGAAGGAGTTGATAAAGGGTATAACTCCAGCTTACGGCCTTACAATACTTTATAAGAAGCTTTTTCCATGTCTAAATAGAGAAAAACAATTAAATTAATATATAGTAAATTTATTTTTAGTTTAAACTTAACAAAAACCACAGTGCTGGAACGAATTAACGACATTTCAATGTATTTATATAGAAAAAGTGCTTCGAGATACGAGCGATTAGACATACGAACGTGGTTACTGAAGGAATTAAACTCGTATGTCGAGGTACCACTGTACTTGTAATGTGACTAGTTTGTGATAATGATTTGGGATAGAAATATATATTATAGAGCTAGATTATATTTGTATTATTTTTTATATGTTTTTAACAACGATCAGAAATTAAGTCATATGAGCTGTCGTGCAGAGTTCTCAAATCGTTGTATGACTCGTAGATGACATCCTAAAAATTGCAGTAATACCGATCAATTTTTATTGATATAGCAATGCCGGTGATAGATGTTTTCACTTGGAAGCAAATAGCTTTCTATATATTCAAATAAAAACTTATGTTGCTACTGCTTGATAAGCTGTCCGAAGCGAGTATCGAAAATGGAGCCTTTGATTCGAAGCCCATAGTTTCTCTAACCACTAAGCCACGGGAGAGTCACACGGCTAGAGTATAACATTTTTATCAACAAAACTTCAGATGAAATTATTATTAGTTTATCCAATAGTGTTGTGATATATAATGCTATTTTTACTTGGTATAATACTTTAGATACAAGAGAAAATCTGATATCACTAATGCTTGATATCATCGCTGAGGTGCAATCGAACTCGAAGCCAGTGATCAAAGCGTTAATAACAAAACAACCCACACGATATATATTTACACAAAAAATGTTTACTGCTTAGAATTAGAATTTCAAAAAATCTTAATGTAGTAATCAGTTGATTTCGGATTTCTGTAAAAGCTGAATTATTTGAAATTATTCCCTACAGAAAGAATGGTTACGAATATGAAAATAAACTTTTCAAAATCGTTAGTTTACAGCAGCATGCAGTTTGTTAAATGAAAAATTTGTTTTCGTCGTCGCTATATATTCAAAAAATGATGAATAAGATTTCGTAAAAATTCAAATTTTTAAAATTCAAAAACATAAAACACTCAAATAGAAAAAATTCTATAAATATAGTCAAAATTCTAAAAAAATCTTATTATATCTCTATATATTTATACATGATCCTAACATACCAGCAAACATATACTTTAACACGTTGAATTATAAAAAAAATTGTAATTCAATGGACAATTTTGATTGGATAAATATGAAAATTTCAAATGAGAATTTTCATAAAGAAAAGTTTTGTTATAAAATGCCAAAATATTAGTCAATTGTTGAAAGTATTAATAAAATATTAGTAGTGTTGAAAATGTATCTACTTTTATTCTAATATTATCAGCAACTTTTTTCATTCTACACACCTGTAGTAACTAGTAGTATAGTAGCAAAAAAATGAGAGATGTTAGCACTACAATTTTTTCCTCTAATGTACGCAGTGTCAAAAATTTTCTTTAGTACATTCTGGTGTAGGGTGTACATAAGTTAAAACTGGCATGCACCCTAGTCTAGGGTGTACTGAAACAAATTTTTGACACTGCATACATTAAAGGAGATAATTGCACATCTCTTAATTGTTTGAAATCTTGTTGATCGCTATATTCTATCTAGGGTCCCTAGATAGAATATAGCGATCAACAACAACAAGATTTCCAATACTTGCAAAAACTATGCGGTGACTAAATTAAAAGTATGTAAAATGTTGCAAGTTATTATTAATTTTATCAAGGATTCTGATGCCAACAAAAAATGATAAGGCAATAATCGTGTTATTATAAATCAATCAGTTGCATATAAATAAAATGTAGAACGTTATAAGAACCAGATCTTAAAATAGAAGAAACTCATTGTCAGCACATTAATTAAACTACTTTTTATAGCTATCGATAATGAACTGAATGTGAAGTTGTCGTGATGAACATTGATTTAGTATTGCAGATATTATGAATGACATAATTCCTATATAAAATCAGTATACAAACGAATGTAATAATATTAGTAGAAAAATATATGTTTCTTCCAATAATCCTATAATTATATATCCAGATAAATTGTAGTAGACATAATATTTTTATCAAATCACATTTTATAACGATCGAAATTCCATATGGATTTTTTTTCATTGCCTGCACATAAAAGCGCATGTATTGAAACCTGCATGCAATCGAAAACTTCAACAAAAATGTTAAAATTAATTATTATGTAGTTCTTTATACGTATGCATGTGCAAAATATTACACATAAATACAAGCATTTAAAAAAAAACTAATTACAATTCAGTTTCGCAATACATAAATATATAATAAAAGTTTCTTTTTCAGCTTTTATTACATAACATGGTAATTTATTCATTAGAGCTTCTCAGTAAAAACATCCCTCTTTACCTTTAATTACATAAATTGATAATAATAAATATGTATTTTTAATTCAAGTGCCTGAGAATGAAATTAAGATATTGTTATGAATTATTACAAGAAAACATGCTTCAGGCCACCCAATTTTGGTATTATTGTTGTTAAAGAGCATGTGAAATAATACAATAAACTAGGTTAAATTCAAATAAACGTCTAAGCTTAACTTACTGTGTTAAGCTATATTAAAGTATATACATATATATATATATATATATATATATATATATATCTGTGTGTAAAGTATTTACACAGCATATTATTTCCCGAAGAATAAAAAAACAATGAGCAACTTGATCAGCACTTCAATTTGAGTGAGATAAAAAAGCATTAAATTGATATTGAAGTATCTGCAAACAACGAAAAAATTAAGAAAGATCGAATGAATACAACTCGTAAAATTACAACCCTTCCGAAGAGCCAAGTTTAATTGTTTTTTTTACAGCCTTTGGTACAGAAAATAATAAAAGTATTGAAGCCCTGGGTAAAGTAACTTCAGAGTAAAACGTATAAATTGATGCTCTAAAAGAAAATGAGATTTTAGGTTTTATACAAATATAACCTGCATATAGATTAAATAATGTAGATACGATTGATTAGCAACTTTATTAGAAAGGTTTTTTGTATTTTCTGAATGCTTTTATCGCGTATATAGCATAGTCCTATCACTTAAATATACACTATGAATTAAAAACGTAAATAATAAATTACTTAAATTTCCAATATTTTTTACACTTGTAAATAACATATTATCATAAAAAAATATCCCCAGAATATATATTATAATCTCGTTAATATTTGTGGAGAAATATATTGCAGTAAATACAATTATCTGTCGCCAACGTTTTTCATAACGGATGACCTATCCCTAATGATTCCGCCGCGCAGTGATACAAATAGACGAAGATCTAATAAACACTACAATTTGCTTCAAGTTTGAAAATAATATTTCCAGTACTTTGCACGTATATAATATGAACTGAAAATAAACTTGGTCATTACTATATTATAATAAATAAAAATTAAATTATAAAGTAATTCCGAATGACAGTACGTTTCTAAAAATTTCTTTCATTTAATGCGTTGTCCACTAGATGTGTTTTATAATATTCCACAAATAATTGTAAAATAGAAGTATAAAATTGTTAAAAATCATAAACTTTGAATATAATATACAGACAATTATTGATTAAATGTGATTAAAATATTATTGCTCAAAAACGCATATAGAAATATATAAATGTATGACTTAGTTTTTCCACGTTTCATATGATAAACTGAGAAAAACGTCTAGAAATGTTTCGAGAAAAACTTTTCATTTCTAAATAAATACTATGCGCCTGGCTGTCCCTTTTAAGGGACGACGTAAGTCTAAAATATCATTCGACTGTCTCCTCTGAAGCATTCGGCAGTTTGTATACGCAATATTTCAGTTCGTATTGAAGCGTCGAATACAATAGATCAAGGATGAGCAACCTGCTACCCGCGGATTGCATAAGGCCGTTTAAATATTTTTCTTCGGCCCTCCAAACATTTCTAAAATAGAATTTTATTTATTTCATAACTTTTTCCATCAATAAATTAATTATAATAGTATTTATTTCTTGTTACAGTTATTTAATTTATATAGCATTTACTTTTGTAAGATTTAGTATTTATACATTATAATGTTTATTAGTATATATCAAATTTTTGAAAGGAAATTTTAAAGTAAATATTACGTATTTCGGGCATGGCCCGGTATGGTGAACTCTAGTATTATAAAATATTTATTCATACGAAACTATAAAACACAAAATTATTTTTATTTTTGTGATAAACCGTACACTATGAGGGAAAATAGTCATAACACCGCGCCACCTTGAACAACTTTGGCCCGACATATTCGAATCTAAATTGTAAGTTAAGGGGTTAAATGCGAGCTGTGAGTTGAAAAAGGTTGTTCATTCTTAGAATAAATCTATGCAGTTATTAATTTAATTTATTAGTTAATTTCTAGGTTTTACCTTTTTTATTATATAATCTCATTTTACTAAATACAGCAAAACGACTAAGCAATTCGTAAATTCATCAAAAAAGAGAAAGACATAAAAAATGATATATACATTTTACAGTGAAATTATAAAATAAATGTCACGGCGTAAGTAATTATAATTTTGGAAATTGCTTTAAACTCTAAATACTGCAAGAAATAAATTTAGATATAATTTTTTTTTTTATTATTTTTATATATATTTATTAATCAATAATACAATTATTTCAATACATTGTAATTTTCAAACTATAATCAACATAATTTGAATTGCTTAAAGCAAAATTTTAATTTATTTAAAAACAAAATATATATTTATTACTGCCAAACTCCTTCCTAGTCATCCTTTTTCTTCTAATTCGTTCTTCTAATTCGTTCAGAAAATCGTGTAGTGATTTATTTTTCTCCAAATTATACCATACTGTGGCAGAAACAAACCACAGATATTATTGGAAATGTATGTTCTTCAATGTCCATTCATATAAAACAAATTGCATAACTTACACAATACTATCAAATTTGCAGCAAATACGTTCTCATCAGAATGCGGCACCGAGTTGCTGGTAGATTGCTTTTGAATCAGAGCCGGGCGCAAATGGTTAAAAGATAGCTCAATCATTTTCCAATTGTCAAGGAATCATCGCGATTCCTCCACCGGCTCTCCCATTACCATTACTAAAGGTCCGCCCGCCTTCGCTATTTGCGCTGTCTAGGCATTGCGTTAACGATAGTTATCATCACAACAAAAACACACGACAAGTGTTTTCAGTCTAGAGAGCCGAGAGTTTCAGAGTTCGTGAATAAATATGCGAATGATATACAAAGCGCAGACACTCAACGGATGTTTGAGGTCACGTCACTTAATTTTAGATGTCGACCTTGAGTCCATACACTGACGCCACAACATACACAGGAGGGCAGGCAAGAGGAGATCTAAACAAATAACGGTGTAATCATTTTAACACCGATCAAAGTCAGGAGAAAGGCAAACGACTACAGACATTACATCCTTAAATCATCCTCGCCTATTTATCACATTTAATGCGCAGAATCGTAATCATATTATGCCTTCTCGGCAGTGGCGCATTTGCATTTATGGAGCATACGGTAAAAACTAAAAAACAGGTGGTAGATAACACTCGATAATTACTTTAACTCGATAATTACTTTAACTTTGGTGGTCATGTTTAAGAAAAACAAGTTAAGGGTCCGATTCAATTTGGACATACGGCATTGAACTTTGGGGTTGTGCTAATAAGTCCAATATAGTTCTTATACAACGTGCCCAATCAATGATTTTGAGACAAATCGCAATCAAACTATCCACAATGATCTTAACATTCCATATATTGTGGATGTAATTAGCAGCAATAGCCTTCACCATCACTTAAAACTGGAAACACACCCAAACCACATAGTTTCAGCACTACTCGAGATCCCTAATTCTAGAAGACTGAAGAGAAAATTTCCATATGATTTATATTAATTTATTTAATTAACTAATTAGTTAACTGATCAATGGAACAGTTTTCTATTCTATTATAATATTTATTATTATTATTATTATTATTATTATTATTTTTTTTTTTTTTTATTTATTTGTTTTTTTTTTTTTTTATAATTTTCATAACTATTATTTCTATTTATTTGTTATTATTATTATAGTTAGTTATTTATTATTATTATTATTATTATTATTATTATTTCCCTTTACTTCACATTATTGATTTGTTTAGATTATAAATGAGAAGGCTAGGTTACGATGCGCTTTTCATGTAAAATGGTACTAAAAACTGTCAAAATTGCTATGCGATTAGGCGTACATAAAATATAACTTCATATATATTTTACCAGGGCATATGACAAAGATGCACTTATGCTAATGTAAGTTAGATTTTCTTTCTAAAACGCCTGACTGCACAGCAATCGGCAAAACACATAGCATTTTCACAGTTTTTAGTACCATTTTATATGAAAAACTCTACGTAACATAGCGCTGCCATAACATTGGTCTATTTTGCGAATCGGTGTCTAAAGCAAATCATAAGTATAATCAACACATTATTTATTTTTCAAAGCCACACACCACCATGTTCTTAATTAATTACCACCTAAGAGATGATCAATGCTCAAAATTACTTCCGCACACAAAGACGTTTAAAGTTTATACCACTCAGGACTTTTTTATATATTTATTTTTATATTATAACAGCAATCAGAACTATAATGATCGTGTTCCGCATGTTGTTTTTGTTGAATATTTTTTCAACCAGTTTTCCTAGCTTATATGTTGCAGGAACGCCTCCGAAAGGCGACTTTACTAGAGATCATATTTGAAATATATAACCTGAAATCATACTGCTTTATAGCAAGTTTCACGAGGTTGGTATCAAACCCGATCGAATTTGCACTTTCTTTACTACTACATCACGACTGGCTCATCAAATAACGAAAACTAGTGGGGCGCATGGCATCGTGCCTTAAGGCAAATTGCTGGAACTTCCCGTTCCAAAAATATATTTTTTTTAAAAAGGTTAACATAACAAAAAATTTACTTTGAAAATATTAGAGTTTTGAGAAACTATAAATTTTTGCCAAAAATTTACTTTTTTAGAAAAAAAAGAGGTTTTGAAAAAAAAAATGTTTTCTTTATTTTGAAATATTTTGGAAATTTTGAGCTTTTTTCCAAGCAATCGTACTGCTGTAACTACATAGAGCCGAAATATCGAAGCGCGTAACTGATAAACATTGGTACGGTACCCATAAGAATGGAAACACAAATTATACTTCTTTATTATCTATAAAATATCTGATAATTTGATGTGCACATGTCTAATGATTATTTTTGACCGCCAAATGGTATTTTTTTCACTTTTTTCACTAGGTCTCCCAAACCGCTAGACCTGCCATTACGAAAATTTAATCAGTTCTTCATCTTGTCAAGTAAAATGTTTCCTGAGTTATTAAAATCGGACGCTCCGTTCTCTTAAAAACTGAGTTACCGTTTGTGGCACTTTTTGCCCCGTATCTTAGAAACGGCTAGACCTGTCCATGCCAAAAACTAATCAGCACGTCTCCTTATCAAGAGCAATCGAATGTTTTTTGAATAATTGAAATCGGTTGAACCTTGTTCCCGAAATCGTCGACAAAAATTTGTATCCGCCTATACACACACACATACACACATACATCCATTTTTTCTAAAAAGGAGAACCCGCGCGTTGCTCGTCTCGGATTTTGATGAAACTTGGCACAATGGTAGATTTGATGCCCAAACTGACTCCGGTAAAATATTAGAGGCCTATGAGAAGCGGTTTAATTATAAAAATTAATTAAAGTTTGCATTGTAGCAGCGCGCGGCATGCATAGCTTGCGATGTTTTTCCTTATCAGCAACAGACTGGCCGAGTGGCTATCGTCGTGGAATACTAATTTTTGCTCCGGGGTTCAATTCCCGATTCAGATATATATTTTTTTATTTTTTTTATTTGATATTTATAATTTTACGTGTAAATAATATCAAAATTTATTTGATTTGTTAATTAATTTTATATTTTTCGCTAAATATTCTATAATAAAGTCCTTCGTAATACCGGTAAATTTTTATTTTGATATTACTTATGAAACTTACGATCATATAAATGTTAAGTGATTCCTGAAACATTATAATTTTGTATTAATATCAGCAATAATACGGAAGAAGATTTTTAGGTTAGGTACGCCAAAATGTTCAGAAGGTTTTGAAACGTAAAGATATATAAAAATTTTCATTTTCGATCTTTTTGCGATTACTATAACTTACCCTACGGAAAGTTAATAGTTTTTTGACCGAACGTTATCTAATTAAATCTAAATTTTAGATTACTTAAAATTATATATATATATATATATATATATATATATTATATAAATTATATATATTATTATTATATGATGTAGCAAGATGCAGAAATATAATAATAAAGTGTGCAAGGTGGTAAAATAGAAATATTCAATTCAAGAATTATTACCTTAGATTTACTGTAATTACACATTGATATTCATTTTATATTTGAAATATCTTTCATAACTGAAAAAGTATTAAAAAAGCTTTACATAAAATACTTTAAAAAGAAAACGGTTTTTATCAATTTCTGAAATATCGTAAAAAAATATTATTGAGTTCATTTATTTAGTTCCTGACAATTAGTAACATAAAAAGTTCAAATTTCGAATTATGTATCTAATGAGAAAGAAAAAAATTGTAATGTAGTTGTACAAATTCATTAAATATAATAGAAATATTAGTGCTAAACTATATAGTTAACCAATGCCAATGTCCAACTAGTGGTGCATGGCATCGTGCCTCAAAGTAAATTGCTGCAACTTGCAAAGCTCAGAACAGCAAAATTGTTTTTTTTTAATTTTGAATTTTTTGAATATTTTTGAAAATTTTGAAAAGGCTTGATAAATTTGATAAATATTGAAATAAAGGGTAAAAAGGTCTGTTTTGAAATATATAATTTTTTTTGAAAAATTTGAAAATTTTAGATCTTCTTACATGCTGGACCTGCTTTTGAAAGAATTTCAAAGTTTTAAAACATACAATTGTTTTAAAACTAACAATACGGAAACATTTGTGCGACAATTTGTGTTTTCAAGCGAGAAAAAAAACATCATAAATATTATATTTCACGGTACACGATATGTTGGAGTTCGTAATTTGTTCATCAATGTCACAGACCGAACAAGAATCCTTATCACTACTTTTGTAAAGGGAAATTTATTTCTGACGAGTTATTTTTCTAGTGAATGTAAATGAAATTATGAATGCAAATAAAATACTTTGTCAATAATTACGATTGGAATCCGGTAATGCTAAATTACAGGCTAAAATTATTCATTTTGATGTCACTAGATATTTTGTTCAAAAGTTGTTCTTGACGCAGTCATAAAATTAGCAGTTAAAATATTCTAGTCAACATTATTGGTATCACACTTAGTTTCAAGGATTTCGAGTCGGAAGCGAAATGTCTCTTCATTTGCATCGCACATCGTTGCAGATTCAAATAATACAAAACGGGCCAAACTTATTGAATTAATCATCATAAATTTGGCGACACGTTGCAGAAATATATTCTTATATGTATAAATGTGAAGGAACTAGATATCTGAATATGTCGTTTTCCTTTGACCGTGGAACATGGGTAGACATAAGACTGGAATGGAAATTATGTAGAGAACAAATCAAATTTTAGTGACATTGTGCTTGTTTTGACACTCTATTTATTACTTCCGGTAGGGTAAGTTAGAGAAATCATACATTTGAAGAAAAAATCATTTATTTGAAGTATATAAGTAATGTTTAGAACTTTAGCTAGAATTAGAATTAAAATCCGAATTATTTTTCGATACTCAAAAAGAAAAGTGAAAATTAAAAAAAAATCTTTCCCCAAAAGCAACCGTTTAGTCAACACAAGCAGAAAGTTTTTTAAATCATTCAAATCGCATGTTTAGTTATCTCAAAAAATGCTATTTTTTGCATTTTTAGCTTATATCTCCAAAACGGCTTGTCCTGCCTTTGCCAAAATCTAATCACCACTTCTCCCCATCATTACGTATCGTATGTTTTTTTTTGGATCATTCACATCGGTTGATCCGTATTCTTAAAAACTGGCATTTTCAAAACTTTTTGCTCCATATCTCCGAAGTCGCTTTACGTCTTCGTCAAAAACAAATCAGAACGTCTCCCCATCAATAGAAATCAAATGTTTTTTTTAACGGAAAATTGTCTCCACACATCTATTTTTTCTGAGGTATGCCAAAATGTTCAAAAACCTCTGAAACGTGAAGATATGCTAAAAATTTTATTTTCTATTTTTGGCCGATTACTATAACTCACCCTACGGGAAGTTAAAAAATACAATGAATACACACAAAAAATATATGATTTATTTTACTTATAATTTAATTTGTACATTCATTACATAGAAGTAACACACCAACCATAAAACATGTAATAACAAGAACAGCACATAAATATAGAAACAAGCTCATCAGCCACCCAAATTCACTAATAAACTCCTTAATAACATAGAACTATCGACGAAGGGTGAAAAAAAGCGCCACTGGATTTAAGTCATCCATTTGTTAGATAAAGATTGAAATAACTTAGTAATTCTTTATAATTATTTATAAGTAAATAGTTAAGTTTATATCATTATCTATAAAATATTGTTAATATTATTGTATTTCCAACAGTCCCATTTAGTATACAATGTCCCTTTACGGCTGACAATTGTAAATTCCCCAAATTTATTAAATGTCCTTAACAGGACAGTTGTAAATAAAATAGAGAATAAAAAAATCACATGGAAGTTCATTTATCTTTTTGTTTTCCGGCTTTCGACACGTACAAATTCGGACCATCTTGCTCATACCAATTGTCGTTGAACCAGACAATCTGCATGATTTCATGAGTCTCTTGTATTCCAATAAAAGTATGAAAAACAACACGCTTAAATCAAGAATAAATTAATATATAATTATTACGCTCGGCGTTTGCGTAAAACGTATCACGCCAAACAAACAGTTTTTCTGCTCAAACAATATAAACAACGCATTATAATTAGCACAATCACGAACACGATAAGTTGTCTACAAGTTAGAAGTGGTTTCTAGTTAAAACGGTAAGAATTTGTGGAATACCGATTTTTTCAAAAATGACGTCCGTCGTTTTATTTGTTGGAAGTTTTATTGTATACGTAAGTATTTGCAAGGCCACGCTGAACTCGACTCTAATATATGTGCATGACATTAAATAATGTGTTTGCCTATGCACGGGAACGCTGCCGGGCAGTGTCGTACGGTGTTAAATATTAACTTCACGACTTTTGTTTTGCTACATTAAATATGAAAATTAAACCAGGGAGGGATTTTTTACTTTTGTCGCATTCTTTTCTAAAGCTAGAGCTGTTTTCGAGAGAACTAAGCATACGATTTGTATAATTCAAAAAACTTTCTGCTTGTGTTGTCTAAATGGTCGCTTTTGGAGAAAGATTTTTTTTTTAATTCAATTTTTTTTAATTTTCAAAAAAAAATTTTTTTTTGAATATCAAAAAATAATTCGGATTTTAATTACCCCATAGACGAGGTAAAATGGGGCGGCCACGGGCCGAACAGGACCAAAAGGGATTTTACTAAATAATAGCTATATTGTTTAACCAATGCAAAATCTAAATTTTATGGGTACATTTTTCGCAGAGATAACACTGTATACAACTTTGATCTGGTATTTCGTCAGAAATATTCATCAGCAAAGTTGGAATAACAATTTATTTAATTTATCTCTTGTAAAGTTGCATTTTTAACTACTTTTTCATTTACTATTTTTCATTGTTTACACCTTTGCCAGGGTAAAAGTTCAGTTGGTCCTTTCCACACCACCCACGTGTAAGCTTTTATAGGTATATAATTAATATACTTAAAAATCATATTCAAATCTCGTAAACTAAACAACAGTGCTCACACAAAAGAAACTAACAACAAAAGAAAATACTTTTGCTGTGGATTTTCAAACACGTATTATGGTAATGGCTGGTTATGTATCTTCTCCCCTCTACCTTCAAATATTGTTGTAAAAAAATTCTTAACTTTACTTGTTTTTGAGATATCTGCGGTGGAAATCAATCAATCAAAATGTTTGATAGTATTAAGTTAAAAAAAATAGTTGGTATTGGTATTTTGACTTGAGGCAAGTTACATGAATTTCCCGATATGTGTAAATAATCCAAATCAATCAATAAAAAATAAATTAATTTATGAGTAATTAAAAGTATTCCGAATGAATTTATTACACATTATTGAAAACGAACGAACATCTGAACTCAGAGTATTTTCTAAAAGCAAATTTTTACAAATCAATGCTTTTTATAATTGAATCAGTTTCCATAGGACTTTAATGGTTTAGTATGTTCATTTAGACCAACTACTCTATCATTATACCAAGTTAATCGTCTAATTTTAATTTTAACAAACGTCAAAAATAAAATACTCATTTGATCAATTTTTGAAATTAAACTACTTATCGTAAGGCCGTTATCTTTCAGTAGGTTCTATAAGACCATAATATATATCGCCAAATAAAGTTTCGTGAAAATCGGCTTAATTTTTTTTTCAACAGTTAATTACAAGAAAACGTTTCGGAAGATTTTCACCTGAAAATAGTCAGTAACATTACCAACTAATATCTTTCGCACAGTTTTTGATTTTTTAAAATCGATTCGGTAGTATGAGCTTAAATGTGAACAAAAAGTTTAACACATTTTCCATATTACAAAGAAACGGCTTGGCAGATCGTCGCACAAAACTGACAAACGATAGTCCTCATTGAGATATATCGAATGGCTTTTAAATTTGAGAAAACGTCGATTTACGGCAAAAATCTGTTCACATACACATACACACATACATACTTTTTCCAAATTTGGCCTCATTCGATTCAGAATGGCTTGGAAACGTCGAGAAAACATAAAATTAACAAATCGGATTTTTTGATGAAAACAAAATTCTCCTTCGGGATTTAATAAAATTGACTTAATACTATATTGTATTATTGGAATAAAATAGTATAAATATAAGAATTAGATAGTCAAACCATTTTTAACAAATGTTCGCCCTGTAACACTTACAAAGTTTTGTTATATTCAGGAAACAGCATAATGTATTTCGGTATTTATCGGTTTGTTATATATGAGTAAATAATAGAAATTAATATCGAAATCCATTATATAGTTGCAAAACCGCTCATCATAATTCAAATTAGCGCTTAATAGATCTGTACGCCATAAAAGAGACGTTTTGATAACCTGATGCGATGCGATTAAATCCTTATTATTGTGCGCAACAAATAGATTATTTTCGTAGTTTTGTGTCTACATAGATAGTAATTTATTATTTATAGATAGGAATATAATATTTGTTTTGACTCACTTGTTGATGAAAATATTCTCTAGCTGGTAATAAAATGAATAAATATCATAAAATCTAAACTAACATAGCAACTAGTACACATAATCATAAACGTTGTGGAATCAAAAATAAAAGATAACAATCGACAAAAACTTGTAGAAGTAAGAAAACCAGTGGCTATCTTATACAAACCATTTACTATTCACGAAAATAAATATTTTTTTCGTAATATTCTTTATTGTAAAATTAGTCAAAGTCTCGTTTGCATATTGTTTGCCCGCTTCAAGGAAGCGGTGCACAAAAGTATAGTTTTTTCGACTTTACGATGAAAAATTAACTCAAAATTTCTCGAAAAAATTGTATTTTTATGTTTTTTGGGCGTAGATTGATATTCTGCTGATGTAGGAAATGTGAACAAAAAATTCAGAATTTTGCGACTATGCAGTATATAACTTAAGTACTTTTCAAACAAAAATAAAGTTTTCAGAAATTAATTTGAAGCCATTAAAATATAATTTATTTTTGTCCGATATACTTTGTCAACTCAATACTCTAGAAATAAACCCATAAAATAATATGAACATGGCAGATTCATAACATTATAATATTAACTTAGTAAAATAAAATTATTACGAAGCTCTATTATTAAAGATATAACGCTCTAATCAAATGACGACTTCAAAAGCAACTCAGCCGTTTATTATGTATAAGCGTTTTATATTCACACATATAAATTCAATATGCCCGAGGTTATCGCAGTTAATATAGAGATGAATTATTTAAAGGTCATAATAAACAAAACTATTAATACAATATTTCTACAAGTATTATTGGTTGCTCAGTTGGAAATGAACAGGAAATATAGATATAGTTAATTGAAAGCTTGAATGTGGTATATCAGTTACTATTCAATAAGTAAAATTGCCAAATACATTAAACAATGCTCAAAAATTAAATATTTTATCTACGACTACATTAATATATGCATGCAATGTTTGATAAATACTGTCACGTCAATTTGTTAAATCAAGATTTACATCGTTTTACAGGAATAATTTTAAATGCTAACTCGACATCTGATAAAGACCATTTTCATTAGAAAAACCTAATAATTTAATATTGTAATAATTTTAAAAATTATCAGTTGTTGAAGTGGGGGGATCATAAAAAATTTTCACGTGACCGTGTCCACGATTGCAACTCTCATAGTAATACGAAATGCAAAAAAATATATATTAATCTAGAATGATGTCGAAATGGCATATGATTAAATTAACTTTTTTTTGACAAAATGGTGACTTTTTTAAAAAACATTTTTTTACCACTTTTTTCAGTTTCTCGATTTTTTTAAATATAGTAAAAATTTAAATTTGGGGATGAGATATGTCAGAGAAAAGTCTATAAAGAACCTTCTCTGAAAATTTCAAGTAAATCGGCTCTGTGGAACTCGTGGCTTCATATTGAAAAAAAGGGGGTTTGAGTAACACGCGTTTAAAGTTTCGCAAAAAGAAGAGGATTATCATGGTCAAACAGCTCTATCTCCAAAAATAATTCAAATTTAAAAAAAAATCTCTTGTACGTATATTCTTGAATAAATATGCTTTGAAAATACGATTTTTTTTTAAATTTCTACACTAGAATACCCCGTTAATGCACGATGCCATGCACCACTAGCCACCATTTAATCCAAGTTTTTTAGTAATATATTTTCAATCTGCGAACTAGAAATATAACTAATTTTGCTAAAAGTTTTACCTTGAATATATATTACACGTAAAACAAAATTCAAAATCAGCAGGATCTAAGTTAAAAACGCACACCATGTAGAAGTAAGTTTAAACAAACTTATGAATAACTAAATATTTTTTTTATTAATTTTATTCTGCAGTCTGTTTTTTTATTAACAATTAGCGAAGACTGCTAACAATAAATATTTTACAATATTAACTAAAAAATAGTAACAACACCCAGCGGCGTATCTACTATGTATATAAACTAAATATTTTGATGTTTAAAAAGCCAAGAAAACTTCTTAATGTAATATTGTATCTGATATCGTACCCGACATTTGTACCAGTTATTTAGAAGTTATTGGTTATATTATTGTCGTAAAATCAAGTTTTATTTCTATTCTATTAGACTCTGAATTATGTGAAATTTTATATGTGTTTTATAAACGAACAGATGACAAAATCAGTAAGCAAACTTAAAATTAGACAATGAATGGCATTGAATACAAATAGTATAGTTGTAGTATTGCATTTCAAAATTGATACTTTGAGTTCAGCAAGTTAGTAAGAAATGTTCGATATATCAAAAAATTATATTTAACTTGGTATTAAAAACTATAATTAAAACAAAGTCACGTAATAGGTATATGTAATTTCAAATAACTTTCATTATTTCAATACTTGAGCCATTCCAAGATGTCAAATTTCTCTTAGAAGAAAAAAATCAAAGATTATGTTTTATAACAATACGGTAAACGTAATTAATTTCTGGACTCAGTTGTAGTGTGTGTGTATGTATGTGCGGATACAATTTTTCGTCGACGATTTCGAAAGCGTGGATCAACTGATTTGAATGATTAAAAAAACATTTGATTCCTATTAATGAGGAGACGTGGAGATTAGTTCTCGGCCAAGGCAAGGTAATTGCTTTGTTGTCATATTCATTTCTATAATAAGCTCGCACATTTTTTTGTCATATAAAATAAATTTTCAAATCGTAATACATAAAAGTATAAATAACATAGATCTAACTTTAAATATTATACAGAGCAATATTTTTTTCATTATTCATAGAAGTTATAGATTCCATAAGCAATTGTAATAATTTACTTAACTAACTACGTCGACTTTTATAGATGGGAACCCTAACAGTTATGCAGTGAATTTTATTATTACAATTTCTGTAATAGTCAAAAATTATTATTGCAGTAATGGCGTGTAAGGGTTATTTTCACCTGGAAACATATTGCTTTCTGTATTTCCAAGTAAAAATTGACGACTCTATTAACATCAGGCTGTTCGAGGTCCTCTAATTCAAATCCCACATCTCTAACCACTAACACACAAGAGAGCCAGTGAATTGTAACATATAAAGGTAATAATTCCTGATTAAAGTGTTAACCAGACAGCTCCAAATATACAATTTTGTTGGTTGTAAAGTTAATTCGAGACAATGAAAAACATGACCCGCCGCATCTTAAACACATCTTATTTATGATTAATTTATTTGCGACATATTTCACATGAACTATATGAGAGATTCTACGAATTAACATCTATATATAACATGATAACCTGGGAGAACACATACAATCTAGAGAATCATGGCAAAACGTAATGATACAAATCATAGGGGTTTTATTACATGATTTATGAACGTCTTTATGAAATAAATGAGATTATTTATATTTATAGAACATTTAGTCTCTGTGAAATCAGCACTGATTGGGAAGCGAACAACTGTTTTAAGTAGCGTAAATAAAACAGTTAATAAAAAATCTTGTATAAATTTTAACAATCAAGTGAAACATTGTAAATACATGGCATAAAGTGTTTTCCAATGCGGTAGAAAATATAAATATTGCAAAGTCGAAGTTAAATAAATGTAAGCACATACAACTTTGCACAGTATGCAGTTTTAATGCAGATTTTCAGATCATAGTTAAGTCACGTTTTCGCCATATTTCGAAGAGCAACATTGAGATTGAATGAAAAATTTATAATAGGGTAATAAATAAAAAAAATTAAACGTTTTGAAGATTAGACACGTTATTTTATGTTTCGTTTTTAATACATTTAATACATCGTATAAAATATTAAAATTTCTCTCTTCGAAACGCATTTAATGTGCAATACACCAGTGTCGGTAAACATTATGATGTGTTTTTAATAAACTCCACAGTCTCATAAAATATCGCGCTCTTTAATAAGTTTGCTCTCAGTACAGATAGTTAAAAAAACATTTAATGTTTATGTTATATTATACAGTAAGCACGTATTGTTATTTGTCATTAAAATAATATTAATTTCCTACGGTAAATGTACGATTATAAGACTAATATATTGTCTACTGTTAAGCGATAAGGATGGGCTAGGGAATAAGCCAAAACGTACAAGTCTTTAAAAAATCATTTATTAGTGCCTATAGCTCATTTGAGAACGTGTGTAAGCCCAATTTTTGTTAATGCCCGGTAGAATGAACTTTATATTGAACTGCAATTTTATTATATTTTACCCCTTTTCTCTAGTTAAGTAAATATATTGTCATACAAGGCAGAAAATAAAATTTATTACTTCAAAGAAGTAAAATTTAAAATTTTATCAGTACCACCCAATAAAAAGGATTAATAAAGCGTAAAACCTTTTTCATCCCAAAAAGCGCTCTCTCTGAACGAATGGGCGATTTTCCAAATGATGACATTTGGCTTTGGGCCACCAACTTATATGTAACGTATAAATTTGAAGGCAGGCGGAGGAATGAACACGTTGGCGTAGGAATATGGATTTCCTTCAAATATTTTTGAATACAACTTTTAGTAAAAACAATAAAACATAAATTATTTAATACGTTCAATTCATTAATGAGAGTCTTGTTATGTTAGCTTAATTTATTAGACCATAAATCTAGATAGCAACAAGATGCTAGGTAGTTAAATGCGAAATACGCAATTAAATTAAATATATTTGATACTCAAATTTAGGAAACTGAAAATCGTTTGATTGATACACCAAAGTTAAGGGGTTATAATAATGTAAGATGTTCAAATATAAAATCTTAATGTTTTGGTTTAAAAGTTTCTATATCTTCAAAAATGTATTATTTGATTGCATATATGAAAAATCCAAATTAGTTATTAAAACGATATTTGAGACAAATACTCCTCTTTCGGCAGAAGAAATTAAAAAAAATATAATTAAAACACATAAAAATAACACAGGTATACAAAATTAAAATTGTCTGTATTGGGTGTGCGGCATATGTTTTCCAATGTAGTTTTCACCACTTAATACGAATCTAAAGTCAAAATTGGGGCCCAAATGGCATTTTTTTTTAAAAAAACGACAAAACCTCCCAAAAAAAGTTCTAATTTTTATCGTTTCCTGGACATTTCTACCTTAAATGACTATTGAGTATTCACTTAAATGATCTGTTATTTTTTTGTAGAATACAACAGTATTTTGCCAACACATTTCCAGATATTCAAATTGTGAACATGGTTGCAGATTACCCATCGGTAATAGGGAGGAAATGTGTTTGCAAATTACTGTTGAATTATACAATTAAATTATAAATTTATAAATTATATCAATTAAAACTCAATAGTCATTTACTGCGAAAAAGACCAGGAAACGAGAAAAAATACAAGATTTTGTTTATTATGCAGAAGAACTGCTAGATCGGAGATTTTGTCATTTTTTTAAAAACTATTCAATTTTTTGCCATTTGACGGCCAATTTTGATTTTAGATTGGTGTTCAGCGGTAAAATACATCGGAAAATATATGCCGCACACCCAATATACAGGCAACTTTTTTATTTTGTGAACTTGTGTAATTATAACTATTACTATTACGATTGAAAATAGGTAAAATCTTACCATTTACTAATTGCATACTAGAACAAGTTGTACTGACCTGAAACAAAAAAATACAATTATTAAATAAATAAAAATAGTCATCATTTTAAATACACTAATACATGAAAGTAGATCGATTATTATTATGTGTGGGCATGTTTATCATTATTAATTTGTAAATAAGTATGTTTCAATAGAATGGTTCTTCATATAATATTTGAAATGTTTCTTTTTCATTCAAAAAGCATTATGAAATCTATTGTTCGCAGTTGATTAATAGCGTTGAGCGGCTTCACAATGTGCGTCTATTGATATTCAGTTGAACATACGTCAACTGCCAATTAACTTGCAGTCAATTCACCGATCATAAGCTCTTTATTATAACAACTGGTTGATCAGATTGTGGTAGGTCAACTAATTGAGAATTTAAGAACAGTTCATGGTCAGTTTTGTGTCTATATGAACGTCGCAGTTACTGATCTCCACATCGGGACTAACAATTACAGAGGTCATATTACTCTTATAAGAAAATAGGATTTTTTTATTTTAAATATAAGATAATACATCAAAAATTGCTTATGATCATCTGTAAAATTTGAATCCTGGTTTACGTCCGCTGCGCTTAGCGACTGCTACGCATCGCGCCGCTTGTCTCTTATGCATCTGCATTGCGTCATAATAACAATATGTGCAATTATTAAAATTGTATGAATAAAATGCGCAATTTACTAGGAACAACATGTGATATAAATTTTAATTTAATTTATTTCGGATTCGTGAATTTAAATTAGCCATATTTAAATTTAAAATAACGAAAAATGAAGGCCACAGGTTAACGGAACTACCTAATGTTTATTGAACAAAATCATTGAACGCCCAATTAAAAAAATCATAATAAAATTTATGTACTATAAGATATAAGAACATATTAAATAAAACAGTTTTATTCAAGACAAATTTTAGTACTTGTCTTCATATTTTTAAGAAGAAAAATTCCAGCACACGTTGAGCAGATAACTTATTATTCGATTGTAATATTTTTTGAGCGAATGAGCAAAAAAATATCATAAATATAATAGAACGTTTCTCATGAACTGAGTTTGATTATTAACTTAACGAGGGTAAGTTATAGTAATTGCAAAAAATGGAAAATAAAAATGTTTGCATATTATTACGTTTTAAAGGTTTCTGAAAATTTGGCATACCTTATTGTTAGAATGGATGCATGTGTGTGTATGAATGTTTGTAGTATGCATGTATATATGTTCAGATACAAATTTTCATCCAAAATTTGGAGAGCACAAATTACACTATTTAAAATTTTTAAAAATCATTCGATTTCTATTGATGGGGGAGACGTGCTGTTTAGTTTTTGGCCAAGGCAGGTCCAGCCGTTTCGAAGGTGCGTCACCGACAGTCCCAAAAAAGGGACTTCAGTTTTAGAGAGAACGAAGCGTTCGGTTTGAATGATTTAGAAAATATTTTACTTGCATTGACAAAATGAGAACTTTGAGAACTCTTTGTATTTTTGGAGAGGCGGGACTAGTGGTTTTGGAGATCTAAGAAAAAAAGTAAAAAAAAATACAATTTTGCGGTCAAAAGTAATCATCAGGCATATGCGCGTAAAATTTTCAGATGTTTTATAAAACTGAAGTATAAATTTTGTTTACATTTGTATGGGTTTCGTACTAAGATTTGTAATATTTAACCGTTAGACTACGACGCGTCGCTTACGAGTTCCAATATTTCGTCTCTAAAGCAGCCATGAGCGTGATTGCTTTGAAAAAAAATTTAAATTTTCAAAATATTTCAAGATACATATCGAAAAATGTTTTTTTTTGCAAAAATTAAAATTTTTTAAAATATCAATTTTTTCGATTTTCAAAAATTTTAAATTACGGCACAATGCCATGTACCACTAATTCCGATGTTTCACCGCATTACATAGATCGTAAAGGTACACTGGATTTGGATCGATCGATCGCCGGTTGGCGTGTGAGCAAGGAGCGTCTGGTAGCTGCTACTATACAGACATATATCGTTTCGGCAGCGCGGAGCGACAACCAGGACTGCCTCAACGCGTCACGAAGTGCGCGCGGGCCGAACTACAACTCCTCACACGCTAACCGACCGATACACGCCGTATCGTGAGCAATGGGCCGCGGACCGAAAGCCGCATTCGGCTGCATGAAAGAATTTAATGCGTTTTATCAAGATAGTTAACATAACAAATATTTAGGTGAAATACGGACAAAATGGTACACATGGACAAAATGGCATGGCGGACTTATTTAACACTTTCGGGACGGCACCGATTTCAAAACAATCTACTATACCGGCTGTAAACTTGATTTCATTGTGTATGTTATGCAATTTGTTTGAGAAAAATGTGTGGTTATTGAAGGACATACATTTATAATATTAATTTATTTTTGATCATTTTATAAAGAATGGTGACGTTCAAAACAATTTCCAAAATGCATAGCTGGTTGATTTTGACATGTTTTACAATAAAATGTTGTTCGCCGCCTCCCTCCTAGTGCTTTTCTCTTAGAATAGGCAATACAATCCCTTTTTCTTTCACTCGCATTTAGAATATGCCACTGATTAGTCAGTATATTTGGTCATTTTTTTGCTGCCATAATGGTTTATTTTTTCTATTATATTGTCTAATAATTCATGTATAAAATATAAAGTAAAATAATCTATTGGATGCCTTATATTGCTTGGTATTTGTAGTCGGGGTGTTTATTGATGAATGTCCAACTCGATTATTGAAGGAGAATCGGCACATTCGCTAATGTCTTCCGCTCTTCATTTATTTTGTCGAACTTCTTCTTTTTGTTGGTTGGATAATATCATCATCACATTCATCACAATCATCGGTGCGAATAGTAATTTTGTAAAATTTGTCTGTATGAATGTTTTTTTGAAACTCATCTTCACTACTGCTTAATTCACAAAATTTACCAGTCGTTTTGCCATATTTAAAAGCGCTCGGTCGTTTTAAATATTAAAAAAGACCATATAGCAAAGAAAAAGGCTAAAAATACTACTAAAATAACTTAAAATTATTTTCAAAATATAATACTGTTTATCACTGCTATATGTAATTTATTCAACTTTTCGATGCAAACTGAGTCATTGTTTATAAAATAGCCTGTGCCTCACAAAGTATGTTTGTCCACTGAGGTGGACAGCCGTCCCCAAAGTGTTAAGAATTGGCTAGATTTAATAACGTTTCTGCAACTGTATAACATGAAACGCCATAATCACAATAGTGTCAGATGTTGAGCGTTATTGCCAAAGTCAGTAAACAGTTCAAGTGTGAATCGAGCGTTTAAAAGTTTATTTTGAGGGTGGTTTTCTCATGTTTTGGGGTCTTATTTATTATTATTTATTATGTACTTCTATTAAAACTTATAAACTGATACCAGTACTAGTGATTTCGATCAATTTCAATGCATTAATCAGGTGTTTAATGAAATTTTGATTATGTCTTCATTTTTGTTTACTTTCCGACAAAATGACATACTTATTATTACATTTGATAAAATGTCACTGCACTATGTTGCAAGTAGTATAGGGTAGTTCATTCGACGTCAAGAAAAAAGAAAATTGAAACCTGTCGAAGGTGATAAGCTTTTAACGTCTTCTCTAACTACTTCTAAAAACAGACAAAATGATACACAGGTAAAAGACCTCTTTTCCCGTTCTGAACCTTTCGAAAGTTGGTTACGATGTATGATTTGTTCCCTTTGAACTTATGTATTATGTTCGAATGCCCCAAAGAGGACTAAACGATTTATTTTTGAACAGCCTTCTTAAAAATTGTGCCCTTGCTTTATAAGTCATTTTGTTCGTACAATATGGACAAAAAGTTGCAAATATGTTATTATAGTTCCTACTTTTTTACAAGACTATGTAGCTGGTAGTGAATGAATATCAGAGGAGTAAAAACGAATGAGACTGATTATAATATCATTAAATAAATAAATGTCATTAAAAAACAAAACTCCGGACGTATTTCATCTGACGTTTTAATTTTTTAGTACATCATGGGTTTTCCCATAGCAGACTAGTGGTTAGAGCTTTGGTGTTCCAACCAGATTTTTTCAGGTTCGACGTCAAGCAATAGTCGGCATCAGTTTTCATTTGAAAATAAAGCTGGATACAAATTACAAACCGTGAGTATCAGACAAATTTTAACAATAAAAATATATCAAATACAAATAGATCAACCCTTGCTGGCCATCTAAAAAGCTACATCACAACATATTATAGGACTCCTAAGTTGCAATTTCAGTTAAAAAAAACAATATACCATTAAAATATACCTTAAATGTGCCGTTGCCACCTAATTGAAACTAAGATTTATTGAAAACTATAAATCATACTATTTACAGCGTCCAATTCAATAATGTTGAATGCATTATAATATCGTAAAAAGAAAAGAATGCTGCGAATATATTAATATCGAATACCACATCATAACCAAAAAAAATTCTGGACTCGCTTTATAAATTCTAAAATTGAACTACAAACTATCATTAATAATATTTCTTCATAAAAAAAGTGCTAAAGCAATATCGATATTTTGTATTTATGTAATATGATATAACTGAAGTTGATTGATTCACTACTACTCAAATTCGTAGCCAATTCAGATAAGAATAAATTACTTCATAACATAACTAGTTAAATAGTTCGTAACTTCATAGTCCGTTCAACTCATAACCCATTTCAAATTTAATTCAAATGAATATTAAAATCACATCAATAGCACACAATATATGCTATAGATAGCACGTTTTCAGTAAACACTAGCATATATTACACTAAACCTGTACGAGCATTACACTGTATTTCCCTGATACGCATATTGTGCAATATTTATTATACATCGTTAACGAGAACTTTAATTAAGGGATGGCGTTGCCATTGTATTACTATCTGCATATATCTTTATCAACCAACTACTTTTTACATGCGCGTGTTACGATAGTACATTAGGTCAGGTCGAAACTACCGTCACATAATAATAGTAGACCAACTATAATAAAGCCATTATATAAATTTTACTCCAACGATGCAATCCGTACAATATATACAACCATACGTCGTTCTAAACATTGTATAAATTCTATTACAATGATTTCTAAAATAAAATAGAGAGGACTATTCATACATTAGAAAAGCTATGATAATTATTTTAACAACAGATAGAGCTCAATTAAATGAACAATAAAGTTCTACGCAGGACCATGATATGAGAATCTCATAATGGATGCACTTCTCACATGTAGAATTTTGTCAAATGTGACAAATGACAAATATATTTATTATATTTGTCACTTACTGCCTTAGTGTTATTGATATATTTCTGAAACCATTCGTCGTTCGTTTATATGAATATAAAATATGAAATTCGAAAATGCGCCCACGCTAAGACAAGGTAATCTATATATCTTAATACATTATAGGTTTCGAATAAAGGTTACAAGTCACACAATACTTTCAACCTTAATATTACTCGTAATCGATAAAGCTTTGTGATATCGTATTATTTTACCATAAACACAATACACTCTATCACCCATAATAATATGGTATCACCCATTTTGACAATTCTGATATAAACTTATCACAAATTAATTTGAATTAGTATTTCACTGATTCCATAATATAATATTACATCTAATGCAATCGAAATGTAAACAGAGATATCCAACAACAAATTAAACAAAATTTAATTAAACATTTATTAATGCAGATCCTTTAATCTGATAAAGTGAATATAATAATAGAAATGTAAATGTTCGGATTCAAGTTTTATTGAAATCAAATCATACTAACGAACCCTCATCACAAAGTAATTTGGACATTGACTGGCATTTGTGGAATGGTTGATTAGTTAGTAAGTACTTGAATATGAAATTAGAAGATAGAAAATGACATATTCATTTAATTCACCAAATGTTCGATTCCTGATAATAAATAAAATAAACTAATTAAATTAATGTCTCATTCCATTTGGTAGAGTAAGATTATGCAGTAAAAGTTGTTATTGTAAGACATAAGTTATTACAACATTTTTGAAAATCGTAAAATCCACCGTCAGATATTATTTGAAGTTCAGTTTAAAATAAATTGAGAGAAGTGATGAATCGAGTACGTTCAAACTATATTCAATAAACCTGACGGATTCATACCGAACCATACTAATCTCTTTTTATTTGATTCATAAAATAAGAAGCAGCAATAACTATAAATAAATAGTCGATATAAAATACAATATAAATTAAAAGCATTTTAGTTTTTTATTTGAATTGCAATCTGTCTATTATTATACGAGGATATTCAGTTAATAATGATGATTACAAGGTAGTATTATTGCCCTATCTAGTTGTGATATATTCATAATATATTCAATTAGTATTTTTGTTTCAAAAGGTATTCAAGTGTATAAATTCCAAAAGAATCGATTTTTGTTTGTTTTTTTTTTTTCTTAAAATTTATTTTTTTAAGAATATGGTACAAATGGATTTTTTAAAATTTTAATTTTTAGAGATACAGCTCTTGACCGTGATGACCCCATATTTTTCCCTCCTTTTGCAAAACTAGTTTGTCTCAAAACTCTCTTTGTCAACACGATGTCGACGATTTCTCGAGTACTACTGGGCTGATTCACTAGAAACTTTCAGCGAATCTTCTTTGTAGATTTCTCTCTGGCTAACACTAGACTCATCCCCAAATTTCAATTTTTACTACTTTTAAAAAATTCGAGAAACTCTAAAAAGTCTTAAAATAATGGTCTTTTACCTTCAAACAGTCGCCATTTTGTCAAAAAAAAAATTTGCACTTAATCCTAATATATCACTTAATGCCATAGCGACATAATTCTAGAATAATAATCTTTTTCGATTACTACGAAGGCTGAAATCGTGGAAACTTCAACAACTGCTAATTTTTTAAATTATTAACATTTGTTTTCTACTTGTTTTCGGTATTCTGCTAACGTTGATGATTAAATTATAAAAAAGTATAAAATAGCCTTTATTACAATGATTTAAATATTACCTAAAATTAGCAACTGAAAATCTGATATACTGTTTGTTATCAAGCTGACAGGAGTGATATGGAACTAGCGATTATTAATTCACAATCTTAACTAGAACTTAGAATATATATAAACAGGCTACAATTGATATATTCCTGCATCAGACGTAGCACAGCACAGACAGTCGGCACTACGTCACGAATAGGTCACCCTCACGTAGCGGTCGATACCGAATTACTGGGAAGGGCACGCACACCACTCCGAACGGCACTCGTCCACGGTGTCGGGCATGCAAGGAACCTCATACGAGTTATGTAAACCGGTTGCGTCGGCGGCTCATTTTGCGCTCGAAAAGACTTTATTTATTATATCATAGTAGTACGTATTCATATAGGTCAGGTTGCAGACAATATATGATAGCTGAGGGAAATAGAGCGTGCTTTAAAATGACGCTGTAGACGACGGAGTACGCATGTAGAATCGTAAATTCATATACGAGTTGCACAATGAAATTCATACGAGTACATGATATAAGATTAGGTGTTTGTATTCATATATTATTAACCGGTTATATGCTTATTTGCAGATTTACCAAATTCTAGAGCTTTTGTAAATGTATATATACCTATATTATTCGAATAATAACTTCCCGTAAAAGATACGAAAAAACTTTGTTCGTACGAAAGATGCAGAATAAAATTACGAATAAAATGGTATATAAATGGTTAAGTGTGTTCATATAATTTTCTCGAGATTTTCCAGTTTTCCTGAAATTTTACGATAGCAACTTGCCTGTAGGCCACACCGTGCAGAATTTGAAGTTGCGATATATAGAAAAAACTAAGGATTTTGAGACCTTTCTGACGATGTATAATACTTTATATGTTTTCTTTACAGAAATATCGAATCGTGAGGAGTGTTGCTCCAACCTAACCGCACTTTGCATTGTGACAAGTTAACAACTACACTTATTGCTCTATACTATCTAAACCGTAAAAGATACAAAAAAACTTTGTTCGTACGAAAGATGCAGAATAAAATTATAAATAAAATGGTATATAAATGGTTAAGTGTGTTCATATAATTTTCTCGAGATTTTCCGATTTTCCTGAAATTTTACGACAGCAACTCGCCTGTAGGCCACACCGTTCGGAATTCGAAGTTGCGATATATGGGAAAAAACTTGAGACCTTTCTAACAATGTATAATACTTTATATGTTTTCTTTACAGAAATATCGAATCGTGAGGATTGTTGCTCTAACCTAACCGCACTTTGCATTTTAACAAGTTAACATTCAAACATATAGCTCTATACTTTATTATCGTCCAAAAATCGAAAATATTTTTTTTTCTGAAGGTTGGTGAAAATAAGTGCGTGTCTGTGTATGTGTGTGTATGTATGAGCTAATACAATTTTTTGTCGACAATTTCGAGAACACAAATCAGCCGATTTGAAATATTTAAAAAAACATTCTATTCCTACTGATAGGGAAAAGTGTTGATTAGTTTTTGGCAAAAACTGGTCCAGCCGTTTCGGAGATATGAAGCCAAATGTGCAAAAATGATAGTTTTTGAGAGAACGAAGCATATGACTTGAATAATTCAAAAAACCTTTTGCTTGTGTTGAAATAATTTTAAGATTTTATTTTTGATTCTAGCTAAAAGTCCAGAACTCATTTAAATGCATGCCATAAATAATTTTAACTTTGCAATTCAGTTTATATAATTCGTAAAAATATAAGACAAGATCTTTCATTCTAGCTTCCATTCATTAAGTTCTGTTCATTTACTTGTCATGTAAACTTATATAAATGCCATCGTCATGCCACAAGCTCTTATATTTTGTCTATAAAATACAAATAATGAAAGTTTCTGTGCTTATAATAATATATTTCAAAACATTTAATATTCTTCGAATATTTCATTACGGTACGGGAAGTTCCAGCAATTTGCCTTAAAGCACGATTTTCAATGTCAGTTAATTATGAATGTACTAACTTGCGTGATTATTTAAGATATTATATTCATTAACAAATTTGAATTCGCGTTTATGAGTGTAGCATGGCGTTACTCACATTCCCTCCATAAAATATGAAATGATGATAAACAGTCGAATAATAACAGGCTATCAACTCGAATGAGTTTGTGCTGAAAGTCGATTCAGAGATCGCTTTTCGGTAAAATATTAAAAAGGCTTCAAAAATGATTATTATTTTAAATAAATACGTATAAATATCAAAATTGACAATATGCTTAAAATATAATTCATTTGCTTTTGGAACATGATGATCGTGGACAAAATATTATTATTAGACGGTAGTATGGTTATAATTGAATATTATGATAAAAATAGTTATATTCGATAAAAATTATAATTAAAATCTGAACATTTATGTGTCTGTACGTGCTTATCCTCAGCTTGTTAAACCAGTTATCATCAGCAATGTTGAACTTCAATAATAGATTAATTCCGACACTACCCTGGACTTCAAAATGCTTTGCATATCAATGATTAATTCAAAAGTTTACTGAGCTTGTCCATTTATCGGACTTAGATCATCTAAAATTAAAGCAAATACGTTTCAACCAAAATGTATGTAATCAGAGCAACTTTAATAATTCCAGATATTATTTTTCAATATTAATTGAGAAATAAGTTGAAAATATGTAATTCAAGCATTACATAATCTATGATATGAGAATACATATTCATCACAATCCATGGCTTATTATATTTATATCCCCCCCATTATATGCACTTTTTATTACACCGATCTAATTATTATTGTAAGTTTTTTGCAATCACATGACGCCGTCAGTTGATTTGTTTGGTGCCACTGTTATTTCAGACTACGACAAGTAGACACACATCATAATAGAACATGAACAAACAAATACACAGTGTATGTGCCTATATGCAAATAGATTTGATCAACTCGAGGCCGCTTATTCATTGTACCGCTTTTTAAACTTTTGAGCATGATGGATTTGCTGAAATGTTTTTGATACATTTTATAACGATGAATATACTAACAAAGCAAACTCTAGTTTATTCGTATGGGATATATTCGAATCGTCTTCGCAAAGTCGTTGATAGGCAAAACAAACACCCTAAGATGTTTAAAAAAAACAGAGAGATTCAGTTCAATAGCTCTAATAAAGACTTATTAGACGTATTCAATACGGTTTCTTATTTAACACTTTATTATCAAACTTTCATCAGCATGTAAGTTAATTTTTTCATCTCCCTTATTTGTTGGAGATACTTATTATTGAAACATAAAATCAGTAAAGTTCTATGTTTAGTGTCTTTGTGTAAATCTTCTAAAGGTTGAAATTAAAACAAGATTTAATTTAAATAATTATCATATCATTAAATAAAATAAAACTCAATTCTGCAATAAATAAGCCTTTAAATACTTCAGGAAACAAAACCGTATTATTGCATATGACGATCCGTTACATTCGCACAGCCAAAAGCAACCGATAACAACAAACAAACTGGCCTTGCTAATCTTTGTTTTGCAAATTAAAATATAATCGAAGTCATACTTTGTGGAGAGATTGCTAAGATATGCGAAACATAAACAAATAAATGTTCTTATAGAGCGCTAATGAACAGACGGGTTAACAGCTTTTAGATTTGTTCTCAATGTCTCGAGCGCCTTGTAAAGTCAAAAAATGGATAATTAAAATTGGCGATAATTTTAATTCCAAACACAAGTATTATCAAATATTATAAAAGTATATTTATAGTCATATATAATTTCATTTTTTTTTTAGTTTTGCAAAATGTATCAGTATTATGTTTCCATGGGTATTAGCAGTTAAAATTGTAAATTCATATAGTTTGTGACATATTAAAAGATATAGAATAATATTAAAATTGACAGCTTTTGAATTTACATTCGTTATTAGAAAAACTACATTTGGAGTGTTAATTTATTGTAAAAATTATAATTACATTAAACGTATTCAAAGTGACACGATCGCTCCACCTTCCAAAGGTCGTTCGACTGAGAAATGGCGTATTGCGAAATACATCATTTGTAAGCACTATTTATGCATATATATCACAAAATTATAATTGAAAAAGCAGTGATAACAATTTTAAATTTATTGTAGAATAGTACCACATTTTATTAAATTATAATATATTTATGCATAAATTAATATAATCAAATTTGCAAATAATACGTGCAATATTTGCAAATTATTGGGTTGGTTAGTGGGTTACCATTGTTAATTATAACAATATCTCTAAAAATAATATATATCAATTAACAAAATTAATACCGTACGAAATTGTTTCTATGTTTCCGGGACACAAGTCAATTCCATATATTGACAATAAACTTTTAATTTACAAGGTAGTAATAAAACCAATATGGACTTACGGCATACAATTGTGCGAGCAAATCCAATATAGTGCTAATGCAACGTGCCGAATCGAAAATATTAAGACAGCTTACTGATGCTCCATGGTTCGTAAGCAATAAGACCTTACACGACGATCTTCATATTGAATTTATAAACAGAGTTGTACAAATCAACAGTGTCAAACATTTTCATAAACTAGAACATCGTACAAACTCTATAGTCACTCAGTTACTTGAGACACCAATTTCAAGAAGACTGAAGAAGAAACTGCCCGAAAATAATATTGAAGACCCTTAGCACAACTTTGTATATATGAACAGAATTCTTGAATCAACTATTGAAGTGATTCTCTAACTATCAATATAATATTGATCACATTAATTTATATGTGTGTTTGAAAGTGTGAAAGAAATATTCATTAAATACTCCGCAAAATTTTACTTTTAAGACATACCTTATTCATTACGTTTGGAAGCATAATTTATCAAATTAAATGATACTTGAAAGCTCTATAAATTAAATTAAAAACCATCTCTAGTTGCGAATGGCGTTTTAAAATAAAACATATCTGAACAGAAACTGTTTTTAAAATTTAATAAGCCATGTCAAGAATCATCGAAAGTTTAGATTCTAAACCTTTGCGTATAGGAACACACTATTAATAATTACAAAAAAAAACTGGTAGGTGTTTTCTATGTCAAAGCATGTATATAGAAAATGTAACCCTTGTCGAGCAAATAAATAATCATTCGCTAATCGTAGCGAACATGTTCAGAAATCAGTCAAGCGGACCGTTTCGAGCACTAGGACCGAGTGCTACGTATAATTGATTGTGAATAATACAGTAGCCACTTTCACTTGGCAACGAATGACAGTTTCAAAAGGGATTGAAGATTACGACGTGAAACAGTGCCTTCTGTGACATTTGTAGACCGTTATTCTTCGCAATGCAGTATCATAACCAAAACTAATCGATATTCCGAAAGTATTCGAAACAAATCTATTTTTCTACGTGCTTCTCCTGTGCTGATAACTATTGAGTTTTATTGTAGTCAATTGTAGGCTTTGCACGCAAACTATGCTCATTGATCAATTCAGAGTTTGGAAGGCTGATGAAAGAGTTAATCGATAGTTATGGATGCAAAGCTTATACTGTTGTAATAAAAAAATATATATTTTTAATAATTTAGCTTGTCTACTGGGTATATATTATAATTTTAATGTTATAATTATATTATATTATAATATTGTAATTTTCAACCAATTTTAAAATTATAACAAATTTCATTTAAATTTATTACGTTAAGTGCAATAAAAGCTGGCAAATGCAAATTCTGCTTTAATAAACATATGTATACAACAGCTATATACACACACACAAATATATATATATATATATATATATATATATATTATATCAATAGATAAGTAATGATATAATAGATAAAAAACATTGACAGAATAAAGCTGATGATGGAACTTATCTAGTTCCGAAACGTCGTTATTAAACATGTTCAAAAAACAAATTGTTGGATTTACTGTTCGGAAAAGAAACAATGTATAATGTATATGTGTATATATATATCTGCGTGTGTTGTATATTTAAATACCATAAATATACTATATATAAATACTAAACTATAAAAATCAATATAAGTACCTATAAGCACATAAAATATTCCAATATCAACGTTTACAAAAAGGTTAGGCAAAATAAACATCGTCGTATATAGTAATTACAGCATATCAGTTTTCATCAACATAATGATTTACTAGAAAATTGTTACGTTTTAAAGCAGTTTTACGTTACATAAATCTGTATAAGTGACTTTACGAATAAAAAAATTGAAAAATATAGAAATATACTCTTGATATACAAAATGTTCTTCAATCCATCACATTGCGTACATATTTGCATTATTCATTGCAAATACAAAACAATTTTCGTAATTTTATTTTTTGACTAACTAAATTATCGTACAAAACATGTTATGATTCGATAACGAAATATTTCAAAATTGTTGGATTCATTGGTAAGCCACAAAAAATCGTGTTGTTAAGCAACTCTCATAATTAATACAAAACTGCATAATACAAAATTAAATACCCAACCATCAAATTTCAACTGAGTTTTTAGTCAGGTGCATTAATATATCTATGTAACATATAAATTCAACAATATATAAGCTCAACAACATTGAACATAAATTGCAAATGAATGGCATGTTTTGACATTAAACAAACAGATGCAAACCGAACCCGTATACATTGTAAACCAATAAATTGTCTGTAATTAACATTGAAGTAAACAAATCTCAACCGGTATAGTTGGAGAGAAAAGTTAAATGTACACAAGATGTGTCGGGATTTTGCATATGCAACTAATGTTTCCATATAGTTACTCTCAATCTCCACGATAAATACAAAATGGTGAAGGAAACATGGGCAAAATGACACAGTATTTTGTTTTTTAGGGTTATTTATTTATTTAATCATACTATAACTAGTTTCAATCGTCACCATCACATCTTTGGTTCATTAACTACTAGAAACATTGTTCTTTAATTAAGTAGAAACTATAATAATATATTTATTAAAGAAAAATGCAACCAATTGCAAAACATATTTTGTCCATACTATATGAATACAATGGCATACAGGGTAAGAACATATTAAGATGCTAAATTTTAGGAAGGTAGTTCACAAATCAATCTTTTGGGTCATCAGCATATGAAGCATGAGCCCAAAAGGAACAAGTCATACATCGAAACCAGCCTCAGAAAGAGAAAAGAGGGTTTTGTACCAAATGCGAGCCTCTTCTTAATAAAATTAATCGAAATCACTAGTACTGTCATAAGTTCAATAATTTTAATAGACATAATTACAAATAACAGTAAACAAGTGTCCAAAAAACATGACAAAACCTGCCTCAAAACAAACTTTTGAAGGCGCGATACACATTTGAACAAAACTGCTATACACATTTCGACAAGACTGTGACAAAGTAGCTGAACGTTCGACAGGATTGTGATTATGCCTTTTTTCATGTTATACAGTCGCAGAAACGTTGCTAAAACTAGCCAACTAGGCCACTGTGCCATTTTATCCATATACAGTAGAACCTCGTTTAACCTGGTCTCGGTTATACGGATTCGCGATTATCCGGACTCCCAACCGCGACCAATATATATGTATGTACATACCTATAATTCCAATTTTTGCATGATTAATGCTGCAGTTTTATATATGTATGTAATGTAATCTAAGAAAATATATATGTAGTATCTTTGTTATTTTAAATAATACAAAACATTATTCTTCATGCATTCGATTATCCGGATTTTAGATCATACGAAAGGCTCATCGAGGCTCTACTGTATACTATTCTGTCCGTATTTCCCAAATAGAATGGTAATAAAATATCTTTGAATTGATCAAAATATAATGAAAAGCATTAATTCAACAATTTTAAAATATCTTGTTATCGAGAATCATGAGTTTCGTACAAGAATTTCTTAATAAATATACGATATGCTGTAGAACAAGCATGTGAAGTATAGATTATATTATAATCAAGAATTGCATTATCTAATAAAACTCGAAAGAAATCAATTACATATATGTATGTTAGCAAATTCACATGCTAGAAACGTGTTTATCAAATTAAATGGCTACATGCCAAAACATATCTAATATTAATTATTTATCTATAAAAAGCTTGTATCTACAAAATCGATTCACATCGATAGAAACTACAAGCGTTATCAAAAACAATTGAAAACTAAAGCCATTCACTTGATGCTGTCCCCAGAGGGTGGAAAGCTCGATTGCAAGTATAGTCGCCCTGTGCAAAGAACAAGAAGCAAGTGCGGCTGCACATACACTTTAACCCGACGATCGTAAAATGGGTTTCGACCGCGGCCGCCGGTTAGCAAACACTCGAACGACCCTGACACTCCGAGTCAAGGTTAGCCAAGGGCAGACGACACCAATGGGTGGTTCGACGCCTTTGGACCGCTTTATGAGAGTTATATTAAGCCCCCACGCAAAATAATCATTCGCAGACGCACCTCCTCGGGCTCCAGTTTACAAGTACAGCCGAGGGAAGCCAAACTTCGCATTGTAGTTGATGAATATAAAACCTTACGCTTACTTGCTAAAACATTAATATTCAAATAACAGTCGTAAAAACAGATACAACCACACGCACACATACACACACACATATATATATATATATATATATATATATATATATATATGTATATATATACATATATATATATATATATATATATATATATACATATGTACAGACCTTGACGTCAACGTATGAACTAATGATGAGTAAAATGTACTAGCAAAAATCAGTCGTTTTTAAGTTCTTATATTTTTATTATCAAGTATTTTACCACTTTGCAATCCTGAATAAATGCGCCAATATTTGATGAAACTTGCCAACACATTTTGTTACATTTGTTTTTACAAGAGGGACTCAATGTCGACCGATTTTCAAAATTTTAAATTCATAGCTCAACAAAAAGTCTTAAAAGATCGTTCAAGTATTACGTAAGCAGATTTAGTACAATTATTTACCCCCTCATTCCCCTTTGTCAGCAAAAGTAAGCAAAGCTGTCACCAAAATGTCACCCAAAATAAGAAATCAATGAAGACGAATAGATTTCCTCTACTGAATCCAATATAAATAATTCCACAACTATTGTTTGTCATTTCACAATTAATTATTTTCTAGAAAAAGTCCTATGTTACAACTTACCTCGTGTTTGTGGCCAGTTGTAACATCTACCTGACCTGCACAGTTCTGTTCATTGCGTCGATCTACGAGACGGTAACGAGACATATCCAACCAAAAAAAAAATCTTTTAATATCGTTTAAGATCCTATTACTGTTACCCCCTGTTACAGATAGCCCATAGTACCACCATACAAACGATTCTATTTAATCATTTTGAATATATAAAAAACGAATAAAGCAGTTATAATATATATATATATATATATATATATATATATATTTATATATATGTGTGTGTGTGTGTGTGTACATATACTATAATGAGAAGAAAAAATCATTATTTCGCGTTAAAATTATCTCTAACTTAAGAATAATCATATATGAGTACATATGTATATAAATTAGTTATTATCTTCGCAAAATGCGCGATGAACTGAATATCCGATAACTATATCTGATGAGTCAATTATCAGCAAAAATTACAGTAAATAAATACGATACAAACAGTGAGAGTATTTGTGCAGGGGCATTACTAATTCTCGTAACGCCTTTATTGGCATCTCCTACGAATTAATTATTGTAGAATGAACTAGGGTTGTTCCCATTGTCACAAGCCTTGCCAAATATTAGCCAAACGCACAAAACGACGATATAAATTTGAACAAATTGAACTTGAATCCGATTCAGGCTAAATTCGACGCTGAGGCAAGCATAATCTTTGCCAATGATATAAGCGGTACTTTCAAGTCTGTAAATCGAGTTTTGAAAGATTTACCAAATATGGTCATTCACAATGCACAACATGCAATGTCTAGATTAGTTGTTTGCAAATTCAGATGTGATGCAAGAAACGTCAGTGCTTATAAAAATAATAGTTAATTGATATAAAAGTCTCTAAAAACAGCAATGTTCTATGTATAAATGATTATATACATTCACATTGGCCTTTTTTTAAACACCTGAACTTTGAAATTTCAGACTCTATAATACACTGTATTGGTAATGATTTATGACATAATTTAAAATTTAAAAACAACCTTGAATTCATATTGTTAGAAGCAATCATAATTTATGCTTAATAATTCCCGCTTATGCATAGCGTTTTGCTTGTTCATGCGCTATTTACTATACCGAATATATATTTGATTGTGTTACATAAATATATTATACATATGTGGTTATGCATACATACGAATGCTTTTATACTTAATTGGTACTTACTTAATTATTAATTATTTTTTATGTCAAGAGTATGCTTTTTAACAGTGAAAATACGACAAATAAGAATGTTTATAAAATAACATTAGTCACTCCTTCGTATCTTTCTCTCTTCTATACAAATTAATTCATTTCAATCATTTTAAATAGAAAATACGCCTCAGAAATACTGAATAGAATTAATACACAAGAAAATACATTATTCTGTATAATTCACGTCAAGGTAAATAAAAATATTATTTTGCACTACTATTTTCATAAACAGTGCAGACTTACAATTTTGCAATTGATTCCTTTATATCATGAACAATTGAAATGCACCACTGAAACTGTTATGCTTCAACGTCGCTAAAAAAAGAAAATAAACAATTCTAAGAAAATATAGGCAAAAACAAGGCAGACTGTATATATATCAATAATTGAACGCTCAGCCCACTGCAAGGCCCATGCGCTACTTTGTCTTCTGTGATTATAAATGCTCGATTTTTAATCATTCCTGAAATCGATCGATTGACCCAGAAACATACAATTTATGAACACTTTTTATTTATATTCGATGACATGTTATCATATGTGAATAACGCTATAATATTTTAAAGTTTTTATAGAATTTGAAATTAGAAACATAAATTATGACAGAAGACAGATATCTGTTCGAGAATAAATATTTGGGTGATGCTGTCATCATTTCAGAAACTAGTAGAGAATGAAACAAAAGTAGTTAAATTAATATTCATTTAAAAAACGTTATAGAAAATTACATTCATATCAATAGCACAAATTTCATTTGGATGTTTTAAAAATATTGTTAATACCATCGCATTGTATAATTTATTGATATGTAATATAAGGTACAAAAATCCTTGTACAATATTGGCCTAAAATATCAGAACTAAAAAAATAACAATTAATAAATTTTTTTGGTTTTAATAATTTACATATATAGGGTAGGGCAGGGCACAAAGTCCAATTTAACTTTGAGCAATGATATTGCGAAAACGAAACCAATTATATCACAACAAATAACACATATCAAACAAACAACTATCTGAGTATGTTCAGTAAAACTCTCAGATCGGTGTAAAAATGTGTTTATGCTGTTTTTCAAAAAAAAATCCATTTTACTCCAAAGGCGAGTTAAAATGGAACAGCCAGGAGGCAAACAAATCCAATGTCTTAACTTTAATTTTAAAAAAATTTCGCATAATAATAGCTACATTATTCAACGAATGCGAGATATAAATTGCAAGGGTGCATTTTTTACAAAATAACATGATAAATAACTTTGATATGGTATTTTGTCATAAATATTCATCAGCATAGTTGAAATAACTATTTATTTAATGTATCTCTTGTGAAATTGATATTTAACCCAATTTAGTTTTTTTATTAGCTGTTTTTCATTCTTTACACCTTTGTCAGGGTAAAGGTTCGGTTCCACCCAGCTGTAAGCCTTTATACAGGTTATATAAAAAAAACTTTCGAATTTAACTAATACATCTTATAATACATGATTAAATAACGTACACGTAGAAACTATATTAAGGTCTCGTAAACTAAGTAACAATGCTCACAAACAAAAAAACTAGCAACGAAAGAAAATACTTTTGTTATAGATTTTCAAACATTGCGGTTTATCTTCTTGATAGCAACATCGTAAGAATCAAGGTGATGGCTGTTGTTGAAAAATTCTAAACTTTACTTTGGTAGCGGACTTTTTACCCGCACTTTTAAGCCCCGCTCTATCCTATACACACAAAAATGAAAAAAAAAATCGAATTACGTTAATTACGAAACACATAGTAGTATCATAAGTTTGATGTTGAATATGGTCGCTTTAAACGATGATATAACCTGTTAAACGGTCGTGTGTTGTCTCTATAATTTCATATGTTTATATTTTATTGATTGAAGTACAAAATAAACTCAAAACAAGTACAAGTACAAGTTTAATAGTCGATCAAAAATATACGCCTCATTCGCACGTAATTTTCGAAGACGCTATTATGTGTCCTGCCCGGTTAAAAGTAGTCCAGTCATTTAAGCTTAAATTAGGTAAGAATCTCGGAATTCGAGATACCAAGCTGTAAGTTTGTAAATACGTGTATATTGACACCCTAAAGTTGTCTCAAAACTTTCATATGGTAGGGTGTCAATACCATATGTAGGTTTTGATACAACTTTAGGGTGTCAATATACAAGTCTGAAAATACTTACAGCTGAGTATGTCGAATTCCGAGGTAAACTTACTATAATGACTGGATTAACAGGTTAAGGTTCTATTCGTAAAAATAAAAGGAAGCAAGTGTTTCGAAGTGGCGGCACACTACTGCAGTGAATATGAGCGTCCACAGTGCGGAACAATAACAACACTTTACGCGACGGACGGGTTCACGGATTGATTGCCTCAACTACGTTCATATGAATCCAATTCAAGGACGTCTCAACATTGTTAAATTGTACCATAGTAAAAAACATATGTTCACTAACAACCTATGCAATATATTTCTTTGTTTGTCTAGCTTCACAGACAGAACCATACTATGATACATAAACTGTTATAGATCGCCGCCAGTTCAGTCGGATACATTGTGAATTAATCTGATGTACCGCATAATTTTGCAGTTGATCCTGACCAGATGACATTGACGTGGTATTTTGTTTGGAGATTGCGAGTTAATTAGCAACAGCGTTATTCAGTTTTTACCTCATACCATATATTAATAAAATAAATCACTTAGATAATATTACATCAAATTGTGTCACTAGCAAAATTACGACCGAATAATTGTCCACAATCCTTGCGTTGTTCTCAAACATTATTGTCATCATATCCGAAAACTTTGCATTTGTTATTTCATAATTACTAAATGTTTTTGGTATCATAAGAACAGTTTGTAATTGTATTTTGAGAAATAAAAAAAATATCCGAGAAAAAATATATACTGTAACAAAAAAAAATAATTTTTCAAATACTTTTTCAATCATTTTTACAAAAAAAATTTATTTAATAATAACTATTGCTTGCGTGGAGCGACTAGGGCGGATGCTGAGTACGCCATTATGGAATGCAAATCATGGGAAAAGCGTAGGAAAGAACTACGGAGAGAGATAGTAAGGCAAAAAATCTCCCTCCCAACCAATTTTATTACATTATTGACAAAAAAAAAGAATATATGGTGCGCTATATAATTATATACAATCAAATGTAATAAAATTGTACAATTAACTTATAAAATGTATATCACTAATGTATGTGTATACAAAGCCAAAAAGTAACTAATGAAATACATATCCATTTAGTAAGTTAAATTACAATGTACACACAATAAATTATACATAATATTATGCATTGTAAAAAGTCATTTATCAAAATAAACTGTTTAACCAATCGGCGATAATAAAATAAAGAAATATATATATTAGGAAAATTGTGTGGTCTTAGAACTGTTATTGACAATTACCGATTTAAAGCTTAATTGTACAAAGTTAATAAAAAAAAAACACAACAACCGATAAATGATAACAACTTCACCAGAGCTCTGGGTTGCACTTAAAAAACTACGTGAGACAATTTTCTTTTTCTAATTTTCAGTGACCAATATTGAGTTCTGCGACACCCTGTATTTATGAATATATATATATATATATATATATATATATATATATACTCAAATCTTTATACTAATTATTGATTCCCAGTACATATTTATTTAGTAAATTGTATTTAGATTTCATTGGTATCTAAAATATGACAGTAATACATGTAATTTCGAATAAATGATATTCAATACAAAACAAGTATAATTATATTTATCGCATGAAAGCTAATGCAAATATGTCGTAAAAAATCGAATGCAAATTTGTGTACAAACAAAGTCATTAATATTACTGTAATTGCAGCTTTGAAGTAAAAATACGTCTAGATAACGCGGTCTATTACATTGAACATATGAATATATTTGCCTTTATTTATACTATTTAATACATAAAACGAGCAATGATGCTTATTTTAAGATGACAAAAAATTAACTGTAACATATATTACAAGTTTATTTTATTTGATTAATTGCATGGTGTCTTTGCTAAAATATAAGAATTCAGATAAAGTATGATGATATTTGTAATCTTGTGTAAAGTGTTCTATAAATAAATTCAATTGGATGAATATTTTTAATGACCTAAATTTCTACACTCTTAGAAAAACGGTTATCAAAAACAATTAAAAAAGATACACGAATAAATCAATTCCAAATGAAGCATAAAACAAATTTGATTTATATAGGAACATAAATTAAGTAACAATTGGCAATAAAATTACTGAACAAATAAAATATGTATGATATCTAATGACTATAATAAAAGCCATTACGATTGTTATAATGTAATCGAAAACTCATTTAATATGCCTGGGAATGTAATCAGGTACTTTAACATATTTGTAAATTTCTAATTAATTAAAACCACAGCAAATAATCAAATAAACAGCTTGCTTTTTGTTGCAATGCACCGATAAAAAATTGTTTGGGAAATGTTGCATTTTATCGTCATACTTTAAAGGCTGGTTCTTTATTTATATCGAAATGAGTTTCTGTAAATGGTAGCATAAAAATTTATCAATAATAAGGAAAAAATTTAAAAAAAATTCAAAAAGTTATACTGATTGTTACATGTTATGTTTATGACAAATCCATTCAAGTTGTTCTTATTTTCATATATTACGATTAAGAAACGCAAATTGACCACTTGTGTTTAAACAACAATTCAATGATGTGTCAAGTGCACATTAAGGTCGCAGTTAATAACATTCTAATGCACCAACCGGAATGCAATATAATTATGGCAGAGGTAACTATTATTACTGATTGGAATGCGGCTATTAATTGTTTACTACTTAAGGCTATACCTTGCCTAATGTGCTTTTTGTTTCTCTATATGACCTTATCAAATGAATACACACATTCATGTAATACATTCTCAATCTACATAATAATTTCGGAAGAAACTGATTGTTATCATTACTATGTACAATTATATTTATGTGTATAGTTGACGGATATTCATATATCTGGTAATCATTTCAAAAATTCCGATATCATTAGCGTTAAAAGTTAGTGTTTTTCCCAAATTGTTGAGTAGATTCTTGGTGCATCGACAGGTGTTCATTATTGCATATATAGCAATATTATAAGTACAAGAAATACGTAAGTAAAAGTTCTTTAATATATTTATTAATATGAAAGTAGAATTTCTTTCGTATTGATACCAACCTCCAACTTTGAAAATATTGATACAGAATATAGAATTATAAATAATCAATTTTTTTTCCTAACTCGAAACTGTCCCTTTTGACGGGATACCCACGATTTCTCAACTTTTATTAATTAATTGCAAGGAAAATATAGTGAAAATATTGTTTGCCTTTTTATACGACCTTTCATACATCAGACATCTAGACCAGAATATTCCCTTATATGTTTGAATAAAACTCCACAATTTTACTCGAACGGTACGAAAAAATCAACATTGAACAAAAAGAGAAGAACTCGATTTCTTTGCTTTGATGTTTTAATCCCCTTATTGTATAAATAACTACAACTCTCATTGGTAGTATAAAACTTATTACATTTTCAAAATTATAAAGCTTTTAAAAGAATGTCTAAATTTTTAAAATGTTTTAATATCAAAATTTTCAATTGACATACATTTGATTTAGTCTCTCTACAACTACTATTGGCTCCTTTGTAAAGTTCAGAATTATTTTATGATGCTTCTCATTTTTATGCACAATTCAAATTTAAATTTACTAATTTGTTTATCTGATTGGTTTCCAAAGAGAATTTCAAATAATTAATAATGAATATTGTTACTGGTATTTCCTTTGGAATCAATCGTCAGCAGAATATTCATAAAAAACTCAAGAAGTTCAAATATATTACCCGACCACAATATGTTCTACGTTACATGAAATACCAAGCATGTCTAAATTGACTACTCTATCGAATTACAATTAGTTAGCAAAATCTGCAGCTCCGTTACAGCCTTTGAAAACGTTTTGTTAATTCGATTAAAAGAGGTCATTCTACCCAAACAACTGCAATAAAAATCAGGATATGGCATTGACTTTGTAATTTAATTCTAAATGACAATATATTCAGCTCATATTACAGAGATTGACATTTAACAACGGCACTTCAAGTGAGTGATTCCAAAAGAAAATCAATGTAAAAATACATATATGCATACGTATTTAACGTAGAAGTTAAACCTTACAAAGTATGTGTGCGTGAGTAAAAAAAATATATGAAATATTAACTAAAAGTGATTTATCAAAAAGCATAATGTACTATAATTGTATGCATTTTGTCGCAAGAGATCAAGATCAGAACATAAAATATTTATCTGTTTATTATAGTATAGAAAAAGTAAATACGCAATGTAGTAGCATGGTGCAATGCATATTTACAGCACGTGCAAAAGCACGTATTTACAATTAAGCATGTATTTACAATATGTAAAATATAACTTACGTTTAAAATATCAGTATTTTGCATAATTTGTATTGATACATAATGTATTTGTTAGTACAGTCTACAGCATTACATTGTACAAGAAAAATTTTACGCAATTCTTGAAATAATTAAATCAAAATGAAAATGACTAATCCGTGATAAACAAATAATGCTTTCTAAGATCTGTTTTAGTTTGTTTTAATCTGTTCTTTTATAAAATTAATATAGCAAGCGGGGCACTAAGGTCTAATTTGACTTTGAGCAATTATATTGTAAAAACCAAATCAATTAAATTACAATAGATAAATATTAAACAACTATACGACTATGTTCAGTAAAACTCCCAACTTATAGGCGAGATAAAATGGGAAGACCAGAGGGCAAACAGATCCAATGTCTTATTTTTAATTTTAAAGGGATTTCACGAAAAAATGCAGAATATAAATTTCTTGGGTGTATTTTTTTCAGACATAACACTGTGTATAACCTTGATCTAGTATTTGGCCGGAAATATTCATCAGCAGAGTTGAAATAACAATTTATTCAATTTGTCTCTTTTAAAATTATTTTTTGACTTCATGTACTTCTTTTTTATTATTTTTACACCCTTGGTAAAGGTTCAGTTGGTACCTTTAATCCCTACTACGTGTAAGGTTTTATAGCGGTTATATAAAAAGAACTGTTGAATCTAACTCAACATTAACAATACATCTTATAACACAATTAAATAGCGTATACTTAAAAAAATATATCAACGTCTCGTAACTAAACCACAGTGCTCACAGCCAAAAAACTAACAACGAAAGTAAATACTTTTGTTATGGATTTATAAAATAGTTTTGAACTTGACAAGAGAGTTAATAGTAGTTAAGAAAAGAATGAATCAAGTTTGTGTCAATTGAAAATTTTGACATTTTAATATTTTTTCCCGTTCATCTCTTGATAACAACGTCGTAACAATCAAAGTGTAAAAAAAAGTTGTAAAAAAAATCATAACTCTGCTGGTTTTTTAGATAATGGTGGTAGAGAGTATTTACATGCAGTCTCTACTCTCCTGATTTATCGATCGAGGTAAGACGGTAAATGAGCTATAAGTCTCATATATTTTGAGAATTATTATAGCTAAAAAGAATTTTTTTTTACATAACAACATAGAAAATTATAAAGTAAATTCTTTATAATAATATATCATGATTAAGTACGTTAAGAATATTAACAACTACGTATCATTAAGTTTCAGAAGTGGTCATGTCAAAATATGATGGCCTTTAAAATGATTGATATATGAATAATAACAATTTATTCTAAATTCATGTATCTAAATCATATAAGAGTAAGATAATCGTGTATAACACAACTTATTGGAGTCTCGTATTACCATTACAACGATTTTCAAAATGCCTTGAATTAGCGCAGTAAGACAAAACGTGGAATTTATTATGCATAATTATAATGTAAAAAGCGCATAAACGTTCAATCATATACGTACATACATTTGAAATGTGCATATATGCATTAAATATATACATACGTATACACAGAACAATACATACAACGTTCATGTGTGCATACATACAAAGTCAACTAGTATATAATTAGATAAGTATGTATTACATAAATATGAATTATATACAATGTCATGAACATATCCATAAACAACATTGTATTTCACTCAAGCTTAAACATTAGTAAAGTGACATAAGTGTAGATAGGAAAATTTAGCTATTTTGTGTAATAATCACGAGTCCAGTTCAATGACCGACTGCTTAAGAGCGATTTTAAATTGCGTTTTAACAGATATCAATGTTATCTTTAAACTTGACACTAGAATGTATTCGAGACGGCGGTCGGGGCCGGCACGATGGCGGCGCTTACCACCCGCCTTCATGGTGTAATTTAGCAAAGATTTGTTTTTCTAACAATGAGTTCTTATAGAAGTACTTCGCCCTACGCGTTTTAATTACACGACATGACATCCGAAGATGCTGATAACACAGTCGTGTTATCTGAGTCGCCCATGTAACAAAATGATAATGCACAAGTACAGCGATCGGCAACCTAGGCAACTGAGAGCAAAACCCGAAGAATATATTTTTTGCTCGTCTTGATAATTAATGAAATTTCACTCAAAATTAGCTTAGGTTGAATTATTGTAATTTGGTTGTTTATTAAACTTGATTGTTATCCATCCGTCACTAAATTTGTTGAATCTATAAATTTCAAAGTTTGATAAATGGCAATGTTGACGATGTTTCAGCAAACAAAAGATGTATTCAAACTTTGTCTAAATTTTGCAAATCCAAAATGTGATACGCACATATCATAATCTATATTACCTCAATTTTAACAAGTGAGAAATTGTGAAAAACAGCAAGCTCCTAGGTGCTGTATGCTAAGACTCAACCATGTTCTAAATCATTCAAATATATTTTAATACCTTTCCAACAGAATAAGCATCATAAAACCTAATCCTTCATTGTTATGTATCCTGTCCCTTGCAGATCCTCAAATATTAATTCTTCCTTTTAAGAAATCATTTTTCCTTAAACTCGATTCAATCAAATTTCAGGTCAACAACTGATTGGACAAAAATATAATGGTATGTCGCTTAAATCTACAAAACGGACCAATCAGAAAAATAATGTAAAATTATAGAATCTTTGTAATGAGTATCAGCATGAATTTCAACTATGTATCTTCAGTTATATCTAAAACTATCTAAGTAACAAGTCTAAAACCAACATTCAAATAAGTAACATTAACTCAACTTTATATCAACGTATTGTTTTATCTAAATATATGTACAAAAATTAAAACTATCTATTATATTTCTAAATTAATCGGTCTGATTCTGCCATTATCCAAATTTATCTGGTCCTTCGAAAATGTAAACAAATCGTATTATGTAATTCACGTAAGTCGGCAGCATCTCGGTAGATCACGAGCTATTGGATAATGGCTAAATCAGACCGATTAATTTAGAAATATAATAGATAGTTTTAATTTTTGTAATTTTGCTATTGCTTTTTTGTACACCAATAAAAACAAGCGAGTCTAATAAGCTGCTGGGCTAATTTGACATAATACTTCATCGGTTTTACAGAAACAGTTGTCTCATTTTTGTGTGATAAATTTTATTATTACAACTTCTGCAACAGGGCGAATATTTTATTGATGCGGCAATGTCGGATTAAGGCTATTTTCACTTGGAAACATATTGCTATCTATATTTCCAAGTAAATACTGATATCATTACTCCTTGACCAGGCTCCTCAAAGCGCGATCGAACCCAAAACCTCTGATTCAGGTCCACTCGCTCTACCCACAAGTGAGCCCGCGTTATAATTTAAATACATGATATTTATGCATACTTATTTGTTGATATGATTTTTTTATGAAAAATAAATTATGAAAACGATGTACTCCATAGCACTTGGTTGCCGATCGCTGCACACAAACAGCAAACGACATACGTACTTGTTTACCGCTCGAAGTGCAAGCCAAGTTGCGAAACCGTTCACAAAAAATTCAATGAGTTGATAATGATAAGGCAACGTTAGACATTGTAACATATTAGCAATGAAAAAAAACAATATGTAACTACAATGATATAAGCGATTATATTGTCACCAATTACATACTTGAGAGTTCTAATTGCGGAATCTAGAATGATACGTTTTTATCACCACGAAATATAAACATGTCCGATTTGAACGTTTTTAGAACAGCCTACTTGCGAGAAAACGCAAAATCTTATTCTACTTGATGACATTTTTGCAAAAATAAAATCACATAAACAACTCACAATATGTGGGTCGTGTTGTACATATTACGTCTGTCGGCGATTCCTAGTAGGTATTTTTAACGATATGCTATGACAGTGACATAAGTCTCCACAAAAAATAAATCAAGCCATAATAGAATGAAAAGATGAAATTTACAACAAAACCGATTATAGTAAAATTATAAAAAGTAGTATACGGAATTATATTTACCATTCTGTGTATGTACAGTTCTAAACCAAAGGCAACTTCCAACTATACTTAATTAAGACAGGAAAGTTTGCACCAAAACGTACATAAATTTGATTACAAATTAATATAACATTTGCTATTTTGTACATAAAACGATAACTGAGTAGGAAACCTCTTAATATGCGACAAAAACATACATGAAATTTTTAAATAAATGCTGCAAAAATCGCATTCGATGCACTAATTTGTTTTTCTGGGTAAAACCAGAAACTAAAATGCGTATATTAACCACTAGGTTTATGTGTAGTTCTTGAATAAAAATTTAATATATGCGATAACAATTAATGTGAAAAATAAAAGATACAAAAGGAATAATTTTCGTCGCTTCTGCTAATTGGTTGCTCATTTGAATATTTAAGCGAGAATGTACATATAGTGTTCCAAGTTATAAATAAACGAAGGCCATATTTACTAAACGCTCTACTCCGAAAGGAATTTTGAACCAATTGGCAACGATCTACATATCAGTTGCAAAATTTAAACGCATATTTCAATTGTCCACAAATGAACAAAATCATAATAATATATACATTATATCAGAATGTATATCCACATGCTATTACCAAGTTATTATGAAAAATAAATATTATCACAATCGTTAAAAACGTTAATAAAAAAATAAACATAAACTCACTCTTCATTTTAAGGGAACATTCACAGTTTAGAGTTTATAAACAAAAGGTGATTAGCGCATTATTAGATCACATAAACAACAATCTCATACTTGGTATTATTTTTGCCCCGTCTTAGGTACTTCAGTTAATTAGCGGCTAATTACACTGTTCAAACTTCAATGCCAGTACTTAATGAAATTTAATTACCGCAAAGACCGTATAACGAGCATTTATTTTATTTTAATACATTGTAATAATTAGAAACATTATGCCCAAAATAATATTTCTTTCTGACATTAAACTCTACACTAATCTTTTAAGCACTGTGATAAAAGGTTCACAAAATAAATTTTAATAGCTATTGATTTGTGTCATTAAAGTTCTCATTTAAGAGTAAATTAAATGTTTATTTTGCAATTAATGAAATTTTGTAATGTATATTTGAATAGGCTGGTGTTTATTAATAATGCGAACACGCGCGCATATTGTTTTCTATCGACTCTAATCATCTAAATATAGAATTACATATGGTCAATAAAGTACTTGTGTGAATATAAAAACTTTTAAATCTCTAATAACTGTCATATAATCGAGCAAACAGCTCTTTCATAATTTTTAATGGAAATATAATCTAATTGAATTGTTAAAATTTTAATCCGAACCATTTAAATAATAGAGACTAAATAGTAATCGATAATAACTGAATATATACATATTCCTAATTCACATGATCTTATAATTAATGTACTTCAACACTCAACTCACGCGAAACAATTCCATTTTTACGTATTTAACATTTTTATAAGCAGCCACCAGTCGATGTTAATATGCCATCATTTTAGCACTTATGGTATAAGTAGTATTTATACTCGTGCATAGATCAAATTATGCATCACGAACTATATATGAGTAAAATAAAAAATTATCCGAACATGCTTGTGATAAAAAAATACGAAAAAATCTGTGAAGATTTTAAGAAACTTGAATAGTAGCGTCTGGGATAAAATGAACGCCCAAAAAATGGGGCCACAAAAATTTAATAAAATACTTTTAATAAAGACACAGAAATGAAGAAGGTGATTGAAAGGCAATTTGTTTCCTGTTCAGCAGTAATCCGAAGACGAAATAAAACAAATACAAAGCATAATTACAAATTTGTAATTGATAAAAGATATGCCTGTCTCCAAAAGCCATAAAGATTTTTTGACAACATTTACGGAGTTTTCATTTTTAAATTATTTTTAGAATTCAGCTCAGTTTAATATTTAAAATAAATTATTTTTTCGCTCGTTTAATATTTAAAAATATAATAATGCATTAAGTACGTTCAAAGTTGAACTGATTTTTGATACTTAACACATAATTTAGTGAAAATTTTCCTTTTCTCGTTAAATATCACATATAACAACAAATACGTTTCGATTTTATATTTCAATTCAATTTCAAAAATTTATTATTGGAGTAAAATATGTTCACTGCTATTATATTATAATACAAAGCAATTCAATGTCGAAAGACTAACAACAACTGTTTTAAAATTGTGTGCAGTTTCATTCAAAAGTTTGAAGTTTGAATTAAAATTTTGAAAACTAATTTGTTCCACAAGCGCTTTGAATGAACCAAATAGTATTCAGAAAATGAATTTAATTTGTGAAGCTGATGAACATTAAATACTTATAAAATGTACGACAAAAATTATTTAAATGGAATAAATCAAATTAGAACTGGTAAAAGAATTAAAATTTAATTCTTCCTGCGAAATGATAAATTTACCCTATATTAATGTACCTATAAACAATTACTAATTGAACGAATCTGATTTTCATAGAAAATGAATAACATAATCAACCTGTTACAGAGAGTACTATACAATTCCTGAATTACGGCCTAGTCTAGGCCTAGTACATAAATTCATAATTTGAATAAACAAAAAAAATGAACTTCGCAATAAACAGTAATAAATATTTAAAATTAAAATCACAATCAAGTTCTCACGAAGCCGTTTATCAAAAATATGTTATCGCAATCACCAGTCAGAAATATTCATTACAATCCATGACCCAGGACAGCGACCATGACTTACCGCACTATTAAGCCGAGTGTCGGTGGCTATTGGCCGCCAAGCAAACTATACAAACGCGATTGAGAACTACATAAGTGATGAACGCTGAATGATCTCAGGAACTGGCACACCCATGCCGAAAAAGTTAAGCGATTATGCTTTACGTTTACACGAATCTGTTATGTGAGATGTTTCGCAAACTTTGAGAAATATATATTTTTATTTTTCAAATAGATCCTATGTTTATTCTCTTTTTTTTAACTTCCCGTAAGGTAAGTTATATAATAGCAAAAAAATCGAAAATGAAATTTTTTATATATCTTTACGTTTCAGAGGTTTCTGAATATTTTGACATACCTTAAAAAAATGAATGAATGTGTGTGTGTGTGTGTGTGCGTGTGTGTGTGCAGATACAAATTTTCGTCGACGATTTCGGGAACACGGATCAACCGATTTGAATAATTCAAAAAACATTCGATTCGTATTGATAACAATACGTGCTGATTAGTTTTTTGGCAAAGGCAGGTCTAACCGATCCGAAGGTACGCGGCAAAAAGTGCCAAAAACTGTAACTCAGTTTTTAAGAGAGCGGAGCGTCCGATTTGAATGATTCAAAAAACATTTTACTTGTAATCATAAAAGATTGTTGATTATAAAAAATTGGTAAAGCGGTTTCGGAGATACGGAGAAAAAGTAAAAGAAAATTATATTTGGCGGTCAAAAATGATCATTAGACAATGACATCAAATTTACAGTTATCTTACTGAGTTTTGAACAAGTGGACTAATTTTGTTATAATTTTTTCGACTCCGTACCAAGATTTTTAATTTTTAAAATTCACTTATACGGTTCAAAATTTTCAGATTTTTTTTCGAAACTTTCAAATATATACATATATATAAAAATACATACATTTTAAATTTACAATTCAGTTTAAAAATGTATATATTTCATATTATGTATTATTATTTATTGTATTTCATATGCGTTATTTTACTCGTAAGAAATATATTCTCAGGTGGAATCATTTGGTTTCTCTTAAATGTAAACATTATCAAGTGTTGTGAGCGATAAGATCGTCACTGTATATTATATAAACGAATAAATATATAGCTATATTAATTTTGTCTTTGAAAATTATTTAAAACAATTGTTACTAATCATTGTTCAAGATTTATTGATTACTATTATTTTTTTGCTCAAATATTTAATTCTAGTACGGGAAGTTCCAGCAATTTGCCTTAAGGCACGATGCCATGCACAACTAGCTCTCTTTTCTTAATGATATCTATTTGATCATCTATTTACATGGGTTATAAAATCGATTAAGTATGATATAGAATAGAGTAAAACTAAGAACTGCATCCATTGATGTGGTTCTTCGCAGTGTTTAGATACAGATTGTCAAATAAAAGATAGAAAAGAAAAATAAAGTTTATACTTATAATTAAATCTAAAACAAGTCATTCGATTTTTTTTAATCTTTTGCTCGGAACCTCCAGATTTGTTTGTTCTTGCAAGGATATTTGGGTGGGCGGTGATCCTGTTTTGGTACTTATGACCATGTCTGGGAATCTCTTCCCTGCTAAAAGTAACTCCCGGTTCGTTGATATTTATTCTCAACGACTAATCGATCATGAAAAAGGGAGAAATATGTCTTCTGGTCTCTACTTAACTGCAGTTGATAAAATTGTATCTATAATGAGAGATATTGTAAGAACGTGCTACTAATCTAATATTTTTTGTATATCGTATAGGGTAGGATTCACTTTGAGTTTGAGCAATTATATTATTAAAACCAAACCAATCATATCACAACAAATAACACATATCAAACAAACAACTCTTACTATGTTCAGTAAACTCCCAGCTAAGTCACCATTATAGAGATTTGTTTTTTTTTTTGCTCTTTTCCAAAAATTTCATCTGGTTTTTTTTACCATATAGGCGGAATAAAATGGGACGGCAATGTGGCAAACAGGTCCAATGCCGTAAGATCTCGTAAACTAAACAACAGTGCTCAAACCCACAAAACTCAAAAAAAAAATACTATTGTTATAGATTTTCAAACATTGCCTTTTATCTCCCGATAGCCACGTCGTAAAAATCAAGATGATGGCTGGTTATACATCTTTTCTCCTTTACTTTCAAATATTGTGGTGGACCTTTTTACCTGCGGACTTTTAAGACTCACTCTACCTTACATAATTTTAATATATTATTAGTATTTCATTATATTTTAGTTATCGCTTGTATTATGTCACAACCCATTTTTGTACGCAATGGTTCAATGTAAAATTAAGTACACATATAGAAACTTTTAATTATAAGAGAAAAAAAACGATCACTATAAGAAGTAAGATATATCTTCTTGATATGTCACACTACTATGCCTGAAAATTTTATTTATGATTTATATTTACAAGTCATACCAGAACTGCATGATTTCTGATTATTGTAGTTCGGATCTTCATTTGCGGAAAAAGTTAATAAAATGCTACGATTGGAGCGAGGTTCTGCTACAAACGTAGCAAATTCTTAGGAAAAAACGACAAAACGAAGATTTGGAATGTTCTCAGGTGGTATAAAAAATTAAGAAAATAAAATTAATAAACAAAGTAACAAATGAGAAACAGTGTTGGATAAAAGAATATGTCCTAATCAAAATAGTGAAATGACCACGACGACGAAGAATGATCAAAAGTTTTAGAGGTAAATTAGATATAAACAACTAACTATAATTGTTTCACTACCACTTCATAATAATAGAATTATATACATTAATGCATTATATACATTTATGTATATTATTGTTATCATTATTATGTACCCCGGTTCATTTCGTTAATTATCTCTTTTGACTGTCCTATAAAAGTCGGGGTACCGGGTACGGTACCCGGTACCCCGACTTTTATAGGACCTACATCGTCTTCATTTCATTTGCTATTCGATAAAAATCTTGTATTTTTTTCTTTGATCTCTGGCAGAACAAAATTACTGTTTCAACTATCGACTGTTTTATTTTATGTATTATTTTTTTGCCCTCATTTGATTTGTCCTCGAGTTTTCACAAATACATAGTTTTATATTTCAATTGTCTTTTATTCGAAGTTAAACTGGATTTAAAAATCAACTTAACGAATGTTGCATTTTATTATGTAGTCGTATTTCATTTTAGGTTTTTCGTTTCAGAATAAATCCACGTGCAGCGACTAGCTATTCAATTTATTATGAAATAAATTTGTATAATATTAATATAAATAAATATTATTATGAAATAAATAATATGAAACAATATTTGTTATTATTAAATGCGTCTTGCGTATATTTAAATAAATAAATAAATATCTACATGCGCTATTTAATTGATTAATCATTTAATCATTATGGTATCATTTAATGTGTCATTTCATGGAATTGACCATGAAAAGCTCAATATGAAATATGTTGCTTGTTAAAATTTATTGAAATTATAAATTGTACTATTAATAGATCGCATTTGGTAATTATTTTCATTTTTAGAAAATTACTTCTACTTTTTGATGTCTAAAACTATAATAATAAGTTTTAAGTATTTATTTATATGTATGTATATATATAACATACAATTATCGAAACTAAAAATATAAAATCTCATATGCGCAAATTAATATTTGCAAAAATATATATGGTCGATGGATTTAACAATATGTAGATAAATTAAACTAGAACACGCTAATAGTGTGATGATGAGTTATTTCAACGGCAGAACTATATCTAGATAAGCAAACATTTATGCCAAACGATGATTTGCTTTCAAAAACGTTCTATACCGATTGAGGTTAAAAAATGAGATTCAACGAAATCGTATATTAATTGTAATTCGTCGGAAAATACTGTTTTTGGGAATAGTTTTTTTTAAATTAATATACTAAAGAGTATCAATAAAATGAAAAGCAACTTTCATATGTAATAAATATTAATGGCTTTTAAGCTTACTAATATAAGCTGTACTAATAAAATAATTCTATACAATCATTTTTTTTCTGAAATACTAAATAGCATAAATCGAAGGTGAAACCAAACCCCACATATCCTAGTAAACAAAATTCCTTATTCAGAATACCTGAATCAATTGAGTGCATGTACAGATTGAATTATTTTTGTCTCGAATTAAAATTTTGGCAATGTTAAAATTGATCAAACGTTTGGGATGTATTTGGACGATATTCAAAAACTCAATTATATTTTTAAACGCAATAGCTTTATAGGAAAGTACGTGTAATAATAATGAATTAAATATGTGTTAGTAAAGCTGTGCATCAAATTGCACCTGTTAACATATTTGGTAACCGAGTGAAAATTATTTATAATTTTCAACGTAATTTTGAATTAATCATTATTTATTTATAGATTTACAAAATGAATTCACAATATAATAAATTAAAATTTAGATAATTGAACAACAGTTTCTTGCAGTTTTTACCATTTTTCTTTGTTTCAACAAATTTTTGAGGTAAGCAAAATATCATTTTCATTTACGGAAGTGTTTCATTACGCTACTTCAGCTGTACATATGAATGAAAAATGTAAACACGCGTTCTAAAGCATTACTAAAATAACAAAAAAACTTAAACTATTACATAAACCTAAATTTTATGTGTAAACGTAAGGGGGCTAGGAAGATTGTTGTAACAGTTTTTTTAAAAAATAATATATCTGGAAATCCACCGTTTATATTTATACGAAATAAAGATGAATAGTTGCTACAATTATTCCTTTACCAAATCAAGTAAAAATAATGCTACAACTGTTGGACATTATCACACAATTCTAGAAAAAATGCGGTGTTACAACTTACCCCGTTTTGGGGCCATTTGTCACATCTACCGGAGCAACGACAAAAAAAGAGAATACTATCGCTGACATCTTATTCATTACTCATTTAAAAAAAATGACTTGTTTTTAAGTGATTCTTTTGATACATCAACTCATAATTAATACAAATAAAATATATAATGTTACCTTCAATAAACAGTTTTATCATAAATCAACGTACGTAAACTACAATTAATATCATACTACAAATAAAAGATATAGTATCTCCTGTAACACTATTTACATTCGCCACATCTTATAAACTATAAATCCACCCGGTCTTCTTCACTTGATTCTGAATGTAATTCTTTGTATGTTGCAACTAGCCCGAAAGTACCGTTTCAACTAACCCCATGTGTGATTTTTTTATATTGATCGAGATAACTATTCATACAATTTAGCAATCACAAAAATTGTTACACATTATCAAAGATTGATAAATTTTAAACAAAATAAAATATATAAAATTTAGAGTTAGTAAGTTTAGTAATGCAAACCGAAATTTTATAATATGTAGATCAATTTTATATTAACTGTCAAAAATGACGGATCTGCACGGTTTTGTTTATTACGTCTGCCAGCAGGTCAATAGCTATAACAATATTATGCAGTGTCTAATTAAGAGAAAAAATATTTTAATATCATTCAAGATCCTATTGAAAAACGCCTCTTACTAGTTACCCCTGTTACGAATAGCCGAAAAGTAATAATAAACAACAAAACGCCGAAAAAACAGTGTTCAAATATTAAAATAATACATGTTATTGCTTCGTATGATGTAATATATTAAATGATTAATATAAAACAAATATATTTACACAGACACTATAATTATGATTTGTTTGATTTATGAATTTATTCATTCATAGAATAAAATTACTTAACTTCACAAAAAATTGTTTTTCTGCATTTTAAAATAGTTTAACACAGAATTTAGAAGTATTAAAGAATTTCTTTTATGGTAATAAGAAATGGCAAATTTAATTAAAACATAATCATTTAAAAATGGTGTTGATTGATTTTTGATAGGTTCATATAAGTGGTCAATAGTAAAATATTTTATTAGAAGTTCAAGAAAAGACTTGAATTCTTTTATTCAATTATTTTTTATCAGATATTGGAAAGTTCAAGTAACTTTCCTCAAGGGAAAATGCCACTTGCACCAAACTTTAAATTAAGTACTCAATTAAATAGATTTGATGTCTAAATTTAAAGATAAAATACATTCTTTATTGCGTATCACCCACGCGATCTTAGAATACCTTCCACTTTTTAGTAAAAGCGAGGATAGAGAAAAAAAATCATTTGGTAAGATACCTACGTAAAAATATATCAGTATCTTTATTTTATACTTACAAGTATGTTAATTTGAATCACAAACGTTTTACGTTTTTGTACGTGTTAAGCGTGATTTAATATTTAATATAATATTAATGTATTAGCACAAAACAAGAAATAGTTGAATAAATTTTAAATAGAGTGGTATCTCTAATACTAAATATACAGATAATTATCTTCCCATAGGGTTTAGGGTTATAGTAATCGTCCAAAAATAAAAAATGAAAATTTTTGCATATCTTTACGTTTCGAAGGTTTCTGAACATTTTGGAAATTTTGAAGCTTTAGAAAAGATATCAACGCTCGGATCAACAAATTTAAATTATTAAAAAAAATGATTCGTTTTTGGCAAAGACAATTCAGCCGTTTCAAAGATACGCTGCAAAGAGTGCAGAAAACGGCAATAAAGTTATTGAGAGAACAAAGTATCCGATTGGAATGATTCACACAACATTCAAATTGTAAGGAGACGTGATGATTAGTTTTTGGCAAAAATAGGTCGACCCGTTTCGGAGATACATGTCTAAAAGTGCAAAAAATGGCAGTTTTTGAGAGAACGAAGCATCTGATTTGAATGATTCAAAAAACTTTAGGCTTGTGTCGAGAGTGTGAAAAAAGATTAGTTTTTAAAAAAATGTTTTTAAAAAAATGTTCGTAAATGATTCTCATTTTAATTTTAATTCTATTTAATCTTCTGTGATGAAAATGAAACAATTTTATTTTATTTATCCACAAGATTCTAGAAGCTTTGGTAAGACCTGTTCTGAAATCCACGCAATAATATCAATGATAATCGTACGAGAAGAATATTATGCTCATACTGGCAGTAGCTTGAGGCATTTCATTGATTTAGTCAACAATCAACAAAGAGCTTATAAATACATCAACGGTGGTGGTTGGATTCACCTCTTGGCGTAGCGTGAGTAGGCGTTGGCTCAGCGATAAATTACTCAAGTGCAAAGCAAATATTATTTGTTATAAGTACATATAATAAAAATGAGCTTATATATTTTCTGAATTAAAATTAGTTAAGTCGAGTGCCAAACTGAAATAGACAACGGGCTTGGACAAGGTATTCTAATGAATAACTATTCAAGAGTTACTAAAACGCATAAATGGTAATTATTAAGTTGTGCTACGTTGTATTGAGTTCGTAGTCATTACTGGATAAAATAGAATATTATTATAAAAGTTTACATTTCGTATTAACAAGAAGATTTTTCTAAATGGGGTTCGCAAATCGCTGGTAATTTTGTTAGGAATAATTAGTACCCGTATGCTAATTACAAAATAAGTAATCCATTTTGTTCAGTTTCTAACATGTAGTAAAATCAAAATGCAAAATTTGAAAGTCACAACAGAAATTTTGCTTATTTTATGAATAATATAATCATTTTGTGAGAGTAGACCTGTTAATTGAATGCCTAGGTAAAATAGGGGAGACTGGGTACGGTTGTGCCACTATTTTTGATCAGCAATAATTTTGTTTATTTACCAGTTAGCTGAGAAAAAAATAAATTAAATGGTAAGTTGAACATTTGTCTACATGAGAATATTAAAATACTGTCATTATATACATATACGAAGTCATAAAATCAAATCATAAAAGAAAAAGACGAGTGGCACAACCATCCATGCCCGCAGAAAATAATATGTAGCTACAAACATCAAAATATGTAGTTTACACCGACTTTTATTGTCAGAAATATGTAACATAACATAACATAATCACTTAAATAAAGCTTATAAATACAATATAACAAAACATAATTATATGAACTTCCCGATATGCGTCAATAAAAAAATATTAATTCATGAGTGATTAAAAGTATTCCGAGTGAATTTATTACACATAATTGGAAACGAATGAAGACGTTAACTAGCAGTATTTTCTAAAAGCAAATTTTCAAAAACCAATAATTTTTATAATTGAACCACTTTCTGTAGGACTTTAATGGTTTAGTATATTCATAAAACCAGGTACTCTATCGTTATATCAAGAAAATCGTCTAATTTTAATTTTAATAAACGCCAAAAAAAACTCACATTTTCTCAAACTTTGATAAATTTATTAAAATTAAACTACTTGTCGTAACGCCGTAATATTTCAGTAAGTTAAATCCATGATATATATCGCCAAAAAAAGTTTCATGAAAATCGGCTTAATTTTTTTTCAACAGATAATTAAAAGAAAACGGCTCGGTAGATTTTCACCTAAAACTAATCAGTATCATTGCCAACTAATATCTTCAAGCAGTTTTTGATTTTTTAAAATCGGTTCGGTAGTATGAGCTTAAATGTGGACGAAAACTTTAACATTTTTTTCCAAATTAAAAAGAACCGGCTCGGCAGATCGTCGCACAAAACTGATAAGTGATAATTCTCATCGAAATACATCAAATGGCTTTTAAATTTCTGAATCGGTTGACAAACGCCAAACTAATTTTTGGAAACTTTGACGAATTTTCAAAATTAAACCACTTGTCGTAGGGCCGTAATATTTTAGTATGATCTAGAAGACCAGGATATCTATCACAAAAAAAATCATGAAAATCGTCGAAAAAAATTGTTTTAATACTTTATTACAAGAGAACGGCCCGGCCAATCTTTACCAAAAACTAATCAGGTCGATTCCCAACCAATATCTTTCGAACGATTTTTGAATTTTCATAATCGATTCAGAATTGCGTGCTAAATTCTTTCGGGAGCGTGATACATTCTAAATAAAATAGTTAAGATAAAGCTCAATTAATTAACACTAAAGAAGAAGCAGCAACTGATTGAGAAAATCTATAACGATTGCTCATGCCCGATATATTAATATTTTATTATCCGCATGGGGGGTTCGCTTCACCTTTGACGGGGTCGTAAGTGGGCGGTAGGTTACTGAGCGTATTCAAAAATAAAGTGAACTGTCTTATATGAACGAAAATGACTCTGATCCGCTAATTCGGCGCGGCGTGGCGTAGCGCATATGCTCATGGAAGCATGCGTCGGCTCGTCGGCTGACGCGGATAACGCGCAAGTAATAAACAAAAACGAAGTCGATACAACATAGCTTTAAAAACGACGTATAATTTGTCGCTCGCCTTGAAAATATTTATGAAAATCTCAGATTTTAAAAGAATCACGATATATACTGACGTCCACATACCGTACCTAAACTAATTAAAAACTAGCTGTAAGTGGAATTCTGTCTTAAGGCAATTAGGGCATCGTGCCATTAGGGCAAATTGCTGGAACTTCCCGTACCAAAAATTATTATTTTTTTTTAAAACAATTAACATTTTTGAAAAAAAATTACTTTGAAAAAATTAGATTTTTGAGAAACTATAAATTGGACAAAAAAATAGTTTTGTAGTAGTAATTTTTTTTTTTTGAAAAAAATTTTTTTTTCTTTATTTTGACATATTGTGGAAGATCTGAACTTTTTTTTCAAAGCAATCGTACTGCTTTAACTACATAGGGACAAAATATAAAGCGCGTAAGCGCCGCGTCGCTGTCTAACGCATAAGCATTGGTACGGAACCGATAGGAATGTTAACAAAATGTATACTTATTGTTAAAATCTCTATAAAATGTCTGATAATTTGATGTGCATATGTCTAATGATCATTTTTGACCGCCAAATGGCTCTTTTTTTTACTTTTTCCTTTATATCTCCGAAACCGCTGGACCTACCTTCATGAAAGTTGTATCGATTTTTCATCTTGTCAATACAAATAAAATGTTTTTTGAATTATTAAAATCGGACGCTCCGTTCTCTTAAAAACTGAGTTACCGTTTTCGGAACTTTTTGCCCCGTATCTTCGGAACGGCTTGACCTGCCTTTGCCAAAAACTAATCAGCACGTCTCCTTATCAATACGGATCGAATGTTTTTTGAATTATTCAAATCGGTTGATCCGTGTTCCCGAAATCGTCGACGAAAATTTGTATCCGCACATACATACACACACATACATACATACACACACACATACACACACACACACACACACACACACACACACATACATCCATTTTTTCTAAGGTATGCCAAAATGTTCACAAACCTCTGAAACGTAAAGATATATAAAAATTTTCAGTTTCGATTTTTTTGCGATTACTATAACTTGCCCTACGGGAAGTTAAAAAAACAAATACGAGCTGACTATGGATGCTTATACCCGAACGTCCAATCACTAGATTGGCATTCGATTTAGACATTCTAAGTAGTACCGAAAATTTGCTGATGTTCCCATACGGGATAGGTGCAGATATTAAAGAAAATTATGAATGCGACCTACTCTATGTTTTATTCTCCAGATACATTTAGAATACAAATAAATATTGAAATGTAATCTATCATTTGTTCATTAAAAAGTGTTAAGGGGGTAAAAAAATTCTAAACATACTTTATCATCTTCCCATAGGGTATGCTATTTTAATCGTCCAAAAATCAAAATTGAAAATTTTTACATTTCTTCACGTTTTGAAGGTTTCTGAACATTTTAACATACAGAAAAAATTGATGTGTGTGTTATGTATGTATGGATACAATTTTTCGTCAACGTTTTCGAGAGCACGGATCAACCGATTTAAATGGTTTAAAAAACATTCGATTCCTATTGATAGGGAGATGTGCTGATTAGTTTTTGGCAAAGGCAAGTCCAGTCGTTTCGGAGATACGGAGCAAAGAAAATAGAAAGAGTTTTTGTGAGAGCGCAGCTTCCGATTGGAATGATCCAAAAAACATTCAATTTGTGATGACGGGGAGAAGAGGTGATTAGTTTTTGGCAAAGGCAGGTACATCCGTTTCGGAGATACCAAGCTAAATGTGCAAAAAATTGCAGTTTTTGAAAGAACTAAGCATCCGATTCGAATGATTCAAAAAAGTTTCTGCTTGTGTTGACGAAACGATTGCTTTTGGGAATTTTTTTAACTTCCCGTAGGGCAAGTTATAGTAATCGCAAAAAAATCGAAAATGAAAATTTTTATATATCTTTACGTTTCAGAGGTTTCTGAACATTTTGGCATACCTTAGAAAAAATGGATGTATGTGTGTGTGTGTGTGTGTGTATGTGTGTGTGTATGTATGTATGTGTGTGTGATGTGCGGATACAAATTTTCGTCGACGATTTCGGGAACACGGATCAACCGATTTGAATAATTCAAAAAACATTCGATCCGTATTGATAAGGAGACGTGCTGATTAGTTTTTGGCAAAGGCAGGTCAAGCCGTTCCGAAGATACGGGGCAAAAAGTTCCGAAAACGGTAACTCAGTTTTTAAGAGAACGGAGCGTCCGATTTTAATAATTCAAAAAACATTTCACTTGTATTGACAAGATGAAGAATCTATAAAATTTTCATAAAGGTAGGTCTAGCGGTTTCGGAGATATAGAGGAAAAAGTAAAAAAATGAGCCATTTGGCGGTCAAAAATGATCATTAGACATATGCACATCAAATTATCAGACATTTTATAGAGATTTTAACAATAAGTATACATTTTGTTAACATTCCTATCGGTTCCGTACCAATGCTTATGCGTTAGACAGCGACGCGGCGCTTACGCGCTTTATATTTTGTCCCTATGTAGTTAAAGCAGTACGATTGCTTTGAAAAAAAAGTTCAGATCTTCCACAATATGTCAAAATAAAGAAAAAAAAAATTTTTTTCAAAAAAAAAAATTAAAAAAAAAAAATTTTTAAAAAAATTTTTTTTTTTTCAAAAAAAAAAACTAATTTTTTGTCCAATTTATAGTTTCTCAAAAATCTTATTTTTTCAAAGTAATTTTTTTTAAAAAATGTTAATCGTTTTAAAAAAAAATAATAATTATCGGTACGGGAAGTTCCAGCAATTTGCCTTAAGGCACGATGCCCTAATTGCCTTAAGACAGAATTCCACTTACAGCTAGTTTTTTTTGAATATCGAAAATGATTCGATTTTTTTTCTGGTTAAAGATCTAAAGCAGAAAATCCTCTGGCTCGTCTGCTCGTTCACATTTTACGAAAACCCAGGGTAGGCTATGAGGATTCTAATGCATTTATTTCACGAAAAAATCTAGTAAAATAATGTAAAGACTAAAAGTAAGTAGTATGTAAACTTATTGAAGATACCATAAAAACATTTATTAAAATAACAAATTGTGACGCTCAATTTTACTCTGTTTACCAACTTCTCATATATATCGTGAAGCTGATATGATACAAGTTAATTAAAGATACATAAAATCATATAAATAAGAGGAACATTAATAATATTTTTTTAACAGTACAGAACTGTTTTAAAGCACAATGACAAAAAACCGTCCTAATCTAAATTTCAAATACAATTTGAAGTAAAAACATAATTAATTTCAAAATAATGTAACTTCCTTACTTGTTTTCTTTTTGATTGTAATATTAGGTCGACGCCTGATGAATTGTGTTATTCATTTCCTGTTATGCGCTGTGATATGCAAATACCTTCGGGCACGTTAAATCCTTGTCTGACGTAATGGTTCATGAATAAAAAAAAAAACAAAGAAAACCAACAAAATAAAAAACTGAAGAAGAATTAAAATCAGAATATTTGTGAAATGAAAAGCACAAGCTCTTTTGGAATCATTTTTCGCGGGTAAATTGTCAGAAGTGTTGCCTTTGCGGAATATATCGTAATAAGGGGGAAATTATATAAAAATCAGACAATTAAATTTACTAGTTGCAGAGCAAATCGTGCGGTTCGACTGACCTTCGGCGACATTGCATTATTATTTGTTGACGAGGTTACTCTGTTGACGCTTTATCTGCGTTCTATAGCATCTCTGTACAGAAACCTTGGCGGGAAATAAACAACCGTCTAAATTGATAAGTTAAGTTGGAAAGACAATTATCATTCACTGTTACAATAATATACCCGCGAGATTTACGAGAGAATGAGTTAATTTGGCATACAAGTTACAACATAATTCACGATGAAACATTAAGAGTGTTTGAACTTTCTTCGTATGAAAAGAAGCGAATGAGGCGTTCTCTCCAGAAGAAAATGTGTATTTTATATGTTAAGAATTCAAATTAAATAACATTCAAATAAATTACAATTTTATGTCAATAAAGATATATGGTAGTATTTGTTGACAATCATAAAATATACAAACTAATAATAAGAATTTATTACTGCAAATATAAACGTATACGTAAGTATTTAAAATTAAAATATAAAGCCCACGATTGCGATTAGGTCATGCTTCAATCATTTGTTGATGTTTTTATTATTTACCATATTATAATCTAGTATACATTAATCAAATATATAATTTGAATTGTTATATACATGTATATACACACATCACACACACACACACACATATATATATATATATATATATATGCTATATTAGGATACAAAATTATGTTTTTTTATTATTATGATTATTATTAACATTATTGTTTTTCTATGAAATTTCTTACATATTACTTTTATAGTTAAATTGATTGCCACTGAATGAAGGCTAAGATGCTAGCCGAAACGTATGGATTTGAAATGAATTTCTAAAAACTCTCATACTATTTTTATTGATGTAACGCCCGACTTTTTAACTCAAATTAAATAAATAAATAAATAAATAAATAAATAAATATATATATATATATATATATATATATTAGGGTGGTCCTTAATATGGACATTTTCGAATTTCCTTGCTCCCAAGGGCTCAAATGGTTCCAAATTGATAAAAAACAATTCTCTTAATGTTTTAGCACTTAATATTGTTTTTTTAGATAGTGCGCAATTCAATCAAAGTTTTGTATGGAAATAGCATGAAAAAAATTTATAGTTGGTTTCCCAAATAGTTGTTCTATCTTTATATGATAAATTTTATTTTCACTTAGAAACCTACTGCTATCTATATTTCTAAGTGAAAACCGCTGTCAGTATTGCTTGGCATCACAGAGCCCGAGGCGGGTATCGAACCCGGGATCTCTCATTAAAAGCCCATAGCTCTAATGAGTAAACCACGAGGGAGTCTTTAATGTGTGATATAATAAACTACTTAAATTTGTAGAAATCAATTCTAACGTGAGATATTATGAAATAAACCCTAAGAAAAGTATTAGAATAAATGACAACAATCTTGCTATAAATTCCTCACAAAATATAAAATCAGTAGAACAGAAAGTAGAGTGAATATTCAATATAAGTTTAACCTCGTTTCAAGACTAAAATTAATTTCTGAACGCAAATAAGACTTGAAGTAATTTGCGAAATGCTACACTTTACAGCTTAGATATTCGTGGAAACAGACTTTAATATCTTTGATCTATTGTCATTCACAAGATCCGAGGAATGTAAAGCCATTCAGATGCGACTTAATTAACTGATGCGTTTGTGTAATTATCTTACTATTACTAATTCTATGCAAGCAATCAACAATCTAAAATGAGTAATTTCTTAGTTTAAAATTAGATCAGAAAACACAATCAGACTTTGAATAGAGATTGTTGAAAGAAAGAGTTCATAAAGAGTGGAAGTAACATTAGCAAGTATTTGAAATTGCATACATTCCACATCTACAATAGTATCATATACAAATATGATTTCAAACATTGATAAAATTAACTATGGAACATGATACATACACATCTCAAATAACAACTATCATATGTTTGTTGCAAACACTGTGAACTATTTCTGCTAAAAATGCAATGTCTTTCACATTTATTCTGTAATACAATAATTTTAGTTCAAAAATAAATAATGAGATAGGAATTTTATTTTAACTAAGACAAAATGCGAAAGAGAAAGAAAAAAGAAAATTTCAATATAAAAAAAAGTTTGCTAAGATTTCTTATTAATTTTGTTTAAAAAAGTATGTTTTGCTATTTATTGTAATATTATAATCATAAGATTTGTTTAATGATTATATTGTGTTGTGTTACATCTTTCTGACAATAAAAGTGGTTTGTGACTTTTATTAGTAAAAGTTTTTTTGTGTTTATACCTATTATTTTTTAACCCTATGTCTGTCACAACCGTCCCTGGGGCTGTAGATGGTTGTGACACTTGCCTTTTTCTTGTATGATTTGATTTTATGAAGAATGGAATTTAAGGGCAGTATTTCAGTTCCATGTAGGCAAATGTCCAAATTACCATTTAATTTAATTCTCTCCTAGCTAACTGGTAAATTAACAAAATTATTGGTGACCAAAAAAGTGGCACAACTGTATCCAGTCCCCCCTACAATGTTTAAATTATGTACTATATAATTTCTATTCCTAAAGAATACTAATAGTCACCATACTCGGAGACGATGCGATACAAATAATGTAACATGGTGGATTTTGTGACAAACATTGTTTTCATTATATCTCATATCTCAAGGAACTTTTGACTCTGCCAATAATGGTAAAATTGATTGCAGGAATGCTAAAATTAAATTAATAAAATATTTTATCGATAAATTAAAAACAAAATAGATTGTCAATGTATTATTTCTAGCTAAATTCCATCAGAAATGAGGTACTCAAGCAAGTATAGGCTAATAGAACATCTAAATAGCTTATAGCAAGATTGTTTTTACATCAAACTAGTAACAGAATCCTTTAAAAAATCCTAATTTACTGAAAATTGAAGTCCATTTAAGCTTTTTCTTTTTTTAGCAGTATTAATGTACTTATTTCATGATCTATCTATTTAGCTCAAATGTAAATTGTAATATCTGTTATATAAAATTTTCTCTTAACATGCTTTACCATTATAATATCATTACAAGTTTATGGGTTTTAAAACAATAAAAGATCTATAAAAATACATGACAACATTTCAAATCAATGTGTCATATTTATATATCGCTAAAGGCGATAATCACAAACATCAAAATAAGTCATGAACATTCTTCATTGTAATTTAACGAGAACCTGTATGAGAGAAAACACTGACAGCATTCAAGCTGTAATTACAAAGTTACATATTGACTTATTACAATAATTTTTTGTTACAAACGTTTAATGAAATATAATAAAATAATGTTGCAATATATTATGTTAGACAGTCAGCTATCAAAATTATGAAAAAAAAATTAAATTTATATTTTCTATTCTAATTTATCATATTTTGCATAACCAAAACCGTGTTCTTTGGAAATAAGTACGCGGAGCACGTTACCTATGTGTACATTTATAATTCGCATATCTTTAATTTCACCGTCGAAGCAAGAAAGTTTTCTCATTAACAAATCATTTTGACATGACTTTTAATCCTAGAACTTAAAGCTCTTTTAAACAAGAAAAACGCATGTGTATTATATTGAAGAGAATTATATTCGTATACAGAAAAGTTACATTTAATATAACTTATGTAACTTTTTATTGGTCCTCTTATAAACTTGCATAATACATAAAATTAAAAAAAAAAAAATTATAATAAGATTTTTACTAAGATACAGTAATTATTATTATTAAAAGCACATTTTTGTTGTGAATAAAGATGAAAATGTACATTATAAATAACAAAAGTTTATTAATTAAACATTACCAATGTATATTTAAATAAATTCGGAACATTATCACCTTTCGATAAATTTTATTAGAAATGAATAAAATCTTTATATAAAGTTTATCGCAGGCACACTACCCCTAAATATACATATAGCAAAGTTTACAGATATAATGTTTCCCAAGAAATGTTGACCTAAATAAATGCACAACAAGTGCGGTCGATCCAGGTATCCTTTGATACAGGTATTTTTCATTCTTAAATTTATATATGTATATACGAGTATATATATATAAGTGAAATTACATTTTACATGTAAAACACCTGATCGCGCAGTGAAAACATAGCATTTTGACTGTTTTTAGTATCATTTTGTATGAAAAACGGTACATAACATAGCCATGCCATAACATTAGTCAATTTTATAGGAGAATCCGCTTAAAATTGAAACTGAAATAAAATTTTTATAAAAAAAATGAAACTTTAAAGCCTTCTAAAGACGTTTGAGAAAAGCAGGCTTTGGACAAATTGATTTGAAGTATTTTATTTTATATATTTATATAAAAGTGGGAAGGAGAAAAAATGATTTCATTTTAAAAATCACAAACATCGTTCCAAAGCAGTTTTAAAAAATTATATATATTGATCATGTTGATGAACTCACACATTACAGATATGATCAACAATGACTCTAAACAATACCATTAAAATAAAACGTATGTTATGTAGTATGTGTATGTGATTGATCCCCAATCATATGGAAAACTCAACAGAATCTGTAAAATTTGGTTAGTAACTGACCTTGCGATGGAAACTGCGGTTTCGGCCATATAGGCATGCTGCTGCTGCTGCTGCTGCTGCTGCTGCGAGTGCGGCATAACCGCAAGTGACGTGCTGACTGCGGCCGGCGGTCTATGGTGCATGTAGACGGGAGCAGGCGGCGGCGGAGGTGGCATGATATATTGCTGCGGCTGCGATGCTGCAAGCTGCTGCTGTGTCTGTTGATATTGCGTCGGGCGACGGCGCGGATACCACTCCTCCGCCATATCGCCACTTGAGAGCAGCATTTGTCTGTCTATAAACGACGTTGGCCTTTACGGTAAAAGTCACTCCTTGTTGACGAGAATGATCCTTATTTATTTCTCTTGATATGCTGGATGTTTTGTTCGTCTGGATCAGCCAGCGATATCAGCGTGTCTGGTCCTCCGGTCAGGGTCAAAGAGGCGGCAATATGCCCACTTCGGCCACATGATATATAATATATTACACACGACAATGCTGTTATTACTGCTTTTATTCTTGTTGTATACCAAGAGTCGGCGATTTAGGGTAAACCGTTAATGTTCACATACGTGTGTGGGATATAATCGATTTGTACAATCTTGATAGCACATACAATAATGTACATTTAATATTCACTGGCAATGAGGTTTTTATATACGTATATATCATATACTATTTTTCAAATATACATATTTAACGTGAAAGAAACACACGACTAACTATGTGCCGATACTATGATAATTTATTTTCTATTGTCACATTAGTGGATATATAGAGCTATATTAATGTTCAAGGTTCAGTTTCGATAACAGAATTCAAACAAGAATTAATATCAATACATTTGATGTTCGAATAAATGTAATGTCACAATTCTACAGACATTTCTCTTAACTTATCAACAGATTAATTTAAAAAAAAACGCACTGATGATGTGTATATATGTAAGTATTTTTAAATTCACGCTATCCGTGAATTGAACGTTGTGAAACAAAAATGATATAAAATTAATAATGTCAAAGGTTCCACTTCATTTTCTGTGGATAACACAACATATTATTTTGCTTTATGTGACTCTTCGCAACTCATATGTTTGATATACCCAAGCAAACATAGAGCCTGCTTAATGAAATAATTTATTGATAAGAAGTGCTCATTATATTTAAACAAACAAAATAATAAATTATGCAACACGTCAGATCGATTATAACCATCGATTAACAAATTGACAAATATACAATTATGTCGAACCGTCTGCGCCACAGAAGTTTAGTTGATGTAACCTTCGAATATGAATTTATTTCATTTATTGCTTCTGTTTCAAAGCATTCGTTCAGGCTTAAAAGACACTTGTTGAATCACACGTCTCCTATCTATAACAAAATCAATAATAAAAACAACTCGATTTGCTACAGAATAGAAAACAATTTTTTTCAATACATTAGTAAACAAAGCACAGAACGCTTGTCGTTAAGTCACAGTAATCAATTTTTCCGATCCACAGTAAACAACGGCGCACTATAAACACAAATCTCATGCACTGAAATCTCCGCAATGCAAACAGAAAATATAAAACTTTGAGCGATCGAACAAAATCAACTTAACACAGTTTCGGATACTATAAATAATAGCACATAGGATTTTTTTAGTTTCAAACAACGTTTCGAATAGTTTGCAATATATATGTTGTTATAAATTGAACGCTGACGTAGAGATACACACGGTAAGAATGAATTCCGCGATGATACTGAGAAACGTCGTTGCCGATCGTATTGCGCGTTCGCGGCCGACTTGTTTGTATCGGTGCGCCTATGCGTCGAAACACTGTAGCGCTCGGCTTGTGTGCGTAGCAGCGAACCACGGCTGATTTCTTTCTCGCCTGGAAACGTAGAGTTGCCGTACTACGATTAGGCCGGGGGCACATAACGGTCTCGTAAACACGTAGCCCTGATAACAATACTTAGATTTTGACTTCAATTGATGTTACCACCATTAGATGACATTTTTTTGTGCTCAGACTCCCAAAACATTACAATCTATTCAACATTTTCAATGCCAAAGGAGTCTCTAATCAATGCATAATTGTAGTTTTATGCAAAAAACTGATGATTATTATCCTCTTTTGTTTCCTTTCTTTTGCAAAACATTAATGCGTTTTTTTTTCAATACGCGATTTATCGAGTTATACTAAACCGATTTTCTTGAAATTTCCAGATAATCTTCTTTATAGACTCCTCTCTGGTATATAACTAGACTCATCTACAATTTCAATGTTTCTTTCTTTCTTTCAAACAGTTGCCATATTGTCAAAAAATATATTTACGCTGTCCGTGGTATATACCAGAGCATGACCACGTGGGAATTTTTTGAAACGCCCACTTCAATTGCTAACTCTTAAAATTGTTGATTTTTTTTTTACTTTTTTCTGTAGTCTTGAAACATAGATAAGTAAATGTGAAAAAAAATAGTTAAAAAAGGATTGCCTTTTTACGATGATTAAAAATTTACCTAAAATTCTGGTCTCTACTCTAAAATACACCCTTGAAATTCGGTATCTACAGACCATATAAATAATAAATATAATATATGTAATAACAAATAAAATAAACTGATGGTGCATGGCATTGGGCCTTATAGCAAATTGCTGGAATTTCCTCAACAGTTAAATTATCAATGAGTAATAACAATTGTTTTATATATTTTAAACTAAAAACTTCATCGTATCTTATAAATCTAATATAATATTATATTATATTTGACGACCTTTATAAACAAACTTTTTCTACGCAAGCAATATGACTTTTGAATCGCTCTAATCGGATGCTATGTTTACTCAAAAACTGCCATTTTTTTCTAAGCAATCTTATTATTGCTTAATTATTGTTATAATGAATTATTATAAAAATGATTAAAAAACTAGGTTTAAATGCATTTAATATTTATTTAAGCAAATTCTATTAAAATAATAGATCGATTCTGCCTAATTTCTGCAAAACAAATACAAAACATATTGAGAATTATTACTCTGAAGATAAATTTAAAGATAAAAATCGTGCGAGACGTTCTCAAAATGCGTTTGCGGAAACTAATAACAAGGTAATGCATAAAATAGTTCGAGAGCGCTAGCGATAAAAGCACGTTTTAATTTAAAAACAACATAGACCGCTTTTCTCCCTTTTCCCAATATAAAAATTGTTAAAGCATAAATTGTTGAAAGAAGATGGACACATATACAAATTATTCACAGTACAATGGCGAACCATGCAGATTAAGGAGACCGACAAATAATTTTCCATATTTTTCTTGAAAAATAGTTTTCCAAAGCATTCTCTTTATGATACATATGAATTATATGGTAATCAAATAAATTTGTATATCAAATAAAAATACTACAGTATGTGACTGTGTTGAAAATTTATTACATATAAAGCAGATGTCAGATTAAAAATGAAAAATCCAAGTTTAAAAAACACCAATCTTTTAGCCTAAATTTCAAACGAAACTTTTGATAGAAATTCGATTTAGTTCATCATTAAATATTATATTTTCAACAACAAATATTTTATCATATTTTAAAAACACTAATATATTATTCAATAGTAAGTACTGTTAGATTTTAAAATATTTCTATTCACGGAGGAAAAATTCTAGTCCAATTTCAGATGCATAAAAACACATTTAGCCTACCTTTAATCCTAATCTTAACATAAAACTTAAATAAATTTTTATTTTTAGAATAATTCCACATACGGTAGTGATAATTTTGGTAAAAATGACGGTGTTTTCGGTATGGAAATATTGCGAAAGAACAGTTTACTTATCACATTGGAAAGGTTTTTCTAATTACTTTGTTGTGTTCAAAAAGCACAAATTGATATGAAATCAAACATAGTCTGTTCCAAAAAGGCGTTCTATTCTATTAATTTCTGAAATCATCGATGCCTTATGAAATTAGCACTCGAACGTCTACTCAGAGAACAGATTCTAATCTTTGAAAACAAATGAATAAAAAATAATAAATATTCTGAAGTATATAATATTTACACAACGCTTCACAAAACGAAATTGAAACTGATATAGACTTATTTATTTATTCATTCATTTATATATTTATTTTATTATAAGCCCACACAGCATCTTCAGATGGAAAATATAATGATACATTTATCAATATAATTAAATATTGTGTAAATAACATATTAGTAAGTGGTTTCCAGCCTGGGCGTGCTTTTCTAGGGAGGAGCAAAATTGTTACAATGATGACGTGCAGGTGTTTTCAAAATACTATTCAAAAATGTTAAAATAACATAAAAAATGAATGAATTTGTTTTTTATTTATACTTCTACATCATGATTAATTTTTATCATACATAATTATTAATTATTAGCTTGACAATTAAGTTATAATAACAGTTGAGTAGTGATTAAATTTTATTACAAAAATTAAAGGGGGCGCAACAATGTTGTTAAGATACTATGTCCAAAACTTAAAATTATTAATTATAATTAATACTATTACAAAATTATTATTTAGAATTATGAAATGCCTAGGAATTGAATGTAATATACCAAACAGTGCAAATCTGGAGGATAAAAATTAACAAGTAGTATTTAATTTTGTTAAATTCTTAAAAATAAATGTTTTGTTGCTAAGTTGTGTTGAACATATATTCATACTGCCTCTAAATAGTAACATCATCTATAGTATGTTAATTTATAATTTAATTCATATTAAAAAAAAATATCATCGCTATTTTACAGGTATTACCAATTTTCGAAGCAAAAATACCGAATTACAGGTATCAAATTTTTTTCCCGGTATTGGAATCCCTAGTAGTGACAGTCGCCATAATAGCTATACTATACTGATTTTGAAATAGGGTCCGAGGGGAGACAGTTGTAGTATGTTTGTTTGAACAAGTTGCCATTATTGCAATCCTACGCAGTCAGCGCCTTACATTAACACGAGCTGTACACCGCACTGCTTTTAAAGAGTCAAAATAAGTTTATTTTGTTCGATTTCGTTTAAAATAACTGTCACTTGTATACAGATAATATACTTTGCTGTTAATTTGTGAATTAGTAGTTAATTACAAGCAATTAGATAATTTAGCTCAGTCAAAACGACGATATGTTTTCAAAAGTGTACGTTGGATAGGGTTTGTGGGTACGGTTGTGACATATTTTTTATGTCTGAAAAACGTGTCATAACATGTTGAAAGACTAAACACGTAAAGAAAAATCTAACTTAACTAAGACAAAATAATAAAGAGAAAGGGAAAGAAAAAACAAAACACGGTTCACAGAAAGATTTCACAAAAGATATAATCATCCAAAGAATAATTCTGTCTGGTTTGTGGAAGCTCATATTCTGAAAGTACAAGTGGATCGAAAGTGGATCGAAGTGCCAAAGAATATGCCGTTTCTGATCATTACCATTACATTTGTCATAATTATAATGATGATTCTGACTTCTCCGTATAATGATACATAGTTACTGTAATATATTGACTGATTAGTTAACCGATAACTATTAGTTAATATTTTTGACTACTTTTAAAGAAGAAATTTATAATAACATTCAAACATTCAAATTTACAATAACAGTGACTTATTAATTATAAGAAGGAATGTGATCGCACGTTTCAGTTTATTTCTTGTTAGCTTTGTATAAAAAATCATGTTTAAAAACGAGAGAAAAAATGAAAAAAATAAAGAAAAATAAAAATATGTATTTGATTTTATTATGAACACATACAATTATAAAGATGCAGTTAAAAAAAGACGCATTGAAAATAATTTGAAATGTTGATATAAGTACTTTGTAGTTGAAAATACCGAAAAAATGAATAAAATATCTATTTTGTTTGATTTGTTAATTAATTAAAAATAAAACCATAACATTATTAACTTCTCGTAGGGTAAGTTGTAGTAATTGCAAAAAATCGAAAATGAAATTTTTTGCGTATCTTTACTTCTCAAAGGTTTCTGAACATTTTGGCATAACTCAGAAAAAATGAATGTATGTGTGTGTATGTGTATGTGTGTATGTTTGGATACAATTTTTGGTCCACGATTCCGGGCAAACGAATCAAAGGATTTGAATGATTCAAATCGGAAACTGAACCAAAATGACGATTTCGAAAACACCGAAAACACTGGTTCAACCGATTTCAATTATTCAAAAAACATTCGATTCCTATTGATGAGAAGACGTGCTGATTAGTTTTTGGTCGAGACAGATCCAGACGTTTCAAAGATACGGGGAAAAAAGTACCAAAAACGGTAATTCACTTTTTGAGAGAACGGAGTACCCGATTTGAATGATTCAAAAAACATTTTACATGTATTGACAGAATGAAAAATTGATGAAATTATAAATAAGGCAGGTCTAGCGGTCTCGGAGATACAAAGAAAAAAGTAAAAAACAGTTGATATTTGGCAGTCAAAAATGATCATTAGATATATGCACATTAAATTTTCAAATATTTGATAAAATGTTTAAAAATAAGTATTAATTTTCTTATAATTTTGTTAGATCAGTAAGAAGATTGTTAATTTTTCAAGTTTACTTTTACGGTTCAAGCAAATTTCAAAATTTACAGAATTTTTTTTTCAAAATTTTCAAAAATATACAAAGTGTTATACCTCAAATATGAATTTTAAATTTACAATTCAGTTTTATAATATATTTGAAAATATGTTTTAAATGCGTTATTCTAATCGTAAGAAATATATCCTCAGATGAATTTATTCGGCACCTCTTCCTAATGTAAACTTTCTCAAGTGTTTTTAGCGATAAAATCGTCGCTGTATATTTTATGAACGATAAAATATATAGTGATTATAATTATCTATTGGATAATGTTTAAAACAATAAACAATTTAAACAATTTATTGATCAATATTTATTGATTACTGATTTTTTTCTTTCAAATATTTAATTTTGGTACGGAAAGTACCAGCAATTTGCCTTAAAAAAATTTTTGATCGGCTCCAAATTTAAACAATAAATAGCAACAGCCGTGAAATGAGATTTATCATGGGCACAAAGTATAGACATGTTTTTAATGTCAAACAGAAACTTCGAAAGGAGATCTTAGAAGTCTTCAACAGCATAATGATAGGTCGTCCTATTACGAATAGGCAACGGTACGCTCTATTGGGCTTTGCAGAGCTTATTCCCGGAATGCGTGGCGTACGCTTCAAAGAGTTTAAGGTACGAGTTGTTATCATTTCTGCATAAACAATTCCAACTGGATACTTGATATGGAAGTAAAAGCTCGCAAGGAATCAGACGCTTTTGAAATGTATTACCTACTAGCATTTTAGAATAAATTTTAAAATATTTCCATGACGGTGATATAAAATAGCAACAAATAAATATATTAACAAATAGTAAATTGCATATACTACCAGACATCTGAAAATGAATCTTAAATTGCTAGACAGAAATTATACATTTTTGAATAAAAATATTTTTTGCCTGTTAATGAATGACATATTATTTATTTTCACCTTCCCGAGGGAAGTTATAGTAATGGGCCAAACATCGAAAATGAAAATTTTTGCATATCTTCACGTTTCAGAGGTTTCTGTACATTTTGGCATACTTCAGAAAAAATAGATGGGTGTGTGTATGTATGTGTGTTTGTGTGTGTATGTGTAGAAACAATTTTGCGTCGATAATTTCGGGCGTACGGATTAACCGATTTGACTAGTTAAAAAAAACATTCGATTCCTATTGATGAGGAGACGTGCTGATTAGTTTTTGACTAATATAAGGCAAGAAGTGCTAAAAATGACAGTTTTTAAGAGAACGGATAAACCGATTTGAATGATCCAAAGAACATTCGATTCGTAAGGGGAAGTGGTGGTTAGTTTTCGGCAAAAGCAGGTCCAGCCGTTTCAGAGATACCGAGTTAAATGGCAGTTTTTGATAAAAAAGCATTCAATTTGAATGATTTAAAAACATTTCTGCATGTGTTGAAGAAAGATTTTTTTTTAAGTATCGAAAAACAAATATCAAACTCTTCAAAATAACATGATACTCTTTAAAATGAAAATTGATTCTCAAACAATCTAACAAAAAAATATTGATCATCTTCATCTATTAAACAATCCATTATTATTCCACATTTGCCTATATATTTTGTTTAATAAATCTAACCTTATACATCATTTCATGAATTACTCGCATTTAAAAGTACGTGCATAATATAACCTTATAAAAATCTCCGTAAACTAAAACAATTAACATTTCCTTTCATAACTACCCTTCTAACGGTATAAATCTAACATTACATTATATTGGTTTTCATGTTTGTTTCATTAGAAATGTATACGTAGCTTTCCATATTTTCTCGTACGTCCTACTAATAATGAATCAGGTAAATATTTTATAAAACCATATATTTATACTAAACCTTTATACAGTCGATCGAGAATTGTTACAACGTATTTGTCTGATATAATGTAAAGATTAAATATTGATACTGGCAAGGTCAGTGAGATATTTGACAAATACTGCCGTTTTAGTATATGCATACATTATATATAACTATATATAAGTAGATATATATATATATATATATATATATATATATATATATATATATATATATATATACAGAGTTAAACCTGTTTTTGTGCGGATGTAGAAAACGCATAAAAATCGCATCTCTTCTTGAAAAATTTAATGAATTGAATCTTTTCCTAAAACATATTGAGAAAACCCGATAAATGAATCGAAAATTATTTGCACAAAAAGTGTTCTACATAATAATTTATGAAGTTGTAACTTCTAGAAACATTATATATGAAATTACTTTTGTTGCAATTAGTATACATTATATATATATGAATGTATTTTATAATTGTGTAAAAATTTTACCAATTATGTAATACGTATTTTAAAAATAAGTGTTTTTTTTTATTTCCATATATTTTAATCACATTATGAACAATGCATAGTATAAGCAAATATTTCACTGACAATGAGTAACTTTGCAAAAGTAATTTCATTTTGAATTAATATTTTCTTGATACAGTGAAAACTAATTATTGCTGTCAAAACTAACACTTATAGTCCATAAGTTTTAAATAGTTCCTAAGCTGTTATTTAAGAATAATGTTGTATATACACCTTTTTTTGAAGGAAAAAAAAACTCCTATCACGGCCATGCTTCTACGAATCGACTGCTCTATTATCAATTCTTTGACTAATTGTAAGTCAGTTTTAATTAGTTTTATAGACAATGCGAGAATAATGTCTGAATTCACTGACAATACTAAATATTGATAGCGATTTGATGTCTTAGCCACGAAAAACCTTGTAGATTAAGTATTCGATATCAGAAATAACAAACAACGATTGACCTCATTTTTCGATCGCAAATTTTTGATTTTTTTCTGTATCAATTATGTAATACAAACGCAAATAGATATATATTTGACCGTTTCAATGTAGCATTGTCATCACAAGCAATATAAAACAACGAAAAATATGTAGAGAGTTCGCTTTTAATGAAATGTGATTTTTAATTTATTATCACCAAAAACGTCTGAAATACATAATTACTTTTTTTTATCAAAATTAACGATATATTTGTCAATGGTATTTTTAATGTGGCATAAGTAAAATTGATATTATACGAATGATGACATAAAATTATATATTGATTTTGTTTCCAAATATATATATATATATATATATATATATATATATATGTATATATAAGGACGTATGTATGTATTACATAGTATATGTATATGCATATGTATATGTATATATATATATATATATATATTTATATATATATATATATATATATAAAATCACACAACAATATTATAGATAGCATTTCTCAAATTATCTTTCCTCTAAATAATCTTAAAATTAATAATTGTAAAAAAAATTATTTTCACTGTATTAATGAAATAACGATCTAAATTCACTAGTAAAGAGTAAAAATAGTAACCATACAATTTTGATATAGACCAACGTCACAAAAACTTTAAATGACTCTATATTTGTTCGAAACTTTTGAGATTTCATTTAAACTCGTAATGGCCAATAAAACTCCAATGTTCTGTTGAAAGTAACATAATCGTAACAACACATTGAGTTTTTTTTACATATTATTAACAGTGATTGATAGTTCTATAAAAATAGAGTGACCTAAATTAAAACAATATAAAACAATAAATTATTGAAATATGACAAATCACGTAGTCAATAAGAAAAAAATTTAAATTCTTCAATAATTCATTTAGGAAATTCATCAATAATATAGTACCTATACGTAAAATACATTTAGCTAAAAATTTAAATATATTTATAATTAAATATATGATATTTATTACTCAAAGATTAATTAGTATTAATTTCAGAAGAATTATTCCATAGTTCAAGAAACATGTAGCTTTAGGTTGCTATTTTTTTACTCGAAAATTTTCAATAATTAATCAAGTATTTTACCATTTTACAATCCCGGTGTTTTGATGAAAGTGGCCAACACACTTTAGTACTTTTTTTTGACAGAAAGACCTATTTTAAAAATGTTATATTCATAGTTCAACAGAAGTATTATTTCTAGAAAACTTGGGGCAACTGTGCTATTATTTTTTACTGTCATCCTAGAAACGTTATTCACGGTCACAGTTCCGAAGTTTAACAAAATTAATAGTCAAAATTTCACCAAAGCTTAAGGTTGTACTGAGCTTTTAGCTCATAATTTCCAAACAACGTCAGATGATTTTTTTTCAATTTTTTTTCAGGAAAGCTAAGGTCAGAACTATCATCACCCTGTTTCGGCTTGACGTTAAGCTTTGGGACACGCTGTATATGTATAAATAAATATATATATATATATATATATATATATATATATATATATATATATACGAGGTCTGTTCAAAAAGTTTTCGTAATTTTCGTTTTTTCAAAAAAATATTTATTTATTCGTCTACATTAATGTGGTCCCCTTCAAAGTAGTCCCCCCCAGATATAATACACTTATGCCAGCGTTTTTTCCAATTTTCGAAGCACCCTTGATATTCACTTTTTGATATGTCCTTGAGCACTCTCGGCGATTTTCTTCAATCGAGGAAAACCGCCGTCCTTTCATGGGTCTCTTCAACTTTGGGAATAGGAAAAAGTCACACGGAGCCATATCTGGTGAATTTTTGCACTTTGCAACACTTTATTTCATTTTTTACGCAAAATTTAATACAAATTCTTTGACTTTTTCAATTCTTCCATTGTAAAAATCGCCGAGCTCAGAAAAACACGTCGAACCTTAGCGACTACCACAGACAAAGTAAACAGTGAATATAGCTGAAAATTTCATCATACTTTAGGGGCATGTATACCAACACAATAAAAAAAAATTTTGACAATCAGACACTCCAGACCCGCGAAATTTAATTATTAGTAATTCCGGGTACTTTTTGAACAGACCATGTATATATTATAAAAGATCCCAAAAAAATACAAACCATAAGCATTTAATCTATATTTATAATATTAATTATCATTCGTTCAGACAATTATCGTTTGAAAAAATAATTTTAACTATTACTGATTAACTTTTTTATATTTTGATTTGTACTATGCGATAATTAAAACAATAAAAAAATAAAAATGAATAGTGTCAATGTAATTCTCTATTAAATACTATGATAATGAATCCGATTATAATACAACGTGATCGAACTAATAATTTGAATAATTTGCTAATAAGTACTTTTGAAGCAGTATTATAACATAAGTAATGTAACAAAGGAATAGATTTCTATGCAGCATACGATATGTGAATCTTATAGCAAAAACACGTTGCAGATACCTATATATACATTACATATATTTATGTAAGTATTCACATATCATTTATATGTGCACATCGATACATGATTGAATACGAACTATTTACTGCATTGACTGCTGATTATTGCTATTCAGCCATGTGAGTCGCAAAACTATTTTCTAGAGCTGCAGCATGGACCGATGCACTTATTATACGATTCTACGTTTTCTTCGCACTCGATTCGACCTGCAACAATTGTGCAATCCTCTATTCAGAGATGGAAAGCTCTCAAAAGTATATCCAGTTCGTGTAATAAGCTACACGTATGCATACAAAAGATATATGCAACGCACGTGTTTAATTTTAGAAAACATAAACCCCACGGCGATCGGGTGTAAGGCTCCCTCGAATATGGCATGGAAAATGTAGATTTTTTTAATTAAAAAAGCTATTTTCATTCGAACCACAACAATGTTTTTATAGAAAATTTATAACACGTTACTTCAGGTGCATGTAAACGGAGAAGAAAATGTACAAATAGAGGTATCTAAAACATGCAGTAAACTTTTCGTTTTTTTAAAATATGGTTTATTATTATATATAATTAAAAAAAACGTAAATGGCACTGTTTTATTGCATAAAAACAATAGTGTAAATTTATAGTTAAATATAAAGTCTTAATTCTTGAAAACCTAAAACAATTGTGGTATTTTTTGCCGTGGTTTTAAAAATTGATGTTCACGATTATGGTTCTAAAGTTTGAATAAACAAAATTAATAAAAGTTAACCACAATGACCGAAAAATGGTCATAATTTCACGAAAGCTCTAGGTTGCGCTTAAGCGCTCATAATTCCCAAACAACGCAATTCTTTTTTTCTAATTTTTTTTCAGAACAGTTAAGGTTAACACTATCACCGTGTATCGGCTTCACATTAAAGCCGGGGACACCCAGTATATCTTGCATTTGAATATTGACAAGTTTTACTTTGTAAAACAATAGTAAAATAAGAGCTACTATAATAATAGATTTAATCTATTAGAAGGCATAATTAACACATCTAATTGCAAGTAAACATAAAAAAGTGTATGTCTTACGTAGCCAAAATCTCGCAAAATTTTCTGGCGTCGTTAAAAAAAAATCTCTATATAAATAAAGACAAACATAAAGTTAAAAAAAAAAATATTATAATGTCTGTGAAGAATAAAATAATTAATTGAATGAAAACGTGACATATAATCATCTTAACAGAATCAAAACGGTTACAAATTAATTTGCTTTAATTTGTACAAATTTGTACAAATTAAAGCAAATCCCTAAAGCGTTGATAAAATATTTGAATCCAGCCACAAGCTCGTATATGTAACATCACATAGTATTCAAAAACCAACCATTACAAGCATATTTCATAAACATGGCATATAATGACTGACCGCGTATAAAACTGCATATGAATATGAAACCCGATGTCATATAACGCATGCAAAAAAAAAATATTTTAACCACTGACCTGTTGGAGTGCGACGTCCGAGCTTGCGCCAGCTCCGGACTAGAGACGCCGCCGCTGATCGAAGTACACGGTGAGCCTGACATGCCGTCCGGGGACTCCGAACATGCCGGACGGCTGTCACTCGATTCGGCGTCGCTCATTGCACGTACCCTGGAAACAAACAGGAATAATCAAAGAAGATTTATATTATGAAATATGTTGCGTTAAAGTTTTTGTAATTTTTTGTTGGATGGGCCACAAGTACATATTATACACAAAATAACCAAATATAATTTTAATTGATTTATTACATATTTATTTATTTAGCATAGCTAAGTATTTGTGTAGAAGATATGTGATCAATAATACACTTGTATATTTTAAAGAACAGTAATAAATTTTTATTACATAGTCAGATTAAAAAAATAAGCTACTTTGGAATATTTACAACAACATAAGATGAGGTCAAAACCAGTGGCGGATCCAGCTTCGGCGTCAGGGGGGGGTCATAATTGAAAAGTTTTTATAGTCCTCAATGAGTATGTAACAAATTTAATATATATATATATATATATATATAATATATATATATATAATATATATATATATATATTAGATAAAACGGGGCTTAAAGATTCGCGGGTAAAAAGGTCCACCACCGATGTCTCAAAAACAAGTAAAGTTCAGGATTTCTTAACAACAATATTCGAAAGTAGAGGGAAAAATGTACAACCAGCCATCACCCTGATTCTTACGGCGTTAAAAAAGCATTTTCACAAGAGATAAATTAAACTAGCTGTAAGTAGAATTCTGTCTTAAGGCAATTAGGGCATCGTGCCTTAAGGCAAATTGCTGGAACTTCCCGTACCAAAAATTATTATTTTTTTTTAAAACGATTAACATTTTTGAAAAAAAAAATACTTTGAAAAAATAAGATTTTTGAGAAACTATAAATTGGACAAAAAATTAGTTTTTTTTGAAAAAAAAAAAATTTTTAAAAAATTTTTTTTTTTTAAAAAAAAATTTTTTTTTTGAAAAAATTTTTTTTTCTTTATTTTGACATATTGTGGAAGATCTGAACTTTTTTTTCAAAGCAATCGTACTGCTTTAACTACATAGGGACAAAATATAAAGCGCGTAAGCGCCGCGTCGCTGTCTAACGCATAAGCATTGGTACGGAACCGATAGGAATGTTAACAAAATGTATACTTATTGTTAAAATCTCTATAAAATGTCTGATAATTTGATGTGCATACGTCTAATGATCATTTTTGACCGCCAAATGGCTCATTTTTTTACTTTTTCCTCCATATCTCCGAAACCGCTGGACCTACCTTCATGAAAGTTGTATCGATTCTTTATCTTGTCAATACAAATGAAATGTTTTTTGAATTATTGAAATCGGACGCTCCGTTCTCTTAAAAACTGAGTTACCGTTTTCGGAACTTTTTGCCCCGTATTTTCGGAACGGCTTGACCTGCCTTTGCCAAAAACTAATCAGCACGTCTCCTTATCAATACGGATCGAATGTTTTTTGAATTATTCAAATCGGTTGATCCGTGTTCCCGAAATCGTCGACGAAAATTTGTATCCGCACATACATACACACACATACATACATACATACACACACACACACACACACACACACACATACATCCATTTTTTCTAAGGTATGCCAAAATGTTCAGAAACCTCTGAAACGTAAAGATATATAAAAATTTTCATTTTCGATTTTTTTGCGATTACTATAACTTACCCTACGGGAAGTTAACAAATATTTATTCCAACTCCGCTGGTGAATATTGTGGACAAAATATCAAATCAAGGTTATTTACAGAGTTATCTCTGTAAAAAATGTATCTATAAAATTTATATTTTTCATTCGTTGAATAATGTAACTATTATTTCGTTAAATCCCTTTAAAATTAAAAATAGTAAATTGTATTGTTTGTCCTCTCGCCGATTTTATCCCGCCTATGGGGGACAATTTTTTTTAAAAACAGCAAAAAAACACATTTTTACAGTGATGAATTAGCTGAAAGTTGTACTAAATTCTTCTTGGTCTTATTGGTTGTTAGGTTTTTCGTTTAGTTTTCACAATATAATTGCTCAAAGTTAAATTGTACCCGCCTAACCTTATATATTAACTAGGTGGTATTGGTATTTAGCCTTGAGGCAAGTTACATGAACTTCCCGATATGTGTAAATAATCGACTTAATCAATAAAATATAAATTAATTTATGAGTGTTAAAAGTATTCCGAGTGGATTTATTACACATAATTGAAAACGAACGAACACTTTGACTCAGAGTATTTTCTAAAAGCAAATTTTCAAAAATCAATAATTTTTATAATTGAACCAGTTTCCATAGGACTTTAATCGACTTAGTATGTTCATTAAAACCAAGTACTCTATCGTTATACTAAGTAAATCATCTAATTTCAATTTTAACAAACGTCAACAAAACTACTCATTTACTCAAACTTTGATGAATTTTTAAAATTAAACTACTTGTCGTAAGGCCGTAATATTTCAGTAAGTTCTATAAGACCATGATATACATCTCCAAAGAAAGTTTCATAAAAATCGGCTTAATTTTTTTTTTAGCAGTTAATTACAAGAAAACGGCTCGGTAGATTTTCACCTAAAACTAATCAGTATTATTCCCAACTAATATCTTTCGAACAGTTTTTGATTTTTTATTTTTTTGATTGGACAAAAAGTTTAACACTCTTTTTCAAATTACAAAGAAACTGCTTGGCAGATCGTCTCACAAAACTGACAAACTATAGTGCTCATTGAGATACATCGAATGGCTTTTAAATTTCTGAAATCGATTCAGGCGTTTTTGAGCAAACGTCGATGAAAGGTCTAATTTTGACAAATGCCAAAAAAACGATACCAATTTGTGCAAACGAATTTTTAAAGTTAAACGGGTTGTCGTAGGGCCGTAATATTTTAGTATGATCTAGAAGACTATGGTGTTTACCGTCAAAAAAATCATAAAAACCGTCGATTTTTTTAAAAAAAAACTTTATTATAAGAAAACGGCCCGATCGATCTTTACCAAAAACTAATCAGCACGATTCCCAACCAATATCTTTCGAACGGTTTTTGAATTTTCAGAATTGTAAACTAAAACGTGGACGAAAAAAAATTCACTTTTCTGCTATTTATAAAGAAACGGCTTGGACGATCGTCGCACAAAAATTTTTGAAATCGGTCGAACCGTTTTTGAGAAAATGTCGATTTACGGCAAAAATTCTGTTCACATACACGCACACACACACCCACACACACATACTTTTTCTAAATTTGGGCTCATGCGAATCAGAATGGCTTGAAACGTTGAGAAAACATAAAATTAGCGAATCGGATTTTTTTATGAAAACAAACTTCTTCGGGAAGTTAAAAATAATCTGCGTCTTTGACGTGAGTCAAAATTTGACCTTTTCTCGACGTTTTCTCGTCTGGACCGATGTTCAAATTTAAGAACTATAAAATGAAACTGGATAAGCCCTTGCGTTGATTAGTTTTTTAGACAATTGGTCGATCCGTTTCTTTACTATTGACAGAAAAGTGCAAAAATTATCGTCCATGTTTTTGTCAAAAATTTTGAACCGTTTTTGCTTAAACTATTCGATTTATATCATTTGGAAATAAATGGTTTCTAGCGAAGATCGGTCAAGTCGTTTCTTTTTCATAATAGATTTGTCATTTCTATTTGCATGGCGATAGAGTTTTTGCTCTAAATGAACGTGCTAAACTATGGCATGACAAGTGGCTTACTTATGATAATTAAAGTTTGGATTATTTGGCCGCGCTTTTAAAAAATTCACCGTGTGTATGTATTCGGCTTCGTATTTCGTATGTGCTCGTTTTCCATCAATGTGTAATATTCAAACCATTTTTTTCAAAAAAAATAATTACTATATTTGAAAAAAAAAAACAATTTGCAATCGTTCCTCTCTTCAAAATGGTTTACAGCTATTAGGTATACTTCTCTAAATCAGTCATTATAAACTTCCCATAGGGTAGTTATAGTAATAGGCCGAAAATTTAACGTTTTGAAGGATTCTGAACACTTTGGCATACCTCAGATAAAATGGATGTGTGTGTGTGTTTTGTTTGTCCGCATTTTTTCGTCCACGTTTTCGGGCGCACGGATTAACCGATTTGAATGGTTCAAAAAACATTCGATTCTTATTGATAGGGAGATGTGCTGATTAGGTTTTGGTAAAGACAAAGGTCCAGCAGTTACGCAGATACGGAGCACAGAGTGCAGAAAATACAAATCGAGTTTTTGAGAGAACAGAGTATTCGATTTGAATGAATGAGCGAATTTGAAATTTCGGATGAATGATTTTTTTCCCTGAACTGTAATAAAACATATATTTGCAATACGATTAGAAAATCCTTAAATTTTAGGGTTTTTGACTCCCCCATTCGTCTACAATCAGTTAATTATTCAAGTTATAAAATGTGTTTGGTAAAAAAATACATAAATGAAATAATTATGAAGTAATTTTGTTGTTGAATTAATGTTTTATCTAAGTCCTAAGAGAGGCCCAGGGGGGGGGTCATGACCCCCGTGACCCCCCCCCCCCCCTGGATCCGCCACTGGTCAAAACGTTGAAAATTGGTATATCGGATTTTTTCAAAAAGACTTTAAAAATGGCATATAAATTATTTAAATACAAGGGTGGCGCCAATTCTGTATAGCAATGCGCCCATACCCTTTATAATAAATTCTCATTTATGTCTTTATTTTAAAACATACAAATTTTAATCCAAAGTATTACTTATCAGTAGGTTCGGTTGTGCTAGGATAGGGTAGTGACAGTAGCCATGGCAGCTGCACTATACTGATTTATAGGATTCAAAGAGTGAAAGATGTAGTATGTTTGTTTGAACATGTTCAGATTATTGCATTCAGTCTGCGCCCTTTAATGAGTCAGTTTCTTTGTTCGATTTCTTTTATTCAGATAGATCACTTTGTTTGTTATTTTGTTGTAAGTTAAACATTAGTAGTTAATCGCCAGCAGTTAGTTTTTGTGTATGATGATTTGTTTTCAAAAGTGCGCTGGGTACGCTTGTGACCTGTATTTCTTGTCCTTTTTAGGTAAATAAACACATCATATAACAATTTTGAATAATGTTTATTAGTAATATGGTAACACTCGTGATGCACATATTTATTAGTGTCAACCATTTTACACATTTATATAATGATAAATTATAAATAATATATTTATAATAGCATTAAAAATATGTATAATATTCAAAAACAATAATGTACTAAAGTTATACTTCAAATATGACATGATCGGTTTGTCATTGTAATTAGCATTTAGAAATGAACCTTCATTAGAGAAATGAAATAATTGCTGATTAATAACTTCTATAATATTCGTTCACACAGTGGATTATGTTGAACAACGCCTAAACAAATATTGTTTTCGCAACTTCACTCATCATGTAAAAATTGTGTTTGAAGCATTACACTTCATGTAATTAAAATTAACATATATTCATTGACTGATGGTATTTTTTTTTTACTTTTTCGCTGGCGATATAATAATCTCATCCTTTGAATAGCTGTAATATCTGTTTTGCCTAAAAAATACGCATACTACGACAGATCTCTATTCACATACGCGTCGATTAATCACAATCGACCCGTATAGAAACGATATCATCGAGAGCGAATGACGAATCATTGGCACTCGACTCTCATCTTATCTTATCTGCCGTAACGCACTTCCGTTGCATTTGTACGGATTTACACCCTAGTCGCGCCTAAAGAAGTTTTACTTCAAAAAAATCTAACTTAACTAACAAAATACGAAAGAGAAATGGAAAGAAAAATTCTATACACGAAAAACTAAATTCACAAAGAAGTGGCTGATATAATATATCAGCAATATATTAACTTCCCTTACTGAACTTAATTCTGCCATATCTTAGTATATATACTTATGTTTTTTTTAATAGAATTTTTCCATTTTTCAATATCACATATTCGTTAAATCCAGCATAACATAGTTTATTATGTAATTTGAATGATTGTATTGATATTAATTGTATAGGTGCAGTGGCGTACCTAGAACTTTTGCCGCCCGGGGCGGTCTCCAGATTGCCGCCCTTTCAATTATAAGTCAGTCAAATAGTAGTTTTCATAAATTAATACAAATAAACTAGTGGTGCATGGCATCGTGCCTTAAGGCAAATTGCTGGCACTTCTCGTACCGAAACATAAAATTTTTAAAAAAGATTAAAAATTTTTTGAAATCTGAAAAAAATATATTTTTGAAAATTTCAAAAATTTTGAAAAAAATAGCTTTTTTGAAATTTTTTTTTTATATTTTGAAATTTTTTGAAAACTTGTAATTTTTTTTTCAAAACAATCGCGCTGCGCAGCTGTTTTGGAGACGAAATATCGAAGCGAAACGGCTAGACATTGATACGGAACCCATAGAAATGTAAATTAAATTTGTTCTTATTATTAAAATCTCTAGAAAATATCAGACAATTTGACGTGGATATATCTAATGATCATTTTGGAGCGCCAAATGCCATTTTTTTTACTTTGTCTTATTGTATCTCTGTAACTGCTAGACCTGTCATCCCAGAAACAGTTCTCTGTTTAGTCAATACAAATAAAATGTTTTTTGAATTACTTAAAACGGACGCTTCGTTCTCTCAAGAACTAAATTACAATTTTTGGCTTTTTTGCCCCGTATCTTTGGAACGGCTGGACCCGTTTTGCCAAAAACTAATTAGCACGTTTTATCCGTACGAATTGAATGTTTTGTTCAAATAGGTTGATGCGTGTTCCTACAATCATCGACAAAAGTTTGTATCTAAACACACACACACATCCATTTTTTCTAAGATATGCCAAAATTCAGTAACCTCTGAAACGTAAAGATATATAAAAATTTTCACTTTCGACATTTTTGCGATTACTATATATAACTTACCCTACGGAAGTTAAAAAATTATTAAGTTATTTAATCAATATTAATTAATACACAAAGTAATTTTTTTCAGACATATTTATATGCACTCGTCAACATATTTATATAATGCCCTAAGGCTTCCGCCAGCCCTGATTTTCAAAAGAAAAATTGATGATTTAAAAAAATATTGATAAATCACTTCAAAGTAATCATATAAACTTTTCAAAAGAAATGACATTTATAAGCTGATATAAAAAATAGGAAAAATCGCTGAACAAAATCGTAAAGATGCTTATACGAATTCAACGAATTTTAATGAATACAATAAAATAAAATTATTAACCTGTTCTTAAATTAGAATTCAAAATTTACACAAATATACATTTATATACACCGAGGAATAAAATTCTAAATTATATGGTTAATCATAATTTATATAAATTAAATATTGACAATAATAAAAATCATAATGATCATTTATAATGCAAGAAAGAAAACTGGTTGGTACTGGTATTTTGCCTTGAGGCAAGTTACATGAACTTCCCGAAATGTGTAAATAATCGACTTAATCAATAAAAAATAAATTAATTTATGAGTGATTAAAAGTATTCCGAGTGGATTTATTACACATCATTGCAAACGAACGAACAAACACGTTAACTCGGAGTATTTTCTAAAAGCAAATTTTCAAAAATCAATAATTTTAATTAATCAATAATTATAATTGAACCAGTTTTAGGACTTTAATGGTTAACGATGTTCAAGATCAAGTACACTATCGTTATACCAACTAAATCATCTAATTTTATTTTTAACAAACGTCAAAAAAACATTTTTTCTAACTTTGATAAATTTTTAAAATTAAACTACTTGTCGTAAGGCCGTGATAATTCAGTGAGTTCTATAAGGCAATGATATACATCGCCAAAGAAAGTTTCATAAAAATCGGCTTAAATTTTTTTTCAACAGTTAATTACAAGAAAACGGCTCAGTAGATTTTCACCTAAAACTGATCAGTATCAATTCCAACTAATATCTTTCAAACAGTTTTTAATTTTTTAAAATCGGTTCGGTAGTATGAGCTTAAATGAACGAAAGGTTTAACACTTCTTTCCAAATTACAAAGAAACGGCTCGGACGATCGTCGCACAAAGAAACGATATGCCTGATCGAGATACATCAAATGGTTTTTAAATTTCTGAAATGGGTTCAGGCGTTTTTGAAAAACAAAGGTCTAATTTTGACAAAGGCCAAAAAGACCATACTAATTTTTGCAAACTTTGACGAATTTTTAAAGCTAAACCAGTTGTCGTAGGACCGTAATATTTTAGTATGATCTAGAAGACTGTGGTATCTACCGTCAAAAAAATAATCATAAGAATCGTCGAATTTTTTTTTTAAACTTTATTAAGAAAACGACCCGGCCGATCTCTGCCAAAAACTAATCAGCACGATTCCCAACTAATATCTTTCGAACGGTTTTTGAATTTTCAAAATCAATTCAGAATTGCAGGCTAAAACGTAGACGAAAAATTTTTCACTTTTCTGCGAATTATAAAGAAACAGCTTGGCCGATCGTCGCACAAAACTGACAAATAATAGTCTTCATCGAGATACATCGAGTGGCTTTTAAATTTTTGAAATCGGTCTAGCCGTTTTTGAAAAAACGACAATTTACGACAAAAAATCTGTTCACATACACACACATACTTTTTCCAAATTTGGGCTCATTCGATTCAGAATGGCTTGAAACGTCGAGAAAACATAAAATTAGCGATTCGGATTTTTTGATGAAAACATAAACTTCTCCTTGGGGAAGTTAACTAGTGGTGTATCGTATTGTAAGTTAAGGCAAATTGCTGGAAATTCCCGTACTGTAATGATATATTCGAGGAAAATTAAATATTTTCAAATATATAATTATAAATACTGTAACTTATATATGTTTACAGAAAAGTAAATAAACAAAACTCAATCAATCAAATTTGAAATAAAGGGCATTGTCTAATATTTAGAAGAAATATATAAACTGAATTACAAAGTTAAAATTATTTATTTCAAGTATATAAGTGAGCATTTGAACTTTAGGTAGAATTCAAAATAAAATCCACGTAGAAAGTTTTTTGAATCATTCAAATCGGATGCTTAGTTCTCTCAAAAACAGATATTTTTTGCACATTTTGCTTGGTATCTCTGCCTTTGCGAAAAACTAATCACCACTTCTCCTCATCATTACAAATTGAAGTTTTTTGCATCAATCAAATCGGATGTTTCATTCTCTCAAAAACTCGATTTCTAATTTCTGTACCATCAAATCGGTTGATCGGGCGCCCGAAAACGTGAACGAAAAAATGCGGACACACAAAACACACACACTTCCATTTTTTCTGAGGTATGCCAAAATGTTCAGAATCCTTCAAAACGTGAAGAAATGTAAAATAATTCATTTTCGATTGTCGGTCCATTACTATAACTTACCCTACGGAAGTTAATAAATATAAAATGAATAAGTTGCTTTTTACAACTATGTATAAATAAACTAAAAAATGCCGCCCCAAAATAAGTGCCGCCCGGGGCGGACCGCCCCCACCACCCCCACCGCCCCTCCCCTAGGTACGCCACTGTATAGGTGTGCAATTTGTTATTATATTTTTGTATTTACTTGTAATAAACAAATAAATTAAAAAAAAATCATATTATATTTACCTTGTGATGTAACTTGAAAATAGACATCTTAACTTATCACTCTTGTTGACAAAAGCAAAAAATAGCTTATAAAAATTATTTAATTCGTACAACAAATTTTATTAAACTTACATATGAGCTCAAAATAACTAAATTTCCTGCGCAAATAAAATCCATAACAAACATAATTGAGTAACAATACGAACGAAATGGAGTTTTCAAACCGATAACGAACGATTATTGATTTGAACTAAAGGTAATTAATTCTGAACTGATACCGAAGTATAAAAGTGATTCATGACTGAACGCATAATCAAGGTAGAGTAACCGTCCAATACAGTTTTTAAAAAGCGTTTATAATTTTTACCGACTCTTTTTGCATTATCGCTCTATGTGTCATAAAATATATACGTTGTAAACTAGCTATGCAAATGATCGAGTCGCGAGTGCATAAACAACGCTCATTTACAACAGTCCCATGGGAAGTCGAAGCAAGACGCGCAACTAAGCACGAAATTTGTAAACTCTGATATATGTAACGCCATTTAGGTAACGTATTAATGCAAAACAAGCTAACAGTAAATCATTGTTTCATTGTGATAAAATTGAAAACAGTTCTTTACAATATTTTGTAAAACTAGTAGTGCCTTAAGGCAAATTGCTGAAACTTCCCGTTCCGTGATTTAAATATATTAAACGCCTATTTTTTTAAAATTTTGGATTTTTTTCAAAGCGATCTCACTGCATGGCAGTTTTAGACGGAAAACTTCGATGCGCGTAAGCGCCGCGTCGCAGTCTAGTCTAACGCGGTTAAATCTTGGTACGAAACCCATAAAAATGTAAATTAGTGAGTAGTAAGATTAACATTTTTGAAAAAAAATTACTCTGAAAAAATTAGATTTTTGAGAAATTATAAATTTTTGACAAAAATTTACTTTTTTTGAAAAAAAAAACTTTTTGAAGAAAAATTTATTTTGATATATTTTGAAAATTCTGAACTTGCAATCGTACTGCTTTAACTGCATAGAGACGAAATATCGAAGTCTAATGGATAAGCATTGGTGCGGAACCCATAGGAATGTAAACAAAATTTATACTTATTGTTAAAATCTCTATAAAATATCTAATATTTTGATGTGCACATGTCTAATGATCATTTTTGACCGCCAAATGGCATTTTTATTTTACTTTTTTTCACTAGATCTCCAAAACCGCTAGACCTGCCTTCATGAAAACTTGAACAGTTGTTCACCTTTCTAATACAAGTAAATTGTTTTTGAATTTTTAAAATCGGACGCTCCGTTCTCTTAAAAACCGTGTCACCGTTTGGCACTTTTTGCCCCGTATCTTCGGAACGGCTAGACTTGCCCCCGCCAAAAACTAATCAGCACGTCTCCTTATCAGTACGAATCGAATGTTTTTTGAATTATTTAAATCGGTTGATCGGTGTTCCCGAAATCGTTGACAAAAATTTGTATCCGCACACACACACACGCACACACACATACATACATCCATTTTTTCTAATGTATGCCAAAATATTCAGAAACCTTTGAAACGTAAAAATATATAAAAAATTTCATTTTCGATTTTTTTGCGATTACTAAAACTCCCTACGGGAAGTTAACAAAATCTTTTTTATTATTGAAATTTCTATAAAATATCTGATAATTCGATGCGCATATATCAAATGATCATTTTTCACCGCCATTTTTTTTTAATTTTTTTTAATGGATCTCCGAAACCGCTGGACCTGTCTTCCCAAAAATTCAACTATTTCTTCATTCTTTCAATACTACTAAAATGTTTTTTGCATCACTCAAATCGAACGCTCCGATGACTCAAAAACTGAATTGACATTTTAGGTACTTGTTGCTCCATATGTTCAAAACCCCCTGTACTGGAAAGCTGTACCTCCTCTGCCAGAAACTAATCAGCACATCTCTATATCAATATGGATCAAATGCTTTTTGAATCATTCAAAATGGTTGATCAGTGCTCACGAAATGGTGGGCAAAAATTTATATCCAAATATACTACATATATACATACATACTATAAACACACACATAAATTTATTTTTTATAAGGTATGCCAAAATATTCAGGCAACCCTATAACGTAAAGATATGCAAAAATTGTCATTTTCGTTTTTTTTGCTATTATAATAGCAATATAATAGTATACTATACTCACCCTTTGGGAAGTGAAAAATGGATTAAAAGTAATAGTATTTTTAACATTCCTATAAAACACTAACAATAGGTAAGTACGAGTGATAAGTAGACCTCGTGTACCTAAAGGCAAGCTGCTGGAGCTTCTTTTTTATGAATGATAAAATTTGCATGCCAGCTCTAAGCTAAAAATCGAACATTTTTAAGTTCTTGAAAAAAAATCGAATATTCCAATTATCAAGATGCTTGTTCTGCATAAATTTTATGATTAATTATCAAAAAAGTTGTTTTGTAAATTTATTTTCTAAGCCTTACCCAAAAGTTTTGGGCCAAAACTATATGGGATTTGTGCTTTGTCAATATACATCGAGTACCTATATTCAAACCATTCAAATCGATTTATACATTACAGTAAATTTGTAAAGATCCAAGCATACACATTTTTACACATGTAATGACAGTATGCACATCTAAATTTTAATTCTTCTAAATGAACAAAGTTTTTTGAAAATAAGCGAATTTGTTAGGTTACTCGGTTACTCTATATAATTCTAATAAAATGATATAATTAAAAGTCACGCCAAACTATTGAGTGTATATATATATATATATATATATATATATATATAAATGCGTGTGTATGTGTATGTGTGTCTGGATCTATAGGAAAAATCAATAATAAATACAAATTCATCAATAGTTGTATATTTCACCTAATGAATAAATTAAAAAAATCATTTTTATTATTATAAGTTTTATTGAAAAATAATGCATAATTCATGTGATGACTAGAACGAAAGACAACCTTGTTTCTTCACCCACAACATAGTTATATATTCAATGGCAAATATGCAATAATTTTATCGCAAACCAACATGTACCAAGGAAAATGGTTACTATATGTTTTTACACGAAAATTGTTACAACTTTTTCATCAAAAATGCTTTCACCTATGTATAGTAAGCAATATTTTATTGCTATTGAAAATCATACTAATATTTTCAATTAAAAAAATGAGTGAACACAACTTAAAAATATGTCTATTACAATATCACAAATGTGCATTATCTTATCTGCGGCAGACTATTTACACTTGTTGAGACAATACAACATTGAGTTATTAAAATGTTAGAAATTTCAAATGTCGAATTATAATATTATAAAAGAGGATATTGTTGATTGTCGCCAATTATACAATGTACGATACAATTAAATTAATGACATATTCAGTAGAGATAACGTGAAACATTTATTACGTGTATGTAATTTTATTGCACAAAAGCTCAGTGGAGAAGCTTTTTCTTCTATTATTTTTCAATTCTTAATAAAAACGCTATATATTCTAAATAAATATTTCATATTAGTTTAAGCAATTATGGCGTAAATCTGCTCTTTTTGACCACAAAGTGCCAATTTAATGTCACAATTGAAATAAAACTTGTAACAGATTCAAATAACCTTTTTTTTGTTCAGCTGTCACTAAGAATACTTCAAACAGGACAGTCTGAATCACAAATCATACTGCTCTTGATAAAATGTTGAATTATACATGTTTTATGTTTATTTTTAGTAATATTATTTTCGCACGTGAAATGCATTTAGCGTTTTATACGTTTTATTTTGACTGCAATACTGTCGCGAATTGATTTATTCTCAGTTAGATCAATCTCAAATTCAAGAACGTGTCATTGGTTCAGGTCAATATTTACAGTAATATAAAATTTCTGATTTGTAGTTTGCGAAGTTGTGAACTCGTGTAAATTATTCATAATCAAAATTGAATTGCATTATTATTAATAGATGTGAAAATGAAAATATTTAGATACAGTTATATGATACAATGATCAATAAATTGTATTTAAATTTTAAATTATATACATGTGAACCAACTGATGAACTCAATATTGACTTTACAATAATTAAAACTGCATAAATAAATACATATATCTGAATATAAATTAATAATTCATTGGCAATCAATAAGCTTCACATTTTTTAACGATAAGAGCTTTAAATTATGGAAAATGAACCAAGAACTAAAAAATCTATAGTTATGTATTTACAAGAAAAAAGGGTTAAACTTGGACTAATGAGACTATAAAAATAAACATACATAGAGATATCTATCTATAAGTAACACAAGTAGCTATAAGTACAGTACACATATATATTCTATTCTTATAATTAGAAAATATTAAAAATAAGTTAAAAATGAATATTTAGAAAACTTAAAAATTATAAATTATAAATTTACTCTGAAGGTTTTGGTATTTAAAAATATTTACGCAATTGCTTTAAGGCAAATTGCTGGATCTTCCCGAACCAAAAACTAATTAAAAAAAACTTTGATTTTTGAGAAACTTTGAACTTTACAAAAACTGAAATAGCATTTTTGGCACTTTTTGCCTCGTATCTCCCAAACGGCTAGACATGTCTTTGCCAAAAACTAATCAGCATGTCTGCTTATCAGTAGAAACGAATGTTTTTTTTATTTATTCAAATCTGTTGATCCGCGTTCGCGAAATCGTCGACGAAAATTTGTATCCGCACACACCCACAGAAACGCATACATCTATTTTGTAAGGTATGCCAAAATGTTCAGAAACCTCTGAAACGCAAAGATACATAAAAATTTTCGATTTTTTTGCGATTACTATGACTTACCCTACAGGAAGTTAAAAATATTACGTCGTGAAATAATGTGAAAAACTTTGTGATATGGATATAGATTACATCCATGAATCGATTAAAAAATAAGCGAAGTTGCTTCATTCGTTTCATACTTTAAATGAAGTACTTAATTTGTTTCATACTTTTTTGCGCATCATGCAGATATTATATGAGCTGAATAAAACGTATTCAATCAATTATATCAAAAAGTATGTAATAATTCTGAATGTTGAATAAATTATTTCCACACGAAATAAATATACAATATTTTACTTAAGGGGTATTCTAGTGTAGAAATTCAAAAAAATCGATTTTTTTTTATTTCATATTTTCAAAGTTTAACTATCTAAGAATATGGGTACGAGAAGGTTTTCGAAAATTTGAATCATTTTTGAAGATATAGGCATTTTACTGACTCGGTCTTCATACTAGTTTGGCTTAAAGCAAAACATTAAATGCGTTTTTCTCAGAACAGACTTTTTCAGTACTACTGACACGATTTCTCGAGTTTTAGTTGACCGATTCACCTGAAATGTTCAGAGAGTCTTGTTTATGGACCTATCTATAGCCCGAACTAGGATTATCCCCAAATTCCAATTTTTACAATTTTTAAAAAATTCGAGAAACTCAAAAAAACAGTTAAAAAAACACTTTTTTTTCAAACAGTCACCAATTTGTGAAAATTTTTTTTCTTTACTCATCGCTAGTTCGGGCGATTGCGACATCATTGATTAATAATCTTTTCATTTTTTGCATTTCCGATGGCTAGGAGGACTGAAATCATGTCAAGACTGAGGTGCCAATTTTTTGAGACCACCCAATTCATCAGCTGCCAGTTTTTACAATTTTCAACTTTTTATTCTTTTAATTTTTGTTTTGTATTTTAATAATATTAATGAACAAGTGGTAAAAAAATGGATGATAAAAACATTCATTGCTTTCTTTTACGACACTTTAAAAATGACCTAAAATTCATCGTTCTACACTAGAACACCCCCTTAAATGCTTTTGAAAACCGAGGAGTTCGTTGTACATAGGATTCTGAAAACTGATGTAATAAGTAAGTACTTCCCAGTGAAGTAGCATGAAAACTTTGATGACCTGTTATGGTCGATTTGTGAATTTTACTAATAAAACGGCTCACGAGTTTTCTAATCTGTTTCGATAAGTAAGGCCTTATCAGTTATTGTGTTGATTTTTAACAGTGGCAGCGCTATAATTTTCGTTTTGATAACCAGTTAGTAAACGCGGATAGGCTAACAATGTAAAAATTGAGAAAGCTGATATCATTTGACAAAATCATATTCACAATGTTCCAAATATAAGAACTTGACACTGCCAGCTGACAAAATTATGTGTTCGCAAAATGAATCATTACTTACACATCGCAAATAATACACAAACAACTTCGTGGTTTCGTATCCAACAAATTAGTGGCAAAAGTAGGTTTGTATTATTACTACTAATGTATCTAAAGTAAATTGGGAACATAATGTATTGCAAACAAATGTAAGTTGAATAAAATTAATAAACATAATAAAATTTATGATTCAAATGAGAAGTAGGTACAAATCTTTAGAAAGGAAGAAATAGTATGCTCAAAATTAAATATTGATCAGAAAATTTTTAAATTATTTCGATGATGAGTTAGAAAATTTTGGAAGTTATTCTTCTGTTGAAATTTCAACAAACTAAAAATTTCTGAAAACTTTGTATATTTTTTAAATATGCTTTCGACCTCATATAACATTATTTTAAACAAATAATATTACGGATATTGTTTTCTTATTGTTTTTAATTTATAAGCAAGCAAAATTAGCACAAAACTATAAATTTTAGACTTCTACTCTATAGTATGATGTAATAAGCGTATGAATAGTGGGTTTGCAACTAAATACCGAATACCAAATATTTGCTAAAAAGTTAAGAATCCTAATCAAAATTTGAAAAAGAAAATTAATAACTAGTTTTTCTGCACTTTTACGAAGTACTTTGGGACGTGAATTGTCCCAGCTTCAGAAAAAAGGTTGAAAATAACTTGATCATCTTCATCAAAAACAAAAATTGAAATTTCAATTTTGTCATAATGTAATACATTACTAGTTCTTAATAAAAGAGATGAAATTATAGATAAGGATGAATTCTTAATTGTATATATGCAAACACTCAAGCGTAATCATTGATTGACTCCTTTTTAAAAAAAATCATGTAACAGTAACATATTGTTCGATAAATATTCAGACAGGCGTTCATTTATAGTCTCGGGCTCGCCCGTAGGTAAGCGGTTAAGAGCGACGGGGCTTGTTTCAGAGGTCCCGGGTTCGATACCCTCTTCGAGCAGCCTGTTGTCAGGCAGCAGTGACAACGATTTTCACATGGAAATATAGATAGCAATATGTTTCCAAGTGTAAATAGCCCATGCCCGGCATTGCTGCACCAATAAAAAGTCAGCATTATTAGATTAATTCTAATAACAAAAATCATCAAATATGGATGGATTAACCATTGGGTTACTATCTAAAAATACGAAGTAAGAAGTTTCAGCCCAACAGCTCATAAGACGTAAGGTTCTGATTGATGTTAAAAATAAAAAAAAAATATAATCTCAAAAGTCGATAAAGTTTAATTTATTATAAATACAATAAAGAATTCATCTCTTGTCATATGTTATCTAAACATAACTTCCCATCATAAGCTTTTTATCGCGTAAGACAGAAACAATAAATGCTAATCGGTGTTACGCCTTTCATTTTAACTTTTCGAATAGTATTATACTATGTAATTAACTGTTCATGGTGTAATCAATAATAACCATAGTCTGATAATAGAGTACCTAATACATGAGTCTATTTTATATTCAAAATAAATCATATATACTAATTATAAGGTGACAATACGTCTCGTATATTGACTTAGCTTCTCGGATTTTTTCAGGAGAAAAACTTGTCCTGGTCTCAGGACTTTCACCGCGGATTTCCCCGAATTTTTGAAAAAGTGTTTGTTATCAATAAGCAACTTTATATCCCTTATATAAAATAAATTAATTTAAATTAACAATAAATAAATATCAAGTGTACAATTTGTCATGATAAAGTGCACAAAGCACGTTTCAATTGCAGCAATATTCGTGAAAAAAGTGCATATGAAAGGTTAATTTATATATATATATATATATATATATATATATATATATATATTATATCTTCACCGTTCTTTGCCTCGGGAATTTTTTCTAGATATCGTAAATTCCTGGTGCGAAGTTCTGTTACGGCATCGAGCATTCGTGCGATACACATCGGTAAATAAATTTACATAATCTGATAAGAGCGAGTGAGTCAGTAAGTGAACAATGGAATCTGGCCAGTACGGCCAGGAAAGTGACGACGATGACAGTGGTCATCATGATTTTGAGGATTGTGAATTGAATCCAGTTGATAACAGAATTACGTCAATAGAAGAGTTTGAATACGAAATGGATGACATTAGTGATTATGAAATAAATGATTTGGATAATAATATTAATGAAACAAAAGTTAGTGAAATTAATTTAGTTAAAAATTGTGAATATAAAAAAGGTAATAAGAAAAGTATTAAAAAGGGAGTAATAGATTTTAGAAAGAAAAGAAGATTGTTAAGTAATAAAATATTTGATAAGAATCGCGAAAAGTTAAGTGTGATAAGGAAAAAAGGTGACATTAAAGTACAAGTTAACAAAACACGTTTAGAGAAAACTAATAATGATGGAATTAATGAAAACGATGTAAATATCGATTGGGCAAGTGAAGTAAATGAAGAAATGGATATTAATTTAAATAAAAAAACCTATGAAGAGGAGTTTTTCTATTATGATGAAAGGAACGAAGGTCCATTTGTTATATATGCAGAATCAAAAGATAAAAATTTGGGTAGACTACATCCAATGGCGTTAGGAAGAATTTTACATACAAAAGTGTCAAGTGTTAGTAATAAGATAAGTAATGTTGCAGCTATAGGTATAAATAAAATAAAAATATGTTTTAATGATTGGAAGAGTGCTAATACAGTGGTAAAACAGAAATTACTGGACGAGTATAATATTAAAACTTATATTCCGAAGCATAAAACTACGAGAATAGGTATTATATTTAATGTAGACCCAGAGATTGAAGAAGATGAAATCATGAGTTGCATTAAAACGGATGTTGAAATTATTAAAGTGAAGTGTATTAAAAATAAAAAGGCATATAATAGCAGCTATAAAACACAAAGAGTGAAGATTTGGTTCAGGGGCAGTTATCTTCCAGAAAATGTATTTATTCATTCAGTAGCTTGCGAGGTTCAACCTTTTATTGAAAATGTTATACAGTGCCACAAATGCTGGAGGTTCGGCCATATTCGTCTTCAGTGCCAGGGCAGGCAAAGATGTAGAAAATGTTCGGATGAACATGATGTAAAAGAATGTGTGAGCCAAATAGAAATATGTGCTTTATGCCGAAATAATCATCAAGCGAATGATAGAAATTGTCAAACGTATTTATATAATAAAAAATTAAAGGAGTTGAAAGCATATCAGAATATTTCTATAAGTGAAGCTAAGCAAATATTGCGTAAGAGAACATATGCAGATATAGTACAGACCAAATTTTATAACAGAGATTATCAAAATGTATTTCCTTCATTAATTAAACAATCAGATAATCAATTAAAAAGATTTAATAATAACAAGTTTGAAATGTTAAATCATATTAAAGAAAAAGAAGTAGAAATTAATGAAGAAAATATATTGAAAATTAGAAAACCTAAGCACACGACATTAAGATTTGAAGGAAGACAAAAAAGAATAAATGCAGAAGAATACAAGGAAAGGAGAAAGGAAGTAACGAAATACAATAGTGAAGAAAATAACCCAAATAAAAATGAAGATGAAAAAGAAAAAAAAAGGAAGATGAAGCAACAATTCAAAGAAATTTTTAACAAAATAAGGCACAGATTAAGTTATAAAACAGAGATAAACACAGAGAATATATGGACAGCCCTGGAAGAAGAAATAGAATCATTGTGTACTGAAAAAGCAGTGATGGAAACTAATAAAATAGGCAATGTTATTGAAGATACAGGTACGGAATAATAGTTTAAAATATAATAAATTCAACAACAAAACAATTATGGCAAGTAGAGTTATTATGGAAAAAAATAAAACTAATATTTTAAATATGAAAAAATTTAAAAATAAAAATATTAAAATTATGCAATGGAATGCAAGATCTTTACCGTCAAATAGAGAAAGTTTAGAGAATTTTATTTATGAAGAAAACATTGATGTTATTTTGATATCTGAGACTTGGTTTAAAATAACTCAGGAATACAAGTTTAAAAATTTTATTTTAATTAGAGAAGACAGATTAGATGGAAAAGGAGGAACTGCTATATTGATTAATAAAAATATGAAGTTTAAAGAATATAAAATCAATAGGGAATACATTAATATGGATTTGTGTCAAATGTGTGCTGCAGAAATATTATTAGGAAGTAAGAAAATAGTATGTGTATCATTATATGTTTCACCAAAGGCTAATATTTCAGAAGGGCAATGGAATAGTTTACTGAATGGAATTAAAAAACCCTGTATAATTGGAGGAGATTTTAATGTCCATAGTCAAGCTTGGGGTTGTGACTATGAAGATACAAAAGGACGTAGACTACTGGAAGCGATAGAGGAGAACCAACTTTATATATTAAACGATAATAATAAAGTAATTAGTAATAGAATATGTAAATCAATAGTTGATATTACTATCTGCTCTTCAGACATAGCACATAAAATAGTATGGGATATGTATAATGATGATCTAGGCTCAGATCATTATCCAATAATAATGGAATTAAATGAAAAAAAGATCTTTGATGAAACTACATCTAATAGAAAATGGAGGTGTAGTAAGGCTAATTGGGAGCAATATAGAAAAGAAATTGAAGAGAAAATTGAAACAATTAAGATTTCAAAAAAAGAAATAAATTATGACACTTTTGTGGATATTGTTAATGAAGCAGCAATGAAGAGTATCCCAAAAACTGAAGGAATAGTAAAAAAAAGGATAATAAAACAAATTTGGTGGGATGAAGAATGTAACACCTTAATTAAAAAAAGGAGAGAAGCAGAAAAAAAATATAGGAAAAATATGAACTTAGAAAACTATTTACAATGTAATCTTGTTAAAAATGAGGTAAGAGCAAAGTTAAAGCAAAAGAAAAAAGAAAGCTGGGATAACTACATTAAAACTCTGAACCCAAACACACCAACCAAGCAAATATATAGTATGATTAAAAGATTGAAAAATATTGGAGAAGATACTGAAAAAGAAAATAAAAGATGCGACAACAATTGGATAGATATGTTATTGAATAAAATAGCCCCAATGGGAGTAAAGGATAGTTGTATGAGATTGCAATACTTGAAAGATAAAAACTATATCAAAGAAGTCATGAAACCGTTTAATATATGGGAGATGGACGTCGCAATGAATAGGAGAAAAGACACTGCACCAGGAATAGATAATATTCATTACGTTATGTTATCTGAATTACCAAATATAGGTAAGGAAGTGCTATTAAAATTAATCAATAAGTACTGGTTGGATACACAAATAGTTAGAGACTGGAATAAATATAATATAATTCTCTTTAAAAAGACAAATGGAAATGCAGATAATACAGATAATTACAGACCTATATCACTAGCATCGTGTGTTGCTAAAACCAAAGATTTAATGATAAAGAGAAGATTGGAGTGGTTTGTAGAGAAAAATAAAATATTATCTAAAAGTCAATACGGATTCAGAAGAGGGCTGAGTACGAAGGATAATTTATGTAAATTAATGGTTGATATTAATTTGGCATTTTCAAGAAATAATTATGTGGTGGCACTCTTTTGCGATATTAAAGGGGCATATGATAATGTCGTCCCAAGTATAATGTTCCAAGAATTAATTAAAATAGGATTACCATTCCGATTGGTGTCAGCCTTAACATTTAATATATATGAAAGGAATATAATAGTTAAGAAAGATAACAAAATAATTGGTGAAAGAGTAGTGAATAAAGGACTACCACAAGGAGGTATACTTAGCCCATTATTGTATGCTATATATGTAAGAGATATAGATAATATTTGGGTAAGAGGTACGAATATTATACAATATGCAGATGACATACTCATTTATGTAGAACAAAGGGATTTAAATCTAGCGTTTAATATTATGAAGGAAAATATTAAAAAACTTCATGGATGGTTGAGGGATAAAGGCTTGGAACTGTCGGATGAGAAAAGCTCGATAGGGGTATTCACAAGACATAGGTTGAATGATTTACCAACTCATATTAGTACGGAAGAGCATTCAATAGCGGTTAAAAATAGTAATAAATTTTTAGGAGTCAAGTTGGATCGAAAATTGAAATTTAAAGAATGTATACAAGATATTAAAAAGAAAATAGAAAAAAGGATAAACCTATTAAGAGTGGTGAACAAAACATGGTGGGGTGCTCATCCACAAACGAGTTTAGAGCTATATAAAACTTTGATTAGACCAATTTTAGATTATGGTAGCATTGCTTATCACAGTAGTCCACATGTAAAGGTGTTGGATAAAGTACAATATAGATGTATCAGAATATGTATTGGCGCAATGAAATCCACGCCAATAAATGCAATGTTAGTTGAAAGTGGAGAATTACCTCTAAAACTAAGATGGAAATATTTAATCCATAAATATATTTATAAGAAGATATTAAGAAGAGAGCCAAATATTATTAGTGGATTAGAAGAATTGGAAAAATTAATGGAGAATAATAAATTTTGGGATAATAAGCAAAATATTATGGTAGACAGTTTGAATTTCATGAAGAAAACTAATGTTTATAAGATATATGAAAACAACGTTAATCTTAAAAAATTATGGTTTGATGAAGGTAAACAATTTTTTGTCAATATTAATAATGAAGAGACAAATATTATAAACAGTAGAGGATATGAGGAAATCTACACAGATGGCTCTAAAGTAAATAATGAAGTAGGGTGTGCCATGATCCATGAGAAGAAAGAATTTCAAAAATTGATAAAACTACCAGATTTTGTTTCAGTATATACTGCGGAATTAGTAGCTATAGGAGAAGCGGTAAAATATATTAAAAACTTTAACATAAGAAGAGCAATTGTATATACCGATTGTAAAAGTTGTGTAGAAAAATTAATAAGCATAAACAAAAAAAATCTTTTTGAGGAAGCAATTTATACAGAAATTCGAAGCGAGTTAGAAAATATAAAATTGATAGGAAATGAGATAAAAATTACGTGGATCAGAGGACATAATGGAATAGAGGGAAATGAAAAGGTGGATAAATTAGCAAAATTAGCAACGAAACAAGGAGAAAAAATGGACATTATGCTGAAAAGTGATGTGGAAAACATAAGTAAAAGAAATGTGGAAGAGGAATGGCAAAAAATTTGGGATGACACGGTAAAGGGAAAAACATATAAGACTATAGAGAATAAAATTAGAAAAAAAACTTGGTTTAAAAGTCTTAAAAATGAAGATAGAAAATTTGTAACTACGTTAAGTAGAATCAGATTAAACCATGGCAATTTTCCAAGTCACTTATATAAAATAGGTATTAGGTCTTCAGCTATCTGTGAATGTGGAGAAGAAGACGGAAATATAGAACATATTATTATGAAATGTAGCAGGTATATAAAACAACGAGAAGAAATGCTGGACAAATATTATGACGACAAAAGTATAATAAAACCAATTGCTTGGATTTGCATAATAAGAAATGAAAGAAATTATAAAATATTATATGAATTTATTGTAAAATCTAAATTAGTTATATAATTTTAATTTAGTAATAAGATGTTATGTATTTATTCTTAATGTATATTCATTATGTTTGTATATGACCAAATGTTATATAACGAAGTCAAATATAAAAAAAAAAAAAAAAAAAAAAAGTTCTGTTACCAAAAATATATTTATAGGCCGTCTACGACAAACAATAGAATATTTGTCAGAGTTTTAAAAATATTTTTGGCGTCGTGCTGTTGATCTTGACAATTAATACGGGGACTATTAAGTTGACTGACATATGAAATTGTAATTAATATAATTTTTTTTGACAAATAAATACAAGTAAGAAGATATTTATTAAATGTATAGAAAGTAGTTATGATGTAGCTATTATTTCGTAAAATCCTCTTAAAATTAGAAATAAGACATTGAACCTGTTTGCCCCCTGGCCGTCCCATCTTAGCAACTGTGGGGTAAAAAAGACCAGGTGCCAAATTTTTTGATAACAGCAAAAAACACATTTCTGCAATGATAAATTAGCTGGCAGTTTTACATTGTCAGATAGTTGTTTGTTTGATATGTGTTATTTGTTGTTACATAATTGGTTTGGTCACAATATAATTGCTCAAAGTCAATTTGGATCTTTGTGCCCCGCCCTACCCTAATTCTTATAAATGATCAATTTGAAAGTATTATTTGCTAGCAGAATTTGCTTCGACAATAAATTTTATCCTGACTATGACCATCATTCGGTTTAAGTTGCGTATATATCAAGAGGCATCTTTCGACAGCTCTACATGATGTTTACATGCAAGAACCCGCTGTACACCTACGCTTGTCTAGAAATAACGCAGATTTAGCAATATTCCAACAAACTATAGAACAACGACCTGGTAAGCGACCAGTATTTGTGAATGAATATTTTGGCAAAAACGCTTTTTCAACTTTGCTTTCTTTATTTTTATTCGAAATATACAAAAATAGTTATAGAAAACGTTATTGAAACCTACAAATCAACTATTTGAATTCGCGTAATCATTATATTTTGTAAGATCTTAATTAACTACCCGCACTGTGTGCTCTGCTACATTGTTTGAAGATTGCAAGGATAGAATAACAAAATAGTTTCAAACGAATTGAGAACTGCTCGAACTTTCAACTATTACACTTTCGAATACAATATTTACACTAAAAAACGAAAACAAAGATACAGTTTGTACTAAAGAATCCGGCAGAAATAGTGTATGGAATTCCGACTACCATCGTTTTTGTATGGATGGGGGTAGAAAAATGTATTGGAGCTCTATAGGTGCACTAATTAATAAAGTTTCACTACACTATTTACACTATTATTCTCAAAAACGTGTCAATGTCAGGTAATTCTTCGATGGTGTCTGAATTTTTGAGTGTAGACATTACTTCTATGAAAAGAATGATACTGCTGTAACAGTTGGATCCGCTCGTTATGTTCTCAGAAATTCGAGCAACCTAAATTGGAGCAACCCAATGGTGGGATATGGTTTCAATAGGATGAGCCATTTTTCACAGATTACAGTCAGTGACATAACATGACCAGCGCTCTCGCCCCATATAACTCTATATGATTCCGTTCTATGGGTTATCACATAAAAATTGTACAGTAACTGTCCTCAAACCATCCATACCTTAAAAAAGTAATTAGAGCAAAAATGGCAAAGATACCGCCTGAAATAACAACAGGTGATTCAACACACTCACCTCAACATACAGGTGAACAACAGATCACCAAACCCTCTGTATCGCAAACAAGGGACACTATTTGTAAAATGTTATTTTTCACAAATAAACTTTAATATATTGTAAATGTGTTAGCAACACACAAACTTTTGGTTAATGTTGTCATTTAATATTTAAAATTATTAGCACAAAATTATTATCCATTATTTCTGCCGAACCTATTATTTGACTTGTTTAATTAAATTCATTAAATCTTAAAAATATCGAAAGTTATATTGTTAATATAATTGAAGTAAATTTTCAAAAACTAATTGGAATAACCAAAAAACGTTAAATATAAAAATGATTGTTGTATAAAATCTAATCAATTCATCTATTCGTGAAAAGTTCTATATTGTGAGAAAACTCGAAACAAACTTAGCTTGAAGAAAAGATTAGAGTCAATTGTTATAAGCATTATTCTAACCTGATACCTATAAAAATTCATTTCTAAAAGCTAATTCTTGATAAATTCCCTTGCATAAAATATATAATTCCCTTATATAAAATTAGATTACGGGTCCGTTTAGTTAGAATTTATTATAAATATTATTTTTTATTTATAACTTGATAGTTAAAATTCAAATATACTAGTAAAACTAACAAAACCTAGAAAAATTCAAGAAATCAAGTTACTACTAACTACTTCGATAGACAAATTAATTCATATAGGAATTTATATAACTTTATAACTAGAACTCCAAAAAAGTAATCAAAAATATTAAGCTTAAATTTTTTTTTGTGTATATATATATAGTGAAGTTTAATATCAAGTCTAATTTAGTTACGTCAATGATAATTAAACGAAAATCAAATATGGATATAATAAAGACATTGACGCTTGTTATTTTCTCGTAGCCGCTGATAGTACACCGAAACATATTTGCTCTAAATTTCATCATCATTCAGATTAAAAATTTTGCGAAGGTCTATCGTACATCATATGATCACAATTCATACAGTAAAATAGCAGAATCATGACTTATCTTTATAAGTATTTCGCACATCAAAATTAATGAGCTCATTTCGGCAAGATATAAAACACATTCACAAACAAATATAAATTTATATAATAAATTTATCTTCTGTATTTGTTTTCATTGAATATAATGATATTTAGAAGCTATAAATATATCCCAATTTATTTCAAAATGGAAATATCATAATTGACATAGACAAGAAAGACAGAAGTCTATTAAAGACATTCAATTGTAATACGCTTCATTGAATACATTGAAGAATAGCATTCAATTTACTGCACCTGAATAATCAGGTGGGATATCAGATTGCATTAATGAAATAACAAGCTTTATATTTTATAAAAAGAAAATAATTATGAGAATTATTTTTGAAAAGATAATTATTGAAAGCAAGCACCTAGCATTATGTTTGACTCATTTATATCATTGACGGAATGTGTAAATAAAATGATAGTTCCCATTTTATGATCAAAACTAAATTTTATGTGTGTATAAGCTAGTTTGTTTGAAATGCCAAAACAAAAAACATCATTGTTTTTAAACATTGTTTTTAATTAGTGTTAGTAATTTAATTAGAGCATAATTTTTTTTAAGACAAGCAAATAACAAAATTATTTTTTATACTGACAAAAAGGTCATTTTTATAGTGATTTTCGTTTATATATATGATGAAAGTTTTGTCGACGTTGATACATATTTGTAATATTTTTGCAGCCTAACCGTCGAATTAAAAAAAAGATTAAATAACAAAATTATTTATTCCATTAAACGTTTCGACACTTGATGTGTGTCATCATTCAGTAATCTAAAAAACATTTAACATAAATACACAGATGATGATAAATATGAATATATAAAAGGAGGAAATTATACATACCAAACCAGGAAAAACAGGAAACATTAATTATGATGTAAAATTGATTGTGCACTAAATTTGTGTAAAATAATAAAATACTATTAATTAACAAACGAAAAATAGAAGGAGCACATATTGCCCTTCTATATTTAATGTTATTGGTAGCCTAGCGTTGTGTGCACTGTTCAAGGTTAAAAGTACAGCGCAGTGTAGGCAACGCACGTGTATGAGAGTGGGAGAAAGTTGCGAGAACGAAAGGGTAAAGAAAAACAGAGAAGAAATATAACGAATGAAAGATTCTAAAACTGTATTGAATTACTTTTCATGAAATTAATGATATCATAATTTTGTTATTTAATCTTTTTTTTAATTCGACGGTTGGGCTGCAAAAATATTACAAATATATATCTGTTCAAAAAGTTTTCGTAATTTTCGTTTTTTCAAAAAAATATTTATTTATTCGTCTACATTAATGTGGTCCCCTTCAAAGTAGTCCCCCCCAGATATAATACACTTATGCCAGCGTTTTTTCCAATTTTCGAAGCACCCTTGATATTCACTTTTTGATATGTCCTTGAGCACTCTCAGCGATTTTCTTCAATCGAGGAAAACCGCCGTCCTTTCATGGGTCTCTTCAACTTTGGGAATAGGAAAAAGTCACACGGAGCCATATCTGGTGAATTTTTGCACTTTGCAACACTTTATTTCATTTTTTACGCAAAATTTAATACAAATTCTTTGACTTTTCAATTCTTCCATTGTAAAAATCGCCGAGCTCAGAAAAACACGTCGAACCTTAGCGACTACCACAGACAAAGTAAACAGTGAATATAGCTGAAAATTTCATCATACTTTAGGGGCATGTATACCAACACAATAAAAAAAAAATTTTGACAATCAGACACTCCAGACCCGCGAAATTTAATTATTAGTAATTCCGGGTACTTTTTGAACAGACCATGTATATATATATATATATATATATATATATATATATATATATATATATATATATATATATATCAAGGACATTGAGACCAAATATTAAGAAATCCGAAAGACCTATTCATATCAATTCATCTAAAATAATCCTTTATAAACGAAAAGAAAAATTTAGAAACAAATAAAATTAATAAACAAAATTAAGTTAAAAATAACGTCCTCTTATACAATATAATTTGATGATCATTTTTTATGACCAGGTCATTTAGTCTCATATCACATTGATAAATAGATTACTACTTAATTTTATTACATTGTTACTTAACATTTAACCATTTATTATATATTATTCAATTTTATATGCTAATTCGTTTCGATGTTCTACATCATATTGGCTTTTGCATACTTTTTTTAATTTTATATACTTTTTATGTTCTACTCTATTAAATGTTACATAAACTGAATTATAACATTAATTACTATTATACTATTTTATACTTCTAATTTTTTAAACTTCCGGTGCACGTAAAAGCTTCAAATAAAAACCAGGTGAATTGTCAGGTGGAAAAGAATAACGACAAGAAAACTGCATTTACATATTCCTAAAGGTTGTCGAATAGATCGAAAAAAACTGAAAACATAGCATATCATCACGCTTTTTATTCCGGTTTTTGTCGGAAAATTTGAGATGCTGTTATTTACAGAGTAAATACTTTATACTTCTTTGCTTGTTACAATTCTTACTTCATAATAAACTTTAAGCGATAGCCGTTCGTTTGATATTACTTCTGTAGTAATTAAACGTGTTAAAAGTAAATCAATCGGATATACGGATACTAATGAACGTTCGTTTCAAAGGTCATCGCACGGTCATAAAAGACGTTTTGAGTAGGTATTCTAGTATTTTTGTGTCAGAATGCTATGCCAGTTATTTCGCAACCGATCTGTTTTCATGATACAAGACCTTGATAAAGCTCAGTGACAAATTCTAACTCAATCAAAGTAGTTTCACATAACGATAAGTGAAATTGATAAGGTCTGCGGCTCTATCGATATCGACATCGACAGCACACAAAAACAAGAATAGAAACTGACTTAGCACTCAAACAATACTTATTATAGAATTATCTATAACTGTAAAAAGAAATATAACCAATTAAACTTGGATTATTGAATTTTCAGTCGTTATAAAACTTGACGGCGAAAGTAGAAAAGTACATGATGTTTCTATTAGTTTACATGGCTCTATTAGTTTTGCGAATTATATATATATATCTAAATAATACATGAGGAATCAAATTTTAGTGATATGCTTCTCGTAATATTTCGATGCAATCAGAAAATAAAAATAATTAAAAAATGTAAAAAATGGTATATTCGTATCTAACTATCTGATGGTATTATACTCTTATATAAAATATTTTTTTAGATGAATTATGTAAGTGAATTCGACTTAATCTCATCAGGAAAAGGCAACTATTGTATTTTTTCTAAAACTTTAAATAATGTTTTTACATGTAGTATAGTTATTTTAAAAATGCATATATTGATTTAAGTGATTTAAAGAATATATTTTATGAAACGTTCTACCTCTTCCAATCATCGCCTATGTTTAATTGTGAGATATGTATGATTTTCAAAGATATGTACATACAAATAATTTTTTTCAGGTGCAATTTAATTAAGAATGATTAAGAATGAGATCAGAAACGATTAGTCTAAACTGGTCCAAATTGATGTTATTATTGAATAATTGGTTATGTATTTCGAAAATTGGCATCTCCGAAACACATTTAAATTAACTGTAATTATATTAATTATAGTGCACAGACACTATTATTGTCATTTATTATTATTATTTCAAATTTTAATTAATTTAAATAATTCAACCAATGCATGAACTTTATCGTGAATTTGTGAACTTCAAATTTTGACTTATCATATCACTAAAGCAACCTTTGACACAAATCTTGACTATCGTATTTTTTCAAACAATGATGAATTTTTAATATCAAACGACTTGACTTAAAATCAAATTATAACCGATACCGTGATTTTTAGTAGGTATGTGCTATGGAACCATGATATCTATCAACATAAAAACTTTCATCGAATATTGTATTACAACTGTTAATTACAAGAAAACTGCCCGTTCGATCTTTATCAAAAACTAATCAGTATCATTCTGAACCAAAATCTTTTGAATTTGTATAATCTATGCAAGATTTTTATGCTAAAACGTAGATAAAAAAACTTTTAAACGTGGCTTGGCTGCTCGTCGTGCGAAACTGACAAACGCTACTCCTTACCGCGTTAACGTAGACAAAAACGTCGAATGGCTCTAAATTTTTGGAAATCGGTCAAGACGTTTTTGAGAAAACTTCGACGAAAGATCAAAAATCGGCCCCCACACATACTGATTTCTAAATTTAATTTCATTTGATTCAGAATGGCTTGAAACGTCGAGAAAACATAAAATCAGCAAATCGTTTTTTTCTTTTGGCGATAACAAACTTCTTCTTCGAGAAGTTAATCATGTGATGAATCACGACCCCTCGCCCTCCCAATTTTTTTTTTTCATGTAAAAAATGTTTTAAAATGTCAAATGTTAAAAATGCATAAAAAATTAATAAAAAAAATAAGTGCAAGTAGAAATGTTTATTACCTTCTCTGGGGCGGTATCCGTTATTGTGGCATGAAGAACGCAGTAGCAACCCGCTCCATACCGGCGCTGATGACTTTGTCGCCCGCTACCGCTGCAAGCGCAGTGCTGCAATTTGTCTGTGGTCTTCGCGGACGAGCGGATCGACCAGACATCACGATGTTCGACTACAAGACTGGCAATCGAGAAATTACCGCCTTCGATCTCGAAAGACACCATGCGTGAATTCGTGCACCTGGAATTTAATTAAGAATATATTAAACGAGCAGCTCTCGTGTCAGTTAAATTGCATTTCTGTAATAGTTACTGGAACTATATTATTCCATAAAATGTCATATGCAAGTTATGACTTATGGACGAACAATATTTCACAGCAGTACATCATATTATATACATTGTTTTGCATAACCATTAGGGGTTACAATACCGGGATTCGGTGATCCCGAATACCGGGATCCCGAACAATTATTGTCCAGTATTCAATACGCGGCAGTGTCGGCACATAACGTGTTTGTTTATATTGTATGTCATGATACCTAATGAAAAAGTCCATCTATGAAAATTATTATGCGTCCACGAGCATCGTCGTCAAATCAAATTCGTTATCAATGATTTTTAAACATAATATACAATCGACGCGTTATAATTCTTTATATTGTATATCTTTCTATAAATTATTTATATTTATTTATTATTTTAATATAACGAACATTCTCTAAGTCAAATCACTTGGGTGATAAATAGTTTGATAATCAATGATAAGATTGGTCTCGGTGGTGGATGACCTCTTCTTATGCGTACGTTGCAGATTTCTGGAAATCTGTTCATATCTGAATATGATTTGATTATAAACTAAAAATATACTATGTCAAGTTCCAATTCACATAGAGTAATAATGTTTCTTAATGACCATTTAGCCGACAAGTGAAGAATGACAAAGCGCTTTTTCAGCAGCTTGTTATATTTGTATTAAAATTCGGTCCTCGCTTAAAGATGAAACAATTTATTGCTTATATTTTTAAGAGCATATTTCCATAAACAAAATAAAAAATATTATTTGAATTGTTTGTTTCCTTAAATATATATTTCCACACACTCTATTATATGTAAAATGTAACATAGAAGTTATATATATTTTTTACTTGCTCGTTTTTTTGTATCTATCTATTCTATTTTGTATCTTACTATTCCCCATGTAATACAATAAATAATATGTATTGATTTCGGTGAATAAAAATATAACTGGTAAATTTTTGATTGACAATACCGGTATTAATACCGGAATCCCGGTATTACACAGTTCAAGTATCAAATACCAGAATTCAGATTTTAGTACGGTTTTGGAATACCTTAAGAGCTATATTAGCTAAATGTAATAGGTTCGTAAAATAATAAGCCAAAGAAGCCAAACGTCAATAAAAGGTTATTAAAAATCATTGTATTAATTACAACGTTACTTTTAATATTTTTAATATAAAATTAACATTAAAATATCCATATCGTTCGTGGGCTAGCACAAACTAGTCCCGGGGTCGCTGGTTCTATCACAGCCATGGTCAAGCCCTACATCAGACAGCTTTGATGTCAAATTTCCACTTGAGGTTATAAATCTGAATTATTGTCTCAAATGAAAATCACGAGTATAACTGCATGTAAAATAAAATGTCAACCAACATTTCGAGTATAGTCAATTTGGTCACACCTGAATTGGACGACTACTAAGTTGCCATTTATTAAAAAAAGCCATATAATAACGTCCAAACAATTACAGAACGTCCTAATATGATGGATTGTATTTAATAGTATAACAAAAAAAATGATATTGTATTGAATAAAATAATATGATTATTTTATTACGATTTTGTATGCAATAAAACGAAAGATTTAATAAAAATAAATATTCAAGCCAATAGCGGTGATACATAAGTTTTCTCCAAATTAAATAAAAATCAATCTACCAATTCTATCTGAATATTTAATAAACTTAATTTACAAATTGGTGCCTAAGTGCACTCCCGCATTGAAGCAGACCAAAACAAAACTAGCTGTGTGATTTAAAAATAGAATATGTTTAGTAAGATGCCTGCATTTCATCTGGCTATTTTTAGCGTAACATATACACAATGTTGTACAAAAAATATACATAAAGTGTTCTACTATATACTTGAACTTTAGAGTGCTACATATAATTAAAACCAGAATTACTGTAGAATAATTAGCAATGTACGATTGTAAAGTCTTTTGAATAGCAAGCAATTATAGATTGTGCTCTCTGGTAATTAATATTTAAAATTAGAGACATAGTTGAAATACTTATTATTATATGCACGCACTCAAAATTATAGTATGAAAGTTCCAAACACTTTTCATTGTTAGTCTCCGAATTAAAATTATTTAAATAGTGTTTAAGTGCTCTTTCGTTGCAAGAACATTTTCTAACCAATAACCTAATATCAGGTTCGTATAGAGTTGAAAATCCACAGACTTGTTAATAACGAAAAAGTAATTGATAGGATGATCACAATGACAAGTACTCGATAGCTACATGCAAATATATCTTTAATGTAAATGAAGGTGGCGAAATCGCAAATATGCAGATCTACAAAGCTCAAAGACATACATAATTGAATAGAATAAAAAAAATCCAAGCAGGAAATAATCGATGTGACGAACACAATATTATTTTTATTAAATATTATATATGCTTAAAATTTATTGGTCGACAACATAAAAATAAAAAAGCATAAATTGTGCTTTGAATGCGGTAATGACTAATTTGTAAGCAACGATATATCAAAATTTCAGAATATTAACTAAAGCTGGTCCAATTCAAGGATAACATTACCTATCGGTATTCGTTATGTAAACTACCTGTCCTGCATCATCGACAAATTAATTTTATAGCTAGTTTAACCTCGGCGTATAAATTATATATATATATATATATATATATATATACATATATAATAAATCTATGATATCACAAAGTTTTCAAATATTTTTTCGTACACCGAAATTTATTAACTTAAGGCTTATAGCATCTGCAATATTATGTACACGAATATATACGAATCAATTCCATTTAATATAGTCGAACACTTTACTGTTGCGGTTTTATAAATTATAAACAATCTTTAGAAATTAGTTATCAAAATGAGTCATTTATTCCGAGAAGTACTGCGTAAGTGCAATTTACGCGTTACTAATGAACACTTATACATCTGATAGGTTGCGGCGTTTCAGGCAAAATATCACAAAGTAACAACAACACAAATAACTATTGAAAATTTAATTATTTGTCAGTTATTTTATTTTCTTTTATTGTTAAATAAAAATTTAAAAACAAACACAGTTAATAGATTTTTACTAAAATATCATTTGCTGTAAAATTATAAATCTAGAATTTATTACTTTTGTAGATATAATAAGAAGCAATATAATAAAAAAGCATTATTCTTAATTAATTATTCTTTTGCCAAAATATCATTTGCTGTAAAATTATAAATCTAGAGTTTATTACTTTTGTAGATATAATAAGAAGCAATATAATAAGAAAGCATTATTGTTTTGCCGATTTTAAGTACGCTATTATTTAGCAACAAGTTTCGTACAACGTTAGGTTACCTGTATAAAATTTTGTTTATTTTTTTCATAACTCAGTAAAAATTGGCATTTGTACCAGGCAAGTAAAAGTTCGTGTTCATAAATTTTGCTAATTTTCCAAAAATTTAAAACAAAAATTCGAAATTTTTTATGTGAGAAGCTATTTTGACCGGCAATTTTCTCATTCACAAAAATTAGCATTTGTGCCAGTCAAGTAAAATTTCGTTTTCATAAATTTTGCTAATTTTCGTAAAATTAAAACCAAAGTTAGAAACTTTCAATGTGAGAAGCTATTTTGACCGAAAATTTTCTCATTCAGATATTTGAAGGTTGTTGTAGCTTTATTGTCAAGTATACTTGCAAAGATTCAATTTAAACCGAAATTTTGAGAAAAAGACAGGAACAAAAGTTCTTAATCGGGGACAAATAATGATTTTAGAAAAACCTGGGACGCAAGGTGGAATTTCAGGACTGTCCTGGCCAAACCGGCGCGTATGGTCACCTTAGTACAAAGTGCATTTACATATCATTACCTATATTTATAGGAACATGAACAAAAATCGAGTGCAGAAAAAATAATAAAAACATCGGCTACAATTAAAATTAATCTGTATAAATTCAGCGGCAGCATTGATACTTTGTTCATTGGCGCGTATTCGATAACCTAGAGAAGATGGCAATCTATTCCCACAGTCAATGGGCAAGGCCGGAGTAGCGCGGTCCACGGCCGGTCGCGCCGATCGATGTATCCAGCGCTCTATCTGTATAAGCGCTATATAACACGTCGTGGTTCCAACGCGGCCGCAACGTTTAGCGGCGAGTTAATTTCATGTCGGCGCGTCTAGTGTCTGGCTATAGGTGGCGCGCATGGGCGCACGATTGCCGTGGCCTAGGTCCGGGTGCCGGCTTACAAAAACATTGCTACTAAACGACACCGACGTACCGTAGGCTCTGAGCATTACGTCAGTCAAAGCTTCTAGATACTTCTACATCACATTATATATGGATATAAAATTATTTAACACAATCTTTGCAAATATATTACATATATGTTGCTAGACAAAAAATGAATTAACAACTATTATATTGTACATGTATAATGCAGTAAAATTTCAAGTAAGAAAACATGGCAGGTCCAAATACACCACATTTTCCACCATAGAAATATTTTGGCTGATATGATAGAAAATTCATTTATAATTTATAGTTAGTAACGATTTACCCACATTAATACATCAATCATTCGAACGCTGAAATACAAATCATCAACAAAATGGTTCAAACAAGAAGACTCAAGAAGAAATGGCCAAAGAACCTGCAATATTAAATTATATACAGACAGCTATAAAATAATTCTAGCAGAGGATCTCTTCAATGAGACCTCTAAACGCCAAATATAATTTATCACATAGGCATATAGAAACATTGTCTTCTGATGGTCTATTAAAAAATAAATAAATAAATATCAAATATTATTACATCAAGGATTATTTTAACGTTTGAAATATTAACTGTAGTGATTATTAATAGTGACTGTACAGTTGTACATGTTGAGTCCGCGCTTTCTGCTTTTTGTATATTTACAAAATATTATTACAAAATATATTATAACCATGGATCCAAAGAAAACAGCCTTGTCTTTTGAAAAATGTGATGACGAGTATCTACGAGCGATTTAATAACGAGCGTAACACATCATAGATATGTACTGTGTTTAAACAGAAGGAGTTGATAGAGGGTATAACTTCTGCTGAGGACCTTACAATAATTTATATTCTGATTGTGAGCTATAAAACTGTGTGGATAAAAATCACCCCGAAAAAGTTGCAACAGTAGTTGTTCAACAAAATATGTCTAACTCATTCCTATTGCAGACCATGAAGGACTATAAAAAAAGTAATTAAATTAATAAATGGTACATTCATTGTTAATATTCAAACAAATTAACAAAAATCATAACGCTGGAATGAATTAATAGTATTTCAATGTATTTATAAGGGAACAACTGCTTTGAGATACGAGCGTTTCGACAAACGAGCGTGCTTTTGGAACGAATTAAACTCGTATGTCAGGGTACCACCACTACATATACCACTACACATACACAAATTACATGCACGCATATATCAATTTACTCTGAGGTATGCAAGAATGATCAGAAAGTTGTTAAATAAAAAAAAATGCATTAACCACTTTGGTAAGGCGCCTACTGTCCACGAAACGTCGCTCATAGCCGGCATGCATCGTCCGCATGCAGCCTGGTTCATAGACAGACCCTGTAGTGACACTTAAAAATACTGTCAAGAATAATTGACACAAAGCCGTATACGTTCATATCTCGTCAGTCAAGTGACGCTCGGCTGTGTGAGGTTATCCGCGACGTCAAGTAAACTTACTGCTCGCACCGAAGTGGTTTAAGGGGGTTGTTCTTTTTTATTTATTTTTTTTCGATTTTGAGATTTTTTGATATTATGAAAGCTAAAAACCTTAGAATTATTTAAAAAAAAAATCATCTCAATATCTATTTTTTTTGACGAAGTTATAGGTATATATATCTCTATATGTATGATCCTCTATAACCGTTTTTTTTCATCGCTCCGCGAGCTATTGTATGCCAGCTGCTCTCTTTTTCATTATAATACGTCATGCACATGACCTTTTTAATGTGTCAGCACCTTTGAACACCATGGTGTATTAGTACATTAAATTAAATGGTGTATTTAGTACATTATATTAAAAACTTTAAATACGTTTTTCTCAAATTGACTTTTTTTCAATGCGGTGCCACAAATTAAAAAAAAACTACAAGTCGGATCGACTTGCATTTTTTTTAATTTGTTCACCACTGCAATACCTAGTCCCCCTACCTCAAACAACGTAATAACATTACGCAAAAAAAATTTGCGAAGCTTCTCGTCCCAAAAAAGGCCCTTTCTAACACTTTTTTTTAAATAGCTGCCATTTTTTTCCTTCTTGCTTTTTTTCTTCTATTTTGGTAGGGGAACTGGACTCAAACTTCTTCTTCAACGTAGTTTCGTTTTTTTTTTATTTCAGGCGATGCGCAACGGATTTATCTGTGGCACTGCAAAAGAGATCGATTTTGCAATACTCACTTTGGCGGCCCCTGGTTAACAAATGACGGCGACAAAAAAAAATATAAAATTTCTTAATATTCTATGATTTTGTAATTTTTGTTTAAAAAGAAACGCATGTCTCTATGATCAATACATTTCGAGAAAAACAAAAACAAATACCTTGCATTTTTTGTAACAAAAAAAAAGAACAACCCCCTTAAGTTAATTTTTATAGCCATATTTAGCACACATCTGTCCAAAGCAGCTGGTTCTGCGTTTCCCAAAAAAACGAACTTTCATATTTTGAAAATAGGCAGAATATTTTTGTCATTATTGGAACTGGATAATCCCAAAACGTAGCAAAAATTGTATCTAATAAACATAGGTATGTATTAAGGTGAAGCCCTGCGTATTCGCTATGCGCCATAACCCTAATATGCAATCCATAATCAACATAAAACAATTGCGCATATGGTATACATATATCATTTATGATTTCTACTAATTGGTCATATATTTGAAACGAAAGAAATATTTTGACAATGAATCGAAATATTTCTAAATCGTTGCTACATACGAAATTAACAATGCACCTGAAGTAAACAAAATGTACATAAGAACATAATCTTGTTTTTTATAGGTAATCGAAAAAATGTCGCTAGAAACATTTTTTATTAAAATGTTAGGATATACTGGCAAAAAATTATCTTTTTGAAAACGAAGACCTATTTTTTATGATTACAGAAACTGCTACTCAAAATACTAACGTTGTTTATATAAAAAAAATCACATGTTTTATTAAGACCTGGAAATTTACAACATGCTGAATAATCTAATTATAAGCATGCATTGCTGATATGAGTACGTATCAAATCGAACCTTGTACTCTGCGAAAACAATGTTTAGCTGTAGCATATGTTATGAGAGTTCATGCAGCAATAAAACTTACGACAAAAACTATTGAAATATTTTATAGAACATGGTTGTGCAATAGCATTATATGTCAAACATTATTAAATTTCAATATACAAATCAAATACAATTTATGCGCCAATTTTTAAATTTTCATCGTTTAACTTCAATCTATAGCATTTATTTTTTGTAAAATTAAAGGTTATAACTCTATAAAGCAGTCCTATTATCGTACTACGTAATTTATTGTATAGAAACATTCGCAGAGAGTTCTAAATTACTAGGAATATTAATTCCGATAATGTAGCAAGCAAAATCATAGTTTGCATATCACAGGTAATAAAATAACATCAAAGAGGAAATTAACGCAAAAACGCATAGCACAGTATAGCGCAGAATTACTAAATGCTGGTTTGAAATCGATTGGTATATTGCAGATATTTTATATTAAAGAACAAATACGTATCAGATTCAAGTTTCCTCAAATGAGTATTGAAGGTTAACTATGAATAGTTTAATTAGTTTTAAGTCAAATGAGTTAATTCGCTGTGCAATATAATCACTTATAATTAGTTAAGCACAAGATATCAACATTTGTGTTTTTGAATTATTCAAATCAGTTGATCCGTGTCCCTGAAATCGTTAACAAAAATTATATCCGAACACACAAACACACGTAAAGACATATAAAAAATTTCATTTTCGATTTTTTCTGCGATTACTATAACTTACTCTACGGGAAGTTAAAAATACGCACTCGGAATTAACATTGAACAGTTTAATGAATTAAAAAATTGTTAAACATCGTCACATTAGTGTATAAATAATCAATTTCATTGGCCATTAAAATGTTCTTCAAATATTACCCGACAGTCAAATATCAGAAAACGTAACTATCATTCATTAACCATCTGAACTGATATTTCAATTTAGTTGGGGTCACGCTGCGCGTAAACATCCGCGATTTAATAACATTTTTGGTTTCACTCACAAGGGTCAAGGATACCCAACTATGACGACACTTTCAATGAACTAAGTCAACAGTGGCGTTAATTAAGAATTAACACGGATATTTTTAAATATATTCATTTAAATACAAGTTAATTTGGTTAGATAAACTTGATATGATTCAATCATGATGAAGTAGAAGATAATCATTATCTAATTTAATATTAATGAAGCGATTTAAATTAATCTTTGCATAGAAGTAATCTTATATCTTACTATAATTAAATAGTATATCCTATTATAAAATAAAGATTAAATAATTTAACCCAAAACAATTTATCGAACCAAACAAATTCAGTCACCAGATTTATTAACATTTTGAATGAACGACATTTGCTCTATTTCTAAAGGGTTCATATTTACCTAAAGAAAACGTTAATCCTTGTTATAACCCATAAATATTTATCATAGAACTAAAAAAAATTACTTATATAAAATCAGCCATAAAATAAATGAGATAAGTAAGATAAGTGAGAGTTATATATTTATTGCGTCAGAATACGATTTATAACTGATATAATACAAAAATACTAGATGCAATATTTTTTAAATTCTACTCCTTTATGAAAAGAAATCAGAACTATTATTATGTGTTCTATAAGCTGTTGTAATACAGTTCTTTATGACCTAGGATAATTAAAAGAAAACATAGTGACGGTCCATTATGAATTAATTTTTAGACAAAATGCAGCAATGCTCCTTAAGGTTATTTTGACTAGATATTTTATATTCATATTCAAAAATTATAACTAAAATCACTTATGCTCCATTCCCATCAGGTTATCTGAGACAGTAATTGAACCCGGAATTCCTTTGGTTGCAAATCCAAAGCTCTTAGTAAGAGCTTTGGACTTGCAACTTCTTTGCTGTAGGAGCCTTTTACTATATGAACCGCAATCAAACCCAATAGGAATATTAATATGAAACTATTAACACCGTAAGCACTTGAAACTGATAGTAAGCACATACGTACTAGAACCTGTTTAAAACTGGAAATTAGCTATGAAAACAAAAAAAAAGGTCCTATACCTATACTGAAATATTTTAATAAACATTGTCTTAACCAGGACATCATTTTGACATTTACTATAACAATTTATCCCAATTTTCATGAAAAGTTGAATCATGATGTGCTCTGATTAGTACATACACGAACCTTAATCTTTTGCCTGCAGAAAATTCTTTTGCGGAGAGACTTTGCTGTACTGGTCAGTAAAAAATAATAATAAAGGCACTGGCCAGTAACGCTACTGAACCGATAAGACACAGCAAATATTTTAAGGTTTTCCAATAATGAATAAAAACATTAATAAAACATGTATTTAAAACCCAAAAGTTCTACTTCTAAAGAACTAAAAAATACACATCCAAATTAGAATTCTCAATCATTTGGAGTGATCAATTTTGAAGCAACAGTTGACACACAGGATTGTCGCCTATAGATGACATCCGTACGCACAGGTTGTTCTAAGAATGTTCCCTATAAGCGCCGCTCGTGGCGCAGAGGTTTATCTTATAATTAGTGTCGATTATTCATTTTCATTGATGTCTTTTAAAGACCTGTTAACAAAAGCATTGACAACGAATATACTACATGCTAATTATATTTGACAAAAAAGATAATTACGTGTAATTAAAATGTTTAAACATAACATAATTTCAATATGTTACTTAGAAGTCAATCTTACAATGTGCAATATAAAATACATTTTATTATAAGCGACCAGAACTCTATGAGTACTTTCTATTGCTCTCGTACATCCATTTTTTCTACGGTATGCCAAAATGTTCAGAAATCTTTCCGATTATTAACTTACCCTACGGGAAGTTACAAATGCATAAATAAATATGATAAATACCATGTATTTCATATTGATTAAATAAGAATTAATAAACAATGTAATATAAAAAAATTACATTCATAAGACAACACAAGCATATATAAATCCCGCTTTCTTAAGATTATTATTATCGATTGCTAATTAAAACTGTTTACTAGCATTATCGTCGTCATATCAAGTGAAGCGCGCGTGCTATAATGAAGATATCTCGAACACATCTCGTTACACAATACATTAATTCACACCTCAGTAGCTTTTAAAACAATAATTTGTAGTTAGAGAAAACAATATCAATATTTTGATAGCGGTATAAAGAAAATGAATCCATCTTATTAAATTTGACTAAATAAATCTAATAAATAAATATAAAATATTTATATTGTAAAAAACATAAATATTTATTAAATTAAGTTTGCTGTTAAGTACAATTAATTAAAAAAAATATAGTATAGAATATTTGTAGTTTAGTACAATGAACTCTTATGTTTATTATACAGCTACCTCATCTAAAATATACGCAATATTAAACATATCAACAACTGATGACTTTTCAAAACACAATACCATGTACAGAATACAATTCATAATAGAAGTCTAAAAGCGGTTAATGATGATTTCCTTAATGAATCTCCATTCATGTCAAGCAGATTATATATATATATATATATATATATATATATATATATATATATATATATATTGGGGTGGTCCTTAATATGGACATTTTCGAATTTCCTATTGTCTTTTAGATAGAGCGCAAATCAAAGTTTTGTATGGAAATAGCATAAAAAAAAATCCAAAAATTTTGCAGAACGTCGAATTTTCAATAAAAAATGATACAAATTTTCAGTTTTAATTCATTTGTTGCTAAGTTAAACCAAAAAATTTTTTTTTTAATTTTCAAAATTTTTTCCATGCTATTTACATACGAAGTTTGATTAAATTGCGCACTATCTAAAAGTTTATATTAAGAGCTGTAACTTTCAGAGAATTGTTTTTTATCAATTTGGAACCATTGGGAGCAAGGAAATTCGAAAATGTCCATATTGAGGACCACTCCGTATATATATATATATACGAGGTCTGTTCAAAAAGTACCCGGAATTTTCGTTTTTTCAAAAAAATATTTATTTATTCGTCTACATTAATGTGGTCCCCTTCAAAGTAGTCCCCCCCAGATATAATACACTTATGCCAGCGTTTTTTTCAATTTTCGAAGCACCCTTGATATTCACTTTTTGATATGTCCTTGAGCACTCTCAGCGATTTTCTTCAATCGAGGAAAACCGCCGTCCTTTCATGGGTCTCTTCAACTTTGGGAATAGGAAAAAGTCACACGGAGCCATATCTGGTGAATTTTTGCACTTTGCAACACTTTATTTCATTTTTTACGCAAAATTTAATACAAATTCTTTGACTTTTCAATTCTTCCATTGTAAAAATCGCCGAGCTCAGAAAAACACGTCGAACCTTAGCGACTACCACAGACAAAGTAAACAGTGAATATAGCTGAAAATTTCATCATACTTTAGGGGCATGTATACCAACACAATAAAAAAAAAATTTGACAATCAGACACTCCAGACCCGCGAAATTTAATTATTAGTAATTCCGGGTACTTTTTGAACACACCTCGTATATATATATATATATATATATATATATATATATATATATATGTATATAATTAGTGATAATTATACATAATAAGTGGACACTGGTAACATTAAAAATATCAATAAGCTCTATTATTCCAAACATTGATGAATTTTTGTAACTAAATCACTTTTCGGTGGCTTAAAAAATTTTAGGATGTTCGTCAAGACTACCAACTCTATCATTATGCAAAAATTATAATCATAAAAAAAAATAATTAATTACGAAGAAGCGGTCTAGCTTTTGAATTTTCAAAACCGGTTCATGTATTATGCACGAAAATAATAAAATAATTACAAGGAATTAAACGGCCGCATCCTTACCGAATTTTATTAAATGGCTTTTCATTTTTGAGAAAACGTCGAGAAAAAATTAAATCCAAGCGGTGTCACGCGGTTCAGAATGACGAGAAACATCGAGAAAACAAAACTACCGAATCGGTTATAATGGTCAAAATATTAACAACTTCAAAAAGTTAAAATATTAATGTATACAAAAATCTTTACTCAAAACGTAACACAGTGAAAATAATGTTTTATATTGTTTTTTTCAACAAATTTTGAAAAAAACATATTACTACCCGATACGTGAAATAATCCAATTTTGATTCCATTTATCATTTCATATATTTATTTTTGGACTTGTAACAGCATAACATTGCCATATGATGGTGTTCAACTCACAAAATGCATTCTAGACCTTTGAGTAGCACGTGCGACCCCCCGAGATTCCCTTAGAAGTCGATGGGGGGCTAACAATCGCCATTCATAAGATCATATACAAAGAATCACATCCCTTTGCCTGGCGAGGAGACCCACGCAAATAGTACACCAATGAACGCATGTAATACTATGTAAACACGTAAGATTAAAATTAGATATAGTTGATTCCGAGAATTTTATTGTTAGTTGATCAACTGCACAGCATATAATGTAGTTGACATTGTCAGATTTTCAAAAGATAAAATGCAAACCAGAAGGCCAGTTAGATCAGCGCACCAATTTCACATTTTAAAACTTTATAAATATGGATAAGTTCATGTTATTAACTTCCCGCAGGGTAAGTTATAGTAATCGCAAAAAATCGCAAAAAATCGAAAATGATTTTTTTTATAAACCTTTACGTTCCAAAGCTTCCTGAACATCTTGGCATACTTGTTTGTGTGTTCGGATACAAATTTTTATCGACGATTTCGGGAACCGATTTTAATAATTCAAAAAAAAAAATCGATTCGCAATGGTGGGGAAACGTGCTGATTAGTTTGTGGCAAAGGCAGGTGCAACCGTTTCAAAAATACGGCGTGCCAAAAATGGTAATTCAGTTTTTGAGATCATGAAATGTCCGATTTGAATTATTCAAAGGGCATTGTATTTGTATTGACGAAATAAAGAACTGATTAAATTTTTGGCAAGCGGTTTTAGAGATTCAAGAAAAAAAGTAAAAAAATATCTTTTTGTGGTCAAAAATTATTATTAGACATATGAACATCAAATTATCAAATATTTTATAGAGATTTTTAAAATAAGTACAAATTTTGTTTATATTTCTATGGGTTACGTACCAATGTTTATCCGACTGCGGATGACTTTTTAAACATTTTAATTTTTAGTACGGAAAGTTCCAGCAATTTGCCTTGAGGCGCGATGCCATGCACCACGAGTTTTTCTGTTTATCAATATCGTAGTTGGTAAGTAATTCATAACAATAGCTTATAGGATCCTTAAGTTCTGATCGGTCTTCAAATAAATAAAAAACAAAAAAAAATCAATATACCAAAAACTATTTATTATGAATTTCGTAATATTAGTTCGATTTTGCTTAAATAGGATATTCAGTTTAATATCTATTGCAAAGTAAGAGATTTGCTTGAACGGTAATTAATGTTTTGTCCTGCATAATTTAAATACAGTAAATCAACTAATTCAATCAATTTCATTTAATTAATATAAATTTAGATTTAGCAAAAAAAAAAAATCATTCGCAATGCATAATCATTATTGAAAAGTAACACATAAAATTATATGAGAACTTTGCAACGTGAATTTGAACCTTGTTTTGAATTAAGGCATTTATTTTTTGGGAATCCAGCTGAAAATCATAATTTATATATTTATTAACCGAATCTCGACCAGACTCGACATCAAACAATATGAAATCAAGTTTTTACTTGAGGTTACAGATCTCCAAATTAAGAGCCAATTCTTGTCGAACTGTCAAAAGCGTTTCACATATAAAATCTAACTTACAAAACGCACAAATGTCAAACAACAATTTTATCATAAGTGCATCTTTATGATGTCTCATTGATAATACATACGCAAAGTTAGGTTTTATGCATAAAAAGCCTGACCGCACAGCAAATACATAGCATTTTGATAGTTCGTCAATATCAATTCATACAAAGATTTAACCAAAGGGTAGAAACAACCCTCTCGTAGAAAGTAACTGATTAAGAATATTAGTTAGCTCAAAGAACATATAGTTCTGATAGCTGTTAAAAAAGAAATAAAAGTAGTTATTATTCCCAAATTTCTACAATAAAAACTATGTATATGTATATGTATATATATATATATATATATATATATATATATATACGTAGAATAACGTAATCGTGATGACATGCAGAAGGTGGATGCACAATTACATGGCTTTCCGAAATAAAGTTGCAAATTTATGTGAAATGCAAAATTTAAACTTTAATGGCGCCAATGTGTTTTTCGCAATAATCAATTCAAGTCTGCTGTTTTAATCACACTGCGATACCATGATTTACATAGAGGTAGCATTAATTCATAGTAGTGCCCCCGATGGAACGGTGCCTGCCGATATAAAAAATAAAGAAACCTTCGCGTGCAACTTGAACAGACATTGTACGAATAATAAAATATTTTTCGTATGTAATAGATAGATGGTAATCATTAGTCATCTGTAATAAAGACATATTAAGTTTATTTTTATACATATATTCTTTTTTATTTATTTCAATAACAATCAGAACTGCTCAGAACTACTTGTCCTATAAGCTGTTTGTTTGAAGACAACCTTTTATTAATCATTCAAACCATTCTCCTTTGTGTAGCGATTATAATAAAGAAATATTAATATAAGTAATAAATAATTATTTATTTTGATATTAAAAATGAAACAATTTGACGTTATATATGAAGAAAACATTCGTAACCATTAGGACTTTGAATCTATTTGTACTCTAAATATACAATCCGCGCAATGCTTTAGATTTATGATTAGTATATGTTTAATTTTTCAGTAAATTATAACCGAAATGTGTAATAATTGACCTAATTAGCCGAAATTGATATTTAGATATTTAGATAAAATTTTCAACTAAATATTACGATTTCCAATTAATATGTCAAAAACACATTTAAAAAAATTATCTTTAATTTTATTAATTATAGTGCACAGACATGTGCTTGTATGTCATACAATGTACGTCCCTTATTTTAAATTAATGGATTTATATGATTCAACCATTTAGTTTTTAGTGCATGAACTTTATTGACATATTAAATTTTATGAAAAACATCAAAACATTTTTTAAAAGAAACTTAATAAATTATTTTGTAATATTAAGCTTCTGCTATAAAAAAATACTGACACGATTACATATAATAGGTTGTCAAATATCTCCCTTCCGCCTTTTTGTATTATAAACCAAGAGCAAAAAAGCGGAAGGGAGATATTTGACAACCTAATATCATAAACGTAGTCCTTGATATTATTTTATCATTTAAATTAATAGTAATATATTTTAACACAACTAGAAGAGTTTTGTAGACTTATTTTTTCAATAATTCCAAAAAAGTGGCTTGGCCGATCTTCTCGCAAACCTATTCGTGGCTCCTCCTTATCAAGGTATTCCAATGGCTTTTGAATTTGTGAAATTCAAATTTTGACTTATTACATCACAAAAGCGACGTTTGACACAAATTTTGACTATCATATTTTTGCAAACTTTGATAAATATTTAAAGTTAACTACAAAGAAACGGCTCGGCCGATCTTCGCCCAATAGTAATCAGCACGATTCCCAACTAATATCTTTCAAATAGTTTTTAAATTTTTAAAATCGATTCAGAATTTTTGGCTAAAACGTCGACAATTTTTTTGTCACTTTTCTCTGAATCACTAAGAAACTGCTCGGCCGAGCATAGCACAAAAGTGAGAAACGATAGTCCTCATCAAGATACATTGAATAGTTTTCAAATTTTTTAAATCGGTTCAGGGGTTTTTGAGAAAACGTTGACGTAAGAGTCACGACGTTGGCTTACATACACACACGCATACTTTTTAAAAATTTGGTCTCATTTGATTCAGAATGGCTTGAAACGTCGAGAAGATATAAAATTAGCGTATCGGATTTTTTGATAAAAATAATCTTCTTCGGGAAGTTTGTAATTCTACCACTTTCTGTAAGCCTTTAATATTTTAAGATAATCGATCATCGAAAAAAAAAATCATCAAAATTGTAAAAATAATCCAATAATAATGTTCATCTATATTATATTGCATTACATGAAATGACTAAGCTCCGTGATCAATACAAAATCATATTAATGTACATGCACTTACATTTTTTGACCACTTTCTAGGTCTCATATATTGGAGCGAATACAAAACCGCCAAAAATAGATCAAAAACCGGTATTTAATATAATCATACGAGGCATTTGAATATTTGCTAGTGACATCAGAAATCAAGTTCTAAGTTCCGGTAAATATGGTAAATTGCAGAGTAAATATTCTAAATTAATAAGCAATGATTTAAAATCGATAATTAATGAAACTTTGTATAGATATGCTAAACATTATATGATATACAAATGTACCTTATACAAATATGATGAGAAAATATCATTTTGAAGATAATGAGGATGTTTCCCTTAATATTAATTTGAATGAAATGGACAAAAAATCATAATTTATATAACTCTTGTGAAATCAGATCAGATGTGAATGTGATTGAATGTACAATGTAATAATTTATGAAAAATATATAAAATGTAAAACTAGTTAGGTGCATGGCATCGTGCCTTAAGGCAAATTGCTGGAACTTCCCGTACCGTAACAAAATGTTCGACGAACATTAAATATTTTCAAATAGATTATAATAATTACTGTAACATTGTCTTATATAAACTGAATTGCAAAGTTGAAATTATTTGTTTAAAGTATATTAGAACTTCAGTCCGAATTAAAATTAAAATCTGAACCATTACTATAACTACCCTACGGGAAGTTAACAAGTAAAATTTAATTTAAATCTGTAGATATTCACACAGAAATAAATTGTTATATATATATATGACACATCTTATATTATATTACATTATACGGAATTAAAATCTAGGTAGGTGCATTACAAGTAAATAGAAAAACTAAAGATACAGATCATTTAATTTGTTCAGTCATGCTCAATGACGGCTTATCAGTAGCCTTCAGAGATACCGTTTCTTTTATTTTATTAATTCGTACATTAGATAACACATCATCAACAAATCAACAAATATCATATCTTAATTAAACGCCAAAAAGCTATTAGGTGAATGATTAGATTTAATTACATGTTAGCAAAAAACACACTTATTAAAAGGTTAAAGAATGTTTCAAACAGGTCAAGTTGTTTATTATAATACAGAACTGCTACTTTTCTCGAAATTGATAACATTGTCGAACTGTAATCTTTTCAACTTTATTTGTTTGAGACCGGACTAAGAGGTTGGCACAAATATTTTAAAAAAAAGTTAAACTAGTAGTGCATGGCATCGGGCCTTAAGCGAATTGCTGAAACTTCCCGTGCCGTAATTTTAAAAGATTTGAAAAATAAGATTTTTGAGAACTTAAAAATTTGAAAAAAAAAATGAAATATTTAGAATTTTTTTTTTATATGCTAATTGTTTTGAAAATTTTGATTTTAGTTTTTAAAGCAATCGCGCTGCGTAGCTGTTTTAGATACTATATAACAAAGCGCGTAAGCGCCGCGTTGCAGACTGACGATTAAACATTATAAATCTTGTTAGGGAATCCATAGAAGTATAAACAAAATTTGAACTTATTATTAAAAAATCTATAAAATATCTGATAATTTGATTTACATATGTCTATTGATCATTTTTGACCACCAAATAGCATGTTCTATATATAAATAGCCTTCCCAAAATTTAAATCAATCTTCATGTCGTCCATACAAGTAAAATGATGTTTGAATCATTCAAATTAGTTGATCCATGTTCTCGAAATCGTCAAGGAATAATTGTATACACGCATACATACACACACATATAGATCAATTTACCTATGGTATAGCAAAAATTTCAGGAGGTCTTGAAACGTAAAGATATGCAAATATTTTCATTTTCGACTTTTTGCGATTACTATAACTTACCCTACGGAAAGTAAATAATTATAAGAACAAGTAATATTTTAACTAATATTGATTTTTTTAACTTGAGCGAGCAAAATAACGCGAATTCACGGATTAGAAATAGTTTATAACTACAAATGATACATAATATCTGTAACTACGTAATTTTAAAAGCTTTATAACTAGATCACGTACAAAATGCTAGATTTATTACATATCCCTAGTTACTAGGGCCTAGTAGATACGCCGCTGGGTGTATGCACTAATTTCTAATCAAAATGTATTCCTCATGTATTTTGTTAGAAAATTCTGCTCATTGTTTTTTGTAAAAACAGATAGCAGAATTAAGTTAAACTAGCTTTAATTAATAATAATTTGAATTGTTTTCAAAGCATTTTTCATTGGATCTCAGAAACCGCTGGACCTATTTTCTCAAAAGTTTTATCAGTTGTTCATCTTTCCAATCGGGCGCTCCGTTCTTTCAAAAACTAAATTATAATTTTCGGCACTGTTTGCCTCGTATCTTTAAAACGGCTAGATCTTCTTTGGTCAAAAACTAATAATCAGCATATTTCCGCATCAATAAGAACCGAATAATTTTTGAATCATTCAAATCGGTTGATCCGTGTTCTCGAAATCGTCGACGAAAAATTGTATCCACACATACACATATCAACACACATATGTGTTCATTTTTTCGGTATGCCAAAATGCTATACACTACGAAAATTTGATTAATTACACAATTTATAAAAAAAATGAGCGCAATAAAATAGTTTAAATTTCAATTTCAATTCGAATAGATATTTAAATGAATTATATATCAAAATTATTTTCAATGTTCATTCATAGACTACAAGTTATATTTTTGATATGATGCTATGTAGTAGTTTAGAAGTTAATGAATGAAATATGACGTTATAACTATTTACAGAGCGCCTACGTTAGAAAGACTAAAAGATGGACATGTAAGATAATTTTTAAATTGCTTTTAAACAGACGCATCACAAGCATTTACTAGACCGTAATTTTAATGAATTGTTTTTTAAGGGGTCATTATTATGATCTAGAATTAAAAAAAATAGATTTAGGTTTTTGGATATTTTCAAAATTCAACTATTCAAGAATATGTGTAAAAATAAGTAAAAATACTCTTGTATTTTTCAAAACTAAAATTTTTCTTGAAGATAACTGTTTGACCACGATAATCCACCTCTGTTTCCTTCCTCCGCAAATCTCCGTCTTTTTTATACGATACCCATGATTACTCAACTTCTACTTGAATTTTTACAGAGTTTTCTTTATAGACTAGCCTTCAGTATGAACTACATTCTTCCCCAAATCTCGTTTTTTTTTATTCAAAAATATGAAAAAAAAAGTTGTACATTTTTTTTCATACAGTCGCCATTATGTGAAATAAAATCAACTTGCCAATAGCTCATACGATTGCGACATTATTCTAGATTAATAATATACTTGAATTTTTTTCTTCGGGTTATTTGAGGGACCAAAATCATGGGTATGGTCACGTGCCAATTTTTTTTGGGACAATACACTTCATCACCCTCTAGAATTGAAATTTTATGAATAATTTTAATGTTTAATGTTTGTTTATATTCTGAAAACATTAATTTAATTTGTAAAAAAGACAAAGTAAAAATATCGATTGCCTTTTTAAAAATCGTTTAAAATTCATGCCTCTAGACCGGAATACTCCTTTAAACTTGTAAATTATTTACTATGTTAATTGCCACGATAATATCAGAAAAATGTTCACATTGATCATAGTAACGTTATTAGATAATTTAGTTAAAAATGTATTAAAAAGATCGTATTTCAAACATATCACTGACACGGCCCTAATAATTTTTAATACATGGTCATGTAGAACTTCTCTCGTCAGGCACATATGACTGACATGGCGATTAACGTGTTAAAAACGCTCAAATAAGGTATCAATAGTTACATCAAGGGTGACCAACCTTTTTAGCCTACAGGCCGCATTTAAATTTTGAAATTTTGTTTCGAGCCGCACTTATCAATAATTTACAAAGTTATTTTTTAAATCAAAACCGGGACATCAAATTTTAGTTATGCCAGTCCGGAAAGAGTTTTTTTTAAAGAAATATTGACAATTAGAAATAACATTTATTCCATTACATGTATATTATGTAAAATCGTATAAGTTTTCATTTATATGTTTTCTTCACATTTGAGCTTTGTAGAAAATTTTGTTCAAGTTTCTTTATAATTATTTTGAAAAATAAAACTACTTGTACCAGTTAGTCAAAAAGTTCGTTTTCATAATTTCTTCTAATTTTCGTGAAATTGAAATTGAAATTATTAATGTAAGAGAAATTTTGTAATCGGCATTTTTCTCATTACTAACGAATTTATTTCTTCTCCTTTTGACGTATTGATAAGCCTACTCGTTGTTTTAAGACAATATGAAAACGACATACAATTTGTTACAATTACAATGTAATATTGATAACTTTCAGATATTTGATGGGTAGTCGTAATTTTATTATCAATTAATTGCCGACATATGGATTCTTGTTAATTTTATATATCTGTTTAAATTTACGATCTGTGTTGTCAATAAAATAGCAAGTGAATTAATTCATTAAGGATGGTTGGGCTGGCTACCATCAGTAATAAATATTGAAGTGGACTGTAAGTAAATAATCGGTACCTGACGATAACCGTTCCAAATTTCATTATTACTGAATAAAACACTGCGTTTTGTATAGGATCTATATTTATATCTTCAAACTATTAGAAATACAGCGGTGATTAAATATATATGTTGACTTTGTTCTTTATAAGTAACTTGAAAAAAATACTACTTGTACCATATAGTCAAACGTTCGTTTCATAAGTTGAATGTGAGAGACTACTTTAACACGACTTCGAAATTTTGTAAGCGGCCTTTTTCTCATTACTAACGTTCTTATTTATTTTTTAACTCGTTTTTTTTTAAGACAATCTGGAAACGATATACAATTTGTTAAAATTATAATATAATATAGATAATTCTCAGGCATTTCATTATCAGTTAATTGCGAATATTCAACCTATATTTTTCAAATATATTATAAACAAAAGATCTGAAACCGGGACAAATATTGTTGCCAGAAGAACCCGAGACACAAAGTAAAACCGGGATGTATGATCACATTATATAAACTAATAAATCTTATAAAATAAATTAAAAAAAGGAAATACTTCATAAATTAATACAATACGTAAATAATATAATATGATTAATTTATTGATGCGAGAAAGTTGATAAAATAAATAATTGTATTTTAGAAATGGTTGGTGGGCCGCAGAAAAATATACAAAGGGCCGCATGCGGCTCGCGGGCCACGGGTTGCTCATCCTTGAAAGATAATTTAGTATTTTCGAGTATATTTTTATTAACCCTCCGTCGGTCGGATATTTTTTCACCTTCGAACGGTCGGAAAGGTCTGGCTGGACCACCATTCATTTTACATGCATTTATATGGGATAAATGAGTTTTTATTCTTTTTCGGCGCCTTTGAAATGAATGTGTGCATTACTCATCCGAATTTCAGTGTTTGCGATTACCAATAAGTTTGGTAGGTTTTCAAAGAACTCTCGTCATGAAAATGCTAACATTCATGTTAGAACACATAGCAAAGAATATAAACAACGCAGTTTGAATAGAAAATACCATGAAAAAAGACAAAATACTGGTTTACATATATCAAAAAGCATATATTTCATACAAAATGTATGGGTGGTCTAGACAGACCTTTCCGACCGTTCGAAGTATAAAAAAGTTAATATCCTTATAATTATCCTTCTGTGCATTTTTTCGTCCTGATTTTTTCATTGATCGACAGCTAATGGAATTTTAGGAAAAGTCAAGAAATTTCAAGTCGATAGGATTACTAGAAGTATTTTTTTTTTTTTAATTGAAGTCGAAAAAAGTCTGGCCAGACCACGCCGACCGACGGAGGGTTAATAGGGCTCGCCCGTAGGTAAGCGGTTAAGAGCTGTGGGACCTGAATCAGAGGTCCCGGGTTCGATACCCACTTCGAGCAGCCTGTTGTCAGGCAGCAGTGACAACGATTTTCGCTTGGAAATATAGATAGCAATATATTTCCAAGTGAAAATAGCCCTTGACCGGCATTGCTGCACCAATAAAAAGTCAGCCCTATTAGATTAAATCTAATAACAAAAAATCATCAAATATGGATGGATTAACCATTGGGTTACCATCTAAAAAATACGAAGAAAGGAGAAGTTTCAGCCTAACAGCTCATAGGACGTAAGGTTCTGATTGCTGTTAAAAAAAATAATAATAAAAAAAATATTAAGCTATTGAGTTATAAATTAAGATTTTTTTTATTTCGTGTCGTTAACTTTTATTAGAAACTTCAACATAGCGCCTTTTGTTAAAGAATCGAGCAAGTGCAACAGTTCATACCCGGTCCCGTATCTGGCTCTTAGAAAGAGATAGCGATGACCCACTTATCAATATCACACATACTCTTACGTCTGCACAGAACTCGTCTATTTGTTTAATCAATGGACAAATGATAAAATGTTAAAACAAACACCAGTTTTCATTGTTAATCGAAAATGAATCGAATACATAGGCCCTGCGGCGTTTATTACTTGAGAGTTTATTACTTCTGCGTTTAACTGCACAGAGCATAAGACTAAAGTAGTCAGAAGGGTGAGTTAGGCGCCTAGTACATTATAGGTCAATAACCCCCAAAAACATGACAATAACAAACAACTAGAATATTATTTCGATTACCTCGAGACGAAATGAGCTTATGATGACTTTCAATTTCGTAAAAAAGTGAAACGGCACCAATCGGACATTAAACAAATGCACAAGTACAGACAATTGCCTACTAATAACAAGAAAACAAGGTTATCTGTATTTACCTTCGCAAAACTGTGTAATCCGGTTTTACAATACACTATTTAGGTTGTCGAAAAACTGCACAGAACACTTAAAGTTTAAGAAATACACTTCGCCGCAATTTAAACAGTATTAGACGCAATTAATTCATGTAAATATTGCACACTATAATTCAGCTATTCTGTCAAACACCGCCATTTTAAGAAACGTTGTCAGGGTTAGTAACAATGCGCAAGACATCTGGCGGCGGCCGAGTCGGCGAACGGCAGCGTCAACTTTACACGAAGAGCACAGATGGCGGAGAAGGTGAAGCAGCACAGAACGCCACACGACGCAAACAAATAACAACGGCCACACCACGAACATCGCGACGTACGCAGGGCCGTATTAAGTATTGCCGATATATTGATTGTTCATTTTATATATTTGTTGGAATTTTCGATCTGTGTTGTCGATAAATAGCAAGTGAACTAATACATTGTTTTTTTTTGTTAAATTGCAATTCTATTAATTCATTCAAGAAGGAGGTATTCTAGTGTAGAGACATGAATTAAAGGTCATTTACCTAAAGGTCATTTTTAAATCATCATAAAAAAGGCAACCATTTTTTTTCAATATTATTTTTTTATAATTTATTTATCAATGTTTCATGAGTACAGAGAAAAAGTAAAAAAAAAAACGATTTTAAGAGTTAGCAGTTGTTGAAGCGGAGCGTTTAAAAAAATTGCCTCGTGACTAAGTCCACAATTGCAACCGTACTATGGCATCGTGCCTTAAGGCAAATTGCTGAAACTTTCCGTACTAAATATTGTTATTTTTTTAAAAACGATTAACATTTTTTAAAAAAAAATTACTTCGAAAAAACTAGATTTTTGAGAAACTATGAATTTGACAAAAAATTAATATTTTTGAATTTGTTTTTTTTTTAAAATGTTTTCTTTATTTTGACATTTTTTGGAAATTCTGAACTTTTTTTCAAAGCAAATGTACTGCTTTAACTGCATAGAGACAAAATGTCAAAGCGCGTAAGCGCCGCGTCGCCGTCTAACGGATAAACACTAGTACGGAACCCATAGGAATGTAAATAAAATTTATACTTATTGTTAAAATCTCTATAAAATATCTCATAATTTGATGTGCATATGTCTAATGATCAAATTAGTATTTATTTTTAAAATCTTTATAAAATACCTGATAATTTGTTGTACATTTATCTAATGATTATTTTTAACTGCCAGAGTTCAATTTTTTTAACTATTTTCTCTGTAACTCCGAAACTGATAAACTTACCTTTTCAAAACTTGTTTTTTGTTTCCTCAATATAAGTAAAATGTTTTTTGAATTATTCAAATCGGACACTCCGTTCCCTCAAAAATTGAATTACAATTTTTGGCACTTCTTGTCCCGTAATTTCCGAACGGCTAGACATGCTTACGCCAAAAACTAGTCAGCACCTCTCTCCGTCAATACAAATCGAATGTTTTTTTGAATTATTCAAATCGGTTAATCGTGGACAAAACTTGTATTCAAACATACATCCACACACACATATATCAATTTTTTTTTAAGGTATGCCAAAATATTTAGAAACCGTAAGGATATGCAAACATTTTTATTTTCGCTTATTTTGCGATTACTATAACTTACACTATGGGAAGTTAAAAAAAACTATACTAATCTAGAATTTCGTCGCTATGGTATATAATAAGTCTTGTAACTTTTTTTGACCAAATGGCGACTGTTTGACAAAAAAGACCGTTTTTACCACTTTGAGTTTCTCAAATTTTTAAAAGAAGTAAACATTGAAATTTGCGTTTGAATTAGTATATACAGAGAGAAAACTATAAAAAAATAAAGGTTACTAGTTATTTGCGCGATGCTGCATAATTAATAATACTATATAATTTAAATAATTAACCAAAAAATAATTCACTATCATAAAAAAGGTAAAATATTTCGATGGTAGGAAAATCATTGTTATAACTAACCATATTTTTCATAATAGCTTGTCAAATATCTCCCTTCCGCTTTTTTGCTCTTGGTTTATAATACAAAAAGGCGGAAAGGAGATATTTGACAACCTAATATTTTTATTTTGTCCTTTTTAAAAAACTCTTAAATTTCAAGTACTTGGAAAGCATCCTGACCAGAGACAAATATATATATATATATATATATATATATATATATATAATATATATATATATATATATATATATATATATATATATGCTATTTATAATAAATAATCAGTCTTTTTATCGGGCGTAATTTTATAAATGTTACGCCCGATCATTAGACACTGTTGGTACATATTTCAAATCAAATTCAAAATTATTATAAATAAATAAATATATATATATGTATATATATATATAATATATATATATATATATATATATATATATATATATATTGATTGTTTCTTTTCCGAACAGTAAATCCAATAATAAAAAACAATTTGTTTTTTGAAGATGTTTAATACGACTTTCGGAACTAGGTACGTTCCATCATCAGGTTTATTCTGTCAAATACAATGTTTTTTAAAAATATTGATTAACATTAATTAATGATGGTCAATACAGATTAATTAGAAAAAAGTTTTTTATAAAGGAATGGATTATGTACTGGGGTAAAGAGTAATAAGACTTAACTAAAAAAGGTTTTATATAAAATTGAGAAGCAAAAATTATTTACCTGTAATAATTTATATATCCATATCACTGATATTTTTTTGTTAAAAACACTCGATTTTTTTGGAAGATATTTGTAGATGTTACGACTACACAAGACTTAAACACACTGATATGGATTTCTGTCTGCCAGATGTAAAGGACAATGCACGGAATTCTTGGCAAAAATGGTTTTTTATGGCTCTTGTTTGGTAATTTACGAAAAAAGAGGAAATATTGCTTTAGTAAATGTTGAGAAATATTATGTATATATATATATATATATATATATATATATATATATATAACAAACTTGATGAGCCAAATCGTCGAAGTTGTTAGAAAATACCGGATGGAGATCAATATCGACAAATCAAAAGTAATGAGAATATTGAGACGAGATAAGTTCCTCAGGATAACGATACGAAATCGACCATTCGAAAATGTGGATCATTTCAAGTACTTGGGAAGCATACTGATCAGAGACAAATACTGCAAGAGGCGATCAAGGTAAGGAAGACACTCTAAGAAATGCCGACAAAAACTGGAGGCAAACGGAGAAGAAAAAGTGGATAGTTAAAGTAACAAATCCTCATGAATTTAAGATTTGCTGCTAATATTTTTTATATTTAACAATGACTAATAATAATTAACAAAAAATTGATTATATATTGTTTTTAGCAAACTGTGTGTGTAAGATCCAAAATTTGACCTTTTGTCGGCATTCTTTTGAAAACGGCTGAATTGATTTTAATGAATTGATGAAACTCGACAAGGCTTGCATTGATTAGTTTTGCGTTTGCCGGTTTAGTAAAATTTTAAAAATTCAAAAATCAGTAAAGATTTACTGAGCCATTTCTTTGCCATAAATTGTTAAATTTTTTGACCATTTTAATAAAACTTTGCATATTGATATTATACGCCTATGATAAGAAGTTGAATTATTGAAATTCTTTGAGGGACCAATTCTCCGGTATAATAGACCGTTACATAGTAATTTACTGAATTTCATGGTAGTAAAACCTTCCAAAATGCTATGTAATTGCTGTGCAGTCAGGCGTTTTAGATATAAAACTTGATCTAAAAATGTTATCATAACTGCATCTTTATGATATGTCATAATAAACACACGCGTAAACTTAGGTTTTTGTGTAAAATGCCTGATTGCACAGCAAATACATAGCATTTTGACAAATTTGTGCAAAATTAGATAATCTGCAACTGTTTCTAACATTGTAGTGCCCTGTAGAAACTTGCTATATTTATAATTTATAAATCACTTGTTTCTCATTCATCAACACATGTCGGAAAGTTTATGCAACTTGCCGTAAGGCAGAATCTCACTTACAACTAGTTATTTTCAATAGTTAATATAAAGCACATATAAAATTATTTACACAGAAGTGTGGTTTGCGTCTTTCACGCTTCTATTTCTCTACAGGTGCGTATAGATTGAGCCATCATTAAAATCGAAGTTGTATTTTCAAATATATTATTTACCAACGGCAACATTCATTCAAAAAACATTAGGACTACTTAAATAAGTTAAGAGAACCTATTTTGTAATAAAGGCAACCTAAATTTAATTAGTATAAAAATATTATCATCCTTCATTCGGTTGTGAATTTTGATAAATTAAAATAAAAATAATATTCATATTTTGTTACCATAAGCAGTATATGTTAAGTATGTTAAGTAATTATTCAACAAATAAAAAAATGTTTATAATACATAAATTATTGTAGAATGAAGGACAAAAATAGTTCTGCATACAATAGATAGAACAATAAATCATGCTATAATATAAACATTAATGATAACAAATGAAGAAGTCCTGAGAAGAGTGGACGAAGAAAAGACTCTACTGAGCACGATCCTGAAAAGAAAAGAAAACTGAGTCGGACTCATTCTACAAAAAGAGTGCCTCCGACACGACGTCGTCGAAAGCAAAAGAGAAGGACTAACAATATTGGGAAGAAGAAGAATGCAGATGGTTGACAAATTACGCAAGAAGAGGAAATACAGAGAACTGAAAGCCGAAGCACTGGACCAGGAAGCATGAAAGCAGAAGTTTGGAAAGAAAAATACATGAAAACGAATATAGAGTGATTAATGGTAATAAAACGGTAATGGGAATAATAAACAAGAAAGTAAACAATTATTGATTTTGTGGTGCTTTGAAACGTGAAGATATCTTTAAAATTAAAATTCTTTTTTTGTTTTTTTTGTGAATACTATAACTTACCCTACGAAAACCTGTCTTCGGGCAGAATACTATTTATTATTATTAATTTTTATATTAATACTCTTGTTATCTTGCGTATAAATCATTAACTTATGTATGAGAATATTTGTATACATAAAATTAATTGCATAATTATTCTTCAAACTCGGTCAAGTTCGACCAAACAACACGTATAATGTTTTTAATAAATCGTTTTGTCTCAATAATTTAACGTAATGATGCATGTGTATTCTTTAGTTACATAAATTGCCTTGAATTTCTTTGATAGAGTCTTAGGCACCTGGTCATTATTATGACATTGTCACATTGATTATGTGTGCCATGTGATATTTTCAATCATGAAGTAACAAATATAAAATATTACAATGAATTAGAGCAAATCACAATCGCCATTTGGCGATTATTATTTAGACCAGTAATTCCCTAAGTGGTATATATCTCCTCGAGGAGTCTAAAAATAAGACTAAATGGTCTACATCAGCCTAAAATTTTCAAGATCCAGGAACTAAAAACGGGAGTCCACAATAACGAAGCTCAATAATACAAAACTTTGAAATCTATTTATGAACTTATATTATATGTAGTATCTTTGTATTTATTTAGGAAAATTCAATATTTGTGCAAGGGCTATGATATAACTAGTGTTGTATGGTGCCGTGCCTTAAGGCAAATTGCAGGGACTCCCCGTACCATAATTTTAATTTTTTGAAAACTTTGAACAAAATTGATTATTGAAAATTTTGAAATTTTTGAAATAGTCGAATTTTTTTGAAAAGGTTGAATTTTATTTTATTTGAAATTAGTTTTGATCTGAAACAGCTCCAAAGCTGTTTCAGAAGCCAAATATCAAAGCGTGTAAGCGCCGCGCCGTAGTCTAATGATTAAACGTTATAAATCTTGGTACAGAAACCATAGAAATGCAAACAAAATCTGTACTTATCATCAAAATCTATATAAAATATCTGATAATTTAATGTGGATATGTCTAATAATAATTTCTGACTGTCAAATGGCTTTTTTTTCATTTTTTTCACCGTATTTCCGAAACCACTAGATCTGCCTTCCTAAAAAGTTTAAAAGTTGTTCATTTTATCGATTCATTCAAATCGGGCGCTACGTTCTCTAAAAGCCTGTATCTTCGAAACGGCTGGACCTATCTCGGCCAAAAACTAGCCAGTACGTTTATCCGCCAATAGAAATCGAATGCTTTTTAAATCATTCAAATCGGTTGATCTGTATTTTTGAAATCGTCGACGAAAAATTGCATCCGCACACACATACATCCATTTTTACTAAGGTATTATCTACCATACAGGAAAGTTAAAACAATATATTTGAAACAAGACTAGATAATTGATTTTAAATTTTAAATTAATTTTAAACAATAATATGTTTTAATTTAACAATACATTTTTTGTTAATAATATGAATGTTCAATTTCAAATACTATGGAAAATCACCAACATGACAAAAACATTACTTATAGTAAAATTAAAATTACCTTCATGAATATTACAGATTGTCATAATTTCGTCGTTTTTAAACATTTTTTATTAAGATATATATTATATTCTAATTATAATTATATTGATAAAGTATGCAAATTTACATCGGCAAAATGTAATACTATCATCATAATTAACAGAAAAAAATAATGATTTGCATTGAATTGCAAAATACCTATATTATACCGCAAACATGCGTTGCAAATATGTTTACATTAAAATAGGAAACCCCGTATGAACCGGTGCTTTGACGCTTAACATTTCATATCGTTAGCGAAATTCATAAAATTAAATATTAATTGTATTAAGATTCTAATAACTTTACAGAAATCTTAAGATAATGATATTAATTGCTTCATTTACAGAATAAATAAATATTATGTATAGGTTAATAAAAACAATAACCAATTTTATGCGCGGTGTATGTAAATGCTTATTATATATACACATACATTTGTATTTAAAGGAACTGAATTGAAATATTAAAATTGAATTTTTAAATGCTTCTTTAAATAATGTTACGGCTCTTTTCAAGTGAAAATAGTAAAAAACACTGAAAGATATAAAACTCATATAAAAAATAGATCACCTTTATAAAAATCGAAAATAAAATAAAAATTCATTATCAACTATATTGACCGTACAAAAAACGAAAAATATATTTTTTAGTATAGCTACTTAAAATTAGATTTTTGCAACCGATCAGGTTTTTTTCATAATTAACTTTCCGTAGGGTAAGTTATTGTAATCGTCCAAAAATCGAAATTGAAAATTTTTACATTTCTTCGCGTTTTGAAGGTTTCTGGACATTTTGGCATACCTCAGAAAAAATGGATGCGTGTGTGTGTTTGTGTGTGTATGTATGTATGGATCCAATTTTTCGTTCACATTTTCGGGCGCACGGATCAACCGATTTGAATGGTTCAAAAATCATTCGATTTCTATTGATAGGGAGATGTGCTGATTAGTTTCTGGCAAAGGCCGGTCCAGCCATTTCGGAGATACAAAGCAAAGAGTGCAGAAAATAGAATTTGGCAGGTCCAGCCGTTTTGGAGATATCGAGCTTAATGTGTAAAAAATAGCAGTTTTTGAGAGAACTAAGCATCCGATTTGAAACAAACTTTCTGCTTGTTTTGAAAAAATAATTGCTTTTGGAGAAAAAAATTATTTATAAGTTTTTGTTCCAATTTTTTTTTCAAAAAAAATTTTTTTTGTATGTCGAAAATAATTCAGATTTTAATTTTAATTTTGGCTAAAGTTCTAATGCTCACAAATATACTATAAATAATTAATTTTAACTTTGTAATGCAGTTTTTATAACTTTTATAAATATTAGACGTAGTTACAGAATTTATAATAATCTATATGAAAACATTTAATATTTCTCGAGCATTTCGTTACGGTACGGGAAGTTCCAGCAATTTGCCTTAAGGGACGATGCCATACACAACTAGTTATTATTAACAATCATTATTATTAAAATATTCAAGATATCTTCCTTCTATCGAATAAATATGGTGATGATTTATCAATTCAGCACGAATAAATAAATAACTATATAAAATTATATAATAGTAAATTTCATTTGATTTAAGTATTCAATTAAAAAATCGTTTAAAATATTTGTGTATAATATTTCAAAATAATGTAATCAAATACATCTATTGCACATAAAAGATTTCCCAATATTTCTATCAATTAATTTCATGTAGTACTTCATGTAGTAGTTATAAAGGCGATGTTTAAAAAATCTCACAAAAAGTACCAACCCAACACTTTTTCAATAAATACCATTGTGTATGACTGAAAATAAGAATTTACCAGGATTTTTAAAACTAAAATAAAATGTTCAATAATATTGAAATAAAATGTTCAATATATATATATATATATATATATATATATATTTATATAAGGTGTTTATAAAATATCTGAATCGCCGCATAAGATATTTCAAAATAATCGTTTAAAAAGCACACAAATAAAATGGTCTATTATTACCTAAATGATATCACGTTTACGGTATTTCTAAAATGTATCCAACATTTGAAAATAAATTAAAACGTTATCGAAAAGAAAAACATTGAGGATAACGAACTACATAATGACGTATCATGCTCTATAAGAATTTCGAATCAATTTCATGCGGGGATCACCTATTTTTGGACCAACGCTTTTTGTTTTTATGGCGCATTTTTTAAACGAACGATGAATCTGTAATAGTCAAAATGAATATTTTTTTATTTATTTGATCATAATAAAATTCTTGAGTCATTTTTATTATGAATATATTGAATAAGCATTGTTACAACGTATTGTTGATTCGAGATGATTCCAGTAAAGGATTCAGCTAAAAACATACAATTCGAGGTTACGTTACATCTTGTTCGCAACACGCAAAGCAGACGATTCTTACATTGTTTTTACAGCTCCAATTATACCGCCATCTAATTACTATAATCAAAATCAACTGTTTATTTATAAATCTGATTGCAATGATACTTATTGGAAATGTACTGTAACGAGAAATTATTTATTATATAAAGAAAAACTTACATACTATAACCGCCTACGGTGGTCATAAATGTAGACCACCAGATTTATGACTGGCAATATGAAACTTGAATGCAAATAATATTTATGTTAATTTTTAATACAATTTTTGGTTAATGGTTCAAAAAAATTATTAATTTATTTAAATAGTAGAGTTACAATAAATAAGGCATTTTGCCTAAAGGCAAGTTGCAAAAACTTTCCGATAATTAAAAAACTGACAAGCGATAGTCCTCATCCCTATTTAAGGTAAAAAATCTGTTCACATACACACACATACTTTTTCCAAATTTGGTCGCATTCGATTCTGCTTGAAACGTCGAAAAAACATAAAATTATTGAATCGGATTTTTTGGTGAAAACAAACTCCTCCACCGGGTTTAAAAAGTTAAAAAGTCGGGGTTAAAAAGTTTTTGAGTTAAAAAATAAATCATAGTTATAATAGAAAGACTCGGATGATGTTTATAATTTATGGTTAAAATTTTAAATTATTTACAAAAATAGTATTAACATAATTGTGGTAAATTTCAATAATATATCGCATATAAATATCGACACATTAGTATCGGTAATATTATTAGATACAAATTAACAATAAAGTTATATAATTTTATTATAATAAGGAATATTTATTGAGCTTTGTGCTATAGAAAAATCAGAATAAAAGCTTTGTCTAATTATTGATATGTATTTTGCTCAAGAATCATGGTAGTTAAAAATACGATCTATTGCTAGTGAATAAATCATGCATTTGAGCTTTTCACACTTAGACTGAACCTCATTGTTGATCTGTATTTTGACAGTAATATCTTTGCATTTCATGGAAAATACAAGATGGTATTATTTTGGATTATTTTATAATTATTGTTAGAGTTTAGAGTCATGAAACTGTCAGTGAGATAACAAATCCCTTCTCTTGAGATGAATCTTTACATGCCTGCAAAGTCGGATATGACTTTTTTCTGGATAAGCTAATATCGTGCAGTAGTGATGTCTATTTGCACTTAGATGGAGAATATGTTTCCAATTGAAAATAGCTCATTTTGGGCACAACAGTGTAAAATGGCAATAGAAAATCTCTCACACTATTCTTCCTTGAATCGATTTGGGGCCTACCTCACGGGTCTGCTCTAGGAAAGTACTACATATTATATATATATATATATATATATATATATATATAATGACAATACATCTATAATTTATCAATACATCTATAATTTTGGTGCTGTTTTTTATTCGACTTATTGGCTGAAATAGTATATATATATATATATATATATATATATATATACTATTTCAGCCAATAAGTCGAATAAAAAACAGCACCAAATTTATAGATGTATTGTCATATATTTCCGACGAAACAACCATAAACAATATATAAAAATGTATTCATAATATTTCAGAATAACTTATTGATAGTTGCATTAAATTAAATATTTATATATAATAATGTTTCAATATTTGTAATAATTTACATAGTACATTGATAATATTGTTTACTACATACTTTGTCATAGTTTTAGTTTGAGTATACTCATTTTTAACATAATTTTGAATCTAAACGGCTAAAAGTTATATCATTTCATTTTGAAATAAAAATCATCGACATAAAAAATAAATAAAAATAAAAAATCGATATGAAAATAAAACTAGCTGTAAGTGGAATTCTGTCTTAAGGCAATTAAGGCATCGTGCCTTAAGGCAAATTGCTGGAACTTCCCGTACCAAAAATTATTATTTTTTTAAAAACGATTAACATTTTTGAAAAAAAAAATTACTTTGAAAAAATAAGATTTTTGAGAAACTATAAATTGGACAAAAAATTACTTTTTTTTGAAAAAAATTTTTTTAAAAAAAAAATTTATTTTTTAATTTTTTTTTTTTTGAAAAATTTTTTTTTTTTATTTTGACATATTGTGGAAGATCTGAACTTTCTTTTCAAAGCAATCAATCGTACTGCTTTAACTGCATAGGGACAAAATATAAAGCGCGTAAGCGCCGCGTCGCTGTCTAAAGCATAAGCATTGGTACGGAACCCATAGGAATGTTAACAAATTGTATACTTATTGTTAAAATCTCTATAAAATATCTGATAATTTTATGAGCATATGTCTAATGATCATTTTTGACCGCCAAATGGCTCATTTTTTTACTTTTTCCTCCATATCTCCGAATCCGCTAGACCTACCTTCATGAAAATTCTTCATCTTGTCAATACAAGTGAAATGTTTTTTGAATTATTCAAATCGGACGCTCCGTTCTCTCAAAAACTGAGCTACCGTTTTCGGCACTTTTTGCCCCGTATCTTTGGAACGGCTAGACCTGCCTTCGCCAAAAACTAATCAGCACGTCTCCTTATCAATACGAATCGAATGTTTTTTGAATTATTAAAATCGGTTGACCCGTGTTCCCGAAATCGTCGACGAAAATTTGTATCCGCACATACATACACACACATACATACATACACACACACATACACACACACACACACACATACATCCATTTTTTCTAAGGTATGCCAAAATGTTCAGAAACCTCTGAAACGTAAAGATATATAAAAATTTTCATTTTCGATTTTTTTGCGATTACTATAACTTGCCCTACGGGAAGTTAAAAATTTCACGTGACAATACTTTGTTTGTTTTGTATAAATTATTTTTGATTATTTTGTTCACTATTAATTTTATATAAATTTAATTTAAAAAAAAATTAATTGTTAAAATTGTAATACAATATGCGTAACGCTCCTAGAAAGTTTATGTGATATGCGAGCTTTAGATGAATAACAGACCTGCATTCAATACCGTATTAAACATCGACTTAAATTAATTGAAAATGAAAATTAAAGTTATACATGTGTTTGTTTTCAAAATATAAATATTAATGAAATAGTCATCTAATTCGACAGATATATGTATATTATATTCGTATGAAGGATTAGGTACAAGTGAGTTCATATAAACTCTCACGCAATATTAATGTTCCACACGTCGCACGAGTCCGAGGGCAATTGAGCTGTCAGCACGAGCCGCGATCTGTCCGCTGAAGTGCCTTTGGCTCGACGGGGTGCGAGAAGCGCAGCCCACTACGCGCCGCTTTAGACGGACGGCCGGTCAAAAATTCATAAGTGACATCTATCATTCAAATGGGTTAATCCATTTTTGATTTTTTTTGGTTTATTGTTTATAGCAAACTATACACAGTACATTCAACTATATAATATTACAGGTATATATTATTTGACAGCGTGAGAAGTTTCGCTATCCTACGATAGCACCTTCTTAGATATTATGTATTTTGATGTAGTAAATCGTTGCAGATTCTTTTTTTGAGATGCATTGGTAAAGGCTTGAGAAGGTCACACGCTAATTCGTTTGGATGACGACTTAGACGAGCTTTGTATCTGGAGCAGTAATGATTAATTTCTTCTACTATAGTTGGAATTTTGAGATCATGGTGTATTAACCAGCTGGGGACATATTTTGGAGCGTTCACGATTCTTTTCAATATTTTGTTTTAGAACCTCTGTGGAATAGTTATGTTTGATTTACTGGCCGCACCCCATAGTATAGACCATATTGGTTTAATAATTTTTTTTTTTTGAGACTTGTGGAAAATAACTGCAAAATTGTAGTCAATTATACAAGCAATTATTTATAAATATTATACATAAATGTATAGTGTAGGGCGGGGCACAAAGGTCTAATTTGACTTTGAGGAATTATATTGTGAAAACTATATTGTAAATTATATTGTATTAGAAAAAATAACACAAATCAAACAAACAACTATCTGGCGATGTTCAGTAAAGTAAAACTCTCACCTAATTCATCATTGTAGAAACGTGTTTTTTTGTTGTGTTTCAAAAATTTGTAATCAGCTCCTTTTTATCCCATAGGCGGGGCAAGTTGGAACGGCCAGGGGGCAAACAGAACCAAAGTATTTTTTGGTTTCAAAGAGATTTTACAAAATAATAGCTACATTATTCAACCAATGCAAAATATAAATTCCATGCATTTTTAAAGAGATAACATTGTAAATAACCTTAATCTAGTATTTTGTCAGAAATATTTATCAGCGAAGACAGAATAACTGTTTACATATTTTATATCTTGCAAAATTGCATTATTTAACGTAATTTACTTGTTTATTTAATCTTGAAATTTCTACACTTTTGCCAGGGTAATTGTTCAGTTTACTTAAAAATTATATCAAGGTCTTGTAAACTAAGCAATAGTGCTCGCATTCAAAACAAATAAAAAAGGTAATAATTTTTTATGGATTTTCAAATATTGCTGTGGTTCTTTCGATAGCAATGTTGTAAGAATCAAGGTGATGGTTGGTTATACATCTTTTACCCTCTACTTTCAAATATTATTGTTAAAATTTTTTTGACTTTACTGGCTTTTGAGATATCGGTAGTGGACCTGTTCTACCCTATCCATAAATATTATAAACAGTATACACAGAATCATGTGCATTTTTTAAAGATGTATCCAAACGCATTAATGCAAACTGCTAAAATTCACCGTACCGTAATTTAATTTTTTTTTAAATTTTAAATTTTTTTGGAAATTTTGATAAAACATTTGGTTCAAACATTTCTTCAAAATTTTGATTTTTTTTAAAATTCTTAAAGATTTAGATTTTTTTTAAAAGCGATCGCTCTGCCTAGATGTTTTAGAGATAAAATATCAAAGCGCGTAAGCGTCACCTTGCAATATCTAACGGTTAAACATTAAAAATCTTTTTACGGAACGCATAGAAATGTAAATCAAAATTGTAATCATTGTTAAATTCTCTATAAAATATCTGATAATTTTATGCGCATATATTAGGCATATGCAAAGTATCGAGGGGAAATTATAGAATCCTAGAGCCTCTCCCCATGAAGTAATATCTAACGGTGGTTTCCGTGAGGAGCAAGAGATAAGCGGAGGTATTGAGCCCGGCATACCCAGAAAAATATGCAAAAGCTTTCATTTATTTTTATGCGATTAGTACCGATTTAATCTAGTCGCAGATTTTACTGCAGTATAGTTCCAAATTTTCTATTACATAATAAAGTACTGAAAATTTTTACACTTTGAAACGTTTTCGGACAGTAATAGAAATACCACAAAATTTAAATTAAATAATTATACCAAATAACCGACCACTTATCAGTGAAATAGTTATGTTATGTTACCAGTCTCACACAAATGTCAAAAAGCTATGTTTTGCTGTTAATTCGAGCGTTTTACACTATAATATAGTGTCTATACTATATCTACTTCTAATCCTCAAACGGCACAAATGTCAAAGAACAATGTTGTGATAAGTGCAACTTTTTGTTATCACTTATGATAACACACGCGTGAAGTCTAATTAATGTTATATTCTGATATTTCAACTTCAATTTTCTCTTAACAAAATATCAACTAGCTCTCTGTTTAATAAATGGGTCCACCACGCATCTCACACTGCATTGTTCCGGCTGAACCGTAGATCAGATTTGCAATCTGCGTAACGCTTCATCATCAGACCCACTTATCGAATAAATAATAAAGGTTTATTTAACCCTTTAGTTTTTAAACACATTAATTTAAACATAATACACCTGTAGAGTACGCGTCCCAGCTGTACAAAATTGATTTATATACATAAAAATAAATTTAGTAATGTAATATAATATAATATATATTCATTATATATATAATATATATATATATATATATATATATATATATATACAGGGCCGGTCCTGGGGTCCTTAGCGCCTGCATGCAACTTTTTTTCTAGCGGCCCCCCTATCAATTTTACCTGTTAAAACATCATTTAAATTATATAAATATTTACATATTTTTTGAAAATTAATTTTTAATTATTCTGGATTTAGTACGCAAAAAATTAGATATAATCTAAAAGCGTATAAAATACATTGATTTTAAATTTATTTAGAAAATCGAGGCGATTCGCGGGTTGATTATAATCATTTTTTTTTAATTTTCAATTATTTTTAACGTATGTGCAATATTAATATTTAGGTTTTTATATTTATATTAATATTATGCGATTTATTCTATTGAGCAAATCATGCTAAGAGAGCTAAAAAAACTAGAACTCATAACACTCGTATTTCATGTTGGATTTTTTAAATTTAATTTAATTTTTCATTATTTACAATATCCAAAATTGCGTTGTAAACGTCTCCTTATATTGATATCGTAAGGGCCGAATTGTATTCATCTTTGCTTTCCCGTCATATTCAGAGTATCAGTCTGTTGTTTTAAATTAAGTTAAAATTTTAACGTGTTTTCGAAGTATTGTCCTAAAATCAGTAAAAATGCAAAGAAATTACACATTTCTTGAACTATATTGAAAAAATAACTAATTATATTTGATATGTATTATTTCTACATAGTTAAATGATTAAATTTGGAGTATGGACACCACTCAATATAAAAAATAAATTTTACTTCCATTTTTCATACTTTTTCCGTTTTCATAACCCTAACCACGCATGTCTTCAACATTCAATTCAGTTCATCAGATGCGAAACATTTGCAACAAAAACAAAAGTTGCAATTCAATTTCTCGGAATATACATGGCATTTTCTAAGCACTGACTCCCCATTTTTCATTTTCCCTATTATAATTTGTTTATATTTTTTAATAAGTTCCGCTTCAACTAAATAAGCCCGCAATTTTTTAGTCAAAAAACAGAGCTGTTATTTACTAATTTGCAGAGTTATTAATCGGTTAATTATTTCTACTGATATCACATTGCAAAATAAATATGCTTTTTGTGTCTCCGTATCCCTAGTTAAGTTAGGTTGTTTATTATAATTTATTAAGTATTCTAAATTTTATATAAATAATAAAAAATATAAATAATATATTATAAATTTTATTTCCGAAACACGTTTTGGCGCCCCCTAAGGTGTGTGCACGCATTTTTTGCATGCATTTTTGTAAAATCCCTTTGAAATTGAAAAAAGTCATTGGACCTATTTGCCAGTTGGCCGTCCTATTTTATCTTGCCTATGGGGTAAGAAGAACCTGGCGACAAATTTTTATTTATCATTTTTATTTTATTATTTTTATTCATTTCAAGCGATTCAGAGACCGATAAGAAGATTGAGCAAGAAATGGCCTTCCGATCTACCAAACTCCTAGCCCAATGTCTGCACGCGTCCTGACGTAGTACGCGGCATACATCATCACGTCATCGTTCATTTATGTTATTATTTTTGTATTACTGTTTTAATTTAATTTTTATTTCAACTTTTTTCATTTTATATTCAATGTATTGCATTTTGTGTTTTTTTGTATTTTTTTTTTGCTCATATCAATTTTGTAAATAAGACATTAAAGTCTTGATTAACAAAAATAAATTGTAACAAAAAATTATTTTTATTTATGTTATTTGTGTGATATAATTGGTTTGGTTTTCACAATATAATTGCTCAAAGTCAAATTGGAACTTTGTGCTCCGCCCTACCCTACCTGAATCTTTATTGAACACAATGTATATGGTATTTCACATGAAATTTTGCTAATTAATAATGAACATATAAAGTGTTAAATTGTTTGAAATATTATAATATTGTTAAATATATTTGAAACAACCAGAACACAGTACATGCGTATAACGACATATTCATTGTTTCGAAAATCTTCGTGTTCAACTGGTCGTTACAGTTACCAGCATGAGGCGAATATCTGCTGTACAAAATGAACTATATTATATACTATATTATATATATATAACTATATTATATATATATATATATATATAACTATATTATATATATATATATAACTATATATATGTATGATATATATAGACAAGAGCTTTTGTATCATGACATGTATTATTACAGACTAACCATTATTTATTAATTAATATTGAATATTATTTAAAATGACAAAAGCATTCTTATAACTTAAATGTGCATAATATTATTGTTACTTGACTCATTATGCATATTTTCCCAAATTTCATTTCAATTCAACAAACAATTATGAATCAAAAATTTATAACTTTATAGAGGGTTAACTCTATGTAAAGAATCTTTGTTTTACATCAAAAAAAAATTAGAGAAACGAAAATTCTGTGATTATAAGCCTATATATACTAATGAGAAACAAAAAACTGTTTACACATTGTTTTGGTATTAATGAATTATGTGACATTCAAGTCATAGGGGCCTTCATAATGTTTGAACATCTGTGTATAAAAAAGTTATTTCAGGTTGAGAAGCCTAGCAATGGTTAGCAATTTTAATATTGGTTGTTTTAATAACGTTATAAAATTAGGATTTAATATTATTATGTATTGTAAATTTGAAGTTAAATTCCGCTTTTTTCATATAGCCAGATTATATATAGCCATTCATACCAGATCACTGTTATATACAGTAATGGTGAAATACGAGATTAAGGTTATATACAGTATTAACTCTGTAAAAATGCACCAATGTAATTTATATTTTACATTAGTTCAATAATGTAGCTATTATTTAGTAAAATCCCTTTAAAATTAAAATAAGACATTGGACATGTTTGCCCCGTGGCCGTCTCATTTTACTACTCCTATGGGGAAAAAGGACGAGGTGGCAAATTTTTTAAAAACAGCAAAAAAAAACACATTAAATTGGCTGAGAGTTTAGTAAGTAAGTTGTTTGTTTGATATATGTTATTAATTGTGATATAATTTGTTTGGTTTTTACAATATAACTGCTCGAAGTCAAATTGGACAATTGGACATTCCTGCCCTATCCCATATTAATGTTGTTTGTCTACCTTTTAGTTAATTTTATGTTTTTGACAGAAAATGTTGTCTCAAATTGTTTCGATCTCATCCTGAAGAACTGAGTACAAGAATACCCCGTTTAACGCGGGGGATACGTTCCACCAAAGTAGAGCGCAATGCGAAACAGCGCGAAACGAAGCTATCAAATATGAAAATATTGGAGTTAGAAGAAGACGGGTAGGAAATTGGTTCGGTATTAAATTTGAAAAGTATGTTATTTTTACTAAAAATAAAACCAAATATTTATTTCTTATAGCCAAAATCAATACCACATTATCATTGGTCAAGATTTGACCAGGGCTTTTATTTAACCCGGGACCCTTCGGGGTAGGGGGTACATTTATATGAATATAAATACCTGTAACATATAATAATAAGGGAGTCTAGCAAATGTAATAAGAGAAGAAGGTAAAGAGAAATGTAATAAAAGAAGAGTGTAGTTCAATATATGTCATAAATTAAATAGTGGTTTTATTCACATCTTCTTATGGTGATGAAATATTTATAGTTTACAGTCCACTCAATATCAAATTAATCAAAGTGATCCTCACCATAGTTGGTCCATTTCGAGCCGAATTTTAGATCAAAATTGGTCACATTAAGCCAAATTTTAGATCATAAATTGTCGATCTGATCTGGATATAAAAACTACGAAGTGAAATAATATACTGTGATTTGTGATTTTGATCTGGTGCTACATTGAGTCGTGTAGTGGTTTGTTGTATGTCACCACGGATTTGAGACAATCAGTCCGTTCGAGAACCCGACTGGAGCAAATTGCTAGCCAATATAGCATTTCAATACAACTCTTCAAGATCTCAAAGGACGACTGCTGCGTATTGTTTAGAACTATTAACAATACTGCGTACGCATAGCTGGTTCCTGCAGGAAGTTTATTCAACCATTGGAAGCAGATTTATCTTGGCCACTAGTTGTCGGATGCTGCAAATGGACACTCCTACAGAGAAATATCAGCTAAGTCGATTTATTTTCTAGATTTCTATTGTCTCTTATTGTTTCTGTTTTACCAGAATAATATTTTATGGATTTTGCTTCATTTGTCGATTTTGCTTAATGTCTTGACCGAAATAGTCTTATCATAGGGATAATATTAATAATTCAATAGTATTAGTGAATATTTTTATTATTCTTTACCTTGATTGTCAAGTGCTTTGTTGGAATAATTGTTGAAAATGTTGTAATTGAAAATTTTGAGATACTAGTCTGAATATTATATATTAGATGTCATTTAATTGCCATATATAATACATAATTTAGTAAAATCAATTGTAACAGTTAACGCGTCCCATAACATTTCGGTAAAATTATTTTCATAAGTATTAAATTATAATTATTATTTTTAATATTTTTAGAGTTTTCGTGATATTTAATCAAAATGGCAGAATTAAAAAGGTTATTATTTAAACGCCAAAATATTAAAATTAAATTTAAAAAAACCTTGAGTAGGGATCTTCAAGGAGAGCCTACAAATTTATTAAACGTTTTAAAAACGCGGCATGAAAAAGATTATTTTAATTTTGAAAATATACAAGATTCAATTAATGAATTATCTGATGAGCACACTTCAGAAGCGCAAGTGATCGATGATTTATATATAGAGGTAATCTTTAAATTAGAATGTTTGTTAAGCACAATTTCAGAGCCCGTTAATAAGAAAAATGTAGATAGCGAACCGCAAATAAAGTTGCCCGACATTTCGATACCAAAATTTGACGGATCGTACAAAAATTGGGTAGGGTTTAAAGAATTATTTTATGCAACTATTCACAATAATAATAGTTTATCTAACGTACAGAAATTTTATTATTTAAAAGGACATTTGATCGGAGAAGCCGCAGAAGCAATTAATAATTTGCAATTGAGTGACAGTAATTACCAGATAGCGTTAGATTTATTGTGCGCGAAATTTGAGAATGTTTGCCTAATTACTTATTCCTATTTACAAGCATTAACAGATTTACCTTCACTGTCTAAATTAAATTCATCAAACATAAAATCTTTTTCTAATAACGCTCAGCAAATTATTAATTCGCTTAAGGCTATTAACACTAATGTTGATAATTGGGATCAGTTGTTAGCCTTTTTATTATTGAATAAATTTGACATAAGTACTAGGGTTAACTTTAATAGTTGCAGATGCCAAAAACAGTTACCGACGGTGTTGGAAATTTTCACGTTTTTAGACCAACAAAGAACGGCATTGGAAATATCACAAGGAATAAATTTAAATACCTTAAATAAATACAACTCTACAGAGAGGAAATCCTTATTGTCCCGATCAAATAATGTTGACAATGCATGCGTTTTATGCAATAATAATCATTATTTAGTAAATTGCTCCAAATTTCTTTCTATGGCATTATCTGATCGAGAGAATTTTATTAGCGGCAACGGATTATGTTCTAATTGTTTGCAAAGGGGACATTTACGACATAAATGCTTTAAAAGGTATAGATGTGGGATATGTTCTCAGAAACATCATAGTTTGCTCCATAAAGATAAGCAAATAAATATTAATCGGCCAGGTATAGACAAACCCGACAATGCTAGCAATACGTCTAATATGGTTATGAATACAAATCTCGCGACGGGGGGTGCGCTTTTACCTACAGTAAATTTGTTTGCGAAAAGTAATAAAGGAAGCCGTGTTAAAATTCGAGCAATATTGGATTCAGGTTCGGAAATTAATATAATATCAAAATCGCTATTTAAAAAATTGGGCGTAAAATCTCAATCAACGAGCCTTAAACTGCACGGTGTTGATGGGATTTCAACGCAATCAAATAATTTTATAAACTTAGAAATATTGAATGAAGATAACACATTTGTAAAAAAAATAAATGCATTTGTGCTCGAGAAAATATCGAGTCCACTACCTGCGCAGCAAATTCAAATTTCTAAACTAAATCTGCCAATTGGATTAATTCTTTCGGATCCAAACTTCGATATACCTCGCGAAATAGATATGCTGATAGGTGTTGATACGTTTTTCGAAATTCTCGGTAACGAAAGAATTATTCTAGGTCCCGCTAAGCCTATTTTACAAAACACGGTATTCGGTTGGACACTAACGGGTAGATATGAGTCAAATATAATCAATAGCAAAGCAAATAATAATCATATATCAGTCACAGAATGTCTCACTAAACATGGTAAAGTTACACGCGTTGAAAAGTTACATAAATTATCGACACACAAAGAAACGTGTGAACCATTCTTTTCAAAAAAACTTTCGCGAAACAAGAATTGGCGGTGCAGAAGCCCCGATAAAAAATTAAAATATTTTGAATCATGTAATTATGGAACTGTTTGTGCACCATTTCTTGCACATACACGTATAAACATTTAACTTTTGACAAGGATCTTAACTTTCGTTTGGCGGCAGATGCATTGCGCAATTGGGCTATCCAATTTAGTTTTAAAGAAGTAAGTAGTAGTCTCAGTAGAGTAATTACATTGTACGTAATATTTATTAATGATTGCAACATTGTTCGCGACATGAGACAAACGGATAGAAGTCGGAATATTAAATTAGGTTTTACTAGCTTTTATACAACAAACCGATCACTCGCGTTTATGAAGATGTTACAAGACGCTTCAATCTATCACGTGGTCTATTTTTTATTATAAGACGCGTTAACTGATGTATTGCGTAATAATTAACTGACTTGTTAACAGTGTTGTCACTAAGAATAATAATACATCTTCAATTTTGATTTACATCTGCATTTAATTATAATTAAGAGCCGACAGTTACAATGTCGCCATCTACGGAATCAAAAATATGTCTTGATTGATTTTACAGATGATATTAATATTGTTAACTAATGTATCATGTAATGGTTATAAAACTGATGTATTTACTGATATACCTATGCATATATGTTTGGATAATCTCAACTAAATGATTATATTTTTATAATTCAGAGTTCATTTTAATCGTATTCTTTGATACACTTACACATGTATGTTTAGATGATTTGACTAAAATGTATTATTTGTAATTTTTATAGTTCAATTTTAATGTTAATTTTACTTTTGATATATGTTCTACTAATTACTAATTAAGAAATATATAATAAAATGATAGATAATAAGTTACAGGGTAAAAGATATTAGATAATAAGAATTCATATTTTTGTAATATTTAATCAATTGTTCAGCATTAATTATAATGCAGGGCCGGCAGTATGGTCAAGATTTGACCAGGGTTTTTATTTAACCTGGGACCCTTCGGGGTAGGGGTACAATTATATGAGTATAAATACCTGTAACATATAATAATAAGGGAGTCTAGCAAATGTAATAAGAGAAGAAGGTTGTAGAGCGTAGTTCAATATATGTCATAAATTAAATAGTGGTTTTATTCACATCTTCTTATGGTGATGAAATATTTATAATTTACAGTCCACTCAACATCAAATTAATCAAAGTGATCCTCACCAATCATTCTTCTTGACTTATTTCTTCAACATCTTCCCCATTTATCCCTTCAAAACCTGGGTTGAAATTAAAGAGCGCTAAGCCAAAACAGCGCTAAACGATACGGCGTTGAACGGGGTATTACTGTAATTAGAAACGATGACAATAAAGAATAATTTTTTTAAAAACATTTTTTAGTTTTTCATTGCCATTGGATTCGTTGTTCGAAGCTCAACACACACTATATATATATATATACTATTCCGTATATAAGAGTAAAATTTCCACGCCGAAGACGGCAAATAATTAGTATTAAATTTGTTTAATGCGCGTGCAATATACGCATCGCGAACGTCGAGCTAACGCGGTCAACATTGTGGGTGAAGGCAACCTGTGATTTCCAACCCCAAGGACTGAGTTTCCAATTCTTCGGCTATGAATTCATACTTAGTATCTATCTGGATATCGCCGAGACCTTCGCCGTTACCTGACAACTTCCGACATACGACCTACTAATAATAATATAATCCGCTTTTGTGCGCGGACACAGCCAATTTGACAACGGACGCGAATATTTTTGTTTGTATTTGTTCGCACGTGCGCATCAGCGACATATGATGCACTTCAATTTTAATTGCAGTTTATTTATATTGGACATTGAATTGTCGAAATTATGGCGATGGTTGAATCATAAGGAATAACTACATCTTGGATTATAAACTTCCCATAAAATCCAAAATTCGAAATTGAATTGTTTCAGGTTTCTGAGCATTTTGGCATACCTTAGAAGAAATGAATGTGGGAGCGTGTATGTATGTTCGTGTGAATACAATTTTTGTCGACGTTTTCGGAAGCACTGCTCAGCCGTTTTGAATGATTTGATTCCTACTTATGGGGTGTAGTGCTGATTAGTTTTTGGAAAAAGTCGGTCCAGCCGTTCCCGAGATAAGAAGCAAAGAGTGCAGAAAATAGAAATTAAGTTTTTGAGAGAGCAGAGAGATGCTTTTTAAATCATTCAAAACGGTTGAGCAGTGCTACCGAAAACGTCAACGAAAAATTGTATTCACACGAACTTAATTATTCGCTTTGAATAATTTAAAAAACATTCATTTCGTAGTGATGAGACGACGTGGTGATTAGTTTTTGGCGATGACATGCCCAGCCGTTTCAGAAATAAGTAGTTAAAAGTGTTAAATATGGCAGTTTATGAGAGAACAAACAATCCGATTAAAATAATTCAAAAATCAATTTGCTTGCGAAAAAACGATTAATATTGAAGACGTTTTTTTTCAAATAAATTTTTTTTGTCTTCCTTTTCTTTTAATTTTCATTTTTATTTAAAATTCAAAAATGATTCAGATTTTAATTTTAATCCCAGTTAAAATTCTAAAGCTCACTGATATAATTAAAATAAATAATTTTAATTTTGCAAATCACTTCCTTCATTCTAAGTCCGCTTGTTCAAGATTTATTTAAAAATCGTTGTTCATAATGAATATTACAGTATGTATAATAATGTATTTTAGTAATTTTAGTAATTACTAGTGTGTATAATAGTAATGGAGGCATTTAATAATTCTCGAATATTTACAAAACGTAAAGTTTGCCTTAAAGCACGATGCCGTGCACCACAGATTTATAAAAATTGTTATGAGTGTCTGTTAGAAATTTCCGCAGTCGAACGAGATATTATTGGAATTGCATATTTTGTGATTGAATTTATATGTCATTTTGCATTTTTGTCTTTAAGAGTAGAGCTTTTATTCAGTATACCATAATTATTTACTTAAGGCCTATATCAGATCTAATTGAAAAAGTAATAAATACCACAAACACAGCTAAATATTAAGCAAAAGCTACAAGATATGCACCTTTTTAGGAGACTAAAAAATACAACCCAAAAAATTGATTTAGCAATTTCTATCTAATAGTAATTACCTACTGAGTTATCCATTCTCCATACTTTGATTTCAATCTTAACAAATTATAAAATGCAAGTAATGTTTTGATTATTAATAATTAAAATAAAATAAAACAAAATATTTGTAAATATTGATGATATTGAAAAAAACATAAATAAATAAAGTCTATATAAAATGAGTTTTTCCTGAGAACATGTATCATGTGCATAATCAATTCTTCAAAATCGGTATTATTAATTTTATGAAAAAAAGGTAAAAAAATATTTTTCTGTGAAACTTAGTGTATCGTATGTATTCATACTTATATATATATATATATATATATATATATATATATATATATATATGATTATATGATTAAATTTGGCGAAAGAAAAAGATGCGGAAAATGGATACTTTCACATATCACTTGATATGAAGCTTTCTTTTTTTTTACCATCAGAAAAAAGGTTCACACACTTAGTCAGAAGTCAAATTCCTTACAGAAATAAAAAAACCTAATGATTTATACTAGGTCTACCCCGTATTAATGTGTTTATAACCTAGCTTTGAGCATTATTGTAGTTTTTGACAAATTTGAAATTTGCAGAAATGTTATAATATTGAAACGCAACTAGTGTATGGGTGTTGACTTCAAGGTCTGATATTTCGATTTTCAAAATAATTTTGGTTTATGTAACAAAAATTCTAAAATAAATATGCCCTCGAATTTTGAGAAAGGAAAGGTCATAACAAGTCGCGTTGTTAGAATTCGCACAACAAGAATATAATGTTTGTTTGTTTATGAAACTTCGCTCTCGGGCAAAATACTGAAATGTAAAATAACGAACGCATAAATTTTATTCACAAACGCATTATTTTTTTTACTCATTTTAATCAATAATAAAATTATCAAGAATTTTGCCATTTTACAATCCTGATTAAATGCGCCAACTTTTGATGAAACATGCCAGAACACTTTAGTACATTTTTTAGAAGAGGGTCTCTCAACGTCCACCGATTGAAAAAAAATCATAGTTCAACAAAAAGTCTTAATACTTAAAAACTTGAAACAATTGTGTTATCGTTATTGATTACGTTCATAGAAATATTATTCATGGTTACGTTTCCAAAGTTCAAATGAACGAAATTAGTAAAAATTAACCACAAAAGCCGAAAAATGGTCATAATTCACCAAAGCTCTAGGTTGCATTTAAAAGCTCATGATTTCCAAACAACGTGAGATAATTTTTTTCTAATTTTTTCAGAACAGTTAACGTCAATAGCACCGTTTCGGTTTGACGTCAAGGTCTGGGACACCATGTATATATATATATATATATATATATTCTATTATATATCTAGTTATAAGAATATATTTCTCTGATACATGAAAAGTCATAGATTTTCCATTGATTTGCAATGCACATAAAAAGCATTTCCATGACCTCTAGAAGGCGTATGCTACCCAAGAATAACATATTTCGAAATAAATGCAATCATATTGCATTGGAAAAAAACATTGTTAATATATTACCAATAATTACTTAATAGGCAATATTTATTATGTGTATTATCAGAGCTGGAATTGAATGTGGTCTGGTCTATGCAACTTATGTATATATATATATATCCGCTAGATAAATAATATTCAATCATTGTGTTGCAATTTGTTTTCCGTACCTATATGTGCACATAAATTTGACGAGAACGTTCAAGGTTTATTCGATTTTAATTATAAAAACAAAAATCATCGCAACAAAAACAATTAAATTAACTAGTGGGGTGGGTGGCATCGTGCCTTAAGGCAAATTGCTGGAACTTCCCGTACCGTAACGAAATGTTCGAGGATTACTGAATGTTTTCAAATAGATTATTATAAATATTGTAACATTGTCTAATATTTATAAGAATTATATAAACCGAATTGCAGAGTTGAAATTATTTGTAAAGTATATTAGAACTATAGTCAGAATTCAAAATAAATATTTTCGATATACAAAAAACTAAAAAAAAAAAAAAAAAAATGGGACAAATTTTTTTTTCCAAAATCGATTATTTTGTTAAGACAAGCAGAAAGTTCTTTGAATCATTTAAATCGGACGCTTAGTTCTCTCAAAAACTGCCATTTTTTACATATTTAGCTACGTATCTTCAAAATGGCTGGGCCTGCCTTTGCCAAAAACTAATAAACATTTCTCCTAATCATTACTAATTGAATGTTTTTTAGATCATTCAAATCGGACACTCCGTTCTCTCAAAAATACGATTTCTATTTTCTGCACTCTTTGCTCCGTATCTCCGAAACGGCTGGACCTGCCTTTGCCAAAAACTAATCAGCTCTTTTCCCTATCAATAGGAATCGGATGTTTTTTGAACCATTCAAATCGGTTGATCCGTGCGCCCTAAAACGTGACTGGAAATTTGTATCCACACATACATACACACACACACACACACACACATCCATTTTTTCTGAGGTATGCCAAAACGTTCAGAAACTTTCAAAACGTCGAGAAATGTAAAAATTTTCAATTCCGATTTTCGGCCCATTACAATAACTTACCCTACGGGAAGTTAATAAACAACTAGTGGTGCATGGCATCGTGCCTTAAGGCAAAATGCTGGAACTTCCAGTACCGTACTTCATATTTTGCAGATAAAATATAAGGGAAGGACGACATTTATATACGTATGTTTACATAAGAAGTAAATGTGGATTTAAAATGAAGGACATTGTCTAATATTTATAAGAATTATATAAACTGATTTGCAAATAAAAACATTTAGCCCGAATCTCCAAAATGACTTTACCAAAAACTAATCACCATTTCTCTTCATCATTACTAATTGAATATTTTTTGAATCATACGAATCGGCTTATTTTTCTCAATAACTCCATTTCTATCATCTGCAATCTTTCGAGTATCTCCGAAATGACTTGATCTGTCTTTGCCAAAAACTAATCAACATGTCTCCCTATCAGGAGAAATCGAATGTTTTTGTAATTAATCAAATCAGTTAATCCGTGCGCTCGAAAAAGTGGATCAAAAATTGTATCCATACATACATACACACACATACATGCATTTTTTAGAGGTATGCCAAATTCGCTTTTAGGATGTTTACAATAACTTATCCTAAGGGTAAAAAAATAGTTTTTTATAACCAAAATTATAAACTATTTTTTTAGAATCTCATCTTTTACTTTCTGTCGTCGAGTTTCCGAAGCGTTATTTAAATGGTTAATGAACATGGTATCTTTTCTTTAGCTATTTAATAAAATCACAATAACTTTTTCAATTAATAATTTATCTATTATTTTTAGTTCTGCAACTACCGATTTTTCTTATAATTCTAGTTTTATTGTCAAATTGTCCCAAAAAGGTAAACAATTCTAAAAAAATGGATAAAAGCGTTTTTGGGTTTGGGAATATAAATGTTGGAAATCTTGGATTTCTCTACTCCAAACAATCTATCATAATATTTGGCTTGTGAAAAAAATAATATTAGGCATATATATATATATATATATATATATATATATATATATATATATATATACATGATGAAAGTTTTGTCGACGTTGATACATATTTTTAATTGTAAAAAATTTACATATATATATATATATATATATATATATATATAAAAAGCGAGAGGTTTTTTAAGTTAGTGAAATATTATGATGGAGATGGTCTTGGGCATTCATACAATAATTAAAGCAATTTTAGCGAAGAAAAATGTCTTTATTGTCAAACGTTTCGGGTTCTGATTTGACCTATCTTTAGTGCACACACGGAACACAAAAAATCACTGAAAGACATAAAAAATGTGATACACCAATTAATATCATTACAACTTTTCTAATAAATATTAAATTAATAAAAGTAAAAATAAAATGAAATATTGAAAAAGCTCTTCTTATCGAGGTTTTCCATTTGGAATTTGTTTAACTTGTTGTCAAGTTAAAGCTTTTTAAATTATTTGAATGCACTGAAGATGTGTCAAATCGGGACCCGAAACGTTTGACAATAAAGATATTTGTCTTTACTAAAATTGTTTTAATTATTGGATCGATGCTCAAGAACAACTCTATCATACACACACATACACATATATATATATATATATATATATATATATATATATATACATATTATAAAATCTTATGTACATATTTATAACAAATATACTATCGGCTAAATAATGTAATAATGCAATTTATGTAAGCTATTGCATAATTGTAATGCATTTGTTTAGACCTTGAGGTGAGATTCTAGTATTATTAATTTAACAAAAATTATGTATTGTTTGCTAAGATGCAATTATTACATATATAGACATAAATGCTGAGAATAAGGATCTAATTATTTTATACAATGGCAATTGAAAAGATAGGGAAAGCTATAATATTGGATTCAATATAATTAAGAATATCAAAAGGTTATCAAATGTTGAAATCATACTTTTTAAAAATATCTTCAAATAAATTATACCACTTATCGTATAATTCTATTGCATTTCTAAAATTCTTCTCTTTTTATATGATTTGACTAATTTTACGTCCATGCATAGTTATACAAAGATTTCCTAAAAAAATCCTAATAACCTTACAAGACTAAATCCATTAAATAAAAAAACACCATCCAATTTTCTGGAATAAAAAGGGCATATTTTAGGCACTAAATCTTCATGTTCAATTTTTCTATCATAACATGTATTGTTAAACTTGTGACCGTTTGTATCTTTGTGATGAATATTATTTTATACTTACTTTCATAAATATTTTAACTTCCCGTAGGGCAAGTCATAGTAATCGCAAAAAAATCGAAAATGAAAATTTTTATATATCTTTACGTTTCAAAACCTTCTGAACATTTTGGCATACCTTAGAAGAAATAGATGTATGTGTGTGTGTGTTTGTGTGTATGTGTGTGTGCGTGTGTGTGTGCGTGTATGTGTGTGTGTTCTGATACAAATTTTCGTCGACGATTTCGGTAACACGGATGAAGCGATTTTGATAATTCAAAAAACATTCAAATAACATTTTAATTTTCATGAAGGCAGGTCTAGCGGTTTCGGAAATCTAGTAAAAAAAGTAAAAAAATGCCATTTGGCGGTCAAAAATGATCATTAAACATATGTACATTAAATTATCAGATATTTTATAGAGATTTTAACAATAAGTATATATTTTGTTTACTACATTTTGTTTACATACTCTATGCAGTTAAAAATCATAAAATACCTTTCAAATGAAAGGTTCCTTATAAAATACCTTTAAAATGAACAAAAAAGTTTGATCTCGTTTACCTCTTGGCCGTCCCTTCTTATGGGAGAAAAAGAGGAAGATGACAATTTAAAAAAAAACAGTAAAAAACATATTTCTATAGTTAACTAGAAATTTTACTGAACATAGTTCAATAGTTGTTTGTTTGATACGTGTTATGTGTTATCATGTAGTTCAATTAGAATAGACAGTATAATTACTAAAAGTCAAATTGGACTTTTTTGCCCCGTTCTACCCTATATAAATAATAAGATTCTGTTAGCATTATTTCAAAATGTTGATATATGTATATTCTTTTTTATTATTCCATGCAGTAAAAAGTTTGATAAAATAATTTGAATCAAGATTATGTTAATTTAAAGTATAATTTTAATAAAATAAATACTCATGAAAGCGACTTAGACGATGGAACATATTCCAGTAATTGACATAAAATCATTTATTCACAGTCTTTGTCTTAAGTTTTTCTAGATTTTTCCAGAACGAGATGATATAACGTTTTATTACTTTAGTACCGCAAAGTGCGGAACCTGATTACTCAGCGGCCTTGGACAGACGCACGCACATGCGTACATTCGAAATAAGATTTCGGAATCAAATAGAACCTATTATTATTTAAAATGTATTGATTAAGATGAATATTACTAACTATCTTTTACTTTGCTGTTCAAATAAATTGTATCATTACATTTTCCAAAAATCACCAAAAAATCAAATAAAAAAAATTAAACAAAAAAAGTTTTAAACATTTAACAAAAAATGAATCCTAAGTAGGGTCGGACGGGGTACAAAGGTTCAACTTCACCAAATGAACTACATCATAACACATAACCAAAATAGTACCAAAAAACAACTATCAAAATTGTTCATTAAAATCCGCGGTCAATTCCTAAATATAAAAACGTGTTTTTGTAATAGTTTTCTAATATTTGCCAGCTATCTCCTTTTACCGTGTAAGCACAACAAAAATGGGCAACTGGGGGCAAACAGATTCAATGTCTTAATTTTAAATTTGAAGGGATGTTACACATTAAGGGATGTTGAACGATATGGTCACATTTTTTACAAATATACTGTATCTAACCTCGACCTGGAGTTTCGTCAGAAATATTCAGTAGCAGATTTGGACTAACTATTAACGTAATTTATTCTTTATAATTTTTTAACTTAATTTACTTTTATTTAATATATTATTATTGTTTACACCTTTGACAGGGTGAGGGTTCAGTTGGTGCTTTTGCCTCGTTCATATGTGAGCTTTTATAGAGATTATATATAAAATCCGGTCAATCCTACTTAAAAACTAGTGGGGTGTATGGCATCGTACCTTAAGGCAAATTGCTGGAACTTCCCGTAACGAAAGGATCGAGGAATATTAAATGTTTTAAAATAGATTATTATAAATATTGTGAGATTGTCTAATATTTATAAGAATTATATAAACTAAATTGGAAAGTTGAAATTATTTGTTTAAAGTATATTAGAACAGAATTAAAATAAAATCTGAATTATTTTCGATATACAAAAAAAAAATTTTATTGTAAAAAAAAAATTAAAAAAAAAAAATTTTGAAGTAATATTTTTTCCAAAATCAATTATTTTCTTAAAACAAGCAGAAAGTTTTTGAAATTTTTTGCACATTTAGCTCTGTATCTCCGAAACTGCTAAACCTGCCTTTGCGAAAAACTAATCACCCCTTCTCCCCGTCATAATGACGGGCTACCTATATGACACACACACATCCTTTTTTCTGAGGTATTCCAAAATGTTTAGAAACCTTCAAAACGTCGAGAAATGTAAAAATTTTCAATTTCGATTTTCGACCCATTACAATAACTTACCCTACGGGAAGTTAATAACAATACATATTATAAAATAATTAAATAACGTGTACTTAATAATTATATTTCGTAAAGTAAACAACAGTGCTCACAATAAAAAAAACTAACAACGACAAAAATACTTTTGTTATAGATTTTTGAACATGGCTGTTTATCTCTTGATAGGGACGTTGCTTGAGTTCAAAGACAATCTAATGTGGACGAATAAATAGTAGACATAAAATAACGAGGCTACTAAAACCTGTAGACTATATAGAATAAATAGTAGACATAAAATAACTAGGCTACCCCTAAAAACGAACTAAAATATTGGCCCTGTATCTGTCACATACATTGCGCCCGATTCTTTACATATTTGGACTGCGCCCGACGGAAGGTTAAGGCGATGGCTTGTTAGAAATCTTTAGCCCTCTACTTTTAAATATTCCTAAAAAATTCCTAACTTTACTCGTTTTTGAAATATTGGCAGTTTTTATTCGTGGTACTTTAAACCCCGCTCTACCCTATTTAAAACTAGAACTAGCTGTAAGTGGAATTCTGTCTTAAGGCAATTAGGGCATCGTGCCTTAAGGCAAATTGCTGGAACTTCCCGTACCTAAAATTTTTTTTTTTTAAAAACGATTAACATTTTTGAAAAACATTTACTTCGAAAAAAATAGATTTTTGAGAAACTATAAATATGATAAAAAATTCCTTTTTTTTGAAAAAAAAAAATTTTTTTTTTGAGAAAAAAAATTTTTTTTTGAAAACGAAAAAATTTTTTGAAAAAAAATGTTTTCTTCATTTTGACATATTTTGGAAATTCTGAACTTTTTTTCAAAGCAATCGCACTGCTTGAACTGCATAGAGACGAAATATCGAAGCGCGCAAGTGCCGCGCCGCCGTCTAACGCATAAGCATTGGTACCGATTCTTCATCTTGTCAATACAAGTGAAATGTTTTTTGAATTATTCAAATCGGACGCTCCGTTCTCTTTAAAACTGAGTTACCGTTTTCGGCACTTTTTGCCCCGTATCTTCGGAACGGCTAGACCTGCCTTCGCCAAAAACTAATCAGCACGTCTCCTTATCAATTCGAATCGAATGTTTTTTGAATTATTCAAATCGGTTGATCCGTGTTCCCGAAATCGTCGACGAAAATTTGTATCCGCACATACATACACACACGTACATACACACACACACACGCACACACACACACATACATCCATTTTTTCTAAGGTATGCCAAAATGTTCAAAAACCTCTGAAACGTAAAGATATATAAAAATTTTCATTTTCGATTTTTTTGCGATTACTATAACTTACCCTACGGGAAGTTAATTAAAAAACTAACATATTTTGTATGTTGATTATTAGCAAATTCTGCATTCATAATAGTTTTGTGAAGACGGACTTGTACAAGACTTTTCCAAATCTATATATGCTCCACTTATTCAAGATTTAAATAAATTGTTTTAATAGTATAACTATCTAAGCCTAATTAAGTGAAAACCGTTATCAATAATGCTTGACATCAATTTCAACTCCCATAGGTCTAACCTCCAACCCACTGGAAAAGTTTATTGAAATGCGCAATCGTGATGTAATTTGAATGTAACACTGTATTCCATTAATTTACATAATAAAACAAATGAAAGACTAAAATTAAACATAAATATATAATTACAAATATAGCTAGATACATATGCATATGTATACCATTGATTGACACAGCATATGTAGATTTAAATTTATGTATAATTAGGGTGGTTTTTAATATGGATATTTTCCAATTTTTTTGCTCCCATGGGCTCAAAAGCTTCCAAATTAATAAAAAAAATCTGAAACTTTTAGCTCTTAATTTTATCTTTCAGATAGTCTGCACTCTAATCAAGGTTTCTTGGTTCTTCTTTCTAAGAAAATACTTATTTAATAAAATATGTCAAATTTTTATTGTATTTTTTTATTTATGTTAAAAATGACCAAATACAATGTTGTTGTCAAAATGTTGATTCGCTTGTTGCTAAGTTATAGAATTCTAAAAAACAATTGAAATTTTACCCATGTTATTTCCGTTAGAAACTTTGGTTGGAATGCGAAAGTTAATGTTAAAGCTAAATCTTTCAGATTTTTTTTTTTATTTTAAAAGCATTTGATCCCCTGGGAAGAAAGAAATTCGAAATTATCCATATTAAGGACCACCCTAATATATAGAAGCAGAAATATCCGCATTTACGTAAAAATACAGATATAATCTATGTTCTCATTTTAGAGTTCTATAATTAATAAATGGGGCATGGTAGTCACTAAATCAATTAGTCAAAAATATCAATAAATTTGTCAGACATAGATTATCTCAGCTAATCAACCGAGTAATACAGACGACTGCACAAAATCCTAGCAAATAATTGTATTTTTAATTCAGCTAATTAAATGCTTTATGTAATGCTAATTCAAAGCTCAACTTTCCACTAGTAATTGATGATTATTATACAACTCAATAATAATAAGAATAGCTAATATATATATATATATATATATATATATATATATAAATATATATATATATATATATATATATATATATATATATATATATAAATACACAATTTGTCCATAGGTGTCGAATATGTGTATCTGCAATGAATTAATACACATACACCTGTCCACTTATCCCAGTCGCCTTGAGATGACAATCATAATTTGTATACATCTCAGACAGGTATGCGATTTTAATTGCTCACTCCTGCATAATGAATTGAATTGATAATGTAAATATAAATTAACATTTAATTACGATTGAGTTAGAAACGGTAGATTTTAATGTATATCTTTAATAGACATAAAAAAATTAAGCTAAATATAGCATTATGAGAATCAATGGAAAAAAGAGAATCATACTTTTAGCCATAAAAGATATTTCTAGAAAATTATTAGTATAAAAGTAACTGATTCTGAATGTAGCAATATGTGGTATGTAAGTGAAAGGGGTAGCTAACACAAATCAAATTGATGATTTACCCACTGCAACACATGTAACATATATATGTTCCTGAAGCATAAAAATGATTGCAAGTGCCAACCGAATTTAAATCTGATTTCATTTAAATTGATTTGACACATTTTGATATCCAAGATCCCTCACAAAAACTGTTTTTCTTCAAATTTTAATATTCAATTTTTACCGTTGCTGCTATATAAATCAATCATTAAACCAATCTGGACCTACGGAATTGAGCTCTGGGGATGTGCTTACAAATCAAACATAGCTATAATGCAGAGAACTCAGTCCAAAATTTTACCTACAATTCTTAATTCTCCGTGGTACGTAACAAATGAAACCATTCACAGCGACCTCAACACAAAAACGGTGCATTTAACGTTCAAAGAATTCAAGAAAAAATACAAACGCAAACTGGACTCACATTCGAACCCATCAATAGTTGACATTACTAAACCTTATGGCATAAGGAGATTAAAACGACAATGGCCTTTAGACTTAGTCTTAAATTAGGTCTAATATAATATTATCATAGTAATTGTTAAACTGAGAAGATTGGAGCTCTTCTTAGGCATCGCTCTTAAATATTGTCATTTTAGCTCATAGGAATCTTTATGTATTTCTGATTGCTAAATAAAACGAGTTAAAAAAAATCTACCTTTTTTTGCTAAAATTACTCTTCCCGCAAACTTTTCAAAAACTATGTACTTTCTGTGCGTACTTTTTATAATAGGATAATCCTGCAAATCAGTGATTATGCAAGAATCGATCCATAATTTGATGCATCTAGTTTTATCGGTCGTAACCATTTCATCGCCAATATCTAAGAATTGTTTCGGATATATTCACCGGATTGAGCGAATAAATTTAAGGTTTTTTATAAGTTCAGAAAAATCTTGATCGAAATTCAATAAAAAATGGGTATAAAAAATAAAACGATATTTGTTAATTTACCGGCATATATTGGAAATGTTTGAGCTACTAAAATGATTATTATTAAATTGGGATTTTTGGTGAAGGATAAAAAATCGGGACTGTATGTGCTTTTTAATCATGAATTATAAATAAATCAAATAAAAGAATTGGTAAAAAAAATTGAAAAAAAAATCTTAAGGATGGCCAACCCTTATCACTTAGAGCCATGAAAAATAGATGATGACCGATTCTCAATCACACTGTACCAGAGAAGCATTGGCAAATATCATGACACTGTTTAATTCATCTTGATAAGACAAGTCGATTTTTTATATATTGTGTGGAAGATTATAAAATACATTGTACTGGGATTTATAACGCTGATTAATAGATTAATATACAAGAATTATTGATTATTAAATATTAATCTATTTAATGTAATCTGCTTTAAAATTTATTAAGGAAATTCGGTATTTTCTCTCTATACTGCGCTACTCTGTATTAAAAAAAGAATTGAAAAATAACTGTGGTAAAAAAAAAACTATGTAAAAACCAGTTCCGACTAATCACACTTCAACTTATGCAAATCAGGATCAAATAATAATCAGGATGATTTATGATAATTATTTAAAGTGCAGAAGAAATGCTTGTTTTGTTTTATATTTAAGAAATTGAAATCAACAAATTGTTTGTTAAAAATCATATAATTTATAAGCTCAAAACTTTGAATTTTTGTGTTGTGTAGGCAATAACAATGATAAAGCATTAATCGTAAATAAATATGATTTCTTATACGGTAATTGATTTGAAATTGAAATATAAACTTCATGATTATTTGTTATGATAATTTTACTTTGTAATTTATGTTTATATCAGTCAATTTTTTGTTATTTCATTATGGGTAAGGTATTTTAATAATAGTTATTCAAATTTACTGGTATCTTGTGCTTTTTTATTCAATGATAAGAACTACCTATATGATTATAGAATTACAATTTTTGAGAATTGTTCATTAACCTCACGGTAATAGAAAAAACTAATATTTTAGATTTTAAATTTTTTATCTTATATGATTGTTACCAGTGCTGGATTTACAGTAGAGGCAGTTGGGGCTACAGCCCAGGGCGGCAAAAATTAAGAAAAATAAGAAAAAAATAATGCGTAATAAATTTGTTTGTAATCAAATAATTATTTTAATTTTACAAAAATGAGACACAAAAAATGGGGCGGCATTTTCGTCATTGCGCCAAGGCGCCAAACTTCTTAATCCGGCCCTGATTGTTACATAAGTGTCTACCAATTAAAACCAAACCATTCAGGTCAGACAGCAAAGACGTCCCTTAGAATTAATGCCAAAAAACGAAATTTAATATTTGTTGTGAGAATTTTTAACTTTATCAACATTTTAAAATTAATTTTAAGATAAATTTATAAATTATGTGAAAATAATAATATATATATATATATAGAGTAGGGGCGCTAAGGTCTAAATTGACTTCGGGTAGTTTGGTAGTTATACTGTAAAAACCAAACAAAATATATTGAAACACAATACCAAACTATATTCAGTAAAATTCACAATACCAAACTATATTCAGTAATGGCTTATTTGTGATTCTAAATTGAAATTTAACGAATAAATATCTACATTATTTAACTAATGCAAAATACAAATTTCATAGTTACATTTTTTTTACAAAAATCTCACGTTATTTAACCCCGTCAGAAGTATTCATATATCAGAGATGAAAAAACTATTAAATTGATTTATCTCTTGTGAATTACTTTTTTTTAACACAATTTACTTTTTATTTAGTATTCTCTTATTGTTTCCTCTTTACCAGTGTAAAAGTTCAGGCGGTCCTATTTACCCAAACTACGTGTGAGCTGTTCTAGAGGTTATATAAAAAAAACTGTCAAATCTAAATTAAAATTAACAATAAAACATTAAAACCTATTTTTGTCTTATAAACTAAGAAACAGTGCTCACAACCAAAAAACTAACAACGAAATAATATACAATTGTTATAAATTTTAATACTCTATATACGGCGGTGCTTGGTTGCACATCTTTTGCACTGTACTTTCAAATATTGATGTAGAAAAACTTTACTTGTTTTTGGTAATAATTCAGAATCATTGCTTAAAAAGTTCTGTTCATGTTTTTTAGATGTAATTTAGCGAACAAATGAATGAATAAAACTCATTCATTTGTCGCTAAGTTATACCTAAAACATTTTTTTTAAATTTTCAAAATTTTTTCCATGCTCTTTCCATACAAACTTTGATTGAATTGCGCTCTATCTAAACGTTAATATTAAGAGCTAAATCTTTCGGAGAATTGTTTTTTATCAATTTGGAACCATTTGAAAATGACCATTTTAAAGACCACCCTAATATATATATATATATATATATATACTAGCAAACCCGACGAACTCCGTTTCGCCACCAGATGGTTTCGTGAGAAAGATGAAGAAATTTTTTGTTTGTTTCATATTTGAAAAGGAAAAATTGGATTTTATTATACAACAGTAATGAATTTATTTCGATTACAAAAATGAAGTGTTTTTTAGTTGAACTTCTCTAAGTAAATGAAAGTGAATCCGCAAATTATCCGTTTCATTGAAGTGCTCTTTGGTAAACCACATTTTTTGTTTTTTGGTCTGACGTTAACACAAACAACGCGGATGGTTTTCCAACTCGTGAACAGGCAACGTATAACTGCCCATGTGAAAAACAATGATTTTATAAATAATCTATTTGAAATTTATCCCGCAAACACTAAGCAATTGGCCTTGCGACTTGTTATTGCGAACGCAAGGCGAACTGGAAATTGCAATCGTTTGAAGTCAAACGGAAGACCAGTCAGAATCATTGGTATGTCACCAAATCGCCAGCAATTTTTGATTGAATGGTGAAATTCAGTGCGTGCACATCATTATTCTTTGCGCAAGAATTGCTCGTTGACTTAACCAAGCATAATTCTGATAATTCTCACTAATGTCATTACTCAAATTTTTAACTACGGTGCGTGAAGTTCCAGCAGCATGCATTAAGGGACAATGCTCTGCACAACTAATTTTCTTAGCTATAAATCTTGCGGAGCCCGAGATTTTTCCAACGAATGCAAAATTGTCGAAATCGGTTCGTGCGTTCTGGAGTTATTTCGTCAGGAAGAAAAACCCGACTTATTTTTATATATATAGAAGATAATCTATTTGCAATGATTTAAAACAATTATTGATTATTTTTATTACTCGAATTTTTAATTACGGTGCGTGAAGTTCCAGCAATTTGCATTAGGGCACGATGCCATGCACCACTAATTTTCTTAGCTATAAACCTTGCAGAGCCCGGGACTTTTCCAACGAATGAAAAATTTTCAAAATCGGTTCGTGCGTTCTGGAGTTATTTCGTCAGGAAGGAAAACCCGACTTATTTTTATATATATAGAAGATATATATATATACATATCATGTTATAAGTAGCGGTTTGGCGTGTCTGTTTGATATAAAAAGCGAGTTCTAGTCTATTATTATAGTCTGTTAAAAGAAAAAATAAATTTATTTAATGTATGTAATGCGATATTAGATAAAATATCAATCATTTGAATTATTAACTCTTCGTATTTTTTATAACAATGTTAGCCTTCGATGGTGTCTTGTGTGTTGTTCCCTTTTGAAAACACATTGTCAGCTATCACAATAGTTTATTAATAGTTATTGCTCCTAATTATAACTTACGCACGTTTAGAACTGTCATCACCGTTGCACGTACAAAGTAATCGGTTTTGAGTTAATCATGCAGTTTACAAGCGAGATTGTTTTTGCTGATAAATTATTGAATTACTTGATTTTTTTTTAATAAGTAGACATATATAAATTGTTTATGGATAAATTATTTTTGTTGCGTAATACTATATAATACACATCTATTTTTTCTAATTTATTTTTCTCGACAAATACCTGACCCAAGCGGTAGAACAACCATTCTCATTCCTATCTTATCTCATTTTTTTTCACAATAAAACAAATTGCTAAAACTTTCCTCATTTTTTTAAAAACTTTAAAATAATTAGATTTTGATTTTTAAAAACATTTGGCTTTTTGAAAAATTTTAACTTTTTTTAGTGTTTTATGAAAAGAAAATTTGGAACTTTTTTCGAAGCAATCGCGCTGCGGCATCTAACGCATAAACATTGGTGCGGAAGTAAACAAAATTTGTACTTATTAAAATTTCTATAAAATATCTCGTAACTTGATGTGAATATGTCTAATAATAATTTTTGACCGACAAATAGAACTTTTTTGGCTCAGAAATCGTTACATTTGCCTTAAAAAATGCAGGATTTTTTCCTTTTGTCAATAAAAATAAAATGTTTTTGAATTACCATTTTTAGCACTTTTTGCCCCGTATCTTCAAATCTGCTAGACCAGCCTTTGTCAAAAACTAATTAGTATGTCTCCCCATCAATAGGAATCGAATGTTTTTTTGAATTATGCAAATCGGTTGATCCGTGTTTCCAAAATCGCCGACAAAATTTGTATCCGCACACATATATACGCATACACACACATACATCTATTTTTTCTAAGGTATGCCCAAATTTTCAGAAACCTTTGAAACAAAAAGATCACTTACGATTCAAGAACATTTTCATTTTTGATTATTTTGCAATAATCATAACTTGCCGTACGGGAAGTTAATAATATGTTTCCAAGAAAAAATTGCCGCTCTGGCTACTATTACAAAAACTTAGAATATCATCACAATTCAAAAAGAGCAACCATTGGATTGCATTCTAATCGGTTGTATAATACCAAAAATTCTGATTGCTCTTAAAAAAAATCTTTTTAAAAATTGAAGATATCTTTTTGTACATAATTAAATAATTAATAATCCAGAAAACTGGGATTTAAACTAGGCGTAATTAGGAACAAGAACTGGTCAAAATAATTGAATGAAACTTTTTGTATGTAATTGATAATCCACGAGTTTACAAGGCGTAAGTGGCATTATTCCTAGAAGCGAATTACAAAATCTATCCGATGTGTGTCTATAATCGACTTAATTAAGGAGAATTGTAATTTAGCAACTTAAAAAAAATTGTGACAAAATTATTTTGAGACAGACCTTTATTACATATTTGGATCACTTTTTATACTAAAACTACTTTTCGCCTACAATATTTCCGAATGTTCGTTAAAGTGGCGGAATTAGCTCATGTGTAGCGTTTCCGACTCACACGCCGAAGATTCGAAGTCCCGGCATAATATAGAATCCCCGGCATAATATAGAAATTCTGTTAAAAAATAGTTTGAAATAAAAAGTTAAAAATAGTTTGAAATAATGTTAAAAATAGTTTGAAATAGTATTAAAAATAGTTTAATCGTATATAAAAAGGTTTGAGAATAAAAATTAAATTGATTAGAAGTAATGAAGATGTAAGAAGATAGAAGATATCATGATAGATAATAAAAGAAGAAAAAAGAAGAATGAAGTTATGTTGATGAGTACATAAAATAGGAAAGGATATATAAAATAGGAAGAAGAATAGGATTTATATAAGAAAAATAGTATGAACATGAAGATTGTATTGAAATTAAAATATTGTAATGAAATTAAAAAATAGTTGATCATCATATAAAGTTCTATAAAAATCGTCATATTTTGTCTAATTTACGAAAAAAACGGCCGACTTGGTCTCTACCAAAATCTAATTAGCACGATTTCCAACTGATATTTTTCGAAGAGATTTTGAGTTTACAAAATCGCTTCGAAAACAAACAATTTTGAGTTTTTACGGTCGCGCAAAATATTCAACTATCAAACCAGGAAATTAAGGAAATTTTAAGCTACCTGCTTCATAACAAAACATACAATTTTTTATTAAAAATATTCTTTTGAACTTAAAATTATAAAAATGTATAACAAAAATATTTCTTTATAATAATGTTTTTAATTAATATGTACATTCAATTTGTAATTTCAGTCATTTGTATATGTATATTTTGAGCGACTGTAGGTGTTGCGTCAAAATCAATTTTATGGCAAAAACTGTTTTGCAGATTATTAATATTTAATGGTTATACAGTTTATACTATATTTAATTGTCTTATTACTGTTTTTAAAAATTTTATGTTCACTCACAAAATACACAATCACAGTAATTACCGGATCCGGCCACGCATGTAATATGAAACCCTCTAATTTAAACACACAGAAAAACGAAACTAAAACAATATTTTACATAATAAAAATAAAAAAAACGTATAATTACAACCAGAACCATCCTATACACAAACAGAACCAACCACAACCATCCTCGCGAAATTAATAGAAAATAGATATTCATAAATCATAACAACGTGTTTTTATAAAAAATTAATAATAACAGTTCAAAAATTGATCACAGGATAAATGTAAATGACATGTGTAAATTATTAACCTAATCAAAAGGAAGTTAACATTTATAAGTATACCGAGTTTCTGTAAGAACCATAATGTTACACACTATTGCAGTTTATTAAATTTCGTACCAACTTGCTATATATGTTAGTCTTTACTTTGATGATATTTTATATTAAACCACGTTTTTGTAAGACTTTAAACCTTATAATCATCCCCAGTTTCATCATAAACTCTAACTAAGCAAAACTTAGTACAAGTCGCACTTTGTCGCAAGTTGCATGAACTTCCCGATATGTGTAATAATAGACAAAATTTTCAATTTTGTTCAGACAAAATTTTCAACTGTTTATTTCGAAAAACAAACTTTTTGCTTTCACTAAAATCTAATCAATATAATTTTCAATTATGTTTCAAATCACTTCTAATATTTATAATTATATTAATTATAGTATAGAAATATGTGCCCAACTTTAATGAATTTGTATAATTCAACCAATTTCAGACCTTTACTATTTTAGAATGTTCTAATTGCAAGAACTCTGTCGCTATGTTAAATTTCTTTGGATGCACAAAAATGTGAATTTAATATTTAATCACAAAAGAACGCCAATATTTGCCAAAAACTAATCAGAACGATTTTCAAATGATATCTTTCAAACGATTTTGCAATTTTTAAAATCGGTTCAGGAACAAAGTTTTGACAAAAATTTTTGTACTTTTATGCTAACCCAAAAGAAATGGCTTGACCATAGTCACGAAAAACTAATCAACTCTAGACCTTATCGAGTTACATCGAATGAACTTTACTATCGAATTATTGAAATCTGTTGAATCATTTTTGAGAAAACGTCGATAAAAAATCGATAAATTTGCTTACATACACACACGCATACAAACATGCTTCTCCCAAAGATGGTCTCATTCGATTAGTAAATTAAGCAATGCGGATTTTATGGCAAAAACATAATCTTCTTTGAGAAATTAAAAATTAACAAATTTAATGGCCGCTTTTACCAAAAACTAATCAGACAATCCTTAACTGATATCTCTAAAACAGTTTTTGAATTTTCTAAACCGGTTCAAGATTGTCTGAGGATTCAGGAAATTTTGGAAATCGATGAAGCCGTTTTAGAGAAAACGTTGACGAAATATTACACTTTGGCTGCAACAATGTTAATAAACACGTTATTGAAAATTGCATATTGAGCAAAATAATTACTTGTGCATAAAAAAACTTTATTTGTTAACTATGTAATTGCTAACTGGGCTGGCATAAAGGGTATGGGCGTGTTTCCATACAGAATTGGCCCCACCTTGGTATTCAAATAATTTTGATGCCATTTTATAGGTATTTTCGAGAAAATCCGATATACAAAATTTCAAATCCGTAGCTCATCATTTGGCCGAGATATCAGTGAAAACATGTGAAAGTGGCCCATTTTTTTAAACTCACTATTTTGTTGGAAATATGAGAGATATCAAAAAAATGTTAACGTCATTCTATTATACTGATCTTGTCTATGTTGTTCATATTAAATATTGTTTAAAGATTATTTTTTAGTGCCTGAAAAAGTGAAAATAATTTTATGTTTTTAATTTTTGGGTAGTGCGGTTGTTTGGACTAATTTTTAATTAGCATCATTAGAAAGGGTATTCAATTTTTTAAATTAAAATTTTAAAATATTTTGATATTTGTTTTGGTGCAGCTTAGAGCATCAGAACGATCTCGTAATATTGTTGCGACGTCGAATCGGATACCATTGCGCCGCGGTCAAAGGCCTATTACCTAATATATAAATTTTCAAATGAGTCACACACGTAAACCAGTTTAACGGGGGAACACCGACGTTGACACAAATCGAATGTGCATTATATATTAACACAAACATCCGTCCTTACTCCTATTTTCTGACACAAATTTAAATTTATTTATTAACCCAGTGGCTTCCAACTTTTTTTGCATCGCGCCCCCCTGCTCTAATAAAAAACGGTTGCGTCTCCCTTAATTTTTTCAACAGTTTAATTTTATAAATACTCAACTGATATTATCAGACTACAAATAATATACAATATTATGTAAAAACATGCATGAAAACTAATTATTTTTTGTTTATTTTTTAATATCGTTCCAAAAATGTTGGGTTATTTTTGATAATAGTATTCTGGAAACAGATGTACGCGCCACCCTTAGAACAGCCTGGCGCACCCCACAGGTTGAAAACCGCTTTATTGACCTCTTAACAGGGGGTGTGTTGCCTCTATAATTTTATATTATTATATTTTGATTGATACAAAATAAATGAAAAACTATGAAATACTCGTATATATTGTTATTAATATTTTCTAACACAGCCACGCAGTACGATTCTTTTGAAAAAAACTCAAAATTTTCAAAAAGTTTCAAAATATAAAAAATTCAAATTTTTCAAAAAAGTCAAATTTTTCCAAAATTTTCGAAACTCTGAAAAATGTAATTTTTTCATAGTTTTCAAAAAGATTAAAGAATTTAAATTTTCAGTACTGGAAGTTCCAGCAATTTGCCTAGTGATGCCATGCACCACTAGTATTATTTTGAAACAGTATTAAGTTATATTAATGAATTTTTTGTCTAAAGTTCAGAATAAAAGAGCACATTACAAAATTTATTATAAATAACCAAGTAACTTTTATAAAAGTATTATATAGTATTTGGTATTACGTTCTATTTTCCTTGCTAACATTAGCATGCTTTATTTAGGAATGGTTTCATTGGTCACATACTATTGGTTACTTGCTATAGATTACTACTGCCCTAAGGCAGGTCTGTGAGCAGAGTTAAACTCCAACTCGATTCAGGGAAAAAGTAGTGTGAGAGTTTTCCCATTTCCATTTCACACCGCAGTGCCCGAGATGGGCTCATTTTCAATACTAATAATAAATAATATATACTTGCTATATAGAACTCAATATTTTCTTGGAGAATTATCTATTACAAAAACGCCATATTTAGAATTTCCAAATGAATAAATATTCTTGATATTACATAATTGTGATTAAAATAGTGTTTTATTAAGATTGTTGTAATCAATTAATGATGGTTTTATCTACACACGTGCACTTTTTACTTTTATGTTTATTTTACATAAAAATACGACCTGAAACGTCGTTAACAATTCAATCATGCCTATAAATCATATGATTCAGTATTGCATATTGTATGGTGTAATCTGTTATTACATTTATTGCATTATAATCGTTTATAAAAGACATATGCGAATGCACATATATTTAATTTAAATCAATTAAATTTAATTAAAATGGGGAATTGGACATGTTTTATTGACGGTAAAGATCAATTGGTGTATATTTTCAATTTGTCTCATGTATTACGTAATCAACAGAAAAAATGGAAAATGGAAATTTGTATGGAAATAGCATGAAAAAATTTTCAAAAATTTTGTAGAGCGTCAAATTTTCAATAAAAAATGACAAGTTTTCACTTTTAATTCATTTGTCGCTAAGTTATATCTAAAAAAATTTTTTTTTTAATTTTCAAAATTTTTTACATGCTATTTCCATACGAAGTTTGATTGAATTGCGCACTATCTAAATGTTAATATTAAGAGCTAAAACTTTCAGAGAATTGTTTTTTTATAAATTTGGAACCATTTGAGTCCTTGGAAACAGAAATTCGAAAATGTCCATATTAAGGACCACCCTAATATATATATATATATATATATATATATATATATATATATATATATTCAGTCTAGAAATCGGACATAATATCAATGAAAATATTTTTTTTAAAAAAATTATTTTAGAATCCATACGTTTTGGCTATAATCCTAGCCTTTATTTATAGGAAATAAAATACAATTCAAAAACTGAAACAATTGAGAGTAAAAAATTATAGAGTACTTATAATTTTTTAATCCTAGTGCTGAAAACAGAAAAATCATTAATTAAACTTGTAATTAAAACAATATTTCATAATTATGCTAATATTAAAATACCACAAACGAGTAGTGTAGTAAAAGAGTACAGTATATATTATCAGTAAACTTGTAAGAGACAATATTTTTAAAAATTTTTTACTGAGATTTTAACATGTGTAAAACTAATTGCAGATATTTTGCCCACTTTTCTTTATTTTGTGAATATATATATATATATATATATATATATATATATATATATACGAGTATATATATATATATATATATATATATATATATATAAAAGATGCCTGTCTCGTGCAGCATGTTAAGTTCATTCCCTTTATTTATAGTTTTATCATTATAAATGGTTATAAAAGATTCCTGTACCACGTCTTTTAAATATATTTTTTTCAAAATGTAGTATATTCGGGCTAACAAAATCTAAACTACAGGATTGTAATCATAGCCATTTTTATAGATAGTTATATAGTCGAAAAAGTATTAATAAAGCAAGCCAATTTCTAAATAAAAAATAATTTTTAAATACATACCTACCAATTTGTCCGTATTTCCCCTACTAATTATGTACGGGATTACAAGCTATAGAAATCCGTTTCTAAGTAGCTCTTTCTTAACATTTTAGCAAATTATTGACACTTCAATTCTAATTGATTCAATTATGTTATCAGAATACCAGTTAATGCATGTTTACCTTTACAACTCGAAGTAACGTATGCCTTGAATCATTTTACAGATAACGTAATTAATAGTTATATTAAACCTTTTAACCTGATCGTAAATAACGATATATCCTTTGATAAGTGTAATAAACTATACAAATTATAATGTTAGGATTGAGGACGAGATTTTGTGATAAGAAACTAGAACGATTGATCAGAGCTTTCTGACCAGGTGTGAAATCGATGGAAAAATCCATTAGTGTTATTAATGTGATAGGAATTTGTTGTACAGAACATTCCTTTCCCAATAATGTCACTGAATAAATGCTCACAGTATTTATATCCACAATTTACTCTCAGTATGTAGATTTTCGTATTAATCGAGATCTTAGAAAATTCTTAGTCCAAAGTTTACGTGCAATTTTTCAAAACCTAATTATAGATTCTATTTTTAAAATATTAGGAATATTAATAATTAAATGAATAATAGCGTAAAGCGAGCTAGCACCAACTAGTCCCGGGTTCGCTGGTTCGATTCCCGCTACCGCCATAGCCCGACATCAGGCAACTTTGATGTCAAATTCCCACTTGAAGTTGAAGATCTCAAATATAGGTATAGTTGCATATATAATGAAAATGTCAGCAAATACTTCGAGTATAGATAATTAGTCATGACTGGACTGGACAACTACTGTGTTACCATCCATTCAATATCCATATGATAGGACAGTCAAAACAATTACTAAATGTCCTAAGTGTGACCGATTGTAATTAAAATAAAATAAAAAACAAAAAACAAAAATAGCGTAGAGCGCACCTTAAAGGTCCGCAGGTAAAAAGGTCCACCACCAATATCTCAAAAACAGGTAAAGTTAAGAGTTTTTAACAACAATATTTGAAAGTAAAGGGAAAAAGATGTATAACACCCACCACCTTGATTCTTACGACGTCGCTATCAGAAGATAAACGGCAATGTTTGAAAACTCATAACAAAAGTATTTTCTCCCGTTGTTAGTTTCTTGGTTGTGAGCATTGTTGTTTAGTTTAAATGATCTTATTATAATTTTTAAGTATACGTTATTTTATTGATTTGTAAGATGTGTTGTTAATTTTGAGTTTGACGTGAGTAGGATAGAAAGGACCAACTAAACTAGAGTAAAAGGGATCAATTAAACTTAACTCTGGCAAAGGTGTAAACAATAAAAAATAGTAAATAAAATATTAATTTAAGTTAAAAAAATTAATTTTACAGAAGATAAATTAAATAAATAGTTACTCCGACTCTGCTCATGAATATTTCTGACAAAATACCTTTTCAAGGTTATATACAGTGATATTTTTGTAAAAACTGTACCTATGCATAATTTGCATAGGTTGAATAGTGTAATTATTATTTCGTAAAATTCCTTTAATTCCATTTTATCTCGCCTATGAGACAAAAAAGACCTGGTGACAAATTTTTGAAAAACGGCAAAAAATACATTTTTACAATGTGTTAGCTGGGAGTTTCACTGAACATAGTCAGATGGTTGTTTAATATGTGTTACTTGTTGTGAAATTGATTTGGTTTTTATAATTATTGAATCTTTGTGCCTTGCGCTACCATAATAGCTATTTGATAATTGGTAACTGTAATTTAGCCAAGTTTTACATTTATTAATAATTGTTAGATTATAATTTATTAGTTAATTTACAGACATCAAAAGTGTATATGATTTACCAAGAACAGGAAAATTGTTATAATAATTAAATCATATTATTTCTACATTAAAATTATTCTCAGCATAATCATCACATTCAATTTAATTGAAAAAATAATAAAAATCGCATTAATGTAAGATGATTTAATAATCGCAGCTTTAGCTCGAAACTCTATACGGCTCGATAATTGCATTTGATTTGTGCAATCGTGTTTTTAATTCGCAATGAATAATGCAATGATTAAAAGCAATGTATGTGCGTACCGATTTGTTTCTCTGCCTGTATGCGTATTTTTTGCGTGAATTTTTAATATACTGCATTTTTATCGGCAGTTAAGATTAGCAGGAATTGCGTAAACCAGTCGGCTGTTCATTGTGCACGACGGAGCGGGCGCTCACGCACCGGGTGTGGCTCCGATTGCACCTGATCTCATGGTAAAGGAATTGGCTTTGTAATGGTCACATGACCAAAAAATTAAAACATTAAGAAGGTTGAAAATGAATTATGTGAAGTATTTTAATTATTTTATTAATGTACATTTACACCGACCAGAAACTTAACGAGAGCTATGAGCTATTATTATGCTGATTTATCAACCGACGTAATTTTTTATTATAAATGGCAAGCCAAACAATTGTCCAATCTCTATGTGATAAATTAAATATTACAAATAATGTAATATGGTAAAACGAGACTTAAAAGTTCGCGAATGAAAAAGTCCACCACCGCTATCTAAAAAACAAGTATAGTCAAGAACATTTTTTTTTTTTTTTTTTTTAATACTATCTGTCACACTTAAGACATTGAGTAATTGTTTTGACTTTTAAGAACATTTTAACAACAATTTTTGAAAGTAGAGGTAGAAAGATGTATAACCAGCCATCACCTTACTTCATTCGACGTCGCTATCAGGAGATAAGTGGAAATGTTTGAAAATTCATAACAAGAGTATTTTTTTAGTTGTGTGCACTGTTATTAAGTTTACGAGACCTTAATATAATTTTTAGATATACGTGTTTTATAAGATGAATTTTTAATTTTAAGTTAGATTCAAAAGTTTTTACAAAACCTACTTAAGAACTTACTTGTGGGTTCGGTAAAACAAACTAACTAAAACTTTACCCAGGCAAAAATGGAAATAATAATAAATAATAATAAAAAATACAATAATAAAAAAGAAAATTAAGTTGAAAACATAATTTCACAAGATATAAAAAAATGTTGCCATAAAAGTTATATTTTACATTGGTTGAATATTGTAGATATTATTTCGTAAAATCCCTTTAAAATTTAAAATAACATATTGGACCTATTGCCCCCTGGCCGTCCCATTCTACCATGCTTATGAAGTAAAAAGAACCAGGTGATAAACTTTTGAAAAACAAGCAAAGAACACATTTCTATAACTAGTCGAGAGTTTTGCTGAACATAGTAAGATAATTGTTTGTTTTATATGTATTGTTTATTGTTAAGTTTTTGGTTTGGTTTTCACAATATAATTGCACGTCAAAGTCAAATTGGACCTTTGTGTCCCACCATACTGATAATTTTTTTTTGATACAGCAATGACGGGTAAATGTTATTTTCAATTCGAAATACATCGCTATCTATATTTTCATGTGAAAACCAATTCCACTACTGATTGACATCAGGATGTCCGAGGCGTATATTAAACTTGGCACATCTGATTTCATACTTTTTTAGTGACTTCGATTTGATTTTTAACATTTAGCTACTTACTTTATTTTCATTTTATTTATTTTTTCTCTTCAATGTTATCCAAAGGCTATTCGAGATAAACTGCATTTCGTGAGTGATAAAGCTAGTGCAAAAGATACCTTATTTTTAATTCGAGCGCGCGCGTTCTATCTAAAAAAAGACCTGTGCTTACTAGAACTGTCATATTTCTTAAATGAAGATTCTTTGCATAAAATAAGCTATGAGCTATTATTATGCTGATTTATCAACCGACGTAATTTTTTATTATAAATGGCAAGCCAAACAATTGTCCAATCTCTATGTGATAAATTAAATATTACAAATAATGTAATATGGTAAAACGAGACTTAAAAGTTCGCGAATGAAAAAGTCCACCACCGCTATCTAAAAAACAAGTATAGTCAAGAACATTTTTTTTTTTTTTTTTTTTAATACTATCTGTCACACTTAAGACATTGAGTAATTGTTTTGACTTTTAAGAACATTTTAACAACAATTTTTGAAAGTAGAGGTAGAAAGATGTATAACCAGCCATCACCTTACTTCATTCGACGTCGCTATCAGGAGATAAGTGGAAATGTTTGAAAATTCATAACAAGAGTATTTTTTTAGTTGTGTGCACTGTTATTAAGTTTACGAGACCTTAATATAATTTTTAGATATACGTGTTTTATAAGATGAATTTTTAATTTTAAGTTAGATTCAAAAGTTTTTACAAAACCTACTTAAGAACTTACTTGTGGGTTCGGTAAAACAAACTAACTAAAACTTTACCCAGGCAAAAATGGAAATAATAATAAATAATAATAAAAAATACAATAATAAAAAAGAAAATTAAGTTGAAAACATAATTTCACAAGATATAAAAAAATGTTGCCATAAAAGTTATATTTTACATTGGTTGAATATTGTAGATATTATTTCGTAAAATCCCTTTAAAATTTAAAATAACATATTGGACCTATTGCCCCCTGGCCGTCCCATTCTACCATGCTTATGAAGTAAAAAGAACCAGGTGATAAACTTTTGAAAAACAAGCAAAGAACACATTTCTATAACTAGTCGAGAGTTTTGCTGAACATAGTAAGATAATTGTTTGTTTTATATGTATTGTTTATTGTTAAGTTTTTGGTTTGGTTTTCACAATATAATTGCACGTCAAAGTCAAATTGGACCTTTGTGTCCCACCATACTGATAATTTTTTTTTTATACAGCAATGACGGGTAAATGTTATTTTCAATTCGAAATACATCGCTATCTATATTTTCATGTGAAAACCAATTCCACTACTGATTGACATCAGGATGTCCGAGGCGTATATTAAACTTGGCACATCTGATTTCATACTTTTTTAGTGACTTCGATTTGATTTTTAACATTTAGCTACTTACTTTATTTTCATTTTATTTATTTTTTCTCTTCAATGTTATCCAAAGGCTATTCGAGATAAACTGCATTTCGTGAGTGATAAAGCTAGTGCAAAAGATACCTTATTTTTAATTCGAGCGCGCGCGTTCTATCTAAAAAAAGACCTGTGCTTACTAGAACTGTCATATTTCTTAAATGAAGATTCTTTGCATAAAATAAGCACAAAATTTAAAAGAGAACTTCCCAAGTGTTTAGAATCATATAGAGAAATTTATGTTTTTACTAAAAGAAAGCATTCCAAGGTACTAAATTTTTAGCATAATTTAAAGCGAAGTAAGCATTCGAAACTAAAATAGATGGAAACTTCGCATGGCGATAGAGTTGATAGTCAAATCAAGCACCTTAAAATATTATAGGCCTATAAGAAGTAGTTTAAAAATAACTAGCTGTAAGTGGAATTCTGTCTTAAGGCAATTAAGGCATCGTGCCTTAAGGCAAATTGCTGGAACTTCTCGTACCAAAAATTATTTTTTTAAAAACATTTTTGAAAAAATTTTACTTCGAAAAAATTAGTGAGAAACTATAAATTTGACAAAAAATTACTTTTTTTGAAAAAAAAAATTTTTTTGAAAACAAAATTTTTTTGAAAAAAAATGTTTTTTCATTTTGACATACTTTGGAAATTCTGAACTGTTTTTCAAAGCAATCGTACTGCTTTATCTGCATAGAGACAAAATGTCAAAGCGCGCAACTGCCGCGCCGCCGTCTAACGGATAAGCATTGGTACGGAACCCATAAAAATGTAAAAAAAAATTATACTTATTGTTAAAATCTTTATAAAATATCTGATAATTTGATGTGCATATGTCTAATGATCATTTTTGACCGCCAAATGGCATTTTTTTTTTACTTTTATTATTAGATCTCCGAAACCGCTAGACCTGCCTTCATGAAAATTTGATCAATTCTTCATCTTGTCAATACAAGTAAAATGTTTTTTGAATTATTAAAATCGGACGCTCCGTTCTCTTAAAAACTGAGTTACCGTTTTCGGCACTTTTTGCCCCGTATCTTTGGAACGGCTGGACCTGCCTTTGCCAAAAACTAATCAGCACGTCTCCTTATCAATACAAATCGAATGCTTTTTGAATTATTCAAATCGGTTGATCCGTGTTCCCGAAATCGTCGACGAAAAATTGTATCCGCACATACATACACACACGCACATACATACATACATACATACATACACACACACACACACACACACACACACACATACATCCATTTTTTCTAAGGTATGCCAAAATGTTTAGAAACCTCTGAAACGTAAAGATATATAAAAATTTTCATTTTCGATTTTTTTGCGATTACTATAACTTGCCCTACGGGAAGTTAAAAATTGATTGTTTTTGTTTCGGTTAACAGAACTTCGTTATAGAGATAAAATTATTTAATTCATTTAATATGTATTACTTCTATAAAAATAATTTAATAAATATATTTATCTTTATTATGTAAATATGATAAAATGTCTACTCAATCCTTTGGAACCTAATCCCTATTTTCGCTTTGGCCAGCGGTGGCGATATCGGTTAGAGCGTGGGTTAAAAGCAACTAGTCCCGGGTTCGCTGGTTCGATTTGATGCTTTGATGTCAAATTTCCACTTGGGGTTATAGATCACAATATAATTTCACGTGGAAATCGTCCTTCGTCGATATAGATGCAACATCCAATCATATGTTAACTATTAGACGTAAGAGCTAATATCAAAAATATCCCACACATAAGAGAATGGTTAATCGATGGATTGCCTTTCATGAAATACATAAGTAGCCATAAGTCCTTAACAAACAAACAGATTATAGAACATATAAGAGTTCTGATTGCTGTTCAAACAATAAAAAAATAAATAAATAAAAAATACCGTTTTATACGGTGGTAACGTGTGGATGATGTTTTTTTATATAATAATATTTTGACAGATATTCTTTTCCGGCGAAAGCCCAAGAGTGCGAGCCCTGCCTAATTCTGCGGCTGCATAAAACATCCAGCGCCTGTTCTCCATTACCAGCGGTTTTCTTGCCGAAGCCAAGGTCACGAACACCGATTGTCTTCTTTGTCGATTACATTGTGTATTAATAAGACATTCGGATCAAATATTCCAACGTTCGACAATTTATTTGATATTTGCGGTTTGAAATTAATCCGATGAAAAACAAATCCAGTTTTAAACCACGGTTAATGACTAATTTTGCACGATTTGAATTACATCAAACAAACAATTATCATTGAAAATACTTGCAATGTCGCGATTTCATAATAAAAAATTCCAGCTCGAATCAGAGGAAAATAACAGATTAATTGTGGTAACATGCAGTATCTATGTTATATTATCAATAAAACTTTATTTATCCAGTTGCAATAAGTAAAACTGATTCTTTTTGTTAATTAAATTATTCATAATTACATACTGATTCAGAATTACATTTGAGAATGAAATTTATATTTTGCATTGGTTGAATAATGTAACTAGTATTTTGTAAAACTTCTTTATAATTAAAAATAAGACATTGAACCTGTTGTCTCTCGGGCCTTTTCACTTTACCTAGCCAATGGTGTAAAAAGGATCAGGTTTCAAATTTTTGAAAAAACAGCAAAAAATAACACATTTTTACAATGATAATTTAGCTTGGAGTTTTACTGAACATAGTCAGATAGTTGTTTGTTCGACATGTGTTATTTGTTGTAATATAATATGTTTGGTTTTCACAATATATTTGGCTCAAAATCAAATTGAATCTTACTTAGTCTTACCCTACAAACTAAATCATTTTAGATGCATCCTATTTTATTAAATGTTCTACATCAACTATTTGATATTCTACATTCAGATTTTATTACAATGTTCTTTAAATATGCATTTACATATATTGCATATTCATTACAACCACAACTTTATTAGTTTAATATAATTAGTATTCATAATCAGTTTCGAACTCGGCACACGGTAAATATAAAGTATAATATTTTATTTATAGTGCAACAAAATTATTAGAGATACTATCACCTTCCTAAGAAACCTATAAGTTTGAAGACAAGATTTCCTGTAAAGTCTGAAGAAAATGTAAGAAAAAGAAAAATTAATTTTGTACGGATTTTATATACACTAATGGTGCATGTATCTAGTGTAAATGAAAAGTAAATGAACAGAACTTAATAAACGAGTGTTAAAAATTAAAAAACTAAACTAGTGGGGCGCATGGTATCGTGCCTTAAGGCAAATTGCTGGAACTTTCCGTACCAAAAATTATTATTTTTTTTAAAAGACTAACATTTTTGAAAAAATGTTACTTTAAAAAAATTAGATTTTTGAGAAACTATAAATTTGACAAAAAATTACTTTTAAATTTTTTTAAAGAAAACGAAACCCATAGGAATGTAAAAAAATATACTTATTGTTAAAATCTCTATAAAATATCTGATAATTTGATGTGCATATGTCTAATGATCATTTTTCACCGTGAAATGGCATTTTTCTTTACTTTTTCTACTAGATCTTCGAAACCGCTAGACCTGTTTTCATGAAAATTTGATCAATTCTTCATCTTGTCAATACAGGTAAAATGTTTTTTAAATTATTAAAATCGGACGCTCCGTTTTCTTAAAAACTGAGTTACCATTTTTCGCACTTTTTGCTCCGTATCTTCGGAACGGCTAGACCTGCCTTCGCTAAAAACTAATCAGCACGTCTCCTTATCAATACAAATCGAATGTTTTTTTGAATTATGCAAATCGGTTAATCGGTGTTTCCAAAATCGTCGACGAAAATTTGTATCCGCACACACACACACATACACACACACATACACACTCACATACACACACATACACACACACATACACACACACACACATACTTCCATTTTTTCTGAGGTATGCCAAAATATTCAGAAACCAGAACGTAAAGATATATAAAAATTTTCATTTTCGATTTTTTTGCGATGACTATAACTTGCCCTACGGGAAGTTAACTGGTGGTGTATGGCATCGTGCCTTAATGAAAATTGCTGGAACTTTCCGTACTGTAACAAAATGTTGAATGGAATATTAAATGTTTTCAAATAGATTATTATAAATACTGTAAAATATTCATATGATTATATACTGTAAAATACTGTCTAATATTCATATGATTATATAAACTGAGTTGCAAAGTTAAAATTATTCATTTAATGTATATAAGTAAGCTTTAAAACTTGAAATAAAAAAAAAATCCCAAAAGCCATTGTTTCGTCAACTCAAGTATAAAGTTTTTTGATTCATTCAAATCGAATTCTCTCAACAACTGCCAATTTTTGCAGATTTATCTTCGTATCTTCAAAATGGCTGGACATGCCTCTGATGCTCTGTACTCTCAAAAACTCGATTGCCTTTTTCTGCACTCTTTGCTCTATTTGCTATATATCTTCGAAATGGATGGACAAGCTTTTGCCAAAAACTAATCAGCACATCTCCTCATCAATAGGAATCGTTTGCTTTGAATCATACAAATCGGTTGATCCGTACGCCCGAAATTGTCGGCAAAATATTGTACCCACGCATACACACACACACACACATGCATCCATTTTTCCTAAGGTATGCCAAAATGATAAGTAACGTAAAAATATGCAAAAAATTTCAATTTCGATTTTTCGCCGATTGCAATAACTTACCCTACGAGAAGTTAATAATCAATGAATGACAGATCGATATATTGAATATGCAGATACAATATGATATGTCGTACTGACAAAGTTATTGTTTCTTGTGCAAGTCCTGTATGCAAACGCGGATTTCGTTCGTTCACGCCTATTAGATCAAGGCCGTACTTCGCGCAAAGGTTACGGCAGGCTCTACATTGTTGCTGGGCGAATAATTCTATATTAATATTATTCTAATTATTCATAATCTGACTTGATGATTATAAAAAGCCTATTCATGAAAGATTTGATACATACATTAACATCTTTATTAACTAGATTGTGCGTGCAGTTCAAGAAAAAGACTACAGGTACGGCTGCAGATGATGATAGAAAGCTTTTTTAATTTTTAATAAAAATATGCAATATGTGGAAATCTCCATATCAGCGCATTTATATCATTTATTTATTTACTTAACGCTCACATTTATAAACTAAAGATAATATATGAGAATATATGAGAAAATTAGAGTATTTGGGAGATCATAGACAGCTTTTACAATTTATATAAACTACACTAAAATATATCACACTAAAAAAACTAATAATATTAAAATTTAATGAACTATAAATCACTACTTAAAACAGTCATTTGAGGATAATTTTTCTGGATTGATTTTTTATATTACTCATTTATTTTATATGATTGAAATTGATTCAATCTTTTCACAGTGATCCACATTCAGATTTAAAATGTAATATGATGTATAAAATGTGCTGCAGCTGATAATAAAACCATTATACAGAGTGTAAACTTTGTATTTCTTGACGTTCTGAAGGTTTCTGAACATTTTGGCATACCTCAGAAAAAATGGATGCGTGTGTGTATGTATGTATGTATGGATACAATTTTCCAGTCACGTTTTCGGGCGCACAGATCAACCGATTTGAATGGTTCAAAAAATATTCGATTCCTATTGATAGAGAGATGTGCTGATTAGTTTTTGGCAAAGGCAGGTCCAGCAGTTACGGAGATAAAGAGCAAAGAGTGCAGAAAATAGAAATCGAGTTTTTGAGAGAACGAAGCATCCGATTTGAATGATCTAAAAAACGAACGAAGATACAATACAAATACAAAAGAGCTAAATGTGCAAAAATGGCAGTTTTTGACAGAACTAAGCGTCCGATTTAAATGATTCAAAGAACATTCTGCTTGTTTCAACAAAATAATTGATTTTGGAAAAAAAAATTTTTGTTTAAAATTTTTTTTTCAATTTTTTTAAAAAAAAAAAACAATTTTTTTTTTAAAAAAAACAATTTTTTTTTGTATATCGAAAATAATTCAGATTTTAATTTTAATTCTGACTAAAGTTGTAATATACTTTAAACAAATAATTTCAACTTTGCAATTCAGTTTAAATAATTCTTATAAATATTAGACAATGTTACAGTGTTTATTCATAATAACATAATAATCTAATATTTCTTACGTTATTCGAATAGGTTCATTCGGGTTTCCGAAATCGTAGACAAAAGTTTGTAATTACACACACACCTAAACATCCATTTTTTCTAGATATACCAAAATAATAAAAAATCTTAAAATCTACAAATATATGGAAATTTTAATTTTCGTTTTTTGCGATTACTCTAACTTACCCTACGGAAATAAAATATTATGATAAATGTATATAATAATATAAATATGAAGTACAATATAATGAAATCGTTCTTAAAATCTAATTAACAAAAATAATAATTAGAAGTGAGTTAGCAACCAAAATTATTATAGTTCAATTCCTATTTGATTATATAATATGTCGATTATACAAAAAATAGTCGTATGCAAATCAATGGATCTTGACAATAAACAGAGTATTTTATTTTCTCATTTTGTAATCATTTACTACTTCATTTTCTAAAATAAACAAATCATTTAGCAGATATAAATCAAGATCAACAAGTAAAACAAATTATGCAAAGATAAATGAAATATTTGGTAACATTTATAATTAAGGTCGGTTTGTCTTTGAATTATCAACTGATCAAATAAACACCATTACCAGTAGGTTCTTAATAAATACGTTTAATCAAAATTAATTTTAATCTAAAAAAACAACTCAACATAGTCGTTTAGTGACTTGACAACCAATTCGAAAGATAAACTAGCTGTAAGTGGAATTCTGTCTTAAGGCAATTAAGGCATCGTGCCTTAAGGCAAATTGCTGGAACTTCCCGTGCCAAAAATTATTATTTTTTTAAAAACGATTAACATTTTTGAAAAAATTTTACTTCGAAAAAATAAGATTTTTTAGAAATTTTAAATTGGACAAAAAATTACTTTTTTTGAAAAAAAAAATTTTTTTTTAAAAAAAATTTTTAAACAATTTTTTTTGTAAAAATTTTTTTTTGGAAAAAATGTTATCTTCATTTTGACATATTTTGGAAGATCTGAACTTTTTTTCAAAGCAATCGTACTGCCTTAACTGCATAGAGACAAAATATAAAGCGCGTAAGCGCCGCGTCGCTGTCTAACGAAAAAACATTGGTACGGAACCCATAGGAATGTAAACAAAACTTATACTTATTGTTAAAATCTCAATAAAATATCTGATAATTTGATATGCATATGTGTAATGTCTAATGATTATTGTTGACCGCCAAATGTTATTTTTTTTAGTTTTTTTTACTAGATCTCCGAAACCGCTAGACCTATCTTCATGAAAATTTGATCAAATCTTCATCCTGTTCATACAAGTAAAATGTTTTTTGAATTATTCCAATCGGACGCTCCGTTCTCTTAAAAACTGAGTTACCGTTTTTGGCCCTTTTTGCCCCATATCTTCGGAATGGCTAGACCTGCCTTTGACAAAAACTAATCAGCACGTCTCCTTATCAATACGAATCGAATGTTTTTTGAATTATTCAAATTGCTTCATCCGTGTTCCCGAAATCGTCGACGAAAATTTGTATCCGAACACACACACATGGACGCACACACACACACACACACATACATCAATTTTCTCCAAGGTATGCCAACATATTCAGAAACCTCTGAAACGTGAAGATATATAAAAATTTTCATTTTCGATTTTTTTGCGATTACTTACCCTATGGAAAGTTAATTATAAATAAATCAATTTATCATCTCCAGAACATTAACAATCGTCATTTCATTTCGAATCAAATTCCAAAAAAAATAGTTGCCAAATTTACACAAAATTGAAAAAGTGCTCCCGCATAGTCACAGTCTAAACGCATTTGCAAATAATTCTTTGCGACATTTTCACTTATACTGTGCTCAGCTTGGCGGCATTTTCACATTTTTCAATAATTTTCACAAAATTGAAAAAGTGCTCCAGTACACAAACAGTCTAAACGCACTTGCGTAAACATTTCTACCAGAGTCGCGCTTAGACTGTGCTTAGCTTGGGTGATTTTTTGAATTTTTAGTCCAAAATTACAAAAAAAAATTTTTGAAAAAAAATTAGAAACAAAAAATTTTTTTTTCCAAAATCAATTGTTTTGTTGAAAAAAGCAGAAAGTTCTTTGAATCATTTAAATCGGACGCTTAGTTCTCTCAAAAACAGCCATTTTTTTTAAATTTAGCTCGGTATCTCCGAAACCTCTGGGCCTACCTTTGCCAAAAACTAATCAGCACATCTCCCTATCAATAGGAATCGAATGTTTTTTGAACCATTCAAATCGGTTGATCCGTTCTCTCAAAAACTCGCTTTCTATTATTTGCACTCTTTGCTCCATATCTCCGTAACGGCTGGACCTGCCTTTGCCAAAAACTAATCAGCACATCTCCCTATCGATAGAAATCGAATGTTTTTTAAACCATTCAAATCGGTTGATCCGTGCGCCCGAAAACGTGGACGAAAAAAAGCGGACATACAAAACACACACACACACACACACACACACACACACACACACACACACACACACACATCCATTTTTTCTGAAGTATGCCAAAATGTTCAGAAACCTTCAAAACGTCGAGAAATGTAAAAAATTTTGATTTCGATTTTTGGACGATTACTATAACTTACCCTACGGGAAGTTAATAAATCATATTTATAATGTCATTACATTTAGTTGTATAAAATTTATTGCGCAAGTTGCAACGAGATCTATTTAATGTAATATTAAATGTAAATTATTTAGATCGGAATAACCATAAGTTGATATTTGCGTGATACGAACTTGCAATAAATAGTATAATTCCATAAAAAGTTAAGGAAAACATCAATAAAATATATATAAAATATATAAGAATTATTTGGTTATGAATTAAACGATTAGCTTCAATGATTAAGTACACTATCAGAATAAAATATATGGTATTATTAATACATGTAATGTGAATGTTATATAAAATAATAATTAATCACTCAGGACTTCATACTATTTTATTACAGAAATTATGCATTTGTGTGTCTTTTATTCCAATGTAATTGAACACTAGTGAAGTAAATATACAAAATTGTTAATATATATATATATATATATATATATATATATATATAATATTATAATAATTATAGTGCCAAGTTTAGTCCATGAGTTGATTTCAACTCAAATCAAAGAATAGTTTCGTTACCACCGCGCCCAAATAGGCTATTATCAATTGGAAACCTAGTTTTGTCCTACATTTTAAAATAAAGAGCTGACTATGTTTCTATGGTAGCACTTGGTTCAGCAACCACTTGTTCCGGGTTCGATATACAATTCGGCCTGCTAGATATCAAGCAGAAGTGATACGAGATGAGGAACTATTTTATCAAATGAATGTGTACAAAATTAAAAAAAAAAATTTTTTTAGGATATTTTTAATTTTTGAAAAAAAATTGACTGTTTTGGGAAAAAAAATGGAAAAAATGCTCTTTTTATTTTGAAATATTTGGAAATTTTGAACTTTTTTCATAGCAATCGCTTTAGCTGCATAGAGATGAATTATGGAAGCGCATTACGGAACCCATAGAAATGCAAACAAAATTGATACACATTATTAAAATCTCCATAAAATATCTGATAATTTTATGTGCATATGTCTAATGATCATTTTTGACCGCCAAATGACATTTTTTTTACTTTTTTTAATAGTTCTCCGAAACCGCCAAACCTGTTTTCCCAAAAATTCAATCAGTTTTCCGTCTTTTCAATACACGTAAAATGTTTTTTTGAATTATTAAAATCGGACGCTCCATTCTCTTAAAAACTAAGTTACCGTTTTTGGCACTTTTTGCCCCGTATCTTCGGAACGGCTAGACCTGCTTTTATCAATATAAACCAAATGTTTTTTTAATTATCCTAATCGGTTGATCGATGTTCCTGAAATCGTCGACGAAAATTTGTATCCGCACACACACTCTCACACAACACAAACGCACATACATACACACACATACATAAATTTTTTCTAATGTATGCCAAAATGATTTTTAAAAAAAACAGTTAAAAAATAAATACACGTGATATCTTACTATACTCCGCACCAATAAAATGTCAGCCCTGTTAGATTAATTCTAATAACAAAAAATCATCAAATATAGATGGATTAACCATTGGGTTACCATCTGAAAAATACGAAGAAAGGAGAAGTTACAGCCCAACAGCTCATAGGACGTAAGGTTCTGATTGCTGTTCAAAAATAATAATAATAATAAAAAAAATTATATTATCGGTTTAGGAAATAATTATTATTTGATTATTTTTGGTACATAGCCGATTGGCGTTTATATAGGTAAATAAATAATAAATATTTAAAAAAATGAGAAAGAAACCGAGGCTTTTAATTCAGAAAAAAAGTTAAATATATTTATACACATAATACATATTTATACACATATACATGCATAAACATATAAAAATGTAAATCAATTACAACAGAAAATCTGAAACGGTGTCCGATCGCTATCGACAAACAGGAAAGCGCCGATGTGCACATAACATAAGCTCCTTGATCTTGAATCGCACATGGAACATGGCACATGGCGCAACTCGCCGCTCAACTCGTGCCAATATAATACAACAGTCGCACAATACAAAAACGATCGTGTCGCAAAATGTTATTTCCGATACGACAATACTTCCTATTTCATCACGGATCACATGAATTACCCTTCACAAACGATGCATAGCTAACAGCTATTATAGAATTATTCTAACACCCAGTTGATCGACCTTAACATGTAATGAACTTTCAAAGTCAATATAATCCAAGGCGCCGGCGCGGATTGACATTGTAATAGAAAGTAAATGATTTGATTCAATAATGAAAAAATATTCTTATATACAATAGAAGACCAAGTTTATTAGAATACAAGATAATTATCAACAAGCAAAGCTCTGCTCATTTCGGAACGATGATATCAAGGTGATATTTATTATATTAAGGCCGTATTCGGAAATCAAGCTACATGCTGCTGGTGTTCTTCAAACTATTTAATGTTTTACTCTACATAAATAATTAGTAAACATGGACCTATATTTACAAACAACATTATTTATTTACCAGATCATCACTTGTTAAAGGACAGCACGTTAGAACCATTTAAAAAAATCATCATAACCTCAATTATAATATATAAAAAAAGAATAAATACGTTGTGTAGATTGCGGATGGTTTTCATAAATATATACATTATAAGCTTAAGAAAATTTATATATTTAGGATAGAGCAGGGTACAAAGGTCCAATTTGACTTTAAGCAATTATATTGTGAAAATCAAAGAAATTATGTCACATCGAATAGCACACATATCAAACAAATAACTATCTTACTATGTTTGGTAAATATCCCAAATAATTCCTCATTCTAGAAACGTGTTTTTTTGCTGTTTTTCAAAAAATTATAACCTGGTTATTTTTACCTCATATGCGGGGTAAATTGCGATGTCTAGGGGGCAACCAAATACAAAATCGGTGCATTTTTCACAGAGATAATTCTGTAATTAACCTTGATCTGGTATTTCGTCAAAATTATTCCACAGTTGGCATAACTATTTATTTAATTTTTCTCTTTTGAAATTGCTTATTTGAACTTAATTTACTTCTTAATTTGCTATTTTTGATTTTTCACACCTTTGCCAAGGTGAAGGTTTAGTTAATCTCTTCTACCCTAAATTTAACTTAAAATTAACTATAAATTTTATAAAACAATTAAATAACTTACTTAAAAAATAGTGCTCACAATCAAAACAAATAACGCAAGAAAATATTTTTGTTGTGGATTTATGCTGTTTTATATTTTGTTATGGAATATTGCTGTTTTTCTCTCGATAGCAACGTCGTAAGAATTGAGGTGGTATCTAATAATATATCTTCGACCTCTTATTCTTATTTTTTTTTCAAAATTTGTTTTCAAATATTGTTGTTAAAACTTTTTCAAATATTATTGTTAAAAAAATATTTATTTATGCAACAATGTCGACTTGGAACCATATTGTTATCTATATTTTCAAGAGAAAACCGTCACTAGTGCTTGAAGCGGTCATCAGGCTGCTCGAAGTGGTCATCAAAGAGGGACCTCTGATTCAGATCCCGTCGCTCTAGCCATTTACTTAGGAGCAACTTAATACACAAAAAAATGAATTAATTTATTGTAATATCTATTGAAATATGAAGTTAGCTAACATTGGACAAAGATGTTTAAAAATAATTAAAAATGAACCCATATTTATAAACAACATTATTTTATTCTCTTTGCTTCGATTGCTAATATAATATATTATATCAATAGAAATTAAAATAGTAGTAATTAAAAAATTGACTGAAAAGAGTTTCTTTTAATTTAAATTGTTGTTCTAATTTTTAAAGAAGTTATCCGAATATTAAACAAATCAAAAACTTTTACTACTAATTTTATAAATCTAATCCTGCAAAAACGCTATTTATGTGTCAAATAGATGAGTATAAAAATTTTGCTACATCTTTGACGCTCTTTGAAAAATCTTATAGAGCGTCTCAATAAAGATTTCTTCAAGAATCATATAACTTTTGTGATATTTTCGCGTACAGTAAATGTATGTTTATTTAAAACGAAGGTGGAAAAAATTTTTTTCTAAAAACAGAATTACATACAAAAACTATCCAAATCACTATAGAAATTGTAGTTTAATTTTTACCATATTTTTTCCTTATTATGTTAATTATTTAATTATAAATTCATTTAATAATAATAACTATAATAAAAACATTTTCTATTTTTAGTTGAATGTTTCAAATATTTTAAGACAAGCTGTAAAAGTTGTGCATAAAGCTTCCATAAATAGCTCTGATGACAAAACTGAAGAGCATGGGTAAAAATAAAAAAATCATATTGTAAAAAATAATCAAAATGAACTATATTCAGAATTTAGAGAGTCAATATATCCTATATTGACGTCAGTAGAAGTTTGTAAACAAATCTTAAGGTTTTTGACCAAAATCAAATGTAAATAAACCAAATATAAATTGAATAATAATAAAAGATAAATAATAATAAAAGATAACACTCTGCGAATTTAAAAATAAAAATTTGATCACCTAAAATGTGAAGATGCAAAGAAAAAAGTTTCATATATTAAGATTGGTGGGAAATGACAACCTATCGAGCCCGTGCCTATTTTTTTCTTGATACGTGCATATGCACCAAGAATAATTTGTATAGTAATGCTTCTGAATATTATTATTCCATAATTTTATTATGAAACTATACATTTCAAAAGTAAAGAAAAAAATAAACAAACTAAATTACTAAAAATTAAACTATTCAAAATTTGCACACAAATTACTACATACATTTAGTGTTTACAATTCGACCACATCGCAAAATAAGCTGGTAAACTAAAAAAATATTTTTCAAAAAATTTCTTGGCCCGCGGTAGTTAATGCTTATATTACTAGTCTGGTATTATATACTAGGATAACGCCAGGTTTACTTTCTAAAATTTTGATGATACTTTCCATGGTAATAGTATTGATAGTCGACTCTCTTTGTCGATAGTCGAAACTCTTTGAAATATTATAGGCCTATAAGAAGTGGTTCATTTATACAAAATAATTAGTCATAAAAATTAGGCTGAAAAAAAAACAGGTACAAAAAAGTGACCTCTGCATGAAAGAAAATTGGTTATTTGATTTGTATTTGTATTTTACAAGTAGATAATGAAAATTGTTAATATAATTTTACAAGAAATATTACATTAATAATTTGAACATAACTGCAATAAAATAATTTGTATGATAATAATAAGGAATTTCTCTACATGTATTTTATATCAAGTAGATACCTGTATCGTTTTGTTATTAGTGTGCATATTTTGTTTTGATAATTAGGATTAAAATTAAAGGATTTCAATCATAGGTCACAGATTCGATACCTGCCTCGGACAGTCTGATATAGAGTAGCATCATTGGTTTTTACTTGGAAATATAAAAGTGAAAAATGATGTTACATGGTATTGCTGCACCAATAAATAATTCATCAAATTGTAATAATAAAATTCACGACATAGAGAAAGGACAACTCTCTAGATCGTCATTTTTAAAACCGACGTCAAATCATCACAGAAGATTAAATGCTGATTCCTAATCAAATAATATGAAAAAAAATGATGATGAAGTATATATAGGGAAAGTACGATCAAAATAAAGGAAAAATGCAACTAATTACAAAAACTATTTTGTTCACATAGTACGAACCCAATGACATATAAGGACATTCTAAATATATAGGATACTAAATATATAGGGTAGTAAGGACATACTAAAATGCTAATATTTAAGATATCAATTGGCAAATAAATCGTTTTATTTTTTTTGCGACGGTAACACATAAAGCATGAACCAAAGGGTACCAAGTCATACATCATACCCAATTTTCGCCGGACTCAGAACGGGAAAAGGAGTGTTTTGAAACAAATGCAAGTCTCTTCTTTATGTTAGTGAATTTTTTGCTATAATTTTAGCAATTATTTCTTGCATACTTGAAGTTGAAATTAAAAGCCAATCATATTTGATAGGTTTTAATTTTTTTCTTGGCCCTGTAATGCTTGCAAAATAGTACTGACATTTTATCCGAAATTGAAAAAAAAAGAATAATTAATCAGATTTCCACCAAACAGCTGATTATTGACAAAACCACCATTGAAGGCGCGAGATATGTTTGACAATACTGTGACAATGATGCCAACATCTGACAGGTTTGTTATTATAGCTTTCTTCATGTTATACAGCCGGAAAAACGTTAATAAAACTAGCTAATTTTTGGATAAGGTCACTGTGTCATTTTGTCCATATACACCATTTCGTCCGTATTTTCCTTATAATTTCATACTTCGAAGCCTATTATTAAAAATGAAACTAGTGGGGCGCATGGCATTGTGCCTTAAGGCAAATTACTGGAGCTTCCCGAACCAAAAATTATTATTTTTTTAAAACCGATTAACATTTTTAAAATGATGAATCCTGCCTTCATGAAAATTTGATCAATTCTTCATCTTGTTAATACAAGTAAAATATGTTTATTATTAAAATCGGACGCTCCGTTCTCTTAAAAACTGAGTTACCATTTTTAGCACTTTTTGCCCCGTATCTTCGGAACGGCTAGATCTGCCTTTGCCAAAAACTGATCAGCACGTCTCCTTATCAATGCGAATCGAATGTTTTTTGAATTATACAAATCTGCTGATCGGTGTTCCCGAAATCGTCGACGAAAATTTGTATCCGCACACACATACACACATACACACACACACATACACACGTACATCCATTTTTTTCTAAGGTATGCCAAAATATTCAGAAACCTTTGAAACTATAACAATTACTATAACTTGCCCTACGGGAAGCTAAAAATTAAGGTAATACTACTCTAACAACTAAAAAATATAAAAATTGTAAAAATAAATTTGAATAAAAATTAAGACTAGTTGAAAGTGGCATTTTGATTAAGGCAAGTTGCATGAACTTCCCAAAATGTGTAATAATTGACTTAATTAACCGAAATTGTGATTTAGATATTTAGTTAAAATTTTCAATTGATTACATATATCATGTACATAACCCTTAATATTATTTAATAATGATTTAAATTAATGGTGACATTTTTCATACAACTAGATAAGTTTCGTAGACTTACTTTTCCGCTAACACAAAAAAATAGCTTTTAAATTTGTGAATTCACAAAAACGACCTTTGACACAAATCATATTTTTTCAAACTTTGACAATCTTTTATAATTAAACGACTTGTCGCAGAGTCGTGGAATTTTAGTATGATCTGGAAGATCATGATATCTATCACCAAAAAAAATCATAAAAATAGTCAAAATAAAATTCAACGGTTAATTACAAGAACTTTTACCAAAAACGAATTAGGTTGATTTCCAATCCATATTTTTCGAACAGTTTTTGAATTTTTAAAATAGATTGAGAATTGCGGGCTAAAACGTGGCAAAAATATTTTTCACTTTTATACTATTTACGAAGAAAAGGCTTGGCCGGTCGTTGCGCAAATTTGAGAAACGCAAGTTTTTATCCATTTACATAAAAAGGCTTTTAAATGTTTGAAATCAGCCGTTTTGAGAAAACGTCGACGAAATGTCAAAAATCTGTTCACACACACATACACACTTTTTTGAAATTTGTTTTCATTTAATTTAGAATGGCTTGAAACGTCGAAAAAATATAAAAGTAGCAAATCGGATTTTTCATGAAAACAAACTTCTCCTTCGAGAAGTTCCAATAGAATGTAATAAATCTCGCTTAAAAGAAGAATACAGTGTCGCTATATACATTCTTAGTGTTTTTATTAATAGGTTAATATAATACAAAATCTGTTCTATAAAGCAATAAATGTAAAAAAATCGCTATACAGCAGGATGATTTCGTAATAGGCAATAAAGTGAGGCATGCGAAATACATGTGCGCGTGCGATCGCGCTTGATACGGTACTGAATAATTCCGAAGGAACATTGGAGCGGGTGTCTGTCCTTCACAGCTGCAGTTTCTAAACGCGAATCGTGTTTCGCACCACTGACCACTTTACTAATCTTCGATATTATTATTAGTATTGTGACCTCAGGGATGTGAATAAATCAACCGTACGAGAACTAATTATGTCAACGGATCAATAATAAATGAAATAAAAATAAAACGTTCGAGCAAATTGTACGTCCATATACATATCCTTATTCCGTCGATAAGACCTTCGATTGCTGAATGCAGAATGTTTTACATGACAATAAAGATTACAAGTCGAATCATTTGATATCAGCTGCGATCAGATAAGAGTGAGATTAATATAATACACCGTATACATTGTTTAATCATAGTTCATAGCTTCGATTCCGTTCTGACATTATGAACAGTTTATTGAAAATATTGTACTTACCTCATTAGACTATCAGGGCTCTGCCGTTGATAGAATTTTAGAATTTCGATCAAAAGCTCCAGTTTCTTCTCTTAATCACATCTTAATCAAGCAGTAGTGACATCGGTTTCACTTGGACAGGTAGATGGCATTGTTTCCAAGTGAAAATAGTCCTCCCCCGACTTTTCTGCATCAATAAAAAAATTTATCAGTATTACTTACTATTTATTATTTATTACTATGTATTACTATTAATTAGAGATAAGGCGGCCGTTGGGATGTATTCTGAAAAGTGACGTAGTTTAGTGAAATCATCACAACAGCTATCCTTAAATTCTGATTACGATTTAAATAAATAAGAAATATGTGTCTCTTAGTTTATATAAAGGGTAGGTAAGGCAAAGCACAAAGGTGCAATTTGTCTTTGAATAATTATATTGTGAAAACCAAACCAATTACATCACAACAGATGACACATATCAGACGAACAACTGCCTGGCTATGTTCAGTAAAACTCCAGCTAATTATTCTTAATTGTAAAAATGTGTTTTTTTGCTGTTTTTCAAAATTTGTCACTAGTCCTTTTTACTACATAGGTGGGGTCCTTTCTTTAGTTTTGAAAGGATTTCACGAAATAATAGATACATTATTCAACCAATGCAAAATATAAATTCCGTAAGTACATTTTTACAGAGATATAACTGTATATAATCTTAATCTAGTATTTTGTCAGAAATGCAGAGTTGAAAAACTATTTATTTAATTTATCTCTTTAATTACCTTCTTAAATTTAATTTACTTTTTATGAACTATTTTTTATTCTTGGCACCTTTGTCAGGAAAAAAAGGTTCAGTTGGTACTTTTTACCCCTCCCCCCCAGTTGTAAGCCACGAGGTCATATAAAAAAACATGTAGAATCTAACTTAAAATTAACAAAACAACTGAATAATGTATATTAAAAAAATATATTAAGGTGTCGTAAAAATAACAACAATGTGAGCATTAAAAAACAACAATGTGAGCACCAAAAAACTAACAATAAATAAAAATACATTTGTAAGGATTACAAACATTGTAGTTTATCTCCTGATACGTCGTATTTGTTGTTAAAAAATTCTTAACTTTATTTGCTTTTGAGATATTAGCGGTGGAAATGATAGAATTTAATACATTTGCAAATTTATTTAATTTCATCATTTTGATCCATTTTGACCATCAGTAATATAATAATAACTAATATAAAATAAATAATGAAAATATTGTTAAATGCAATATATAATTATATTGCATTGATCAATACTTTTATAACTATACACTTTTATAACATTATATTTGAATAAATATAATGTTACAAAGAATACTCCAGTATAGTAATTAAAATAAATATTTATGATCTATATATATATATATATATATATATATATATATACAGTGGCGGCGCTAGACCATTCGTGGGCGTCGGCGAAATTCGTTTGCGAGGCCCCCCTTTTTTGCTAGTTGCAAGTTGCTAGTGGTACATGGCATCGTGCCTAAAGGCAAATTGCTGAAACTTTTCGTGCCGTAATTTAAACTTTTGAAAAGCTTTGAAAAAATTTGAAAAGTGAAAGAAATTGACTTTTTTTAATTTGAAATATTTTGTTGAAAATTTCGAACTTTTTTTCAAAGCAATCACATTGCGTTAGCTGCTTAGAGACGAAATATCGAAGCGCGTAAACGCCGCGTTGCAGTCTAACTTAACTCACTATTAATTAAAATCTTTATAAAATATCTGAGAATTTGATGTGCATATGCCAAATGGCTTTTGTTGTGCTTTTCTACTGGATTTCCAAAACCGCTGGACCTGCCTTCCTAAAAATTTAATCAGTTTGGCACTTTTTGTCCCGTATCTTCAAAACGGCTTATCCTGCCTTCGTTAAAACCTAATCAGCACGTCTTCTTACTTTAATACATGTCAAATGTTTTCTGAATTTTTCAAATTGGTTGATCCATGGTCGCGAAATCGTCGACGAAAATTTGCCAAAATGTTCAGAAATCTTTGAAGATATATAAAAATTTTTGTTTTAGATTTTTTTGCGATTACTATAACTGTATATGAGATTTATTTTTAATCAGATAAATACACCAATTGAAATAGACAAAAATTACACAAGTTAAAATAAACAAACTCTTCGGCAAAAATGGTTTGTTCTCCAGCTATTAGAAAAGCACTAAAATTAAATAATTATCGCGAAAAAGTTTCCTTTTGCCCAACCATTTGACTAACAAATTTTATGTTTTTTCGATCATTATGAATAAAAAATGGTTGGAAATCACCGACTTAATAACTAATTAGATAAAATTTTGCAATCTGCAAGTGATTAATTAGATTTAAAAAATCTATGTTCATACTAATTTGAGTGCACAAATCCGAACATCACATAGTAGGTAGACATGGTCTAAAAGCTCGTCCTATTATTCTAAAATTTAATGACTTTTTATAATTAATCATTTATCGTAGTTCCATAAAATTTATGTTAGATGACTAACAAGTTTTTTTTGAAAAAATATTTTTATAATAAATTACGAAGAAACTGTGCGGTCGATCTTGACGAAAAACAATTCAGCACGATCGCCAACTGAAAACTTTCGATCAGTTTTTGAATTTTTAAAATTGGTTCAAAAATGTCAAAATATCGTTTTTTAAGACGCTTTAATTTTTTGTCGACGACATCAGAGCGGATCAACCGATTTAAAGGATTTAAAAAAACATTCGATTCGTGTTGATAAATTGTCAAAGGCAGATTTAGCGGTTTCGGAGATACAAAAAACGTTTAAAAGGTTATCAATTTTATTTGAAAGAACTGATCATCCCGATAGAATGTTTAAAAAAATATATTGCTTGTGTTGACGGTGTGAAACAATGATTAGTTTCAAATTAACAGTTTTTGTTATTATCTCATTGTTATTTCTCATTGATCAATTTTTATTGATCATTGATTACTTTTATTCCTCGAATATTTAATTACTGTTTCGATACGTTAAGATCCCCACTCGTATGTATTTCCAAAAAGAACGATGATTTACATAGTGCTCACATAAGAAATACACAAATATAAACAACCAGAGAATTAGCTTGCGCGAAGTTATTTAGATTTAATAATTTATAGTGTTGACAGACGATGTTAGCAGTGGCGTAACTATAGGGTGGCGTGGGTGGCAAAATGCCACGGGCCCCCGACCTAAGGGGGCCCCGGCCCAGGAAACCGCGGACTCAGAAATCCATTTTTACATCGTACATAAATTTTATTTCACTTGAAACTTATATTTTATATTTTTTAAGTTCAAAGTCAGAGTTAATTATTCAACCAGGCTTGCATCGAACATATATTCGGCCGAATAAGGAGTCGCCGCCGAAAGTATTGTGTTTTATCTTTTATGCGGTAAAGAGATGCGATGGATCTGCATTGGAAAATCTTTAGTTTATGTAATATGATATCAAGAATGAATTAATGAATTTATTATTGTATATATAGTAATTTATACTTTATCGACTTTTAAGATAAAAAAACAAACACGTGAAGAACTCTTTTCTCAATATCATGGGCGTAGCGCGCCTTCGCGTGGCCTCGTATCAAAATTTGTTTGGGGCCCTCCTAAGAAGAAATTTTTTATCACAAAATATAAAAATTCATAAAATTAGAAGAATAGCTATTTATCATTCTAATTATTAACTACCCGTAGGGCAAGTTATAGTAATTTTTCTATCTAATCATCTATAATTTTCTGAATTTTTCATAAATGATTTCAGATAAAAATATCCTCACCCTATCTTTTTTTTGAAAAATTGAATTATTAAGTGATCTTTAGATTTTCTAAAGTTTCTGTCTCTAGAAACAATAGTGGTCTGGTAGACATTTCTGTCCTAAAGTTTTTACGTAATTTTTTTTTAGTTTTAATTTTGAAAATCAAGTTTGAATTTTGAATATTTTATCAAAATTTGAAAGTAATAACGAAATAACATTAAAAATATTTAAGCCTACTAGATGTGCACGACATTCCAAATCCAAAATAAAACTACTTTACATAAAAAGAAGTTTGCAAACTACAATTATTTTATTATAGGTTTTCCATTGTAATATTCTACTACCGAACCTGTCACCACCGATCTTCAAATGCTATAAAAATTTACAAATTTGTTAAGAATTAGAAATTTATTGACATGAATTTGGAAATTTAAAATTAGACGCCACTAGTTAGTAGAAAATGATTTATCATTCATGAATTTTTTAAAACTCGTCACAGGAAGATAATACGCTATTTTGACAAGCTTTATGAATTCATTTGGAAAAGTTTGTTCAAAGTGAATATATTGAGTATTTGACATTATTATTAAACAAATTAAATCTTGTTTCTTCCGATAAATTAATGTTCCAAATTTCAGTATTTTGCTACAATAGAAGTTTTCAATGATACTGACTAATTAAATAAAGGTTCTATAATTTGTTTAGATAAAAAAGACATTAGAAATTCAGAATAAACAAATTTTAAAATCATTATTTAATAGATCAGTACCACTAAAAAACTTTTGTTCAGATTTTGAACCATTTGCGAGGGAAATTTAGTTTTCGATCAACTTTCAGAAGCGGAATAGGAAATTCTTTGGAATAGTCACTTTTACGCAACTGAAAGCAGTAAGAAAAGATTTTATTTACTAAATAGCTTATTGAAGTTAACATTTTATTTTTATTAGATTTCGAATAGGTGCAGTGTTAACGCTTCAAACGTTTTAAAGTGTTTCTTCAAGAAGAAGCTAGATGACAAATGTCTTCATCTTCGTTTAAAAAAATTGTCCAAAAGGTATTGAAACGGATTGGATTTCCGAGAAAATGAATACTTTTCAATACTGTTTTCAATCAGGGGTATTGTTTAAATCATTAATTTCCATAAAGATCGAACGTCACTACTTAATCAATAAACTTAATTACAGTAAAAAAAAGAAATTGTTAATAGAAGATTATGTAATAATTAAATTTAAGAAAGTTTTTTTAATTTTTATTAAAAAAATACGTTTAATTTTAATTTTCATTTATTCACTAATATTTTATGTTTGCTTTTCAAGAAAAATTAAGTTTCATGTATTTTTGTTATTTTTATATAATTACTTAAAATTATACCTCTAAATCAATTACTTTACTTTTTTACCTTTTGTGTAATTTCATAATTTAAAGCCATAAAATATAAATTAGTCGAAGTTGGTTTACTAATTGTGATAAAAATCATTAATAGTTGTTTTAGCCAGTAGTAAAACAGTGTGTAAATGACTATTAACGTTTATTAAACAAAATTAGATAAATTCAGAATTGAGTACCACGATAGGGCCCCATCGGAAGACTTTGCCACGGGCCCCGGAGTGTCTAGTTACGCCACTGGATGTTAGATAATGTCCATAAAAGATAAAAGAGTAAAATGATAGTGCCTGTAAACCACTAATCACCTTCTTTACTCGCACATCCGTATAATAATTAACTAAATTTTAAATAATTAAAAATTTTCCGGGGCCTCTTGCGAGGCCCCCCCAGGCGCGAGGCCGTCGGCGGCCGCCGACACCGCCGACGCCTAGCGCCGCTACTGTATATATATATATATGTATATATATAGGTATCTTTGTCAATTTTATATTATATTTTGTTAACAAAAATGTTTATATTTTAGTATAAATGATTTGTTTATTTCTATTTCCATTTAGGCACTTTTTCAGGATATAGTACACTTTATAGTACAACAAAGGCTAATTTTTAGGTGAAAACTTATTTTGTAACTATATTTTCAAGCGCAAAGTGATATCACTAATCACTATTGCATGATATCTGGTTGCCAGCGAGATCACATGTTTGATTTATTCTGGATTTTTGCATTTGAAAATGATTGTTGTATGTAAATATTAAATATTTATTTTGTATTGAAAGTTTTATTAATATTTATAGATTATAAATTATAATATTTTATATATTAATAAAAAAATATAAGAAAGATATAATATTTTTTCCTTAATACTCAATACGCTGTAAATGATAGCAACGTTTATAAAATTACTTCTGTAAATATATAATTTTGAAAACGACATGATACACACATGATGTGCTAATTTATGTATGAATTTATGTAGTAAAATGATTATAAATACAAAAGTTCAGATTTTATAGTACCAACTAAAATTATCAAATTATAACATTAAACCATGAACGATTAAACGGAAATTAAATACACACGACCTTCAGTCCTACGGTATGTAACATCGGTGTTTAATTTCAAATATTAATAATTCATAGTGCAAATCTTAACAGTAATTAAAATATTATGTTACACAATTGATTCTAATAACCGTGAATAATAATATCTTTGGCATAATGATTACGAATATCAGTGGCAGAATTTTTTATGAAAGATATATTAGAAAATGAAGAGATCAAATAAAAAGCTCCAGAACTTTTAAAACTGATATTTTGAAAAGCTTGAGATAAAGTAGTACGCAATTAATTATTATTAATATAAAATTTAATAATTAATTTCATATTCATTATACCTGTATTCAATGCGCAGTTTTCGAGCATTATCGAAGTACCTATGAAACACAGTAGTATGTAAATCTCTTAATAAAAAATGAATGATTTGCAAAATAATTTATAATGAAGAACATAATAAAATCATATGCAAGTTGGTGTTTGATTTGCTTAAATCTCTTCCGCTAACATATCAAACTTAAATGATCGTTTATCGAATCATATATTAATGAATTAGTGAGAATAGCAATAGTATTCAAATTAATTTTTTTATTTACACATGTAGAGTATTTTTTATATTTTCGTATACAAACATGTACTATGTAAAAGTGTAAGTTTATGCTAAATGTTAAATTTAAATAACTTAGTTATTATTTATTTATTGTTAATATTATCACGAATGGAAAATTTTTGCCCCGTATCTTCGGAACGGCTAGACCTGCCTTTGCCAAAAACCAATAAGCACGTCTCCTTACCAATGTTTTCTGAATTATTCAAATCGATTGATCGGTGTTCCAGAAATCGTCGACGAAAATTCGTATCCGCACACACACACACACACATACATCCATTTTTTCTAAGGTGGGCCAAAATGTTCAGAAATCTTTAAAACGTAAATATATATAAAAATTTTCATTTTCGATTTTTTTGCGATTACTATAACTCGCCCTACGGGAAGTCAATAAAAAACTGTTAGTGTTCACTTTTCTCGAGTATGGTCTAAAATGTTATTTCTCCGGAAAAAGCTCTTTCATAAATATACAAAATGCTTGAACTTTTCTTTTAATTCTATTTAACATCACTGAGAACCGATTAAAAATTAACTTCACATAGGGTAAGTTATAGTATCGCAAAATAATCGTAACTGAAATTTTTTGCAAAAAAAAAAAAGTTATAACATTCAAACGTTTTCGACAAAAGAATGATGCTTAATGCATCTAACATGCCTGTATGAAAGGTAAAGAAAACAAGTTTCGATCAATCAGATGTTGTTCTATCATTTTACCAAATATAACCTACGCCAATACATTTCTATAATGATCCATGATTTAAATCATCGTTCATTATTATAAACTTTGAACTGCGTCATAAAATAAAAATCAATTCCGCATTCTACAACAAACTAATTCAATCGAAATAATACAACGCACTACGTTAATAGAAAAGAGGCGTGCTAGGTATTAAACAATCAGGAGATCTCTTCACTAAAGTAAAAAAAATTGAATTCACAGTGTTGTATTTAAAAAAATACTCATAAAATCCAGTTAAAAAGTTACAAAAACCAGTTAGGATTACCATGTGTCAAACCAAATACAAAAATTCTACGCATTTAATTACTAGTAGGCACTATAATTGCCAATCCAGTGCTATTTTTTTAAATTAATGCAAACTAAATACAAAAATCTTGTATAATTAATTAAAAATATTGCACTGCCAAATACAGTTTTTTTAGTTGTTTTAAAAATAATCGAAACTAAATACAAAAATCTTATGCTTATAACACTTACTAAGATACAGTTATATTATGTTTTTTATTTTTTTCAGAAAATAATCTAATCCTTTAATTTTCTGTCAAATTCTTTGACTTATAATGTTCTCGACGCTATAGTTTACATTGGCAAAGTATACAGTTGTCCATAAAAAATCAAAGATATTTTATTTTACTTTTTATTTGAATACAGTTGTATATCAAGAGTGTTCAGAAAAATTGTGCATTTTGAAAAATAAAGCACATTTATCACCAAGTTGGTAATTGTGCACATTAACCAAGGTAAAGATTCAGTTGGTTCTTTTAACCCCATCTACGTGTAAGCTTTTATATAGGTTTTATAGAAAAACAGTGATCACAACAACAAAAAACTAACAACTAAAGAAAATACTTTTGTTATAAATTTTCAAACATTACCGTTTTTAGTTACCGGTTGCAACGTCTTAAAAATCAAGGTGATGGCTAGAAATACATCCTTTTCCATCTATTTTCAAATATTGTTGTTGAAAAATTCTTAAATTTGCTTGTTTTCGAGATATCGATGGTAGACCATTTTAACCGCCGATTTTTAAGTCCCGCTCTACCCTACATATAAATATTATAAAAAATATTTATTGTGGTCTTCATTTTTAAAGCATTATTGTGAAGTTTCACGTGTTGACCTTATAATGAATGAAATTATTATCAATGAATATAATTACAATTTAAAGTAAATCAAGTAAGTATGAAAATTGTATCTGAGTACTTTCCTGTTGCAAATCTGATCAATCAAAGTTAGATTGATATGATATTCTTAGCTGATATTATCATTATATTTGCGCTATATTTCCGATTTATGTGACTGTAGTTAGTCATAACAATATTTATTTGTGGCCGAGCCGATAAAACAAACGGCTGATTGCAAAACCGCAAGAAATTGTCCGCCGCTAAGAGTTTTTGTGACACGTGACAACCAAATGAAATGCGATTATGTGCGTTACGTGCGGCTCGGAGCTAAATAACCGTCGCTCGCGGAGACTGGATCGGAAAATACATATGTACATTCATTTATATATATACATATATGTATATATATATATATATATATATATATATATATATATTTATATATATCTAGGGTAGAGCGAAGTTTGAAGGTGCGCGGGTGAAAAAATCTACAACCTTACGTTGATTGACCAGATTTGCAACAGGAAAGTGCTCAAATAGAATTCCTATATTTTTAACTTTCCGTAGGGCAGTTATAGTAATGGGCCGAAAATCGAAAATAAAAATTTTTACATATCTTCACGTTTCAAACTACAGTCAACGAAATGATCAAAATTAGAAGTTCATCTTTCATCAATAAATTAATCCAGCATACAAATCCTACTATTCAAGCGATTCACAGACCGCTAAGAAGACTAAGCAAGAAATGGCCTTCCGATCTACCAAACACCTAGCCCAATGTTTGCACGCGCCCTGACTTATTGTTAGTACACGGCATACATCATCACGTCATAGATCATTTGTGTTATTATTTTTGTATTACTGTTTTTATTTTGTTTTATTTTAACTTTTTTTATATTCAATTTATTGTATTTTTTTGTATTATTTCTTGGGATACCAACTTCAAGAAGACTGAAGAAGAAGCTGTCTAAAGATAATATGAAAGACCATTAGAACTACCACAATTTTATATGAACAGAATAGTAAAGAGTAAAATCACTTATTGAAGTGATTCTCTAAGTATCAATATTATATTTATCAGATTAATTTATATGCGTGTTTGAAAGTGTGTGTATGTGTGCGAGTGAATGACATAAGCCAAATATCTCATAGAATTGTCATGTATTCTGATTGCTATTGAAAATAAAATTAAAAAAAATATAATAAATATTTTCACAATTTTTATATGTAGGGTAAAGCGTGGATTAACAATTTCAAAAACAAAAAAAGTTAAGAATTTTTTAATAACAATATCTGAAAGTAGAGGAAAAATGATGTATAATCAATCACCTTGATTCTTACGACGTTTCTATCGCGACATAAACGGCAACTTTTGAAAATCCATAACAGAAATATTCTATTCCGTTGTTAGTTTTTTTGGTTATGAGCACTATTGTTTAGTTTACGAGACCTTATAATGAATATAACTTTCAAGTATACTTTATTTAACTGTCTTATGAAATGTATTATTAATTTTAAGTTAGATAGGTCAACAGTTTTTTTAAATATGATTCTTCAAACACTTTCATAATAGTTCTTAATATGTAGTTATAAAAATTTCTATATATTATCTCTATATTTTAACTATCCGTAAAGTATGTTATAGTAATCGAAAAGGTTTGTGAATATTTTAGCATACATTAAAAAAAGTGGTATGTGTATATGTATACGTTTAGATATAATTTTTCGATTTTGAAAGGACGAATCAACCAAGCTTAATTATTCAAAAACCATTCGATTCGTATTGATAGGAAGATGTGCTGATTAGTTTTTGGCCGAGGCAGGTCCAGTAGTTTTAAAGATACGAGACAAAAAGTGCCAAAAATGATTCGAGAAACAAATTTTCTTTACATTTCGTCGCTAAACTGCTACGCAGCTGGATGACTTTGGAAAGCATCTAAGTTATCAAAAAATTTCAAACTTTTCAAAAATTACAGGATCATCGAAATTGTAATAAAAATTCTAAATTTTCAAAAAATTCTAATTTTTTTTATAAAATTTTCAAAAAATTTGGAACCTTTCAAACATTTTAAATTCCAGTACGGGAAGACTCAGTAATTTGCCTTAAAATACAATACACCACTGAGTATTTTTAAGTTTTCTTAAAATTTTGTTTACATTTCGTCGCTTCAAATTGTCAAAAAATTTCAAACTTTTCAAAAAATTGCAGGATTTCAAAATGTTAAAAAATGTTTTTTCAAAAATTTCAAAAAATTGTGAATCTTTAAAAAAAATTAAATTACAGTACGTACCAGCAATTTCCCTTAAGATACGATGCAATTCACCAAGTTTTCTTAAAATACTTTTTGTGAGGTTTTACAAATTAATTAAGAAAATAGAGAAAATTATAATTTTTCGAGCATGCTCATAGCGAGTATAATTCTTAAGAGTAAGGTTTAATCTGGTTCCTACTTTACTAATCTGTCATATCATAAGTATTCAATAATCTTCGGTACAATAATTTATTGTAATGCTTATTAATAAAAATATCCTAGTCATTCCGTATGAAATAAAAAGAAATATAAAAATCTGTCTGTCTTGAATCAATGTAAATTATCAAATTCGAAAAAAAATGAATAAGACCAGATGCTGGATTTCTATTGACATGACATATGTAATACGAATCACAAAATTGAGATACTTATTAAAAGTCATTAATAATTATTCATATTATAAAAAAACACATACTTGTGTTTGCATTTTTTTATGTCATTCAGTTAGAATAATATTTGTTCCGTTATTTAGATTGATTAGAATAATTTTAATTCTGGTAGCACTTCTCGTATAAGGTAGAACGGGGCACAAATGTACAATTTGACTATTAGTATTTGTACTGTGAAACTAATGACACATATAAAACAAAAACTATCAAACTATGTTCAGTAGAATTCCCAGCACAATTTGTCATTGTACAAATTGACCATAGTGCAAATATATTTAATGCTATTTTTCTAAAATTCCTCATCTGGTCCTTTAGAACAGCCAGTGGGCAAAAATATCCTCTCTTTTATTTTTAAATAATTTTAAATTTATTAAAATGTTTTACGGAACAACATTATTTAATCAATGCGATGCATTTTAATTATTAGGTTGAACAAAATTAGAAACTTTAATACTTTAATAATAATAAACAAAAACCTTTATAAACTCTTACTGCTATTATATCTTGATTTGTTAGGTATTTGTATTTAATTTTGTATTAGGCAAATGCAACTTATGTTTGAAATACATCATTTATGGGCACTTTCTTTACTTTCTTGTCAAATTACATTTTTAACTTTATCTACTACTTTCTTACTGTTCACACCTTGCCATGTGAAAAGGCTCAGATGGTCTTTTTTACTCCAACCACATGTAAGTTCTTCTGGAGGTTATATAGTTGAATCTAATTTAAAATACGCCTTATAAAGCAATTTAAAATAAATATACTAAAGTGTAAGTAAACTAAATAACAGTGCTCAAAACCAAAGATACTAAAAGCAAAAAAAACACGCTTGTTAAAAAATTTGCAATGTGGCCGTTTATCTCGTGATAGCGACTTCACCCGATTCAGAGCGATGGCTGGTTACACATTTTTCGCCATCTACTTAAAATAGTAACGTTCAAAATATTATACTTTAATTGTTTTCGTTATAAAAAATTGATGTATGTGTGTGTATGTATGAGATGGTAAATTTTTTTGTCCGCGGACTTTTAACCCCGCTCTATCCTATCTTTTTCCTATGAAATTAATATGCGGTATTAGTAACTCATCCTACGGGCGGTTAAATTTAAAAATATATATTGTTTAAATATGAATAACCAAATATCTATACCCTACGGGAGGTTAAATTTAAATATATGTATTGTAAATATAAATAAATAAATATCAGTATTTCTATTGGTATTGTGAGAGTAAATATATATGGAAGCCTGGATTTATTGCAGGTAATTAATTGTGGTTGATCGATCATTATCTGAAACCCATCGAATCGTGACCTACGCAAGGACAACGAAGCGCGTTACAATTCCGGTTAGAACCGGCCACAGACCGCGAACCAAGAAGTCTCACAAATCCGACTCTCGATACTAAAGATCGACATATATTTAATCAATTATGTAAAACATATTGAATAAAATTGAAATTAGTTTTTAACTAGTTTACTATTTCAATCACCTGTGGCCTGGTAATTTTGAATAACTTTTAATAACACTTAGATGCTACAAAATGTTTGAAATTTATATATCCTAATATGATAAAATTAATATATTATCAATACTAAATTTTTTATTATTTTACGCATAGCCGATAAAAATATAAATGATTTTGAGAAGTAGTGGCGCATGTCATCGTGCCTTAAGGTAAAATGCTTAACCGTAACGACAATTAAAGTTTTTAAAAAAGCTTTATTATCTCTTGAATACTTTGGAAAAGTTTAATTCTGAAATATCGAAACAATTTAAACTATTCCGTAGGGCAAGTTATAGTAATCGCAAAAAAATTGAAAATGAAAATTTTTATATATCTTTACGATTCAAAACCTTCTGAACATTTTGGCATACCTTAGAAAAAATGGATGTATGTGTGTGTGTGTATGAGTGTGTGCGTGTGTGTGTGTGCGTTTGTGTGCGTGTATGTGTGTGTGCGGATACAAATTTTCGACGACGATTTTGGGATGAAGCGGCTTGAATAATTAACATTCGATTCGTATTGATAAGTAGACGTGCCGATTAGTTTTTGGCAAAGGCAAGTCTAGCCCTTCCGAGGATATGAGGCAAAAAGTGCCAAAAACGATAACTCAGTTTTTAAGAGAACGGAGAATCCGATTTGAATAATTCAAAAAAACATTTTACTTGTATTAACAAGATGAAGAACTGATTAAATTTTTATGAAGGCAGGTCTAGCAATTTCGGAGATCTAGTAAAAAAAAGAAAAAAAAAATCCATTTGTCGGTCTTTTTATCAGTTCTTTATTTCGTCAACAAATAAAATATTTTTTGAATCATTCAAATCAGACGCTCCGTTATTTCAAAAACTAAAATATTATTTTTAGCACTTTTTCTCCCCATAAATAAGAATCGAATGTTTTTCACTGCCCGTAGGGTAAGTTATAGTAATAGCAAAGAATTCAAAAATAAATACAATTTTTCAGAGGCATACCTTAGGTAGGCCAAAAACGGATGTATGTATGTGTGTGTGTGCGGATACAAATTTTTGTCGACAATTTTGGAGACACGGATCTACCGATTTGAGTAATTAAAAAAACTTTCAACAAAAATATCAAAAGTTACAAAATTTAAAAAAAATCTATTTTTTCCAAAAATTTCACAAATTTACAAAGCTTCATTAAAAAAAATAATTTTCGGTACGGAAGGTTCCAGCAGTTTGCTTAAGACACGATGCATGCAGAATTGGTTGATCCGTTTACATGAAATCTTAGACAAAAATTTGTATCCGCACACACACATATACATACAAACACACACACATACATATGCATACGAACATACATACACACATACGTCCATTTTTTCTAATGTATGCCAAAATGTTCAGAAGGCTTTGAAACGTAACTTATACAACATACAGTTAAATTAATAATATTAATTCAAAATTATATATATATATATATATATATATATATATATATATTAATAATCATTTCTGAAGTTATTATAATAATAATAATCAATGGTCGCTATCAAATTGAAAAAAATATATTTTTAAAAATAATAATTTGAATACTAAAGGTCCACGGATAAAAGGGTCCACTAATAATATCTCGAAAACATGTAAAGAAAAGTATAAAGTAGAAAAATTATGTTTAACTAGATGACCTGACAGACGTTGTCCTATACCCATGTCTGCAATTTTTTAATATAATATACTAATATTTACCATTTACCTAAAAATAATAATTGTTGTTTTTTAAATTACTCTTAACGCCAAAATACATATACATTTATAATATGAGCGATGTTAAAAGTAGAACTGACTTAAATAAAATGATAAGTCTCAATTCCCACACTATATTAGATCGATCGGATAGTCGATTCTAAGTATCGGTCTTGTATTGCGTCTTTTGTAAACAAAGCGCAAATTTGTCAGGGGCTTGCTCCGCTTCCGACGCTAAATTATAAGGTGAACGTGCCTTTTGCTACTTTCATTCCAAATTCTGGGTCGGAATTGGTAATGGATTGAAAGTTAGCACATTTGAAAGTGTTATTCAAAATTTTCTAAAACCAGTACAGTATTTTATATTTTAATAAATTCAGTGGACATCGTAAGAAAATCGCCAGAATTCCCGGGCGGGAGCCTCGGGAAATGTCGCAAGACATGATGGACGTCTTGACGAGCACCGTCCTAAAAAACAAGTACCAGGCATTATCGGACCGGAGTGAAATGGACACGGATCGAGAGATAGACGAGTACCGGACAGTCAAACGCAAGAAGCGGTTGAGGCAAAACAACGCAGACAATGTGATAGGAAACCAGACTGTTAACACTCTGAAGCCATCTACATCGAAAACGGGGAATTTAGCACCCAAGAACACCACCGTAACAGATCCAAAGATTCCACCTATCATCGTCAAAGGCCAGCTGGATTTAAAAGTGATCAAATATATCAAAGATACGACGAAAATAATATTCAGGACCCAATATTTAAAGCCTCAATTGCACAAAATATATGCCGATACGATTGCAGAACATGAAAAACTGAAAACCATACTAAGGGATTGTGATTTCCAATTTTACACCTATACTATGCAGCATGACATCCCTAAGAAAATCACTATAACTGGCCTAAATCCAGATATTACTGAAACGGTGGTTCTTGATGAGCTGAAAGCCAAGGGCATTAAGGTGAAGCAGGTGGTCCAAATTAAGAAGAAGGAATCGGACGGCAGTCAACGCAAACTCCCTATATATATTGTCCTTCTAGATAAGGAACAAGAGATGGCCAAACTGAAGGAAATAAACAATATAGAAGGACATATATTAAAATGGGAAAGCTACAGGCCACTAAACAAGACCATCCAGTGCCACAAGTGCCTAAACTTCGGCCATACCTCGTACACGTGCGACATGCGGTATAGATGCATAAAATGCACGAATGTGCACCCACCGGGAGTGTGCACGAAGCCACCAACCGAGGATCCGAAATGCGTGAACTGCCAAGAAAACCACCCGGCTAACTATTCTAAATGCCCAGCTCTAATCAACTATAGAGCAAAAAGAGACAAAGATGCGCTTAAGAGAAATCCAGCATACAAGCCAGCGCCAACACCTGCGCCGCTGACGAGGAGCTTCTCGTCAGCCTTACAACCCACCAGCGATGGCCGTAACAACAGATCTGCGTTTCCTGAACTCCCGGTACCATCATCACCACGAACACAGCCGGCCTCCCAGTATCCATCGCCGAAGATCCAGCCAACACCAGAACCGATCCGGCCAGCATCCTCACGAATCCGGCCTACCACCAGCCAGTCCGATCCAGACCTGAGTACACCGGAGGGACTATTTACTGTTATGGGCGAGATCAGGAAGTTATTCGCGGATCCCGAGGTAAGACAAATTTTCAGTGAGCTTTATAAACTGACAAAGACATTGAACACACATATGACTTACAATGACAAATACACAACCATACTTAACTTTTTAACGGCATGCCCATAAATCACGCACGCGACATACACATAATGTACTTCAACTCCAACGGACTCAAAAACAACGTAGACGAACTGAAACAGACCATAACAAAATATGACTTGGACATTGTACTAATTAACGAGACACACCTTAAACCCACGGACAGACTTTACATCAACAACTACAAAGTATACAGGAACGACAGACCGACAAACTCACGCGGATGGGGAGGCACTGCGATATTGATCAAGTCTAATATAAGACACGAGCAAGTGCCAAACCTGACAGCGGGCGGTTCTGAAATAACAACTATTAATGTATACAAAAGAGGTCAAAAAGTGACTATAATATCGATTTACATCCCGGCAAGCGGACTGCAACTGACGGACCTACAAAACCTACTTGACTCAAATACACACGTCTTAATGGCAGGAGACTTCAACGCGCAACATACATCCTGGAACTGCAACTACAACAACGCGAACGGAATCCGACTCTACGAATATCTGACGGAACACAACACCACGGACGCACAACTGCACTATCCTGACACGCCGACCAGATACGCCACCGTACAGACGCACCATCACAGCACGATCGACCTAGCCTTGACAAAACATCTTCACATAACATCCGAACTCATAACTAGAACACTTTTCAACTCTGACCATAACCCTGTTTTTATGACTATCTCTGACAGACTCGACGTCGACAATACTCCAGAACGCAACATTTTGGATTATTCCAGAGCCAACTGGCCACTTTTTAGAGAAATTATTACAGACAATATACGACACACGATACCCATAGAGACCAATACAGACATAGAGGAGGCTGTGACATATCTGACACGGACGATCACGGACACCATCCAACACACAATACCGCTGCGACACGCAAATACATCCACATTTGACACGCTTCCTCAACAAATATTAGTAAAAATTAAATTAAAGAACAATATAAAGAAACTGTGGCAACGTACTGGTGACAGACTACTAAAGGAACACGTAAACAGACTGACAAAAATTATTCATAATGAGATACGTGAGCACCGGAATGACACTTGGACTAAAAAACTAGAAACCATCAACACTGACCCGCACAAAGTTTGGCAAACAGCCAAAAGACTGACGAGGAAAACAACACCTATCCCGCCACTCAAACTACCTGACAACAACTACGCCACGACACCAGCAGACAAAGCAGAAATTTTAGCAACACACTTTGAAAACATACACAGACAAAACGCCGACATGTCCAACGCAGACTTAAGACGAGACGTACGCAATTCTATTCAAAATTTTACTGAACAATTTAACGACAAAGACCTACGAATAGACCCTGCCACAGTTTCAGAAATAAAGTTGACAATCAGAAAACTACCGAACAGGAAAGCACCCGGACCGGACGGACTACAAAATATAATACTGAAACAACTACCAACGAACGCATACATACTAATCACACGACTGGTTAACCGTATAATGGCCAAAGGCCACTTTCCTGCTTCATGGAAAACATCGACCATATTTCCTATCCTGAAGCCGAGGAAACAGCCAGACTCTCCGCAAAATTACAGACCAATCAGCCTCCTCAATACAATGAGCAAAGTAACTGAAAAGGTACTACTCAAACGCATCAACAGACACATCAGACGAAACAAGATTATACCAGACACACAGTACGGCTTTAAGGAACAGCACTCTACGTTACATCCACTGACACAACTAATAGAAAACACTGTACTCAACTTCAATAGACGAAACCATACCGGATTGGTGTTGCTCGATTTCGAGAAGGCTTTTGACACCATCTGGATGGACGGACTGATACACAAATTCATAACCCTTAACTTTCCACCATACATCACAAAACTACTCCATTCTTACCTCGCTGACCGTAATTTCACAGTTCAAGTAGACAACACACCCTCGACGATTAAACAAGTGACGGCGGGAGTACCGCAGGGCTCGATCCTGGGACCGTCCTTGTTTAACGTCTACATCCACGACATGCCCACTGACGCCGACACAACACTGTTGACATTTGCTGACGACACTGCCATTCACAGATCATCACGTTCACCTACGCTACTGACTACAAAAATACAGAGACATATAGACGCCCTGACTGATTACACGGAAAAATGGCAAATTAAAATCAATCCTTCTAAAACAGAAGCAATTTTCTTTACAAAAAGCCGTTGGTCCATTACACTTACTGACTTGACGAAACTAAAGGTAATGGGCCATGAAGCTGAGTGGTCCAAGGAAGTCAAATACCTTGGCGTAACCTTGGACTATAGACTCAGCTTCACAAAACATACGAATACAAAAATTGGACAGGCTTACGGGATGATGAATCTACTGAGACCTTTTTGAACCACAACAGCCCGCTAAGCGTGAAGAACAAGCGGACACTTTACTTGACACTGATAAGACCATTACTGACATACGCCGCTCCGGCATGGAACGCGACAACCAAGACCAACAGACGGAGACTACAAATAGCACAGAACAAAGCACTGCGACTGGTACTAGACAAATCAAGGAACCCACTGACGAGACACTACTACCCAACGAAATATTTACACGAACAGACGGACATACCGACCATACTCGAACACATAAAAAAGCTCACCGAGAATTTTTACCGAAAGTGTAGGGATCACGATAATAGTACCATCCGCGCGTTAGGCCAGTACACATCAGAAATGATCTGGTACGGGAACTATGCCATGCCTAACTACCTGATCGAGCCCGCAGTGAATACATAAGCCATAAAACAATGAATAAAGGATTTTTTTTAGGTGACAAAAATCGTCTCCTTTTTTTGTCCTTGCGAAATAATGAATAAAATATTGTACAAATACAAATATATAGACAATATTGTAAAACCACAAACTTTTGGGTAAAATACCCCCAGGGTAGACAAACCCACATATAATTCACTGTATTTTACACTGTATATATTGAATAAATTTTTATTTCTGTCTGTCTGCCACACTATATTAGAAATTGAAGTCTTTTAAACGGTTTAACATAACCATAACGATAACATAACACTGGTACTTCATGTTGGATTGAATTAATTTAATATTTTATTATTTAAGATATCCAAAATTGCATCTTAAACTTCTCCTAATCGATATCGTGAGGGCCAAATTGCATGTATTCCTCGTTACTTTACCATTCGTTGTTATAAATTGAAATTTTTATAAATTTTATAAATGATGTGGAAAGATTAGTAAAAGATGCAAAGAAATTATATATTGAAAAAAAACTATATTGAAAATTTATTATGCGAATCTTGTGTTGGCGCCCCCTAAGGCGTGCTCTCGCATTTTTCGCATGCATTGCATTAAAGGTAGAACCGGCCCTGATTAATACTTAATTTCATATTTTAAGTGAATTCATTTGTCATATCCTGTTCATATGTGTATCATTCAATCTGCCACACATATACTGTATCTTATATTATTTTAATTTCTGGCACATCTCAGCTGCTTTTTGGCAATAATTATGTAGACAATTCATTTATCTTATTCATAATCATAAATTTATTATACATATTCTAATATTGTCTAGGTTCATAAGTAAATTGAAATTTTTGGCAGATGATAGTTTTTATTTGTTTTCAATGCAAACAATGACATGTCGTTTTTTACAATTTTTTCCATTAATTTCTTTCATTAATCACATACATCCTAGAAAATTTCCTTAACAAACTTCAGAAAGATTCATCAAAATCTGCATAATCGTTTTGAAAAAGTATACAGTGAGTGATTGCAATTTAATATGAACTTTATATAATAGCAATAAAGTTCAAATTGATTCTACGTTTTAGTAAGAAAACGTTTGCATGTGAAAAAGAAAAGGGCTGTTTTTAAGGTTTTCATGGCAATTATTCGATTTTTGCTCGCCGTAAGAACCATCCTTGGACTTCAGCGAACATTTTAAAAAAAGAATTGGCCAAATTGGCCCAGGCGTTATTGAGTTATGCGCTTACCAACACATTTTGCGATTCATTTTTATATATAAGAAGATTAGCCATCACTTTAAAACAAGCAACATTCTTATTAAGAGGTAAACGGCAATGTTTGAAAATCTGTAACAAAAGCATTTGCTTTCGTTGTTAGTGGTAAAATGGTAAAACTATCATGCGAGTAAATTCAAATAATAGTTATTCGAACTCTGCTGATGATTATTTCCGACAAAATACCAGATCAAGGTTATATAAAGTGTTACATTTGTCAAAATATTAACCCATTAAATTTATATTTTGCTTTGGTTGAGTATAATTAGAAATAAAACATTGGATCTGTCTGTCTAACCCCCGTCTATATGGGGTTAAGAAGAACAGATGATAATTTTTAAATTAAGTTAAAAATATCCATCAGAGGAAAAAAAGTAAATATAGTCAAGTTAAATTACTTCAAATTAGATATAATTTAAAATGCTTATTTTTTAAGTACGAATAGATTTTTTTAATAACGTTCATTTCAGTGCGTAACAGCAAATACGTAATTAATATATAAAGTATAAAGATTTCTTTTACAAAACGAGAAATTACCAATGACCATAGAGTCATATTAATATGATAAAGTAAGTACCGTGTAAAAATATAGTTAATTGTTTAAATTTTTAGTTAATTGTTTCAATTACAAACAATAAGATTCATTCCACACAAAAATGGTTTAACTTCCAATTATATGATGCAATACGGACATAATACTCGTATATAAGAAAGATATAATATCAAGATATGGAATAAATTTTGTGAAGTATATAAAATATATACTAATATATAAGGATTCGAAAATTTGAATATTTGAAATAAAATCCAGTAGCATTCTATGTTATCGATTTCAGGCGACGTTCATTTGTTCGAAATCGAGAGATTTTGTTCATAAATGTCAGAAAAGTTCTGAGTTTAAGACCTAATCTGAAATTTATTAAGATTTGTTATAATTATCTAAAAAAAGATGATGCAAGATATATTCGAAGAGGTCGGTAAATATTCCCTGTGTCTGAATTCTAAATTGATCCTCTATTTGCAAATACAATATCTAGCTTTAGCTTCTTGTTCAAATTCGGTTCTATCATCTTACAATTAGTATTTTTTCTTATTATCACTTGTCTTTACACATATTAGTGAAGTTTTAAATATAGTATAACTAAATTGATTCTTTGAATGCATTAAAATAACACGAAATAATTTGTTAACCATAAAATGTATATGCCATGACGTGCCATAACAAAAACATTATTCAATCATGATACAAACTTAATTCTGCAGTATTTATATATATATATATATATATATATGTATATATATATATATATATATATGTGTATATATATATATATATATATATATATATATATACAGAGTGTCCCAGATCTTGACGTCAAGCCAAAACGGAGAGATAGTATTGACACCAGTAAAATATACTAGCAAAAATCATAACATACATAGATTCTTGCTTTTTTTTACTCGAAATTTTTCCATTATAAAATTTTCAAGTATTTTACCATCTCACAATTCCGATTAAATACGCCAACTGTTGATGAAACTTGTCAACTCTATTCAGTACATTTTTTTAACGTAGGGTCTTTCAAAGTCGCCCATATTGAACATTTTAAATTCATAGTTCAACAAAAAGTTTTAAAAGTCTTGAAATCTAGGGGTAATTGTAGTATTATTTTTGTTGTGGTGCTAGAAATGTTATTCATGGTTACGATTCCAAAGTTTAAATGAACAATATTTTTAAAAATTAACCACAATGACCTGAAAATTGTCATAATTTTACCAAAGCTCTAGGTTGCACTTAAAAGGTCGTTACTTCCAAACAACGCGAAATATTTTTTTTCTTTTTTTTCAGTACAGTTAAGATTAATACTATCACCCCGTCTTCTACACACACACACACACACACACACATATATATATATATATATATATATTAGGGTGGTCCTTAAAATGATCATTTTCGAATTTCCTTGCTCCCAGGGGCTCAAAAGGTTTCAAATTGATAAAAAACAATTCTCTGAAAGTTTTAGCTCTTAATATTGACGTTTAGATAGAGCGCAATTCAATCAAACTTCGTATGGAAAGAGCATGGTAAATTTTTTGAAAATTTAAAAAAAATGTTGTATGTATTGTTTGAATGTTGCATGTATTGTTTGAAACGTAACTACACAGAACCTTCCTAATATAGGATGATCACAGAAAGCCGATAGAGGTAGCGGAAAAGTACAGAAGACTTCAAAGGGTGGTGGAGAAGGCACCATTATCGTATGAGAAAAGAGTGGAGCTAAAACTCCAGTATTATAAAAGCTACTTAGAGAGACAACTTCGTCTATTGGAGCTTAATGGTCAGTTCTTCCGCTGCCGAAGGAGCAGCCGGTGTAGTTTCGTGACCAATTTCGGGGAGGAGTACGACAGGCATGTGAACACCAAGTGCCGGCGGAATAAATTCCGCTGTAAGCCCTGCAAACTGCGGTTCAAGCTCCGAACGGACTACGACGATCACTATTACCGCAGCCACGACTGTGATGAAAACGGGATGTAACTATTTAACAAACCATCATCACCAAAGTGATAAAGGTGTTTGATGTTCTTAAAACTTTCTAAGCAATGAAAAATACTATGACAAAAATGAACGAATTTGGATTCAACGTACTAAACAAGTTAAATCAAACAAAGATATATTAAATAAAATATTTCTTCAAATGAAATGTTTACAATTGTTGAACAATGGTGCTATTTGCCTTTGAACTCTATTACAAATTTCAACCCATTCTAAAATTATAATATGCTGCTATTAGATATTATATTGAACAACTATGACTTGATGAATGTTAAAGTTAATGAATATTAGTTATTGGAATGTACAACTATTTAATGTACAATACAGAATTATTAATAAACTTGTTTGTTTTGAAAATATAAATCAAATTATTTTTGAAGTATCTGAATAGCTTCAGCCGTTCAGTTCAGTTCAGTTCAGATGATGATGATAATGTGGCAAATCCTCACTTAAATGCATACACTTATACTACATATAAACATTCATTTATGGTAGACGTGCATGACATGCTGCCTTAAGGCAAATTACTGGAACTTCTACAAGCAATAGAAATGTGTCATTTAATTTGAAAAATCTTAGTGCGGAATTAAAAATGAACTGTGCGATTTCTTATTAACTTCCCGTAGGGTAAGTTATAGTAATCGCAAAAAATTCGAAAATGAGATTTTTTATATATCTTTACGCTTCAAAGGTTTCTGAATATTTTGGCATACCTTAGAAATAATGGATGGATGTGTGTGTGTGTGTGTGGATACAATTTTTCATCGACGATTTCGGAAACACCGATCAACCGATTTCAATAATTCAAAAAACATTCGATTCGTATTGATAAGGAGACGTGCTGATTAGTTTTTGGCAAAGAAAAATCTAGCCGTTCCAAAGATACGGGGCAAAAAGTGCCAAAAATGGTAACTCAGTTTTTAACAGAACGGAGCGTCCGATTTTAATAATTCAAAAAACATTTTATTTGTATTAACAAGATGAAGAATTGATCAAATTTTTATGAAGGCGGGTCTAGCGGTTTCGAAGATCTAATGAACAAAGTAAAATAAAATGCCATTTGGCGGTCAAAAATGTTCATTAGGCATATGCACATCAAATTATCGGATATTTTATAGAGATTTTAACAATGTTTATCCGTTAGACGGCGACGCGGCGTTTACGCGCTTTGACATTTCGTCTCTATGCTGTTAAAGCAGTACGATTGCTTTGAAAAAAAGTTCAGAATTTCCAAAATATGTCAGAATAAAGAAAACATTTTTTTTTCAAAAAAATTTTTTTTTTCGAAAAAAAGTAATTTTTTGGCAAATTTATACTTTCTCAAAAATGTTAATTGTTTTTAAAAAAATAATAATTTTTGGTACGGGAAGTTCCAGCAATTTGCCTTAAGGCACGATGCCATGCGCCCCTCTAGTTTTGTCCTATTTCTATATGGACATTGATCCGTATATGGAAAGTTTTATTTTTAAGAGGCAAAATGCTGATGTGACTGTTGAGTATCAGTTTGAATTAAGAAAGCAGTTAAAAACTGCCCAGCAAGACAATATTACTAAGTCCTTCAAAGTATTGCCTTAGCCTCAACATAATTAATCAAAATGTGCAAAACCTATAATTAAAAATGTTGTTTTATTTTTTAATTATTTTAGAGAACTATCATGCAATGTCTAAATTAAAATAGTTAATAATATTAAAATAAGTTAATATTGAAGTACTTAGTAATAAATTTAGTACCACATCTAACATTAACATATCACATTTATAAATCCACCCTTATTTTAATATATTCTTGTAGTTAATATAAAATTTTATAATAATGTTAGATTTTGATACTAAACTTATTACTTATATAATTAAATTATATAATTAATCTGTTATACTTAAAATATTACATAAAAGCATATTACATAAAAGTTCTCAACAATATTTTTCTTTATTTTGTCCCATATAAAATTGCGGATTTATTCACTATTTGCAGATTATTTCGTCATCTTGAAACGTATCCCCTATAATTCAATATAAAATGTCATCGCGTATTTGCGGATTTATTCATTATTTGCAGATTATTTCGTCATCTTGGAACGTATCCCCCATAATTCTATATAAAATGCCATCCTGTATTTGCGAATTCTTTATTCGCTGCATTTTTGCGGAGCGTATCCCCCGCGAATAAGTAGGTTTTACTGTATTTCAAAATGTTCAGAAGGTTTTGAAACGTAAAGATATATACGTAAGTTCATTTTCGATTTTTTGCGATTTCCATAACTTAATCTATGGGAAGTTAATTAGTATCTACAATAAAATTTTCACAATAAATGGTTTTATTATGAAGAAAGCATTAAACATTACAGTGTGTCGCGAGGCGAGAATGCTCGCGGACCGAGCTAGCGAAACGAGCCATGGCCGAGGTTACGCGCTCGAGGTAACGAATTAGTAACCATTAATAAAAAAAATATTACAAACTTTTTTTAGTACTCTACCAATGATTTATAATCATCTGATGACTAATTATCGAAACGACAGTTGGATGTTTAATAACACATAGTAAAACAACCTGTTCATTTACGACAAAATTAAAGTGAGGCGACATTTGTTGTTAGGTGTAAGTTCAACACTTAGCATCTCCAATTTCATATTCATATTGATTGCAACAATATTGAATTTTTTTTTCAGAAAACAAGTGAAGTTATAAATATTTTAACAACAATATTTAAAAGTAGAGGGAAGAAGATGTATAAAGTCAGCCCCTTGATTTTGATGACAATTTTTTAGATGTTTGAAAATGACAAAAGTATTTTCTTTGTTTGTTAGTTTTTTTTTATTGTAAACACAGTTGCTTAGTTAATATAATTTAGACCTTAATATAATTTTTAAGTAAACGTTATTTAATTGTTTTATAAGATCTATCGTTAATTTTAAGTACGAATGAACAGGTTTTTATATAGCCTCTATAAGAGCTTACACGTGGGTGGGGTAAAAAAGAACCAACTGAACCTTCATCCTATAAACGTGTAAACAATAAAAAATAGTAAACAAAAAAATTTAAATAAGTTAAAAAGCAAAGCCACGAAAGGTAAATAAAATAAATAGTTATTCCAACTCTGAATATTTGTGGTAAAATACCTGATCAAGTTTATATACAGTGTTATTTCTGTATGAAATGAACCCACGAAATTTATGTTTTGCATTAGCTGATTAATGTAGCTAATAGTTCATAAAATCTCTTCAACATTATTAATAAGAATGAAACCTGCTTGCCCTCTAACCGACCCATTTTACGGCGCATATGAGGTAAAAAAGACCAGGTGATAAAATTAGAAAAAAACAGCAAAATAACACATTTCTACAATGATGAATTAGCTGGGAGTTTTACTGAACGTAGTCAGATAGTTGCTTGATTGATATGTGTTATTTGTTGTGTAATTGGTTTGGTTTTCACAATATAATTGCTCAAAGCTCAATGTCAAATGCGTTTTTGTGCCCCGCCCTACCCTACATATAAATATATACATAAATATATATACACACACATATATATATATATATATATATATGTGTGTGTGTGTGTTTTCTCTGGTTTGGTTTATATATACAATTAAACGTTTTTTAGAAAAAAAATTAAAAACATAAGATTTTTTATAAAATAAAGTTTAAGAAGTTTAAATTTTTATTTGTTATTCAAGTTAAAATTTTTTGTTAGTTAGTTGTTAGTTAAGTATTTATATATTTTTTATACAAAAATATTATTATAATAATTAGTGATACAGCGTCAAAACCTATGTAATAAATAAAAATTTAAAGTAATTTTTACTTGCTGTATTCGACTCTGTGTGCGCGCTCGATTTTAGCATAAACACATTGAAGTAATTTGTAATTTTGTTATTACAATAAATGACTGTTCAAATAATTAGCGGTAAAAACGTTTAGAATAATGATTAACTAAATTGTAAACAAGCATCATATGTCTCAAAGAGATTCTTATGCGGTTCTCGGATTCTAACACCGGTTTTTCCGTCGTCTTGCACAATTCATTGAATTTGAGAAATATTGCGGGTATTCACCTGCAATACAAACCCGTTTGATTCGTCTATGTAATTAAGTCCACCAATGTTTGTATTATGACTTTAGTTTGTGGCATGATAAACCCAAAGTTAGATAGCTAGTATAAAAAAATAGAGACCCTTCAAATATTATGACATTTGGTGGTATACGAAACTGTGATTGATTATTATACCAAAGTGTTTGATTTCATTTGCAATTTTTTATAAATATATAATTGTCATTAACAGACAGTCGATGTTCTACAATACCCATATTACGAAGAAAAATTCCGAACAGGGTAGTTCATTTTTATAGTCGTATGCTCATATGGCGTAGACGTTTTCTTACTTGACCCTTTGAGTTATTTAATATTTGGGAAGCGCTGAGATTTAATTATTATGGATAAACTTTATTCAAATACATTCTAATATTAATATATTATTTCCTAATTCAAATACATTTACATACACGACAAAATAATTTAATATATATGTGTAGTCATGTTCTGTATAGAAAAGCTAAATAAAAATCAGAAACTCGTTTGCAGAAGCAAAATACATACATATTCGAAAAACAAACGCATTTATTAAAATCTAAAATTATATACATTGATATAAAATGATAACAATAATTTAATAAATTTTATTGAACAGATTTTTTGCTCAAAAATTAATTAGATCCACAATTTGATTAAAAAAAAATTGAATAAATATAATAGCAATGACAGTTTCAGCTATGTTTGTAAGTATTTTTCTTTAACGTTTAATCGCAAAATAATCGAAAACAAACTTTTTTATATCTTTACATTTCAAACGTTTCTGGTTTGGCATATCTTACAAAAATTGATGTATGTGTGAACACGGATCAACCAATTTGAATAATTCATTAAAAAAAACATTCGATTTGTATTGATGGCGAGACGTGCTGACTAGTTTTTGGCAAAAGCAGGCCAAGCTATTCTGAAGATGCGGGGAAAAATGTACCAAAAATGATAACGAGTTTTTCAGATAACGGCCTGTCCAATTTGAATTAATTAAAAAGCATTAAAACGTGGGAGATCAGCGGTTTCAGATATCAAATAAAAAAATTAAAGAAAAATGCCATTTAGCCGTGAAAAATGATCATCAAATCATCTGATATTATATAGAAATTTTAATAATGTAAACAAATTTTGTTTGTACTTAGTATGGGTTACGTACTAATATTTCCGTTTGTCTGCTACACGGCGCTTATGCGATTCGATTATTTGTCTATAAAAACAGCAGAATTTTCAAAAAAATCAAAATACGTGTATAAAAAAATCTAATTTTTTAAAAAAGTCAATTTTTTCAAAAATTTCATTATTTGCAAAAAACCTATTTTTTTCTCTAAAAATTTAAAAAGTTTAATTTGTGCTACGAGCAGTTTCAACAATTTGTTTTAAGGCACAATGCCATGTACCACTATTTATAAAATATTTTAATTAAGTTTATTTTTGTTTTATTAAAAACGATTCAAATTAAAGACAAATAATGATTATTATTCAATATGTATCGTAACGTATAGATATGAATTATTAGTAAAATTTCCTACAGCTTCCGTTTTAATAATAATAATAAATAAATATATTTCAGTAGATATATATGTGTACATAGCATTTCTCATTTTGGATTTTTACCCGTAGGTATTTCATCCTTCATATTTGTTCTATCAATACAATAATAAGTATTTCAGATATACAAGTTGTGACATAATTCTGTGACAAAAAAGAGGAAAGAAAATTTATTCCCCAAAAAAAAATCACTTAGCACTATTTATAATAACACATAATAACTCAAAAAGGAGAAAAACAAAAAAAGATTTATTCACTTTGAGGGAGAATATTTGCGTCGAGCCAAGTTTCAATTGCCGCTATGGGTCGATCAGTATATATTTTGGCATGGCGTGATTGCCATACCAAATATCGTCTCTTGTGTATTGGCCGAGGCCCGCGATGTTAATATTAGGATGATCCCCACATTTTAGGTAAAAATTTTTAGTAAGCTTTTTCATGTAGTCAAGTATTGTCGGTACGTCAGTCTGTTTGTGTATGTATTTTGAAGAGTAGTAATGTCTAGTCAGTGGGTCCCTTATTTTGTTAAGTACTATTCGTAGTGTCTTATTTTGTAATGTCTGTAGTTTCTGTAAGTTAGTCTTAGTCGTCGCGTTCCATGCAGGAGCGGCGTATGTCAGTAGTGGTCTTATTAGTGTCAAGTAAAGTGTCCGCTTGTTTTGCACGCTTAGCGGGCTGTTCTGGTTCAAGAGAGGTCTTAGTAGATTCAACATCCCGTAAGCCTGTCCAATTTTTGTATTAATATGTTTTGTGAAGCTGAGTCTATGGTCCAGGGTCACACCAAGATATTTGACATCCTTCGACCACTCAACTTCACAGTCCAATACTTTAATTTTGTCCAAGTCAGTCAGTCTAGTCATGGCATTTCGGCTTTTTGTAAATAAAATTGCCTCCGTCTTTTGCGGATTGATTTTGATCTGCCATTTGTCAGTATATTCGATCAGCTTGTCTATGTGTGTCTGTATCTTTGTAGTCAGTAGCGTCGGTGATCGTGATGATTTGTATATGGCAGTGTCGTCAGCAAACGTCAGTAACGTTGTGTCGGCGTCAGTGGGTATGTCGTGAATGTAGACGTTAAACAAGGACGGTCCCAGGATCGAGCCCTGCGGTACTCCCGCCGTCACTTGTTTAACCGTCGAAAGTCCGTTGTCTACTTGTACAGTGAAGTTACGGTCTGAGAGGTATGAGTGTAAAGTTCTCGTTATGTACGGTGGAAAATTCAGTTGTATAAGTTTATGTATAAGTCCGTCCATCCAGATGGTGTCAAACGCCTTCTCGAAATCAAGCAACACCAATCCGGTATGGTTTCGTCTGTTAAAATTGAGAACAGTATTTTCTATGAGTTTTGTCAGTGGGTGTAGTGTAGAGTGTCGTTCTTTGAATCCGTATTGTGTGTCAGGTATAATTTTGTTGTGTCTTATGTGTTTGTTAAGTCTTTTGAGTAGTACCTTTTCGGCTACCTTACTCATTGTGTTGAGGAGGCTGATCGGTCTGTAGTTCTGTGGCATGTCTGGCTGTTTCCTTGGCTTCACTATTGGAAATATGATGGAGGTTTTCCAAGAAGCGGGGAAGTAGCCTTTTGTCATTAGTCTATTTATTATGCGCGTAAGTAAAATGTAGGCGTTCGTCGGCAGTTGTTTAAGTATTATGTTTTGTAGTCCGTCCGGTCCTGGTGCTTTCCTGTTCGGTAATTTTTTAACTATTGTCTTTATTTCGGAAACTGTGGCAGGGTCTATTCGTAAGTCTTTGTCCCTGTGGAGGTCAGTGAAGTTTTGAATTGTCTCGTGTACGTCTTGTTTCAGGTCTGCGTTTGACATATTGGCATTTTGTTTATGGATGTTCTCAAAGTTTTTTGCCAATATTTCCGCCTTGTCTGCTGGTGTCGTTGCGTAATTGTTGTCTGTTAATTTGAGTGGAGGTATGGATGTTGGTTTCTGCGTCAGTCTTTTTGCTGTCTGCCAGATTTTGTGTGGGTCAGTATTTAAGTTCTCGAGTCTTTTGGTCCAAGTGTTGTTTCGGTGGTCACGTATATCATTGGAAATAATTTTGGTCAGTCTGTTCACATGTTCCTTGAGTAGTCTGTCACCGGTACGCTGCCACAGTTTCTTTGTGTGATTTTTAAGTTGTATTTTCAATAAAATGTGTTCTGGCAAGTCGTTGTCTGGTGTTGTTCTTGAGTCTAGTGTCGGTATAGTCTGTTGTACGGCGTCTGTGATTGTCAGTGTAAGGTGTGTTACAGCCTCCTCAATGTCTGCGTTGGTATCGATTGGCATTGTGTGTCGTGTGTTGTCTGTGATGATGTCTCTGAAAATTGGCCAGTTGGCTCTGGTGTAATCTAAAAATTTGCGTTTGGGAGTCTGGTCGACGTCTAGTCTGTCTGAAATGGTCATGAAAGCTGGATTATGGTCGGAGTTAAAAAGTGTTCTTGTTATGGGTTCGGATGTTACGTGTAGATTTTTTGTCAATGCCAAATCGATCGTGCTGTGATGGTGTGTCTGTACGGTGGCGTATCTGGTCGGCGTGTCAGGATAGTGTAGTTGTGCGTTCGTGGTGTTGTGTTCAGTCAGGTATTCGTAAAGTCTGTTTCCGTTCGCGTTGTTAAAGTTACAGTTCCAAGATGTATGTTGTGCGTTAAAGTCTCCTGCCATAAGTACAAATCTGTTCGAGTCCAGTAGTCTTTGTAAGTCCGCATGTTCTAGTCCGCTTGCCGGGATGTAAATCGATATTATGGTTACTTTTTGACCTCTCTTGTATACATTAATAGCTGTTATTTCAGAACCGCCCGCTGTCAGGTTTGGCACTTGCTCGTGTCTGATGTTAGACTTGATCAAGATCGCAGTGCCTCCCCATCCGCGTGCTACCGTCTGTCTGTCGTTCCTGTAAACTTTGTAATTGTTGATATAGAGTTTGTCCGTAGGTTTTAAGTGTGTCTCGTTGATCAGTACTATGTCCAAATCGTATTTTGTTATTGTCTGTCTCAGTTCGTCCACGTTGTTTTTAAGTCCGTTAGAGTTAAAGTGCATTATGTGTAAGTCGCGCGTTTGGTTTATGGAGATGCTGTTAAAAAGTTAAGTATTGTTGTGTATTTTTCGTTATATGTCATGTTGGTGTTTAGTGATTTTGTCAGTTTGTAAAGCTCACTAAAAATTTGTTTTACCTGGGGATCTGCAAACAGCATCCTGATCTCGCCCATAGCAGCAAAAAGTCCCTCTGGTGTATTGAAATCTGGATCGGACTGGCTACAGGCAGGCCGGGCTGGTGATTGTGATAGTTCATGCCGGATCTGTGATGATGATGATGCAGGCCGGATCGGTGATGTTGATGGTGTAGGCTCAGCCGGTAAAGGTGAGGACTGGATCATGTTTCGAAATGATGACCTTGGAACAGGGAGTTGAGGAAATGCTGATTTTGCATTTGGGCCAACATTGGTGTTATTTAATGCTGAAGAAAAACTCCTCGTCAGCGGCACTGGTGTTGGTGCTGGTCTGTATATTTGTCTTCTCCTGAGAGCATCACTTTCCTTTTTCTCCTTGTAGTTGAGAAGCGCACTGCACTTTGAGTAGTTTGCCGGGTGTTCGTTGCCACAGTTCACACACATCGGTGCCTCAGTTGGCAGTTTCTGGCACGCACCTGGTGCGTGCACATTAAGGCACTTTATACACCTGTACTTTAGGTCGCAGGTGTACGATGTATGGCCGAAGTTCAAGCATTTGTGGCACTGCAACGCTCTGTTCTGTGGTCTGTAGGTCTCCCAGGAGAAGATGTGTCCACCAATATTGGTTATCCGCTTCAGCTCCGCCACATCCTGGTCTTTGTCGACTAAAATTATGTATATTGGTAGTTTATGTTGACTACCGTCCGACTGTTTTCGTATTACTTGCACCACTTGTTTTGTTTTAGCTCCTTTCTGTTGCAGTTCTTCGCGAACTTCTGCCTCAGTTATAGATGGATGGAGTCTCGTAATTGTTATTTTTTTTCCCAGATTTTGTTTCAAGGAGTAGGTGTAGAAGGGGTAATTGCATTCTCGCAATATGCTTTTTAATTGCTCGTGGTCAGTAATTGAATCGGTATAAAATTTGTGTAAATTATTTTTTAGGAACTGGTACCTGAAATTGATCTTCGTTGTATCCCGGATATAGCGGATGGTTTTCAACTCTATTTCAGCTTTTACAATGATAGGCGGAATTTTCTCTTGCTTCATGTCTATTTTCTTCGATGGTGCTGCCTGTACGCCTGAAGTGGATGGCTGTGACCCGACATCAATTTTCTCGACCTCCTTGTTTTTGGCTTTCTTCCGCCGTTTGACCTTCTTATATTCCTCAAGCTCCCTGTCCGTGTCCATGTCAGTCCGATCAGATAGTGCATTGTATTTGTTTTTCAGGGTCTCGCTCGTTAATACTTCCATTTTCTATATTTTTAATTTCTTCCCAGGCGCCTGCCTGGGAATATTCTTGTATTCTTCAATATGCACAGCACTGATTTTAATAAAGTTAATCTAAAGACTTAGAAAAATTTAAATTTAGAAAAATTCACTTGCTAATGTGGCTTATCCTCTAACCATTAGCAACACCAATCCGGTGTTTGGAAAGAGGAGTCAGCAGAAGGCACGTTCACCTTATAATTTTGACAAGATATTAAATATCTTGGGAGAATTACACCCGATTGCTTTTAGAAAAGCACGATTTTAAATCGATATCGGGTGAATTCCAGACTTTATACTTTACACAAAAATCTAATGACATTCACTTGTAAAAAAAGCTTCCGTTTTATTTGATGTGATAGTTTACATATGACGTCGAGGCCTCATAACGCGTCGTGCGTCTGATTTGATTCACACGTCTTCTAAAACAGGTGATCGAAACGTGTTTTGATTTCGTCAAACAAACATATATGGATATGAACAATTATTTTCGGGATTTACCTTTAGGAAAATCAGTCGAAAGTTAATCAGAATTAGGTGTAATTATTAAACTATAAGTTTTTAATGATAAAAATGCAAATGAATATAACAAATAAAGAATCTCTTAATTTGATTCATTGAATAAGTTTTTAAAAATAACAGAGGTTTATTTTTTATTCACTAACAATCCATATTGCAAAATTTAGTTCATTAAATAATACAAAATGATTTTTTAAAACCCTACAGCAAGAGCTGTTCAAGGCACACCTAGACCTATCTATGTTTGATACATGTTTATGATTAGAATTTTTTTAGTACTAATAATTTTTAATTTGAAATAGTAATGCCGAGAAAGCACTATTTTGAAATAAAAACTTATGTTACTACTGCTTAACATAAAGCTGTTCGAGGTGGCTATCGATACCGAAATCTTCTGGTTGGAAGTCAAATGCCTAACAAATAAACCGCACATAGAGTAAAATAGAATTATTTTATGCAGTTACAGATTATTCGAAAGGGTATAATATAAGATTTTAATGTACATTATTACCGTATATTCTATGATATTACACTATTATTACATTCTATTATTTCAGTTGCAATCAATCACGTTTTTCATTTGGTTTAGAATTAGTTGAAGTTTCTGCACATACTTAATCAAGCATTAAATATTTACAATAAGTTATACTTAAATATTTTTACAATTATATTGATTTAATTTTATACACAGTATAAACATCACAAGGAAATACATTCTGAATCTAAAACATTTTTTAAAGCTGTTTGAAGTTTCCGGAGAATAAATTATACTATGAAACCGCAAAACCAAATCTTCCGCTTAAATTTGACTATAAAAATTACAATACATTTAGAAAATTATATGAAACAGATTTTTTCTAGGAACTACAAACTTCCACCTTACAAGTTCGAAGTATAAAATCTTCCGCGTTTGGAAATTCCTGTAGTTTATATTTGACAAACTTGATTTTTGGCTTTCTTCGAATTTTACTCGGCTTGTAGAAGAAGACCCGCCTAATGCACTTGGATTTTCCCGACTACCTTCTGATCGATCAAATAAAAATTAAAGCACAGTTAATTATATTTTACTATATATATACCAGTTGAGCAGATGCCCTATGGCAATGAAAGAGAAAACAAAATGTGTTATTAAGATTTATTGAGATTAATTGCTGCTATGAGTAAGAAATACGAGAAAAACCCACGATGCATTTGTGAAAAGTAAATACACTATTTGTAATATATGAAATAAATGAATTATTTGTATGTTGCTTTCACCAATTAGTGTGAAATATTTTTATAAATATGACATAACTGATACAGAAAACGTTATTAAAGATTAAAGATTTAGAATATAAATAAAATGATATGTAAATAAAATTAATTTAATATTCTTCTAACCCAAATTTGATATTATTATAATGTGAAAGATAGCTAATGATTTTTTCCAAAGACAAAATCCAAAAACGAATCATCGTTTCCATTCTCTTTGATATAATAAATATCGTATTAGTATATCAAACTTATATAATTTTAAATAAATTACATATAGTATTGTATATATATATATATATATATACATATATATATATTTATTTACTTATTTCGAGTGCATTAAGATGTTTGTTTTTTTTTCATACTTTTTCGTTATTGAAGTATTTTTTGCAATATATAATAACATTTTGTTACATTTCATGCACTAATAATTTAGAATGAATACATTTAATTCGGCAATGAATTTTAATCAATTATGATGCTATTACATAAATTATATTGCTTTTATATAGCTTTTTTGGAAGATATTCTTAAAAATAAATAAAGTGAAATAAATACTCAGAATAACGTATCTACACATTCAATTATGTTGCTATCGCCATAAATTATGAATTAATACAGTTTAATATAATTATTTTAAAATACAATAGAAATAATTGTTCTTTGAACAACATACTAATAATTGTTTGACGAATAATTCTTGAAATTAAATTTAACGTTTAATTTGCAAAAATTAATAATAACGTTGAATGCAGAAAATTTGAAGTAGTGTCAAAAAAAATTTTATATTACTACTAATTAATCAATTTAATTATTCACTGTATTCATTATATTTTTTCGTTTATTTGTAAATATTTATTTATACTGCAAGATAAATTAGAACTTAACTAAGGATTGGCTCTATTTGTAGACAGTTAACATTTTCCCTTAATTCGTTAGAGCTTTATCGACCAGAATAAATCAGAAGTCCTATATAATTATTTATATGTAATTACAAATAATAAAGAAAGCACCTATATCTTTACCCCACTATAGCTTACTCTACTATAGTGGGGTAGACTGGGCACGGTTGTGCCACTTCTTCCTTTTAATCAGCAATAATTTTGTTAATTTACCAGTTAACTGGAAGAAAACTAAATTAAATGGTAATTTAAACATTTGTTTACGTAAAAATACCAAAATTATGTTCTTAAATAAATGATATTTGTCATAAAACCAAATCATACGAGAAAAGGGTAAGTGCCGCAACCGTCCACATCCGAGGAACAGTTATTGTTACAGGTGTTAAAATAGGTAAAAAAACAATAGTTATGAACAGCAATATAGTATATTACAACTGTTATTAAAATTTGAACAAAGCCTATGAATTAATATATAACAATATTTAACAGAACATGATTTTTAAACAAAGTTAACTAAAATTCTTTGAGAAATCTTTTTTTTCTTGTTTTAATTTTTTTTCCCTTCTCTTTCGTATTTTGTCTTAGTCGTTAGTTCAGTTAGTTTTTTTATCTGCTTAATCTTCACTCGAAAAAAACAAGATATACATGTCGCAACCGTACCCACAAAATTTGTCACAACCGTACCCAACGCACACGTCTGAAAAAAACACATCTAATTGACTAAGCAAAAACTAATTGCTGGAAAATAACTGCTAATGTTCAACTTACAGCAAAAGAAGAAACAAAGTGATCAATCTCTAATTATAAACCAACAGTTATAAAAACAAATCGAACATGAAAACTTACTTTTGACTCTTTAAAAGCAATGCAATCTACAGATCTTCTTAATGTAAGGCACAGACTGAAAGCAATAAGGGCAACTTATTCGAAAAACGAGTGGGGCGCATGGCATCTAGCCTTAAGGCAAATTGCTGGAACTTCCCGTACCAAAATTTTTTTTTTTTAAAAAAACAATTAACATTTTTGAAAAAAAAATTACTCAGAAAAATTAGATTTTTGACAAATTTTTCCGTCTAACGGATAAGCATTGGTACGGAACCCATAGGAATGTAAATAAAATGTATACTTATTGTTAAAATCTCTATAAAATATCTGATAATTTGATGTGCATATGTCTAATGATCATTTTTGACCGCCAAATGGCATTTCTTTTACTTTTTTCATTAGATCTCCGAAACCGCTAGATCTGCCTTCATGAAAATGATCAATTCTTCATCTTGTCAATACAAGTAAAATGTTTTTTTGAATTATTCAAATCGGACGCTCCGTTCTCTCAAAAACTGAGTTACCGTTTTCGGCACTTTTTACCCCGTATCTTCGGAACGCGTAGACCTGCCTTCGCCAAAAACTAATCAGCACGTCTCCTTATTAATACGAATCGAATGTTTTTTGAATTATTCAAATCGGTTGATCCCTGTTCTCGAAATCGTCGACGAAAATTTGTATCCGCACACACATACATACACGCACACACACACACACACACACACATACATCCATTTTTTCTAAGGTATGCCAAAATTTTCAGAAAGTTTTGAAATGTAAAGATATATAAAAATTTTCATTTTCGATTTTTTTGCGATTACTATAACTTCCCCTACGGGAAGTTAATAATACTTTATTTTTCCCATTTGGACCCTATCTCAAAATCAGTATAGTTTAGCTGTTATGACGGCTGTCACTACCGCACCCTGACACAACCAGTCTCCCTTAATATACAAAACGGAATTCACTTGCACTCACTAATTTCAATCTTACTTTCAATTTCCACTTGTTCTCGTCGAGCGTTCGCCTACTTGCTTCCCAAGTCAAATCTGCGCAAAGAATTGAAAATATTGAAAAATCATTGAAATTCCTTATTTTTTATACAAATCATGAAATTAGTTTACGTCAAAAATACATAGAAAGAACTTATTACTGGAACTGGAATATATCTATTATTCTAAATAGCTGCATCTCTAATCAATTTACTCTAAAATCTCCGCTATTAAGCATCATTCACTATCGAGGAATCCCCGACATGAATTCCCCACGTGACGTCGACAGCTAACGCACAGGCCAGAAAGAAAGTGACCGAGCGGCGCGGCCGACGCACCGGCACTATCCGCAGTCGGCGCAGCGAGTCCAGTGGCCCCGTTGGAGACCCAAACATCGGCGACACGATACCATAACCGCGGTCTACTCTCTTATATTATGCCGAGAAAACTTACTCTTGGATTTTCATATGAATGAAGGATGGAATTTATGAAATGATTTGCGTGATTTTCTTATACATAAATTTCCGATGTGTGATGTGATTTTATTGATCAGTGTACAATTCTTTGAACACCTGAATGGAGTGATCGAATCCGTTGCAATGTAGTGTAACAAGCGTATACTTATATTTGCCACAATACAAAGTGCATAAACAAAAGCGATTTCGTTTCATATATAAACTTAAAACCGAAATGGGGTGATAGTTTTGATCTTCACTGTCCTCAAAAAAATTAGAAAAAAAATATATCAGGTTTTTAGAAATTATGAGCTTTTAAGTGCAACCTAGAGAATTAGTGAAGTTCTGATCATTTTTCGATTATTGTGGATAATTTTTATTAATTTTGTTCATTCAAACTTTTGAACCATAACCGTGAATAACATTTCTAGGACCACAATCAAAAACAATAACACAATTGCCTCAAGTTTTCAAGAATTATGGCTTTTTGTTGAACTATAAATTAAAATTCCTAAAGTCGGTCGACTTTGACTGGCCCTCCTTTAAAAACTTTACTAAAGTGTGTATGTAAGGAAAGGATTGTAAGATGCTAAAATACTTGATAATTTTATTGTTGAAAAATTCAGAGTAAACGCATAAAAACCTAAAAATGACATTCTTTTTATTAGTGACAAACCAATAGTTTATTGCCTAAAATCTAATTCATTGAAATTAGGTTTCTTCTCTGAATCAACTTCAAAATTTATTGACTGCAATAGCCAAAAAAAATAAAATAACTATTGGATTTCGAATAAAAAAAATAAAAATAAATATGAATAAATCACAAAAATAAAGATGAATTTACTACAGCGGAGATACCATAATAAAAAGGTCGTAAAATAAAGAGATAACTTTTTTGTTAATTTTATATAACCTATTCAAATTGTTATCAATAGTAAACATGTTTGTTTTTTACTTTATTACCAAAATATAACACACACACATAAATATATATATATATATATATATATATATAATTAAAAATTTGGAAAATCTGTGCAAAAATTCATTATGTATAGCACCCACACCGTCTGCTCGCTCAAATAATTTTGCTTGGATTGGTGTACACATTGACCAAATCTTACAATTAATATTTAATTAATTTATTAATATTTTTTAATTTACAATTACTAAAACAGCAGTCATTTTGTATGATCGCAAGACTATCTAAATTCAACATAATCTAATAACTATGGTAAATATTTGCCAGCTGATCAACTCCTTGCCAACAAATTACTGACCTTTACAATTTGTGGGGAATTCGGGGCTTTATGAGTAATATTGTTAAGTGTTTAAAATTTTATTTATAAATTATTATTTAATTGCATTGTTTCAGATAATATCTAATATAGTGTACAAATGGACATGGTATTTTCACATGCATTAGAATCAAAACACATATAAATATGAGTTAGTATCAATTAAAATCAAATAAAGTAATTCAACCAAATTTGAAATATTCAATTGTACATATGATCTTCTATATAAAAATTATTTTATAAATTATATAATAAATTAATATAAAATAATAATAATATAAATTCGTGATAAATTCGTAAAATATAATTGATTATTTCCTACTTTCGGTCTTAAATTTGATTCATTATTATAATGAAATTATTTTTAATATATTTAACATAATTATCAGCAATGGCATAAAAAGCTACGTCATGACAAAAATGTCAGATAAAAATAAAAATTATATTTTAAACTTAGATTACTTAAAAATAAAATCAGATATTTTCTCGACAAAATTAATTATGATTTTATTGCGTAAATTTGTCATGTTTTACTTTTTTAAAAAATAATTGTTATATAAATAGGATAGAGTGGAGCACAAAGATAGAGTTTGACTTTGAACAATATTATTTTAGAAACCAATAATACTACAACAAATATCACATATCAAACAACTATCTGACTATATTCAGTAAAACTCCAAGCTAATTCATCATTTTCAGAAACGTATTTTTTGCTATTTTTTAAAAATTTTTAACCTGATTCCATAGGCGAGGTAAAATGGGACGTCAGGGCGCAAAAAGTTTCAATGTTTTATATTTAATTTTGAAGGAATTTTAGTTACATTATTCAACAAATGCAAAATATACATTTCATGAGTATATTATTTACAGAGATAACACTGTATATAACCTTGATCTGTTATTTCGTCAGAAATATTCATCAGCAGAGTTAGAATAACTATTTACTTAATTTATCTCTTGTAAAATTGCTTTCCTTAAATTAATTTACTATTTTTTATTGTTAACATCTTTGCCAGGGTAAAGGTTCAGTAAGTGCTTTTTACCCCACCTACTAGTAAGCTTTATAAAGTAAAAAGTGTATATAGAAAAACTGTTGGATCTGACTTAAAATTAACAATAGATGTTATGAAACAATTGAATAACGTATACTTAAAAATTATATTAAGGTCTCGTAAACTAAACAATAGTGCTCACAACCGAAAAGCTTAACAACGAAAGATAGAAATTTGCCACATTGCCGTTTATTTCCCCATAAAAACGTGGTAAGAATGGCTGGTTATACATTTTTTCACTCTTCTTTCAAATATTGTCTTTAAATTTTTAATTGTTTTTGAGATGTCGGTGGTGGACCGTTTTACCCGCAGATCTCTAAGCCTCGCTCTACCATAATGAAAAATTACATGAAAAAAAATCCAAGACAAATAAATCAAAACTTGGTACTTGGCACGTGGTATTGCTGGAATACCCTTATTGATGTATTGAATTTTTCAAATAAAATTTAATAAAAATTTATATACGTTGAATGCTTATCGCTTAATGATAACGTTTAAAAAGTTAATAATGAACATGTGTAAAAAGTTAATAATAAAATAAAAATTCCATGAAAGCATAGAACCAAACATTTCAACTGAATATCATTCAATTTCAATTGGCTATTCCGAGACTCTATATCTATTCAATGTTTGTCAAACACGATAACAATAACGTAAATTGTTAACACATGTTTATCATATGATTTCGCGTCTAGAAACAGGTTCCGTATTGCCGGCGGATTCGTTTTAATTTCGATACTAAAACCGACCCGGTCGATTTGACGATAATAGAATACATGCTAAATTCGCGGTATCCATTGGGGTTTATTGAATCCACGGCCACAATTAGAAATTCATATGAAATGGTCGGTGCTAATAAAATTCTTACATTTGTTTATGGCTGCTTTAGAAAAAACAATGTGCGAAAAGAATTCACACATAGCACAAGATAAACATAGGAAATTTTTATTAAACATAATTCGCGTGTGACGCTGCTTCATGTGAACTCGAGGTATAATTTTCCGTCTTTAATAATAAATTTTAGTAACAAAAATATCTGTACACAATGCAATGAACAGACATTGATAAAAATATTATGTTATGCTTATAATTGTTATAAGCATCTCTCTTAGACAACTTTAAAAAGCATTCAAACGTTTTAGAGAACTGGATTAAAACTTGGCGAATAAAAATTAACGAGAGTAAGTCTAACCATATAACACACGCTCAGTAAGACAATATGACAAGTGAATACCAAGTGCTAATTATGTTAAATACTTAGGACCTGCCGGTGGTTTCGGACTTTTTTTGCACCGCGCCCCCCTGCTTTCATAAAAAAAAGTTGGGCCCACCTTTAATTTTTTAACAGTTTAATTTTATAAATACTCACCTGATTATTACCAGACTACAAATTAATATGCATTATTATGTAAAAATATGCATAAAACTAATTATTTTTTGTGTAGTTTATAATATCGTACCAAATATGTAGGTTTATTTTTGATAATAGTATTCTGGAAACATATATATATATATATATATATATATATATATATATATATATATATATAGTTCAGGATGGTGCGCCCCACAGGTTGGACACCGCTGTAAGACCTAGGTATTCATCTAGACCGCAGACTAACATGGAAACACTGCATCACAACAAAAATCAAAACGGCCAAATGTAGAGTTAGGGAACTTTATTAGCTTATAGGACATAATTCAAAATTGGCATTAGAAAACAAAATCTCTTTTTATAAAAAGATAATAATTTCTATCAGAAACAGACTTTAGGGCTGCTCTAGCAAATTTAATGTGGCATTGATACAGCGCATCAATCAAAACTACTTAGAATGATGACATTTGCACCCTGGTACGGGAGCAATAAAACTCGGCATGAGCACTGCAAAGTTAACACTCGAAAATAAAATATTGTATAGTAAAACGATCGTAATTCCTATCTGGAGTAAAGCTTTGGAGCTGCTCTAGCAAATTCAATGTGACACAGCGGACCCAATCAAAACTACTTAGAATGATGATAAGTGCACCCTGGTACCTGAGTAATAAAACACTGAATTATAATCTGAAAGTACTGTCTATTAAAGACTATATGAAAATAAGATCCACTAATCATCATCACAAATTAGGCAATCACCCCAATTCACTTGTTGCTTTGCTGTTCCATACACCAGAACTAAGAAAACTTGAAAAATTATGGTCAATTAACTTGAACCAGTAAATTTGCATCTAATAGTAATACACACTGGGGTAACTACTACCTATAATTATATTTTATTAACGTCAATCAAAGTAACTCATAGAATGTTACTAATGTTCTGATTGTTATTAATAAAAGAAATAAAAGAAAAGTTTCTTTGTAATTAACACATTCGCGAACCATGAAAGCTTTACCAAGGTATAAAAATTAATAGTCAATTTTTTGAATTGGTTATGATATCCGAAATTTAATTAACCACCATTTATAAGGATAGTTAGCCTACACAATATGAGAATATAATATATTCATATTATATTCTCGTTATATTATATTTTCATTGTATTGGTAGTCAGATTATCATATTATAATCGTTATATACCATGAATGCTAAAGTATTTTCTTTATATTTTAAAATCTCAAAATAATTTGCTATTTTACAATCACAAGTAATATTCATCGATTTTATGAGAAAGTTGATCGATCTAATTGACCATTTAGGATATTCGTGCTTATTTATACTCTACTTTAGAAATTCAAAATTTCCGAGATCAATCAATTTAAATTGTTTCCGGTAAGGATTGGAGCGTCTTGTTTAAGTCGCTTCTTTTAAATTAACAGTTCAAAGTAATTTTTTGCACGATTATTCCAAGTATTATAGCTTGACTTCAAAAATTTAAATATCTGAAACGGCTGTGCAATTTTATCCAGTTAACAATTATACATAATTTTTTTATACTTAATTTCTCAATAAATCTAAATTTTTTATATAGTCTTGATTTGTTTAAAAAGTTAAAAAAACATTATTTAATGCTATGTGTGTGTTGAAGAACCTGGTTCGAAATGAATATTGATCGCGCAGTTTCTTTGTATTAACAATTGGAAAACTAACTATTAACCTGTTTGGAAATTTAAGCCTATTTGATAAATTTTAAACTTATCTAAAATGTATCAATAGAGTACTACATTGATCAGTTTTGTATAGTTCATCATAATGAAAACTAAATATTCTTTCCATAAATATTGAAAATTTAGGAACTATTTGGCAGTTTGCAATTCTTGTTAGAATTTTTTGGTATATACTACCAACAACTTAAACATTTTTTTGACATAATGGCGACTGTTTAAAAAAGACCGTTTTTAACCCCTTTTTTGTGTTTTTTGAATTTTTAAACATTGAAATTTGGATATAAGTCTAGTATATACCAGAGAAGATTTCATAAAGAAAATTCTCTGAATATATGTAATAAATATCGGTGCAGTAGAACTCTAGAAATCGTGGGTATTGTATTGAAACAACTGGTTTTGAGCAAAACGAGTTTAAAGTTTCGCAAAAGGAAGGAAACAGAAGAATATTATTATAGTCAAACAGCTGTACATATATCCAGAAATAATTTCAAAAAATCCTCTCGATGGATGAGAGAATATGAAAAAACGATTTTTTGAGTTTCGACACAGTACACTTTCTTAAGACGATCTGAAAATGATATACATTATGTTACAATTATAACATATATATATATATATTATACATAGATATATTATATATACAATTTCAGACATTTGAAGGGTAGTTGAAATTTTATTTTCAAGTAATTGCGACGGTTCAATTCGAATGATTCAATTCTATGTTTTTCGTAAACCCGGGATAATCCGGGACAAAAGATCTAAATCCGGGACAAATATTGCATTTAGAAAAACGCGGGACACAAGTTGGAAATAAGTTACTGTCCCGGCCAAACCGGGACGTGTAGTAACCTTATTAGTTGGCAATTTTCGAAATTCAAAATTTGTACGCTAGATCTGAAATTTTCATATCAGTAACGCCAAGCAACTTGCATTAAAAACAATTAAACTTGTACCATGTATAATTATAATTTAACCTAATCCATAAACCCTTCGCCAAACACGATGTTTGATGAATACAACGTGCGTCTTACTCATGCAGAACTTACGTCTTCTAAACTATTAAGCACGCAAGCAGAATCAATTCAACGGATGATGCACTTACAATAATCGACTGCAGGTAATTTGATATTTTCCACAGATTTGATATTAATATGCATTTGACAGCGTCACCAGTTCGATAAGACGTCAACGGCCCATTTTATAAGCAATTCTATCTAGTACAAGGCGCACCACGGTGACCGAAGCTAAATCAATTCGCGATATTCCTTGGGCCAGTTTCAGTATCAACTAACAGGACAGCTTTCGCCATTTAGAAGTAAACACGTTTGATTTACTTTAATGTGCTTTTTAAATACTGAATTAAAGGTGAGAGATCTGACGTAGTTTGAGAAGGTATGGAAGGAAATAATCAGCAGTTCACAATAAACTTGAATAGAATTGTTAGGAAGCTAATATCACCATAGTACAGAGATTTGAAAATATAAGTCACCGCCTGAATATACCCCAAACTGACTTCTACATCAGAACACCACTATTCACAATACGAGGCAAAATATTACGTTTTGCAGCTAGATACAAAGACGATTTCCAATGAGAATTGGAACGACAAATTTACTAGGGGCGTCCATTAGTCACGTGAGATTTTTAGAGAGAGGGAGGGTTTGAAAAAAAACATGAAATATCACGTATATTAGGGGAGGGGTATATTAAGATATTACGTGTATTTATTTTCTAACTGATTAAAAAAAAACAAACATTTCCAAAAAAATTCAAAAATTTTAAAGTTTTACCACGTAACTAAAAATACACATGATGTTTGGTGGGGAGGGGGGGTAATATTGAATATCACCATATAACACCAAGGGGTAGGGGGAATCCAAAAATTCTTAAAAACTCGCTTACGTGATTAATGGACGCCCCCATAGAACTCTGCTATATATAAAAAATAGTATTTACTCTTACTCAATTGTGTTTTTTTTAGAATAGAATATAAAACTGGAAACTTTTACTCATTGTCATTCATTTATTATATTTGCTAGATATCATCTAAGGATAGTTAATTATATGGCAAAATAAAAACAAAATTTGTAAATGAAGCACATGAACATCCAAATTCAAAATTTAAGAAAAATTGAAATCAAAAATATTCACGAAGATCCAATACACATGCATTGGTATAACTAAATATTCCGAGTTAGAAAAAAGTGAAACTTTGGAGTGTTCAAACTCAGCCAAGAAAATTTTACGTTAGATCTGTACCAAAGATTTAAAAAAATAACGAATCTTCTGTCAAGTGCTACTCGCAAAATTTGTCTCTAGATTTATTTGAATAAAAATATCCTGGTTTTTACAGTTGTTACTGAGAAGATTTTGATTAAATATTCAAGCAAGATATTCAGTACAAATAACAATAAGCTACTGCCACAGAACGAACGCTTGTCCAGAACTACACATATTTTTTTTAGAATAATTTGAAAACAATTAATTATAAAAATAATAACATTATAAAATTTAATAAAATTTAGAAATGATCGTTCTATAAAGTATCATAATGCATACTATCGCATGCATAAAACATTTAGTAACTACGTATTTACCTTTCTTCAATATCAATGCTAATTCTTTAATTCAAACATTTGCAACTTTTTATTTAAAATTTTGTCAAATAAATATCAAATCATTAATTATTTAACATAGCAGAAAATTCAATACAATTGGCATATAAATTTGTCAATTGTAAATTGTATGAAAACCATAACAAACTCAAAATATTGATAAAAAATGTTTTTGTAATTATAAAATTTTCCTATAAAAGTACATTGCCAAACATCTTTGCAAAATTCAAATTTCACTTCATTAAAATACCATAGCGGATATAAGCAATTGATAACAATAAATGTTCTGAGTGTTAGTTGCAACAGTTTCTGTCATAAGCTGTACTAATTCTTTTAACTAACCAACAAAATATCCAGAAATCAGTTCCTCAAATTAAACTTGATTATGTATTTCGTATTGAAAATTTTTATAGGCTTGTAAATTAGACGGTATTTTCCACATAGCATTCTCTACGCAATTGGATTCTTTGAAAGCTGTAAAGTTTGAATAAAAGCCCAACAGCGATTCATAGTACTCAAAACAGGTTATTTGATTAACGCTTCGAAAAAGTCTGATCGACAACGACGCGTCGATGCCAATTAGTAAATTATATATTAATATGTTCTAAACTTTTTTATACTATTCATTAATAGCAAGATTTAAGTCTAATTTTATTTATTTTATGATCTATTCTATTTAATGTTCTTTACTACATTGAATTTTACATATTTTTATATTCCGTTCTATTGAATGCTGTACACCTACGTTTATACATTTTATACGTTGAACCTTAACTACTAAAAACTCACAGTATAAATATTAATTACACGTACAGTATAAATATTCATTATAATTACAAGTTTATTATGGGTATATAATAGGGTAGAGTGGGGTTTTAAATTACGCGGTAAAAAGGTCCAACACCAATTATTTATATAGATAATAAATAAAAAAGTAAATTAAGTTACAAAAGCAATTTTACAAAAGATAATTTAATTAAATAGCTAATTCAAATCTGCAGGTAAATATTTCTGACCAAATACCAGATCAATGTTATATACAGTATTATCTCTGTAAAAATGTACCCATTAAATTTATATGTTGCATTGGTTGAATAATGTAGCTATTATTTCGCAAAATCTCTTTAAAACTAAAAATAACACATTGGAGATGTTTACTCCCCTGGCTGTCTCGTTTTATTCTGCCTGTAGATCAGGTGACAAATTTTTGAAAAACGACAAGAAAACACATTTCTACAATAATGAATTATTTCTAATGATAACTAGAATAATGTTTATTTATTTCAAATTGATATAAGATACAGAAATAAGATTATTATTTTTATAAAATGTCCAACACGGTTAAAAACATTTATTCAGGTATAAATAAACATTGCTCATATGTGATAGCTTTCGATTGAAATAGAAGCAAAGTGACCCATTGACGTAGTTTGGAGATAAAAAGGTATGAAACAAATTCACATGGAATTCAACTTTAAGTATATAAATTATGAACAATAACCTAACTCAGAGAACAGGCGCTACAAATAAATATAAAATTAAATCTATTTATATATATATATATATATATATATATATATATATATATATATAAAGAATATTCATAATATATAATTTTTATTGTAATAAATAAAAAAAGCAATATTTATTAGAACGTAAAAAAGTACAAATTTCACATTATTTTTGTGTTATATGCTTGATATAATGGGTAGTTACATAGTGTTATATGTTTGATATAATAGATAGTACTGCTCTACGACAGGTCGGTGAGCTGAGTTCAACTCCAACTCGATTCAGGGAAGAAGTAGTATGAGAGATTGCCCATTGCCATTTCACACCGCAGTTGCCAGAATGGGCTATTTTCAATTGAAAACATATTTTTCATCTATATTTTCAAATGAAAATGGACATCGCTTCATAGTGTAATAGTTTCAAAATGTAAGATCGTTAGGTTTAGGAAATCAATGTTGTGCTGAAGATTATTTATGTGCTCTGTAAGCATTGTTTTGTTCTAGTTCCCATTTTTTGAATTAGTATTACTATGTTGAGGAATTATCTTGTGCAAATTTTGGATAGTTTTGCCTATATAAACTCCGTCACACTAAAGATAATTTGGGAACTTGATTACTCGAGATTTTCGGATTAAATTTAGATTTTAGTTCTGTAAATCGTTGAAAAGGTGTTTTCTGAAGTAAAGAGTTCTCTAATATTGTGCTTAATGTAGAGTTTTCTTAATGTGTCGAAATAGATCATCTATGAAAGATAAATTCATAGCTTCCACGGTTTGGTTTTTTGGTTGAAATTTTGTGGTGATTTTTGAGGTATAAAATTCTATTTTGGGTTATGGATTGGATCAGATATTGCGGAATCGTTTCTTAAGATTTGTGATATTAATGAGAGGTTGTTCTCCAGAAATTTATCATGTGACAATAGTAAAGAATGATCTATTTATTAAATTGATGATATTGCCTTCTTTAGTAGAGTAGGAACGGTAAGAAAGGTAGTTAAGGTAACGACCCAAGTAAGTTGGTTTATGATACCAATTGGTTATTATATTATTGTTTTCGCGGTAAAGTTGCAGATCTAAGAAGCTAATGAAATTGTTGTTTTCTAGTTCAAAAGTAAATTGTAAGTATTTATTATAGGAGTTAAAATAATTTACAAGAGCAGTTGTGTTACTGTTCGGAATGCAATTATTTCTATGTTAAGTAATTCTTTTGTGCAAATTTTGGCTAGTTTCGCCTATAAGAATCCCGTTTGCAGTCAAAAAAGTAATTTTTCTTTATACAATTACGATTAAAATCAAAATTTGATCCTAAAACCTTAAATCTTCACCACAGCATCGTAGTAGCATATAATAACACAAAATATAACAAGCTAAAAGTGGCATTTTGCTTCAAGGGAAGTTGCAAAAGCTTCCTGATAAGTGTTATAATTGACTTAATCGCCCGAAATTGAAATTTAGATATTCAGATAACATTTTCAACTGTTTATATTAATTATAGTATATAGACCTAAAATTACAAGTATGTCCTAAAATTGTAGCTTATTGTTGCAAATTTGATTTAGCATTGATTGAATTGTTTAGTGCATACATTTTATCATCATGTTAATTTTCATGAAAAATGTCGAAATATTTAAAAAAAAGCATCAGCTATAAGAAAATACTATCACGATTACTAAATAATATCTATAGCTACGTTTATCATGTACGTAGTTCTACTGATTTAAATAAATGGTAACATTTTTTACAAAACTAGAAAAGTTTTGTAGTTTGTTCATTCACGTTTTTTCTAATTTCTAATTGACTTGATTGACTTATCACATCACAAAACCGACTTCTGACACAAACTCTGACAATAACATTTTCTCAAACTTCCCAACAAAAATCATTCGAACAGTTTTTGATTTTTTAAAATAGATTCAGGATTGTAAGCTAAAACATGGAAAAAAGTATTACACTTTTTAGCAAATTACTAATAAATGGCTTAGCCAATCGTCGCACAAAACTGAAAAACGATAGTCAACATTGAGATACATCAAACGGCTTTTAAATTTTTGAAATCGGTTTTATGCTATTATTGCTACTATTCTTTGCAAGCTTTGGCGAATTTTTAGAATTAAACGACTTGGCGTAGGGCCGTAATATTCTAGAATGTTCTAATAAGCTAAATTATATGTTATGCCAATATACAGAACGATTACTAATAGCAGTTTTTTATTTATCATAAAAACAGATGATATCTCTAATAAGTAAAAACTCTTCAGCTTGTTATCTATTCGTCAGAGCATCGCTTTGCATCTGGGCTCGTTCGAAATAACCAGTTTTATGATAATTATAAACATTATCGTGAATTTTGCGACCAGAGACACACGTCCATTCGTGTGCTCTCTCCTGACGTCACACGGAATCCCGTTGCCGGACGATTCGGTTAAACACACGTATTGCACTCATACAAAATTTGCTAGACGAATCATTTACTGATAAAGTACGGAAATAAACAAATTTTTTGTTTATGGATTTATCAACGAGAATAGCCTTCTCTGTGAACTGAGATATTTGCAAGAAGCATATGTAAATCTTGTTTATTGATTTCAATGTGTGTTTCGAACAAAGATTTGATGGGGTGTCTTCAGATTTCTTGTGCTTAAAGCTCATAAAGGACTTTTAGGTCAAATACAAAGAGTGCAAGAATTTGTAAATGTTCAAGCAAGACTGATGCTAAGAAGATCAAAATAATCATTTGCGGTAAAAAACAAAAAGAAACAACTATCAACAGTTTCTTTAAAAATTCAGGAGTTATACGGGCAAAAAAAGACTCAGTACCACTCTGATAGTAACTTATTTCGTAAATTAGTAATAATTTTCACATGTCTCAATTATATGTAATTATATTTCTATGGCCATATTTCAAACTACGGAATTAATTTTATTTTCATGTATTTGTATGGATAAACGCGTTTCACCGGGACAAATTAAGGATGTTATTCGAGGTACATTTATCATAGTAAGTGTCATTTTAGCATAAGGCAAGTTGCATGAACTTAACAAAGAAGTAAAATGTAGTTAAAACATTTTTTAATTTTGTATAATAAACCATATTTTAATGCGTTTCAAGATTCGGACCACACAAACCTGTGCACACTGTTCAATGAGAACGCCACATTTAACTGGTTAAAATACATACAATACAAATGTAATAAAATACTAAAATGTATAGAAGCAAAGAATAAATGAAAAGCTTTATTTGAAATTTTACTTGCATTTATTTTTTTATATACCTTTACGTTTCAAAGGTATCTAAACATTTTGGCATGCATGCGGAGTAATAATGTTTTACACCACACTATAAAATAATTGTATGCATATATATTATGACATAAATGGAATTAAGAACCTTAATATAAAAAAAACGCAGTAGTTATTAATGTTATTTATGATGTAAGGTTTCACTTGGCTCAGTGGTAAGAGCTTTGGAATTACTTAGCCACAAGGTTCCAAGTTCAATACCCACATAGAAGAACCTGATATTAGGCAGTAGCAAAATGTTTTTCAATGAAAAATATAGATCTAGATTTGTTGCTGGACACTGCTAAGTTGTATTCATCTAATGTAAGTTGTATAGAAACATGAATTTGTAATAAGAAACAATGAGTCTGATTATGCTAAATTAAACAGAAATATCTAGCAGTACCAAAATTTATGATAGAAGTAAGAGTTGATAAAATATATTGTTTATTGTGTTTGAAAATACATATTTAGATTATGATCTTTTATTTTGCTTTTCAACCTAATAATTGAACTGCATCGCGTTGATGTAGTTATAGAATGTAGCTATTACTCTGTAAGTCCTCTTTAAAATTATAAATAAAATATGATAGACGTTTTTGCTATTGGCTGTCTCTTTACACTCGGGGTGTGGATTACAAAGTGACAAATGACAAATTTTAAAAAATAAAAAAAACATTTAAAAAATTGTTATATTTTTATATGTCAAAATTCAGAGAACAATACAATTTATTGTATTTATGCATAATAAATCGATAATGACAACATTACCCACAGTAAAATGAAGTGGGACAACAGCATGTGTCCAGCTTTTTCTTCCGTATTGTCAAACATCTCACGACAGTGAGACGGTCAGACAGTCAGGACACTTGATGTCTCTGATGCACTCCTTCAAATCTTTTTACCTAGATGCAGGCAATTTCATCAGACTGACGAGCTCCGTCTCATAATTGCAGAGTAACGTAATATGGGCTCCGCATTGCGATTTGTTCGAACAACTAGTGGGGCGCATGGCATCGTGCCTTAAGGCAAATTGCTGGAACTTTCCGTACCAAACTTTGTTTTTAATATATTAAATTTTTTCTTTAAACTTTGAAAAAATTAAATTTTTGGGAAATTTTAAATTTTGATAAAAATTGGGAAAAAAACTTTTGGTCATTTTTATTTTTTTTATTTTGAAGTATCTTGGACATTTTGAACTATTTTTCAAAGCAATCGCACGAGACGAAATATCGAAACGCGTAAGCGCCGCGTTGCCGTCTAGCGGACAAACGACGTTACGGAACCCATAGAAATGCAAACAAAATTGATACACATTATTAAAATCTCCATAAAATATCTGATAATTTGATGTGCATATGTCTAATGATCATTTTTGACCGCCAAATGGCATTTTTTTACTTTTTTACCGTTAGTTTTACTTTTTTACTGTTAGTTACCATTTTTGGCACTTTTTGCCCCGTATCTTCGGAACGGCTAAGCCTGCCTCCGCCAAAAACTAATCAGCACGGCTCCTTATCAATACCAATCGAATGTTTTTTGAATTATTCAAATCGGTTGATCGGTGTTCCCGAAGTCGTCGACGAAAATTTGTATCCGCACACACACACACACACACACACATACATCCATTTTTTCTAAGGTATGCCAAAATGTTCAGAAACCTCTGAAACGTAAAGATATATAAAAATTTTCATTTTCGATTTTTTTGCTATTACTATAACTTACCCTACGGGAAGTTAATAAATGAAAAATAATTTACATATGGACCTATGCACTTGGAGTGCTCATTTTATTCTTGATCTGCCGAAGTTCTCGAAGTCTCGTTTTCAGGCTCATCTTCCTCACTCGTAATGTACTCGGATTCAGATTCACTCTCTTTCAAATTAAAAATTCTGTTCTTCTGTGAAGTGTTGTTAGTCAACGGTAAATTGTTCATAATTAACGATAAATAATCTTGTTGCGGTCTTATGATTATTTTTGACATATTGAATAGCCATAGTATATGAACAGTATGAGAATAAAAAAATTTCACATAGACTTTTAGCGCTGTTATCGCATAAAGCTCATTCAAATTAACACAAATTCAAATTGTCGATAACTAATTATTTAAACCTTAATTTCTCATTATTTTATATTTTTTGTAATAATACAATAATGACAAAAATATGTCAAATAATGATTTATTATAATAATTATACAATCGAATCAAAATATAAATCATCAAACACATTGCCGTAGCTACACACATACATTCAATATTTCGTCTCTAAAACTGCAATGCAGAGCGATTGCTTTAAAAAAATCACAATTTTTAAAATATAAAAAAATAATTGTATTTTCATTTTCGATTTTTTTTGCGATTAGAATAATTTACCCCATGCTTTCCATGGGGAGTTGGTAGTAATTAAATATATATTAAATTAATAAAAAAATTATAAGTGATAAATTTAATTAATAATTATTGCGATTCTACTGATAAATATTTCTGTTGAAATACCAGAATGAGGCTATATACAGTGAATAGTGTAATCTTTGTAAAAAATGTGCCCATAAAATTTGTATTTCGGATAGGTTGAATAATGTAGCTGTTATTTCGTAAAGTCCCTTTAAAAATAAAACTAAGGCATTAGAACTCTTCGTCAGAAAAAAATGATAGGAAATTTTAAAAGATTTGGAATTTGGAATTAAAACCATAGTATACAATGTGCAATTGATCAAATTTTTATAAAACTTTTCAAATAAAAAATAGAATATTATTTGCTTTTATCACTAAATATTGGCATATTATGAATTGCAATATACGTAATATAATATATGTTTCAAGCGTTTTATCAAAGTAACTTTTCTAATAGAATGATCAATTCTTTATATGCTGGTAAGTGAACATTTCACTATATTCCAATAAGGTGAAATGCGTCAGAAGCATTTAGTTACATCTAACCATTTACGATTTTGCATAGTACGCATTCAGCGTTTGGTGCGTCACACACTTTCATTTCAAAAAGTCATAAATGTGTTTAAAATATTCTCCTAAACACTCTTTACATTTATATATTTATATTTCCATCGATATTAAATTTATTTCTTACAATGTAAACTGCGAAATAGTGGGGTTATGGGCATCGTGCCTTTAGACATTACAGTATGTATTTAATAGATAATCAATTTAAAATTATTTAAAATAATTATTGATTATTTTCATTTCTCGAATGTTTAATTACAGTACGAGAAGTCCCAGCAATTAGCCTAAAGGCACGATGCCATGCACCACTAGTTTTAGGAATATTTTTCTCTAACATGAAGGATATTTTAAAAAAGCTTAAAAGTTTTGATTTGCTCAGCTTGTTCATTGAGATGCGACAAGGCCTAAAAGATATTACGAATTACAATTGATAATAGAAATATTACATTAGTCATAATTTTTTTTACAAATTTAAAAAGAAACAAATATATTTTAATGTAACTAATAATTATTAAATTATTATTAAATATCAAAGTATTTTGTCATTCAGCAATTTGAAACATATTATAGTAAAAAATTACAGTCATAAAGAGATATGGGTGTGTTCCTATACAGAATCAGGTCCCATCCTGATTTAAATGATTTTGATGCCATTTTATTTATAGGTCTCTTTGAAAAATTCCGATATTCAAAATTTCAACTCCCTTTCACTTTATTCTTTATGCCTCAAATAAACAATAGCTCACAAGTTGGTTTAAAGAAATAAATTATTGCATTTTATGATAATTATTATAAAACTTTATTTAGATATATAAAACATTATATATACGAGTGCCCATTTGTCATTTTTGAGCTAACAACATGTCTTGAATATAGCAAATATAATTTTTCATCATTAATTTTTAATAATAATATTGGTTTAATTGTTAATGATTTTTTCACATGATTTGATAATGTTGTTTGAAAAATTTCGAATAAATTTAATTTTTTTTAGCATTTGAAGATTATTAATAATTTTATATTAGGAAAAAGATATTTGTAAGAAACCTTCAATATGATAATTTTATTATTCACAATGCTCTGTATTGTGATTTGATTATAACCGATTTTCATTGGTCTTTATATCAGGTATCTCATTTATAATTGTTTGTTCATAACAAAATAGAAAATTCCTCACACAAGACTTACATGATGCAATAGTTTTTCTACTTTAATAAGAATATTTTTTTGCAAAAAATTCCGTCCAATAGAATGACTATGTTTCACTTTGTTTACAAGTTCTAAACATGATCATAATTTACACTATCTAATGCAATCATTGGTAATTATGATAACTCTAGCATTTGAACTGGCAATCACTTTTAGTTAACTATCAAAGTCGAATCCAGTTATGATAATTCGATGAGATACTACAAAAGATGGTTATCGATATAGTTATTATTTATACCGTTAGATAGAAGTATTTTTATTAATATTTTTCAGAGCTAATTGACATTTTTGTACAAGTACTTATCGTTATGTTTAATAAATCGATAAGAATGAAGGTGTTGGCAATGTACATCGAATGAAAACAACTTATGCAAATTTTTGAAAATAGTTCCTTCTGATAAATTGTGAATCACGGTATTTTAATTGCACATTTTCCTATTAATTTGATACTTATAAGATATGATTGAAAAATATTGAAAGAAAAAGGAATTTCACAAGAGAGCAACCAAATTATTAGTTATTCTAACTCTGCTGATGAATATTTAGGTATAATCTTTGTAGAAATATCTTCATGAAATTTTCTTCTCTTCATGAAAGAAAGAGGTGACAAATGGTGAGGTGAGGAAAGATGGTGACAAATTTTAGAAAAATAGTAAGAAAAACATAGTTCTATATTTAGGCAATAAATGGATAATGCATTTTTTTCGATAGTTAATTGATTGTTATTTGTCGTGTGCTGTGAGGTATATTGTTTAATTTTTACAGTGTCATTTTTGACATTCACTGAATGTCAAAAAATACTCATATGCTCATAAGCTTAAATATTGCGATACTGAATGGGATATTTCACTCGATGATGCATCTAACACAGCTGAATTATCCATAACAAAAAATACGTGCGCTACTTTCCATCTTAATAAATAGATGTAATAGAACTTTATTTTTGTTTAGTTTTTTATTCATACTTATAGCAAAGGAACTAATAAACTTTCATTTGAAACTTGTAGGAAGTAGTATTTCCTACTAGGGGAAATATAGAGTTTCCAGATGGCAAAAGTTTTGATAAACCAGATGCTAATAATTATAATGTTTTTGATATATTAAATGATTCGATAAAATTGATTGTTTATAAATTTCTCATCAGATACACCAAGTGATAAATAAATATTTTAATTTTTATTTATGAATGTTTCTTTTTGTTATAAAATGCTCAGAAAAACCACACAACATGCAATATTTAACTTCCCGTAAGGCAAGTTATAGTAATCGGAAAATAATCGAAAATGAAAATTTTTATATATTTTTACGTTTCAAAGGTTTCAGAATATTTTAGCTAACCTTAGGAAAAATAGATGTATGTGTGTGTATGTGTGTGTGTGCGTGTGTGTGCGGATACAAATTTCCGTTGACGATTTAGGGAATACCGATCAACTGATTTGAATAATTAAAAAAACATTCGATTTGTATTGATAAGGAGAGGTGCTGATTAGTGTTTGGCAAAGGCAGGTCTAGCCGTTCCAAAGATACGGGGCAAAAAGTGCCAAAAACGGTAACTCAATTTTTAAAAGAACGGAGCGTCCAATTTTAATAATTCAAAAAACATTTTACTTGTATTGACAAAGTGAACAACTGGTAAAATTTTTGGAAAGGCAGGTCCAGCGGTTATAGACTCTCAATAAAAATAATTTAAAAAAATGTCATTTGGATTCACGGATCACCCGATTAGATTAATTCAAAAAACATTTTGCTTGAGTAGACGGTGTGCCAAAAATGCAATTACAGGAAATTTAATAATTTTGAAAATTTTCAAAAAAAAAATCAAAATTTCAAAACAAAAATCTAAGTTTCAAAACATTGAAATTTTCAAAATTTTTCATCACTTTAAAAAAAAAAACTAAATTTTGAAAAATTAAAAAAAATGTTTTCTTACAGAAATTTGAGAGTATTTCAATAATTTAAAAAAAAATCAAATATTTTCAAATATTTCCAAATTCTCAAAGTATTTAAATTCCAAAAAATTTCAAACTTCTAAAAAAAATCAAAATTTTGAAAAAAATTCTAAATTATCAAAAAATACGTTCAATTTAAAAAGCACTCATAAGTTTACAGTATGTACTAAATAATCTATTTGAAATTATTCAAACGTTATTGATTATTTTCATTTCTCGAAAGTTTAATTACGGTACAAGAAGTTCCAGCAATTTGCCTCAAGGCACAATGCTATGCGCCCCACTAGTTTTTTCAGGGTCATGATTTCATCTTATGTTGTAAAATTAGTAGTTATAGAGAGCCTCTCTCAGGACAAAGGCATTACTTTATCATAACATAAACTTTAAATTGCATTTGTTAATTTTCTAATGATAGTTATGCTTAATAAAGTTTTTATAAATTAATAAATTTGCTACTAATAGTTGTGCTTATAAAACCAAAATTTTATTCTATAGATAAGAATAGATCTAAGTCAGATACATATCTGAAGGCACAACAAGGCGATTCTCATTTTTAATGATTATCCTAACATATAATAATAATATATGTAACTACCATCAAACCGTTACAAATTGTACACGCTTTCTTGTAAATATGTATAAGCAAAATATTACGTCAGTCAAATTGTAAAAAAAACAAATGTTATGCTTGATAAAATTTCACACAATTCCTAGTTCGACCTCGATTTTTATTTTGTTAAATTCGTGACTGTCGGATACGGATTTGCCTACAAAAACAGCAATAATTGTATCAAATATTATCTAAGATCCTGAACATCTAAGAATGCTGAATATTCGTGAAAAATAAAAAAAATGTATTCCAAAACAAAACTGTTGCGAACGTCGTCAAATTGCTTCGCGCTCGGATGACATGTTAAAGTAACTGGCATCTAATTGAAAGAAAAATTAACTGTATGAAAAATAATAGAATTATATGTATATATGCGACTTATAAATATGCATAATCAAAAATAGTTATAAAATAGATATAAAAATATGATAGAGCTGAGCCCAGTTGCAGACCAAGGTTTTTCGTTACCATTTTCCACCCCACAACCAGAATGGGCTATTCTAAATTAAAAATATAGTCTTAATATGTATTTTCATAGAAAAAATTAAAATCAGTTTTGAATTACATCAGGATGTACAGAATATGTGCACTCTGAATCCTGGTATAATTCAATAGTGATTTTTGATAAAATTCATTGTCTAATATATTACAAGATTAAAATATTTAAGTTATAGATGTTATAAAAGCAAAGTTGGAATGGTTGTAGAAATATTTAGTTAATAAAAATACATTGCATACTATTTAATAATTCTTAGTTGCATATCAAAACTTGATCGAAAATAATATATGTAATAAAAAAAGTACAAATCAAGTAGAGGTTACAGTAAATTGTTTCCATTAAATCATAAAACATTTTGTAATGAGTTACTTTTAGATGTTTCTATCGCACAAATTTGAGTAGCTTCAAAATTTTATAATATCTTACATTCTAAAAATAGTAAAGCTAATAAGGGTACAGCAAAAACACTTTTATTTTCAGTAAAGTACAAACTTTATTCACTTTAGATTAACTTATGATCTTAAATTTATCGTATATTATCAAAAATTATTATGATATTTGACAATAATAAAATAAATATTTCATACGACAATATATCTTAAATTCAAAGAAAAGTTAGTTGTCTTAAGTATAATACATAATAAACTAGTGGTGTATGGCATCGTGCTTTAAGGCAAATTGCTGGAACTTCCCGTACCGTAACAAAATGTTCGAGGATTGATAAATGTTTTTTGAACCATTGAAATCGGTTGCTCCGTGCGTCCGAAAACGTGGACGAAAAAATGTGGACATACAAAACACACACACACACAACATTTTTTCTGAGGTATGCCAAAATGTTCAGCCTTCAAACCTTCAAAACGTCGAGAAATGCAAAAATTTTCATTTTCGATTATCGGCCCATTACTATAACTACTCTAAAGTTGAAAAGTTTGGAAAATTTGTTTAAAAAAATGAAATTATTTAGAAAAAAAGAGACATTTTTGTTTAGTAAATTAAAAAGCAATATTATATATATTAATATATATATATATATATATATATATATATATATATATATATATATATATAAAAATATATGAATTGAAAGACGCAATACTCTGCTATTGTATAATTAATCTGATGCAAACATATTTTAATTAAGAAGAAAATACTATAAATAAATTCATTCATAATTTTCATTCATAATCAAGACGATAAAGATTGTTTTAATTAATGTAATAATTATAATACTTAAATAGCTTAAAGAACAATAACTAACAATGAAATAACACAATTATGGTTTCTTTCCTTGAATTAAAAATATCTTTGACGTCTAATACAACTGCATATATTTTATTTAAATTTTAATTATAAATAACCGTTTTTAATAAATAGAGTATTTAATACAATTTTTAAATATTTTGAAATAAGATATTCAGTTACAACTTTACCACTAAAAAATTAATATATAACTATTGACATATGAATAATAAAATAGTCCTTAGTTCGATTTAAAAGTGGATTGACGCCAATTTATTATAAGCTTCCTCTATAAGCCTTTTTTTATTTCACCATGTAATTGACAACTGTCTTTAGTCGAGATCTAATAAATTTAAAAACAATATAGTTCAATAACTTATGACAAGTAAATGACAATAGTAGAAGTAGCCAGTTTTGCCAATATAGTCACAAAATTAATTTATCTCATAAACACAACATAATTATTTAATCATAAAGCTTATGAATATAATATAGCAAAAAGATTTTTTTAAAACAAACAGAACTGTTAGAATATGAGCTTCCATAAACCAGACAAATTTTTTTTTTCTTGTATTGCTTTTTCCTTTCCATTTCCCTTTCTCTTTCGTCTTAGTTCAGTTAGATTTTTCTTTACATGTGCGATCTTTTAACCAAACAGACATAAAATACATGTCACAACCGTACCCAAAGCACACTTTTGGTGACAAATCATTGTTATGAGCTAAATTATCTACCCAAAAATAAATTGTTGGTAATTAACTACTGATGCTCACTAATTATAGCAAAGTAACAAATAAAGTAATCTATATGTATACAGGTAACAGTTATTATTAAAAGATATCGAATGGAAAAACTCAATTCTAATTCTTTAAAATCGATGGTCTGTAGACTCTACAGATTGTATTAATGTAGGTCGCTGACTAAATGCAATAATGGAAACTTGTTCGAACGGACATACTACATGTTTTTCCCTTTGAACGTTATCTCAAAACTAGTAATGCTGGCCTAACCGTACCCAGCCTCCTCTGATAAAATAATCATAGATTGTGCTTTTGTCAAATAGCCATATTTTAAAAGTTAATATTGAAACATTAGTATTTATAAATATAAGTACATATTAAATACTATTTACTAGTGATACTAAAACTATAAATATTTACAGACTCATTATGTTATTCAAAATTCAACGCAAGATCATTAAATGATATATTATTATGAGTCACAGATGATTGGCCTTGATAATAAACTTCTTATTTTCAACTTCAAAAAAATTTCCATTTAGATCAAACTCACGTATTGTCGCCATTATGATCAATTTTTTGCTGTTAAAACGTTTTATACACGGTATAAATAATCAGAATTTATGTGTTGTGCGAAATATCTAAAGATCATTTTATATAAATTCCTAATTTGTTTTTATTGCAAAAATGAGAATAGACTTCATACGATTTGACCTTGTATTACCAATATATTAATTTGGATAAACAATTAGTTCTAGTGTTACAAATAAATTCTAAAAATTGTGATCAGAGGTTCTCATATTTACGATGAAGACAAGAAAAAAGATTTTGTTTTAAACATGTTATTATATTTGAAATGTAAACAGAACATGTGAAAAAATGTAGAGTTTTTATTCCAACATATACAAATAAAAAATACGTTCTTAACTGTAATTGATTATGACAAATAATATCATATACTTGTTTTTTACATAAATAAATATTCATGAAAAAAACACTGATTGAAATTACATAATATTGTAAATTATTTGTTTTTAATTGAATTAAAATGTTGCAGTGCAAATCGTAATAGTAATGAATCCGTAATTCAATATATTAATTATAATAATATATAAATGGATCAATTCAGCTAAATGCTAGTTTTAAATAAAAATTTAAAAAAATCAATAATATAAATTTAATAATTGTAATAATTATAAATAACATTGTTTATAGATTTTTTCTTCCACTATTTCAAATTAAAACGTAATTGAATTCAGAAGGATTTTTGTGTATGTAACTTTTCTTAAATAAAGCTTATTTTTTAGCTTAATTTAAGAAAAGTTACATACACAAAAATCCTTCTGAATTCAATTACGTTTTAGTTTAGTTTCAGAAAGTTTGAAATAAAAATACAAAAATTAAACATTCTTCAAAAGATTGTTGCTTCTTTGTTCTGTTTTTTAACTCGAACAATTATTTTGTACAATTACTGATTACTGCAAAAAATACTACAAGAACAATTGTACAAAATTTTTGAATTTGTATTTTAAATTATAATAAATATAATAAATTATGCTTTAACTAGTTTACAGTTCAAAAAAATTAATGAATTATTTTAAAAAGTGTGCTAGATATTCAATAATTGATTACTCTCAATTTGTAGTATATTAATTAAGTGTAAGTTTTGGTTTTAGTGTAATTATTAGTTTATTATAATAAAATTGCAGCATAATAGAAGTGTCAAAAACTTGTGTTATGCTCCAAATTTTTAAAATAATAAATGTGTGATGTAAAATGTACAATTAATTTTGTTAAAATAATAAATGTAATTAAAAAACTATTAGAAATTATAAATAAAATTTTAAATCTATTTAGTTTATCCATTACAATCATCTATAGGTAGTAGCCGTTAAAAATGTAGAATAATGTAGGATTTACTAAGTAAGCACACCTAGAGTGCCGTAAGTGCCAAATTATAATAAGCAATTTACAATATATTTATCAATTAATAATTATTAGAGTGCAAAATCTCTGAAACGAATAAGTACGCAGCATCTGTCAACGTTACAGGGTTACATGGTCCTTGCATTGAGACAATCGAACATGTAATTCTATTGTTTATTATATCAATTATAACAATATCGCAATGGAATATGTAAATTTGCTATTGCTCTATAAGAAATTTAATAAATGATATAATAACTCAATAATATATTTATTGGATAATGTTATTTATTGTATTGTTATTGCGACGCCATCGATCATTTATATGGGTTGTGATAATCGAGCGTTCGCACTTGACCGAGTGACCACCCTGAAAAGTCTTGGCAATTTATATATGGTAATATAATGGTGATTGGTAGACCAGCTAATTTGGTAATCAACTTAAAATCCTTCGGTGAAAATAAGTATTTGCATATATAAATACCTGATGTTTTTGATAAAGAGAAAATTTTGCACAAAACGTAGGACGGGGCATAAAGGTCCAAATTGTCTTTGAGCAATTACATTGTGAGAACCAAACCAATTATATCATAACGAAAAACACATATCAAACAAACAACTATCTGACTATGATCAGTAAAACTCCCAGCTAATTCATTATTGTAGAAATGTATCTTTTTTTACTGTTTTTCAAAAATTTGTAACCTAGTCATTTTTACTTCATGGTCAGATTAAATTGAGACAGCAAACAGGTCTAATGTCTTATTTTAATATTGAAAGGATTTTACAAAATACTGGCTACTATATTCAACCAATTAATGACAATAAATTACATACAAAGTACTTACAAAATTGTAGGCACATATAATCCTGATTAGACCAGCTAATTTGGTAATCATCTTGAAATCTTTCGGTGATAATAAGTATTTGCATATATAAATAACTGCAGTTTTTTGTAAGAAGAAGATTTTGCACGAAGGATGAGAGTAATAACATATAAATATATGTATAAATATAATGAAATGCTTTTATATTTAAGGTAGGTGGGGGAGCACAATGGTCCAATTTGACATGAGTCAAATTATATTGTAAGAACCAAACCAAAAAACACATATAAAACAAAGAACTATTTGACTATGTTCAGTAAAACTCCCAGCCAATTCATCATTGTAAAAATGTACTTTTTTGCTGTTGGGACGACCAAGAGGCATACAACCCAATGTCTTATTCTTAATCTGAAAGGATTTTACTAAATACTAGCTACATTATTCAACCGATTGACAATTATTTACATGCAAAGTACACACAAAATAGTAGGTACATATGCTCTTAATTAGACCAGTTAATTTGGTAATTAACTTGAAATCCTTCGGTGATAAATATTTGCGTATATACCTGGTGTTTTTTGTAAGGAGAAGATTTTGTACGAAGGATGATAGTAATAACATATAAATGTAAGTATAAATATAATGAAACACATTTTTGATTAGGGCAGGGTGGGACGAAAGATCCAATTTGACTTTAAGTAATTAAATTTTGAAAACCAAATCAATTATGTCATAACAAAAAACACATATCAAACAAACAATTATCTGACAATGTTCCCAGATAATTCATCATTCTATATATTTTTTTACTGTTTTTCAAAAAATTGTAACCTGGTCTTTTTTACCCTACAGGAGGGGTAAAATGAGACGACCAGGAGGCATACAGGACCAATGTCTTATTTTCAATTTTGAAAGGATTTTTCCAAATACTAGCTACATTATTCAACTAATGCAAAATATAAATTTCATGAGTTCATTTTTTACGGAGATAACACTGTAAATAACCCTGATCTTGTATTTTGTGAGAAATAGTTATCAGCAGAGTTGAAATAAGTATGTATTCAATTTACCTGTTGTAAAATTTTTAACTTAATTTACTTTTCTATTAGCTTTTTTTTATTTTTTACATCTTTGCCAAGGTAAAAGTTCAGTTGCTCCTTTTTACCCCAACCTGGTATAATCTTTTGGCTATATATTAAACTATTAAATCTATCTTCAAATTAACTAATACATCTTATAAAACAATTAAATAATAATACACATAATAAAATATAACATAATTAAAACAAGTACAACAATAGACATAAATCAAAATATGTCATATGAAGCGCAAGTAAAATATATAATGAATTGCCAATCGATATTAAGATGACCAGTGATGACTAAAACTTCAAAAGAAAAATAAATAAATTCAAGATAAAAAGATTGAAGAGATGTTTAAAAATAAAGCTTATTAATTTATAATGAAATAGATATAATTGATATGTATATATAAAATATGAAAATTATTTTATAATCTCTTATACCAGGCATCTCTGTTTGACTGAGATATGAAAATACATAATATAACAATAAGGAAAAATGACGAGCAGTTCAAAAATATATTGAATGGACCTTTTTACCAGCGAAAGCCGTGCTCTACTCGATTCCACCCATATTAACCAACTGATTAACATAATCTATTTGCACTATAAACCTTAGTTTTCAAACAAAATTATTCATAAAAGTAATGGATATAAGACGACATGTCTTTTATTATGATTCACGATTCGTTTATAGTCCAGTCATTTGGTGCAAGAAAAACTGTTGCCGGGAAAGTACTTAGGAAGATTTGAAAATTGGTAGTCTAGTAGATTTTAATATGCTCTTCACGAATTTCAATTTTGTCACCTAAATTTTTTTGCATATAATTTTTACTATATGTGCCGCCATGTAGTTATTATGTTTCTCTATTAAAATATTTAAATACATGTTTATTCTCATGAATAAGGGGTTTTAACACAAAACGATTTTAAGACTCTTCCCTTTAATGTGACATGTTTGCCAAGTCCCTTGGATGTCATTATAAAAGAATTTAACTATAAATATCACTAAATTAGGAGTGGTTTCACCAAACAGACGTATGCGGCTTCCACCCAGTTCTGAAGACAAATTTGGAAGTATCGAAATAAAAAAACTGAAATTGGTTTGGAATGAACTATTTAAACAAGAATAGAAGAAAGAGATGTTGCAGGTGCATTACCAGTTCATACAACTAACAAAGACCTAACTGGGCCAACGTTTCTGCTAATGATTGACGACCATATTCTAGTGCATGTTAGAATTTGTATAAGGTTGGAAGACTCTTGAGTTTTGGGAAAAAGCTGGTCAATTACAAAAGTAAAATTGATGGCATTTCTTGCAATATTGCACGCACGGAGGGCGTATGGAGGTTATACTTTGAGGCTTCAATATTTGTGGTACCCATCATTTTTCTCCAACACTTTTAGTAGACGTGATTTTACTAGAATTTTGCGATAGACTTGCTTCGACAAAAATTTCAAAGACATTAACGTTTGCAAACAGACAAATTTGCGTTGGTTTCAGCAGTAGAAAAATAATAATAATAATAAATAGAAAATAGCCTGAATTGCTTCAAATCGAGGGTTTATATTACCGTGTATAAACAACTTTTTATAACGAAGGCCAGTTGCAATATCACTCAATGTATGCCAAATAAACTTTATAAATTTTGCATAAACTTCTGGCTGGCGTCTGATGTAAAGACAAAATATATGTAATTTAGGAAGAGACAAAGCTCGAAATGCGTCAATCCCTCTAAGCAAATGTATCAAATAAAACTTCTCAAAACCATATACAATAAAAGGCAGAACTGCAATAGCCCACATTTTCCACAAGTATTCTCTAGAATTAAAATTAAAATCTAAAAAAACTTTGTTAGCTGGAACTTTACGCTTTTATTATTGATTTATCCATATACTTCCCACGTGCATAGCACACTTTTGTACCCACTAATTCTTGAATTTCAAGCCCTCAAGCTTTTATATCCTGTACCTTATGTAATTATCTGTACTTTCATCTGCATTTCATTCTCAGTATTTTAATAGTATTTCTGTATTTTAGGTACGTTCGAAAGGCACTCTTCACCCAATATGGGTCTAATAAATCGTGTTCAATAAAGCTTTATTTTGTACCACTTTTCGCATTACTTCTTCATTTGACACCTTGTATATCTATGTAGTCATCTACATTACTTAGCAGCATCACGTCCTTACACGATTCAGGTATTTATTTTTTATCGGGTTTCCGTAGAGTCCACATCTCAGATCGAAAGAGAGCTTTGCTTTAAATTAACAAAACATAACACGTAATGTTCACCGGAGATATTCAATGATTGAGGATTGATAGATGCTATCGATGACATCGTTACTTCCATTTTATTTATTTTTCATATTTAACTTAATTTTATTATAAAGATGTTTGTGCACGATTTTTAGGAACGGCATCACTGAGCATAATAATTTCACATTATTTTTTTTACACAATTTTATCAATTCCAAACACAATATAGATTGATAATAATTTATTATTACTTCAATATGGAAAAATAAATAAATAAGCAAAATGTTATAGAACTGGCTAGATCAATTTCTGGAGCTTGACTAAAAAATAATTTTGTATTTAACTCAAATGATTGAAGATATATATTATTGTATACTTTATATTACTATATGACCTCTGATCTAAATATTAAAATATCAGATATGTTTTTAATTACAAAGCTGACAGTTCATAATTCGAATATGAGCGTATATGTATATTCAAAGAAATTTTATTTGCGCGAAGGCTGATAAGATATACATATGTAGAGAAGTCTGGGTACGGTTGTGCTACTTTTTTTTCATCAGCAATAATTTTGTTGACTGGGAGAGAAGTAAATTAAATAGTAATTTGAAAATTTGTCTACGAGGAAATACTGAAATTCAGTCATTAAATATGACGGAGTCATAAAATCATATAACTATATATAAAAAAACGTAATTTTTTAAGCATGAAATTTTTGTGTAATCTTTTGTTTTCTTGTATTGATTTTTTTTCTCTTTTGTATTTTGGCTTAGTTAAAACATTTTTTTTGACCCCAAAAGCCAAGGTACATGTCACAACATATATATGTCAAATAAAACAAAACTAATTGCTGGTAAGTAACTACTATAATGTTTAACTTACTGTAAAATAACAAATAAAGTGATCTATATGCATATAAGTAACAGTTATTATTAAAAGGAATAAAAAAATACTTTTGGCTCTTTAAAAGCAATTTGTTCTACAGATCATGTTAATGTAGGGCGTCGACTCAATGAAATAATAAAAACTTGTTCTATCTAAAATACTGCATCTTTCTACCTTTAGACCTTATCTCAAAATCAGTATTGTTTAGTTGTTATAACAACTGTCACTACCGTAACCTGGCGCATTCGTACCCAGTCTCCCCTATATTTTTATACATATACAAATAGCAATTTTTTCAGGTTTTCCCGTAGGGTAAGTTAGAGTAATCGCAAGGAAATCGAAAATGGAAATTTTTATATATATTTACGTATCAGAGGTTTCTGAACATTTTGGCATACCTTAGAAAAAATGGATGGAATAGACGATTTCGCGAACACGGATCAACCAATTTGAATTATTCAAAAAACATTCGATTCCTACTGATAAGGAGACGTGCTGATTGGTTTTTGGCAAAAGCAGGTCTAGCCGTTTTGGGAATACAGGCTAAAAATGGTATTTCAGTTTTTGAGATAAGCATAAGTTGAAGGAATATTTTAAACATGAAATAAGCCAAATATAAAAACTGTTTACTGCAGTTAAAAAAACAAAAATAAATTATTTTGTACATTAATGCAAAATCTGTGTTAATTTAAATATTAATTGAAGATGATATCTTTGTATTATTTTTATAATTAATTTATTTAATAATATATAAGAATATAAATTTAATATAGTATAATAAAATCTAATATAATATGACCAAAAGTTCTCATTTAGGACTTCATCCAATTATTAAAAGAAAAAACAAAGTGAGAATTATTTTCCAATAACGTTTAAAATTCTAGCAAGTAAATTAAGAAGACAAAATAATTACAAGTAAGAAACAAATTCAAAGAATAGTTTTTACACAGCAAACAAAATTGAATTGAACAACAATAGCATAGTAAATATGTATCAAATTATTTTATGATGGATATGAAATCATGAATTTGTATATTTCTTCATTATCGATCATCATTAGAAAAAAATAATTTAGTCAAAACATAAATTATTAGAAACTTCTAGTAATAATTATATCCTGCAAAATCATGTAAACGTCGGCCCTGACTCGTGTAATAATAAAATTACTATATTGACTGACGTATAAATATTGATTATCGTAAGATTTGCATATATTAATGTGTTAATTAACTTAATAAATCTATTCTTGCAGCAATCAGTTTGTTCTGCTATTATTATAATCGGCTGAGACTATTAATATGTATAGATTTTTTTCATTCAATCAATCGATCATACTTGAGTTGGAACAAATGATTGCACTTTTCTTATAAGGCAAGAAATTATTTGCGATTTAAATATTTAAATATACTATATACTATAAGTATTTAAATCATTAGTAATAAAATGTAATCACCATTTAATTATATATTAATATTGACAGCATTTAGATAAATATCTTATGTATGATAATTAAGGAACAGAAATAGAATCAACGAATTTCACACAGCTTTCGAGGTATTTTGAAAAAATGTATGATTTTTTTTAAATAAAAGACTTTCTTTACACGAAATAAATTATTTACTTTTATGTGTTTTTAATAAAAAGCAATATAACTTGCTTAAAGTAGATTCTACAAAATTTTATTTAAAATTTACTGAAATTAGTCTATGTACCTCGTTGATTTTGAATTTTTGTATCGAAACTATACAACAAACTAATATTGTTGGTATTTAATAAACTCAAAATAATAACAAAGCAGTAAGATAATCACGTCTTAACACCCATACAGTTAATTACAATTTAGAATTTTTTTAGTCACTTTTGTATAAAATTTTTGATTGTAGTTAGATTAAAATTTAAATAAATTGCAAACTTATAAAAAAAGCAATGATAATATTTTTGGCTCTTCAGTTTCAGTTATTGTCAATTGCCAACAAAGTACGTTTTAAACTACTGCAGAATTAAAAAAATAGAATATTTCAAATAATATTTGAAATGTAAATCCTTCGACAAATGTTCAATAATTAAATGCTATATGCTCTTCGTCGTCATTGCAATAAGTAATTATTATTGATTAATATGATTAGTACTCTATCATTATTACAATAATTTTGCAGCAAAATAGTAAATTAAAAGTACAAAAATTTTGTTGAATATAATCACTTCAAAAATATTATTTCAAATATTTCAAATTTTGTTTTAGTTTCAACAGTTATAAGTATAATTCAAGTAAATAATGATCATATATTTTTAAACATCAAATTATATAATAAAATCCAATATATGTAAATATTGATTGCAATGAATACATACAATGACAAATTAGCTATTGCCAAACTTTCAAGTCCACGGAATGTTTCGATTGACAACTTTTTTTTGAAATGCATTACTGGAAGCAATACGTAGCGCAAGGTTATTAATTCTAAAACTAAAATTTAGAAGGCAAAATATACTTTATTGAACGCATTATAACTAAGAAACATAGATTTAAAATAATTTTTATGATTTTTTTTTTAAATTACAATCGAAATGTAAAATAGCAACAATTATGATTTTGATGTGTTGAAATTACGAATTATTCCTCATTTATAAAATAAATATATAAGTATTTACATCATATATAAGTTTACCATTTTATATTTTGTTTATAATTTTAGAAGAATTCTAATTTTATTAAAATCTTAATATTTTTAACTTCTCGTGTTGTAGTAATCACAAAAATATTGAAAATAGATTTTTTTATATCTCTACATTTCAAAGGTTTCTGAACACTTTGGCATACCTTAGAAAAAATGGTTGTATGTGTGTATATGTGTGTGTTTGTATTCGAATACAAATTTTCGCCGACGATATCGGGAACACGAATCAACCGATTTGAATAATTCAGATAGCATTTGATTTGTATTGATGATGATATGTGCTGATTAATTTTTGGCAAAGGCAAGTCCAGGGGTTTCGAAGATACGAGGTAAAAAGTTCCAAAAATTCAAATTTTGGGGTATATTTTCTTTTGATAAAAATAGTGAAAAAATGCCATTTAGCGGTCAAAAATAATCATTAGACGTATGCACATCATATTATAAAATACTTTATAAGGATTTTAATAATAAGTACAAATATTGTTTAAATTTCGATGGGTTCTTTAACAATCTTTATCTGTTAGTCTGCGACACGGCGCTTACGTCTTAATAACAGCTACGATTGCTTTGAAAAAAATTTGAGATATTCAACCAATTTCAAAAGTTAAAATGTAAAAAAATATCAGATTTTTCAAAACTAAAATTCAAAAAAACTAAATTCTCATTTTAAAATTAATATTTATTATTGGATGTTAAATGGCATAATTTAACTATTTATCTTAATTATACATAAAGACATAATTATATATTTGTGTTATATAAAATAAATTTTATATTCTATAAAAAAAATAAAAATAATTAAAATATTCCGTTAAACAAATTGTGTTAATAAGTGTTTATATAAACTATAGTTTTTTTAATACTTGCAGCTTTATAATAATTTTGTGTCAAACAGTGATTTTAATATACCATTATAACAAATATTTTAATAATTATTTATATTCAAAATATGAAAAAAAATTGTAAAAGTATTAATTAATTTTATCAATGGTTTGAATTTCAAAAATATTGCTGAATATATTTTGTGTTCCTAAAAATCGCACAAAATAAAAAATGTTAAGAGAATGAGATATTATAATATTTGATATGTTAAATAAAAACGACAAAAACTATGTAAAATTATTAAAAAATATAATATAATATAATTACATTTGTATAAACGATATATATATATATATATATATATATATATATATATGACATTTCCGTGATAAATTGCTACTGTTATCTCCAAAAATGATTAATGTAATTAAACATTTTATATGTTTGTATCAATATCTCTTTGCAAACTATAAACAAGCTGTTATAATTCTCGCAGATGTCGTTTTCGGGAAACCCGCGGCCAGAAATTGAAAACTGGATGATATCCCATGTTATTACGTCTTATTGGAAAAATTTCTTGGTCATGACATTATGATAATAGATTTTTAAATAGAAAATAAAAATAATATTACAAATATCATTATGAAAAATATTTTTACAAAAATTTCATTTTTGACAATTGACGGAAATTTTGTTATTGTACTATGCTTGCTATCTTTTTTGCCGTAACATATATTTCAGTACAAACAAAACTAAATAAATAATAAATAATAATACAGAATATTTGTTCATTCTGAGAAAGTTCCAACTATGTTAGTTATATCGCTGAGACAAATAAATTCTGCATCATTTTTTATTTATTCAGAGGTCCCGGGTTCGAGACCCGTTTCGAGCTGCCTGTTGTCAAGCAGTAGTGACAATGGTTTTCACTTGGAAATACAAATAGAAAAAATGGTTCCAAGTAAAAATAGCCCTTGCCCGGCATTGCTGCACCGATAAAAAGTCAGCCCTAATAGATTGATTTGAATAATAAAACCATCAAATATAGATGGATTAACCATTAGGTTACCATCTAAAAATACGAAGTAAAGAAACGTTTCAGCCTAACAGCTCATAGGACGTAAGGTTCTAACTGCTGTTAAGATATGAGAAAAAAAAAATGTTAAAACAGACTACAATTATATGTGACAACAACATTCCCCATAGGAAAAATTCTTCCGCGTACAAGATAGCCACATACTTTACCGCATACATTGAAAAAAAAATTATATATTTTCAGTAAATTATCAAATATTTTTATACTATCATAACTAACTAACTATCATAACGAACTAACATAAAGAACTATCAAAAGTATATCATAATAGTGATTGTTCCTAAGTCTGTATTTCTTTATCGAATTTCCATTAAGTATTTTATGTAAAATGAATGTAATAATTAACAATCAATTCATTAAATAATGTTTTATTTACGTAACCTTATAACTTTATTACTAAACTATTTGTTTTGCAGAAACAATCAATCATGATCTTACGAAACTTTATAACAGTCAATTAATAATCATATCTGATGATTTAGTTACGTTTAATATAATCATGTCTTATTAATATGTATCGAAAACGTATCATATTCGTAGAAATATAGCTGAGTGTTCTGATTACGCTCACGAAGGGCTATTCCCTAAGTGTGAGATGTAAACAAGTTTTCCCGGTAGGTCGCGGTCTTGGGGAATCCCGTGCATCGCCTCGCATCGCATCGCATCGCGTGCACGGCGAATAAGCGCAGCGAATGCTCTTATCGCGTCCGATGTAACGGGTCCGCGGAGTCATCCAGGAGTTTCCCAGCGGCGTCCGCCGAGGAGCAAGTTCACCACCTGAGCGGATCATCCGCCGTCGGGGTGTCCCTCGTCAGCGGCGGCCGCGGCCAATCAAGAATCGCCGGCCGCCGAAAGGGGGGCTGATTGTGACGCACGCATGTGGCGCAACAATGAAAGGACCGATCGCGCGGAGAAGGGGACATTTGTATTTATACTGATCGCACATCCGACGAACTTGCATTGGTACGCTAACACACCAAGAGTACAACATTCGTCGTGCTGGATATTTGACATTATTGTATACAAATATAGCGGCACACGATCGTATTTATTCGCGAAGTTTTGACACATTCAGCAGATTTTTGGATACATACAGCAATTCAGGAGTTATCCGCTGAGGAAATCAATTTGAGCGCAATTAGACGATCAGATCGTATACGAATCAAAAATCAATTAATTGGCAGTGATTTTGTCAGGCCATTTTAGTTAACGGCGCGCGTTTGTTATACTTTTAACTTTGAAAGTTTTCTCCATCGATAGTTTTCGTTAATCAACGTGAGGAAAAGTTCTAATCAAGATGGCAGTAGCAGCAGCACAAAAGAACCGCGAAATGTTCGCTATCAAGAAATCCTACAGTATCGAGGTGAGTCTTTTACATCATTACCTAAGAAACAACCATAATAATCACGAATGTCAAACTACACGCTTTGGTTATAATTTGGTCCATGTACAGTTGCATTCACTTGGATCAGCCGGATCGATTAATAATTACACAATATTTAACATTGACTTTATTATCGAGCTTGTGTTTCATATAATCATTATAAATGCGATTCGGACACGTTTAAATCTATAATAAAATTTAGTTACACATTAATTTACTGGAACCGCGGTAGAATAATTGCGCATTGAATCCAAACGGCCTTATCCCGGATTGGCGTCCAGTGCGCGAGGTCGCCTTTGTCAGGATCGGAACAAGACCGGATTAATGATTGGCAGGTGTGATAATCATTCAGATTGACCTTGCCATCTCAACGATATTATCATTGTTTTCATCCAATCATCAATATCATAGATGATCCTGCTGATATATCACACAATTCATTAGCCACAAGATTAATCTATTAAATATATATAGGAACTCAACAAATTTTACTTTTTGTAACTATTCAATAATAATGTAAAATTTTAACACTTCTATATTTTTTTCTTGTAATAATATCGGAATTGACAATATTTGTTATCAATAAACATTAAAAAATAAATAATTTATATTAGACAATTTGTATAATAGTTTTTTAAAGGTTCAAAAGTTACTTGTAATAATAAATATAAAAATATATATTTTATTACCAATGATTTAATATCAATAAAGTTGATAAATTTGCAATAACATATTCATCAAAACTCTTTAAACAAAAATAATATTTTTTACCGCAACTATTTCTTTTATTAATATTCGTCTGTCTGATCAAGACATCAATCAATTATCTAAAAAAGTTGACCTAACTTACATGCGATTTGTAAACCAGACAACGTGTGCCATATCAAAAATAAAACAAATACCGAAACCAGCTCTTGAATTGTTTCTGCTTTTAACTTTATGCAAACAAGAATATCGTCTTAAATAAGTTTTATTTTTTTTTTCAACTGTTTGCGCGAAAAAAATATTTAAATTAGTTCGTTTAATCTTGACCTCAACATTGTCCCAGATACAAGGATGTGCTAAAACTATCCTTTTTCAGACTCTTGAACTTTTATATTTGTTCTGCATAAACAAAAACAAACATGAACTTGAATTCATTCACACCAGCGCATAAAAATGTATGACGTATTTTTCGCGTCTTGATATCAGCTAATAGTAAGACGTCAATATTATCGTGTTTTACCGGATTAATTATGGCCTACGAAAAATACTATTGAGGCATTTGTGAGTCACAATATTGTTTACATACCAATAAGACAAACCGTAAAATCTTTATTTAAAAAGTGAAAAACAGTTCCAAGAGCCGGGAAGTAAACACCTTCTTCTCGACCGTTTACTACGAGTGTTGACGTGCCTTGTCCGCGTGTTGTGATTTATTGATGGCAGCCTTCAAACGTATATAAATTATCGTTTCACCTGTACCTCTTAACACCTGTTTCGATAAGATGACCACAACTTTCGCCGGACACGGCTGCGTCTTCCGTCCGGCAACTGATCGGATGTATTATATAACTGCTAACAAAACTGTAGTCCACGTGCCTTTTTAGATAGGACGCAAAGCTCTAGCTTCAAATCGCACCCTAAAAGCGATTTTCAAAACAGATCAACCAATACAAGCAGATAATTGACTTCCTACTTCGCGTGGTGATGATTTCATAATAAGAATCTACCGTAATATTAATTCAATCTTGAAAATAAATTAGAAATATTTGATGTTACGTGTCTACACACATCACGGAATAGTGACATGTCAGTTTTCAGAATTTAAAAAATCGGCTAAAGAAAGATTCGTTTATTACATTTTTAGGTCACAGGTCGCGACGTATCGTTTTGCAACGGCATAAGATTTGATTGTATAACTTACCGTATAAAATACGCCAAATCAATAGAAAAAGTTCCTACATTATCTCATACAAATGCATCAATAGACTGATGTAAAAATCAGATATATTAAAATCATCTACAGTTTCGTAATAGTTCGTTTAACTCTGCAGTCGTAAATATTATGCCGAATTAAAGAATTTCGTGCATGGAATGCGCCTATTTAAATTTTAATATAATTTTGTATCTATTACCATTTAGATTTCTAGTGAATAATTAATTAGTTATCAAGGACAGTTTAAAAACAATTTATGTATAATATATAAAATAAAATAGCATAAAATGAATACTAAGTCTTGTTTCTAATCATCATAATAGAAATGAACTTGAAAAAGTATCTTGACCTTGCTTTACAAGAAGAATTCGCCTAATCGCGATTTCATTAAGCGGGTTGTTAGATGACATTAGCACATGGCTTCGAAACGTCGGCTACCGAGTATTTTATAATACATTTGCGTCTATTACGCGATGAACGGGAATTTCAAATGGACTCGAAAACAATAACTTATTGTAATGAGCTAATATGAAGAGCGGTAATTTGGACACTAGCCCGATGGACTTTCGCCGTAGGTATGGATGAGTCCCCCGAAATCGGGGTCATTCAATTTATGTTTCGAGACACTCTTTGGTGTCTATTAGTGCTTTCTTGACAGAGAAAGTTTGCGTGTACGAATGAAGATAAACACAATATTACATACATTACAAAATCGTTATGCAAAGAGATGTAACATAAATAAAACGTTGAATCCCCAGATAACGTGCGATCAGAACTAAACAAATAATTACAATGTCATTCATTTAAGACAAAACTTTTTTAACGGCATAGTTTTTTACGCGTGCCAACTTATACATCGCATTAAATAAATAATTATAACATTCTATTGATTCAAAACCATGCACTTTTAATATTATTGCATATTATCCGGCATGAAGCACGTGATTTTCTCAATACTTTTTAAGCTTAGATAAAAATATTTAAATAAATTATTTTCATTCCTGTTTCTAAGTGCAATAAAACGCATACATTTTATATTGCCTATAAAAATCTTCTGAATAATTATATGCACATTTAGAACAAATATGCGTAAACTCGACGGGCAATATTATATGTTCAATAAAGAATATTAAGATCCGTGATTATGTACATATTTAACCATAGGAATTTGAATTACTTTTTATTATTATCATTATCAACTATAATCTCGGATGTATTAGTTTTTTATATAGATCAATCATCATGACGCAGAAATTTTCGAGGTCGATATATTTGTTCATAAAAACGACCTCTGTATAGTTTTTTAGCTGTAAACTCAAAACGGAACTTAAATTTAGACAAGGTCGACATATCAATAAGATCAATTATTTGATGATATATCCGCTTGCCTCGGGTCATATTTTGGTTAATGCGAATAAATATCACATCGTAATTTGCGTCTATATTGCATGTATAATTCCAAATAACGGTTTAAAAATAAAGCTAAACTTTGTAATTATGAGCTTTAGTATAGAATTTCCTTATTTACAATGTTTTCCTTCACACATGTTGCTGCCGTAAACGTGAAATATTCATATCTTTACATTATTTGTATTTATATATTCTAAATGAAAACTTGTAATTTAGGTGAAACAATTAGATACATAAGTATAAGTAGATTCATCACCTGTGTATATAGTTTTTTTTTTCAAAACCTGTCCACGTATCAAAAATCATTAAAGGTCGGATTTTAATCCAAATCAGTTCATTTGTCAATGTGTGTATGGTTATTACTTTTGTCCGTCTAGAAGCTTCTCAGATGCATTTCGTTGTTTTTCTACGAATGAAACAATTAATCACGATTGAATCATAAGTGCAATGAAATTAATAATTACAATAATTGCTATAATTAGTTGAGATTAGCGTGTTGAATCTCGTTGGCGTGTGTAAAGAGATTATTTGTTGTCTAACAACTTTAACCTTAGATTGACAATTATGAAATCAGTACCTAGAACTTATCAAGGTAACAACATATCTTTTAAATTGTCAAAAGACAAGGGCGTAACAGCCAGCTGTGGTTTCCTGATACAAATTGATAAAGAGATTGAAAGTGACTGCATCTACCAATGCAAGCGCTGAATTATCCATTAGGAATGAAATAATTGCGGTTTGACATGGTTTAGCAGACTTCATTAGCGGCATTTATTATAAATTGTGCCGTTCACAGGGTCACTACATCTAGCAATGCGTGTAAGCTTCCACTGTGATAAATATGCTATATCTCGATTCTTATACAACTGATTCCAAGGTTGTTGAGTCACTTTTCGTATCGTTTCCACAAGACATAAGAAAACCGGTGCATTTACATGCAAACTTCTTTCGATGTAAATTTATTAGCTTCTATAAAATACCCGCATTATTGATTAGAGACTAATTAATACACATAAACACCAATCGTTAGTACTCGATTATTATGGCATTTACAAGACTACGTAAAGAGGAGAGAAAGGATTTTATTTAATAACGCAGCAATAATGTAATAAAACTTTTAGAACGTTCCAATTAGAAGTTATTCACTTTAAGTTCCATCATTTGTATTCACATCCTCGAGTAAAATTTCTCAAAGAGAATAGAATATAGTGTTGTGATAGATAATATAAATGTCATTCCAAATGTAGAAAAAAGATGAACATAACTCAAATGATTACGAATCTGCGATCCTCTTATGATTCTTTAAGCCTCTTATTCGCCTATAAAATTCTACTACAGATTATACGCAGGGAATGATGATACTGTCGGACCCATTTGGCATTTGATCTCTTCAATCCACTTGAATTTCGATTCAAGAAATATAATAAAATAGAGATTATTCAATTATGATGTCAATATTTCATTTTCTTAGCAAAAATCTAGCTTGTAATCACAATTGTAAAGTATATGCAAGTGTCTTCCAAAATCATAAATATTACGGAGAGTATTCACCAAATTTCATACGTATAATTAAAAATTACACTTCAGAAAAAAGGGCATTCTAGTGTAGAGAGATGAATTTTAGATCATATTCAAATTGTAAAAAAGAGGCAACCATTTTCTTCTTATTATTTTTTCGATAATTTATTGACTAATGTTACAAGAGTACAGAAAAAAGTTAATAATTTTAAAAATTAGCAGTTTCTGAAGTGGGGGGTTTCAAAATTATTTATACGTGATCATGCCCACTATTGCAGCCCTCCTAGTAATACGAAATGAAAAAGAAAGAAAAGATTACTAATCTAAAATGTTGTCGCTATGGTATATACTACGGATAAGTTAAAAAAAATTTTTGTCAAAATGGCGACTTTTGAAAAAAATTAACGTTACTTTATCCACTTCTTTGAGTTTCCCGAATTTTTAAATACGACAAACTATTATAAAATTTGGGGATGATTCTAAGTTTATAAAAAAAATTCTCTAAAAATTTGAAGTAAATCGATTCAGAACTCGAGAAATCGTGGGCGTCGTATTGAAAAATACGGTTTTGAGAAAAACGCATTTAAAGTTTCGCAAAAGGAAGGAAACAGAAGAACTATATCGAAATTAATTCAAATATATCTAATTTTTTTTAAATCCTCTTGTACACATATTCTTAAATAGTTGAAATTTGTAAATATAAAATAAAAGAAAAAACGATTTTTTTGAATTATCACACTAGAATACCCCATTAATCTAGTGCACAATGAAAATTAAATATTGTACATATCACGCCCAATCAAATAGTACTTCAGCAAATTCGTACGCAGATTCGAAAATTTCGTGCTCTCGAGTCAAGTTGACATTCTTTGTCTCGCAAAGCTCTCCGTCTGAGAGATGGACTTCCGTTCTCGGCTTCCGCCGTTCATTTCCTGAGCTTTGCCGCCAATGACGGGACCCGCGTGGGATAGGCGCGCCTGTGTTCGTGAGCCATTCGACTGTGCATAACGCGACCGTAATGAGCAGCACTTCGCCAACTACTTAATCGGACAGCCTGTCATGTCATTTCATTAGCTATAATCATTTAACATGATTGTGACAGCTCACCAAACCGATTATTGGAAATAATTAGGAAAACACAAACCGAATTTTAATTATATTTGAAATTTGATATAATGGATAAATTTTATTTAGGTGTAAAATATTCAAATCACTATGGATCACGATCGATTTCACAGAAGGTTCTTTCAGGAAACAGTCCGAGTTTAAAGTGGATGTATTGAAATTTAATAAATTTATAAATCAATCATTGATACAATAATCTTTAACAAAATTGCCTTTACCTACGATGTTTTTTTATTCATATCAATCAATCTAGACCAGGGGTCGGCAAGCTTTTAACTGTGGTGTGCCAAGCCACTCTACCAATATGATTCAGGGTGCCGCCTTAATTCTGAAATATATAACCGGGTTCTAGGGGAAAAGAATTATAACCAAATTTATCTTTTAGACATATTTATTAACTAGTGGGGTGCATGGCATCATTCCTTAAGGCAAATTGCTAGAAGTTCCAGCGATGTCCATTTTCACTTAAAAATATAGATCAAAAATATGTTTCCATTTGAATATAGCCCATTCCGGGCATTGCGGTGTAAAATGACAATGAAAAATATCTCACACTATTTTTCCTTGAATCTAGTTGGAGTTTAACTCAGCCCACGGGCCTGCCCTAGGGCAGTACTGCCCATTATTTTTTATTTATTCATTATAGTCATATATTTGGTTGAACTTCAACATGATCATAGTCATATACGCATATAAAAACAAATCTTGTATGCAAGTGGTGTTATACCTTGAAATAAGATTCATGAGTTGATCAACACTAATTGAAAGACATTATATAATTTTTATTAACTGATACTGCAGCCGCTGTTAAAATAAACATATCATATTTTTTTTCAAATCGGTTTAAGATTATCAGCGAAAACGCAAAATGATGTTTTAAACTATTAAATCTGAAAAAACAAGGCTGATTTTCACACAAGACCGTTGTAGGTTAACAATAATTGATAGCGTTATCATATGTTTGGATTTTTTTTTAATTCGTAGCACAAAACTAAACATTGCGAGTTATTATAAATTTTATGAAATGATATTTAAATTTCTGAGAATCGGATTTAGTATAGAAAGCAGTGGCGTCGGAAGCAAATTTTTGATGGGTGGGCTAGTTTTTTTTTTTAGATACACAGTGAGTAGCTTCGTTTTTTTTTTAGAAATACATACTAGGGCATATTATATTTTGAGATTGCTGGGTGGATAGAAAGAAAACTTTTTTGTGAAGTTAATTACTTAGTATAATTCTATGCAACAGAGATTTGTATTTTAATTCCTATATCAACAATTCATTATTCATAGCCAACCTAATTATCATAATTAATTTAAACCTCATATTTGAACACTAAGTATCTAATTATATTTATATATCAATTTTCATGCATCATAAAGCATAACATTGCATAACTTATTTCTCATCTTTTTGATGTAACTGAACTGATTCTCAGGAGCGTATTTTATATATAAATTTGGCATGCTCCTCATATAATGATATGTATTTGAATTCATTAAACAGAAAAATTTATGAAATAGTAAATACCTGGTGATTATAATTATTTCAGAACGGGTATCCATCCAGGCGCCGGTCGCTGGTCGACGACGCGCGTTTCGAGACCCTCGTAGTCAAACAGACCAAACAGTCTGTTCTTGAAGAAGCGCGCCAGAGAGCCAACGGTAAGTCTGCAAAAAAATGTCAATGTTAAGCATTATTAGTATCAGATTACGTGATTTAATATGCACTTCGATATATTGTTCAATAAACTCTTAGACTCAAGTTTATAAAATTTTTGTACATTTATGTGCTTTCAATTTATTTCTATTTTTTTAGTTCTTTTTGATTTGTTTATATGTTTTCGTGATTATCATTGTAAGTCTCAAGCACTAAAGTTACAAAGAAAACATTACTGTGTTTACTCGAATTAAGGTATTTTTTGTCTGAAACTCTCTGTCAAAGCAGAGTGTTTATTTGTTAGATGTTTTAGTATTGCATGGTTAGATAATTGTAATGAATGTTTTCAGTTAATAAAGTATTTTCCAAAGTTTGATAGCCAGTCAAACATTTTTCGAGTTGAACAATCTGTCCGGCACATGTAAAATTTTTAATGATTTTTTATATATTTATATACTTATGATTATATCGCGTTTGAGAATCCCTATGTATAGTCAGGTATTTCTTATTATTTTAATCTAATTTTTCGATTTTTTGAATCCCTTATTTATTTCTAATAGTTTTGATGCTCATTAAATTATGTTGAGCGACTCATAAATTAATCTGACAGACATTGGGAAACACTTATTGTGAGTTGAATATTTCGTCGTGGGCGAGTTTCTGTCTGCATATTTAAGATCGATTAAAAAACGTATCGTTCTAATGATTTTGGATGATTTCCATATTATCATTGACAGATGGAGGCACAACATTTGTTAATTATCGGATTTAGTTGACATAGTTTTACGATACGAAGGAATTATTCAGATTTATAGACCTTGCGATAAAACTATGCATTATGAGAGATCCATCAAGGCCTGTAAAAGTAGATTGGTCGCTTTATAATAAATCTGCTATTAAAGTTATTTCTGAAGTGTTAGCAGTAGCTTACGGTAGTCGCAAAATATCGCTCGTGTTTTATATTTCGTCCCTTGTTGCTACAGTCGCCATTTTGCTGTGTATCTAGTGTTTGGGACTTTTAATGTATACAAATCACAACATGTTTAAATATTTGGCAAACATTATGATAAGTAGTACGTTTATTATGATTATTTTTTATTTTTGTTATTCTTTAGTTTTGTGAATGTTACATCTATGTTTTATTCTTTGCATGGTATAGATTCGAGTCTCGATGGCCAAGAACACAATGGACAGAATGATTATTATGGTAGGTACCAACTATTTCAATTAATAAAACTTCAGATACACAAAATCTTTCTATGAGTGTGATTTTTAATAATTTACTATCTTTTTTACCTTTATATTTTACTATCTATAAATTTTAATGCATTTCGCATGTTATGTGTTTTTATGTTTTGTTAATGTTTTGTTTGCATTTTTGTTTCGCTCGTGTAGATGACAAAGTACAATCTGACTCACCAACCGCAGAAGAATTAAATGCATGGGATGACAACGGAAAAACAATTGACGGTAAGTTATAAACAACAAACGTATTATTAAATAAAAATCAGGTTTTATGTCAAAACAATACAAATAGCAGTTACTTCAATTATTATTAATTTACCGACCACGTAAAAGTTGGCGCGAATTTTATGACGTTTCTTATAATACATTTAAAATATATCATAGAAATGGTACAGTATTATTAGATTTTTCTCGAAAGCATTCCCGAGCACTCATCGTGCACTTATATCACGCTTTTAAGCTCTAAATGCCATTTCCACAATGCGAAAAATATTCTCGCTGTAGTAGCGAATCTTGTATCACGTCCACTCATTTTGATTCATAGGCGGCGCGTGGGTGACGCGAATTCTCAGTCAAGTTCGTGGTACGGGTAAGGTAACAACGTTTATACAAGAGACATTACACGATATCGAACTAAAAGATAATAGATTACACGGCCGGTTAATAACTCGTATTAATTTAAATCAATCGACAATAATATTCGACTACCGACGAACGCATAACAAATCCTTTCACTTTATGCGATAAACTATAGTACCATATACAAAAAATTAGAATGCCTTATCGGCGCGAGTTGACTAATCTGAACTTGCAGTCATTTTATAATTTATTTTCGTGCATCTCAATGATACTAAAACTTTTATTTAATTATTTCATTAGATTCTGAACTCACTGAAGAAGAGGTAATTTTAGCCAACGCAGCAGTCGAAGCCCCCGAAGAAGTTCAACGTGCAGCACTTGTGCTTCGTATGCGCGAAGGAATCGGTTCTCTGTCACGTGTATTGAAGACAGTGGAACATCATCGCGCTACTGTTAATCATTTGGAATCGAGACCATCCCGCGAACCAGGCGTACAGTTCGATGTGCTCATCAAAGTTGATGCCAGCCGCGCCAGCCTTCTTCAGCTGGTACGCGCTTTCCGCCAAAGCTCAGCTCTCGCTGGTGTTACTCTGCTTTCTGACGTCGGTGTTAGCGTCAAAGAAGCATGGTTCCCACGCCACGCTTCCGAATTGGACGACTGCAACCATCTGATGACCAAATACGAACCCGATTTAGACATGAACCATCCAGGATTCGCCGATAAAGAATACAGAGCTCGCAGGAAAATCATCGCTGAATTGGCATTTGCTTACAAATACGGAGACCCAATCCCACACATTGAATACACTGAAGTAGAGAACCGTACTTGGTCATCAGTCTTCAATACTGTATTAGATCTCATGCCAAAGCATGCTTGCGCCGAATACTGCGCTGTTTTCCGAAAATTGCAAGCTGAAGGAATCTTTATCGAAGATCGTATACCACAACTTGAGACTATGAGCGCTTTCTTAAGACGCAACACCGGATTTTCACTTCGTCCAGCAGCCGGTCTTCTCACGGCTAGAGATTTCCTTGCTTCATTGGCTTTCAGAATCTTCCAAAGCACCCAATATGTGAGACACGTTAACAGCCCATTCCACACGCCTGAACCGTAAGTATCATGCATTCAAATTATTGTTTCAACTAACGCACTAAAAATATTTCCTATTAAACTCGATAATTAATTACTATAACTTGCCCTACGGGAAGTTAATAATTATTTTATTAATTAAATGTTTAAAATTACGTATCCCATTACTATATCTTTTTTGAATATGATAGCACGCAAAATGATTAGCCATATTTGATGATGTATTTAGATTGCACTTCTACAATACTTCATTGTATTATAAAATGGAAATTATTAGTATTGTTCCATTTAAATTAATATCAAATTACATATTGCACTAGTAAAAGGAATTAATTCATAAATTCAATAAACTAATAAAATATTGTTGAATAAAGTTAATTCGGAAATGAGAAAATTAGCGATCTCTTGCACTGTAATTTATATTTAAATTGGCGAAGAGAAGTGTTACTAGTATGACATAATTGAATAATACGACACTCTCCTTTAACCGTGATAGCGCGCAACTTCTTGGTAGAACTTAATAATTTGAAAGCTTTGATGAACATATAATGCAATTATTCTGTGATAGCGGCTTTACCTTGTTATTTATCGATCGTTGGTGTTGCAAAAAATTCGCTTTGAATTTCAGAACATACATATGAATGTACATATATATATATATATATATATATATATATATATATATATATATATATATATATATATATATTTTATTAATCAATAAATAAATAAGTGATTATCATTTTCTTTTTTTTCCTTTCTAGTGACTGCATTCATGAAATTTTGGGCCATATGCCTCTGTTGGCCGATCCAAGTTTCGCTCAGTTTTCTCAAGAAATTGGACTCGCTTCACTTGGAGCTTCCGACTCAGAGATTGAGAAACTGTCCACGGTGAGTTTAAAAACCTTTCGATTCAAATCATACATGTATATTAAATAGATATGCGCACTTGTAATACACCTTCGGTGACCATGGTCGAATCGCGATAATATACTTCCTTGAAATTCTAAATTAACTTTCATTTTGTATAGACTATGATATTCGTTTACGGTCTGGGTCAAAATTAAAACAAATATGAATTAATTTTAATTATAGAAATCGTTATCAAAATATCTAGATCTGATGTTTAGTAACAGATGCTAATAGTGATTTATTGATAATATTCTGAGATTTTAAAAATCTTATATTGACCTTCTATGATTCAATATCTTAAATGTTTGAAGATATAAGTGAAAACTATTAGTATCCTTAACATATATTTATTATTTAAATAATTCATCTTTTACGCGAAACTGATTTCTCTGCTACTTCAAGCGAATAATATACGTTACAATTTTGTAAATTTTTAATCAAATCTTGTATGTTCATCCACAGGTTTACTGGTTCACTGTTGAGTTCGGCTTGTGCAAAGAAGACAACCAAGTTAAGGCATACGGCGCTGGTTTATTGTCATCCTACGGTGAATTGTTACATGCTCTCAGCGATAAACCAGAACACCGCCCATTCGAACCATCATCCACCGCCCTCCAAGCATACCAAGATCAAGAATACCAACCCATCTACTACGTAGCCGAAAGCTTCGAAGATGCCAAATCGAAATTCAGGCATTGGGTGTCCGGTATGTCCAGGCCATTCGAGGTCCGATTCAATCCTTACACCGAACGCGTCGAAGTATTAGACTCGGTCGACAGCCTGGAAACGCTTGTAGCGCAATTGAATACCGAAGTATTGCATCTGACCAATGCCATCAGCAAATTGAGGACGACATTCGGTTAAGCACATTCGAATAAGACGGAAGACTATCTTACTAACAAATCCTATTTTATGCACGCTCTTAACACTTGGACGGAACGCTCGGATTGAGCGTTCCCCGTCACAAATCTCATTGTATAAAGTTGTCATTTATATTATATTATATTATTATATGTATTATTATTATTTCAAGTACGTGAGCACGTAAGATAAATTATAAGTATTATTTGCAAACGTACGATCACTATACACCCCTTACTAATCCTATTGTATAGTACCCAAACCTTAATAAAGTGTAGTCTTATTAGAGGTGAGAATGTAACGAGTGATCGACCCAATATATATTGCGTGATCTCGAACGGGCCGGAGATGTCCTATTGTGATCTAAAAATGTTGTACTAATTATCTAGGTACTTTAGTTTAATCTATTTGTGTTCTGTTCGCACATACATAGTGTTCTTTGCAAAAATTGTCATCGAGTATGTCTGAATAAAGATATTATATTAATGTAATCAAGATGTTTTATCATTCAAATCCAATTTGCTTTCAGAATTTTCATGTTTGTTTCAAAGATTTTGATATATTCAAAATTTAATCATTTAGAATAAAAACAGAAAGACATGGTAATTGAATAAAAAACAATATTTTACTATTTAATTATATTATTGATTAAAGCAAATTAATTCAATTCCAATTTTGAGAAGTCATTGCTCATAATTGTCTCATTTTTAAAATGCATATATTCAATTAATTATTTTAAAACTTAAATAACATCTATTAGTTATGATGTCGGCATTATATGAGTGCCACTCATGAAATATTGAGATTTTTTTTATTATACTCATATCATATTCATAATAAACTAAAAAACACCTCGAATATCTCAAAGCCAAAATATATATTTTGAATAAAAATTTTAGAATTTTAAACGAGACTTTTTTACCTTATTTATAACATTAATGGCTAAGCTCTTTACTCACAAATGGGTGAGCTAAGAGCTGGTTGTAACAGTTTTGTATTTTAAATTAATATATCTTGAGATCCACTGGTTACATTTCTACGAATTAAAAATGGATAGTTGTAAAAAAAATCATTGTAGCTTTTCGACTACCGAATCAAGTAAGAATAGTTTCACAATTTTGTTTATTATTTCACAAATAATAATTTTCTAGTAAAAATGCGGTGTTACAACTTACCCTGTGTTTGGAACTACTTGTAACATCGGCCGTTGCAAATAGTAACAATATAAAAACGGCAATAACACCTCTGATAATATTTTCTTCACTCTTGTTTGACTTATTTCTGAGCAATTCTTTTTGCACATCAAAGTTAATTTTAATTAATACAAATAAAATATGTGTTACCAGTTGATTCAAATTTTCATCATAAATCAACAAAAACTACAAATAATATAATAATACAAACAAAACATATAGTATTTTCTCAAACATAATTTACATGCGCCCACATCTTACAAACTATACATTCCACCACATTTTTTTTTTTGAATATGTATATAATTTGCGTATGTTACACATCTAGTCCCAGGATTTTGTTTCAACAAACAAGAGATGTGATTTTTTTAAATTAATCAAGGTAGCTATTTACACAATTTAGCAATCCCAAAATTTATTACACATTATTAAAAGATTTTTAAATTTGAAACAAATTAAGATATATAAAATTTAAATTTAGTCGACAAGAATAACGCAAATCAAAATTTTTTGGTAGATCAATGTTTTTATTTCAGATCAAAATGACGGACCTGCACAGTTTTGTATATTGCATCTGCCTGCTGGACAGTAGCTATGACAATATTATGCAGGACGGTTCACATGTCAAATCAAGATAAAGAATATTTTAATATCGTTTAAGATATTCTTGGAAAACGCCTGTTACTAGTTACCTCCGTTACTGATAGCTACTAGTTCTTCAACTATGTCGTCACAAAAGTTTGAATTATTCGTATTTTATATTATTCTATATCCATAAAGCAAATAAAAAACCGCATTTTTTTAATAAAAATGTAAGCTTAAAATATGATGATACATTAATATATCGCTTTGTAGTTATAAGTTTATAAAAGACATAAAATCCACAACAATTTAGATCATGCTATTACCAAAAGGATAGCTCAGATAGATCTGATACTATTCCGGAAAAAACGCAAGAATGCAATATCCTTGTAAAAATACAATTCTGGCGATGTGGAAAACAAATTGTCTCAATAAAAATTTTATATTTTAATCAAACATAATCTAATAAAACCGATTGCATTAAAACTTATCAGGAGTAATTAATAGTAGGTGCAGCTCACAAAGCGTATTACAAAATTTTATAAATTATAAAAAAAATTTAGTCATGATTTTGCAGAATATGTATCTGATTTCTCATTTTCATTGTTTCATTTATTATTATTGTGCTAGAACGAGCACTGAAATGGCATTTCAATGTATGTACTTACATAAAAAAATTGCTCCGACAATTTGTATATACACTGGTAATGTAAACTTATTATGAGAGTGCATAACTGCATATGAAATACGAAACATCTAATATCAATTGTAACAAGGATTTTTTTTGTGTGAAGTCTTATTTAACTGTCATTTAAAGTAAATTATTTTAAAGTTAAAACCTCTAGTCATTAATATTAATTGTGTCATTATTAACTTCGTCAAAAAATCGAAATTGAAAATTTTTGCATTTCTCGACGTTTTGAAGGTTTCTGAACATTTTGGCATACCTCAGAAAAAATGGATGTGTGTTTATGTGTGTGCGTGTGTGTTTTGTGTGTCCGCAATTTTTCGTTCACGTTTTCGAGCGCACGGATCAACCTATTTGAATGGTTCAAAAAACATTCGATTCCTATTGATAGGGAGATGTGCTGATTTATTTTGGCAAAGGCAGGTCCAGCAGTTACGGAGATAAAGAGCAAAGAGTGCAGAAAATAGAAATCGAGTTTTTGAGAGAACGAAGCACCGAATTTGAATCATCTAAAAACATTCAATTAGTAATGATTGGGAGAAGTGGTTATTAGTTTCTGGGAAAGGCAGGCCCAGCCATTTCGAAGATACAGAGCTAAATGTGCAAAAAATGACAGTTTTTGAGAGAACTAAGCGTCCGATTTGAATGATTCAAAGAACTTTCTGCTTGTTTTAACAAAATAATTGATTTTGGAAAAAAAAAATCAATTTTTTTTTACAATTTTTTTTAAAAAAAATTTTTTTTTTGTATATCTAAAATAATTCAGATTTTATTTTTAATTCTGATTAAAGTTCTAATATATTTCAACTTTGCAATTTAGTTTAAATAATTCTTATAAATAGTTAACGATATTACAGAATGTATAATGACCTGTTTGAAAACATTTAATATTTCTCGAACATTTCGTTACGGTACGGTAAGTTCCAGCAATTTGCTTTAAAGCACGATGCCATGCGCCTCACTAGTTTTTGTGCATTGTTCGTGCAACGTGGGACAAAGTTGAAAAGTTTGTTGATAAAAATCACCCCAAAAAATATGCAACCTGTCGAGCATTGCGAACTGTTAGACGAACTGTATCTAACTCATTTTTGCAATATACTAAGTTTTCAAAAAACTAAATTTTCTGCCCTACCACAACATTGAAAAGATAAAAAATATTAGTGGATGGAATCGTGCCATAAGGCAAATTACTGGAACTTTCCGTACAAAAAAATTAAATTAAAAAAAACTTTAAAATTATTTCAAAACTTGGAAAATATAGATAGAGAATTTTGAAATTTTTAAAAATGTTTGAAATTTTTGAAAAAAAAAAATTATATATTGTAAATTTTTTTTCAAGTTTTGAACTTTTTTTAAAGCAGCCGCGTTACAGTCTGACGTGTGAACATTAGTACGGAACTCATACAAATGTACATAAAATTTGTACTTATTATTATAATCTCTATAAAATATCTGAAAATTTGATGTGCATATGTCTAATGATCATTTTTGACCACCAAATGGCATTGTTTTTTTACTTTTTTGCATTGGATTTGCGGAAACGCTGGACCTGCCTTCCCAAAAATTTAACTAGTTAATCGGACGCTTCGTTATCTCAAAAACTGAAATACCCTTCTCGGTACTTTTTGCCCAGTACATATCTTCGAAACGGCTACACCCACCAAAATATAATCAGCACGTCTCCTTATCAATAAGAATCGAATGTTTTTTGAATCAATCAAATCGGTTGGTCCGTGTTCTCAAAATTGTATACACACATACATATACATCCATTTCTTCTAAAGTATGCCAAAATACTCAGAAACCTTTGAAACAAAATATATATATAAATATTTTAATTTGCGATTACTATAATTTACCCTACTCTTAATTTTAAATCTTACCAAAATTTTTAGTCAATTTTTGCAGAATATGTATTTGATCTTAATTAATATACCATTAATGTATTTATATGAAAAAAGTGCTTCGATATAGGAGCAATTCGACATACGAGAAGAGTTACGGAACGAATTAAGCTCGTAAGGCGGAGTACCACTGTACACAGGGCCGGTCCTGCCTTACATGCGATGCATGCAAAAAATGCGGGCGCACGCCTTATGGGGCGCCACAACGAGTTTCGGAAATTAAATTTATAATATATTATCTATATTTTTTAATAATTTATTATTTATATAAAATCTTGAGTACTTGATAAATTATAATAAACAATCTAACTTAACTAGGGATACGGAGACACAAAAAGCATATTTATTTTACAATGTGATATCAGTAGAAACAATTAACCGATTAAGTACTCTGCAAATTAGTTAATAACAGCTCTGTTTATTGCTTAATGTACTTATTCAATTTTTTCTTTGTTTAAAGTTACCGTGGAATCAAAAAAGAAATTATCTAGTGTTCAATCCCATAAGCACAAACCTGCAAAATGTGAAATTAATTATTAGGCATTATTGACGAAAATTGCAAGCTGATTTAGTTGAAACAGAACTTGTTAAAAAATATAAAAAAATTATAATCGGGATAATAAAAAATGAAGAGTCAGTCTTTAAAATTGGCATGTTTATTCCGAGAAATTGAATTGTAACTTTTGTTTTTGTTGCAAATGTTTCGCATCTGATAAACTTTAAAAGACATGCGTGGTTAGGGTTATGGAAATGGAACAAATATGAAAAATGAAAGCAAAATTTACTTTGGAACAAAAATCTTAAGGCTTTTTTTATACCTAGTGGTGTCCATACTCTAAATTGAATAATTATTAACTATGCAGAAATAATACATATCAAATATAATTAGTTTTTTTTTCAATATAGTTCAAGAAATATTGGATAATACTTCTAAAGTACGTTAACAATTGATCACAATCTCAATTGAAACACTCTGAATATGACGGGAAAGCAAGGATGAATACATTTCGGCTCTTACGATATCAATAAGCAGAAGTTTACGACGCAATTTTGGATATTGTAAATAATGAAAATTTAAATTAACGTAAAATTTTAAAAATCCAACATGAAATACGAAATGTTATAATTGAAAATGAAAAGCTGTTTTTTTTAGTTTTTTTATTCTCTAATAAATAAGTAAAATGTTTCAAAACCCAAATATTAATAATGCAATACGTTTAAAATAATCCGCGACTGGCCTAGATTTTCTAAATAAATTTAAAATCAATGTATTTTATACGCTTTTAGATTATATCCAATTTTTTGTGTACTAAATCCAGAATAATTAAAAATTAATTCGAAAAAAATATGTAATTTTTATATAATTTCAATAATAAACTGTTAAAACAGTTAACATTAATAGGGGGGGGGGCGCTAAAAAAAAGTTGCATGCGTGCGCTAAGGACTCCAGGACTGGCCCTGACTGTACATATATTAATTTTAAACAAATAGTAACAACTTATATAAAGAAGTAAAAGACTAGTATTCGATCAGGTGTATAATTCATTTTCTGGCATTCTTAATTTGGATAAATATGCATAATTTCGGTCATAGATAAGGAAATGTGATTTCGTTATTCACGTGGCGGCGACTGTGGGTATAAATAGGTTATGGTTTGCGACTTTGGTGGTTGTGGAGGCGGCGGCGACATTGACGACTGCGGCGATGGTGTTCTAGCACGGTGTTCTGCGGCGACGTTTCGCCTATCTTCAGAACCGAGACTGTATCTTTGGCTACGGTTCAATTCCTGAATAGTAAAACAATTTAGTACAAAATTGTATGATAAATATTTGTACATATCAGTAGAAAAACATTTTTTTTAATTCAAACTTTATGAGTATTTAATATACACATGTTTTTGGAATTTAAAAATTGTTCGATTTTTGCAGAAACCCTATTCTTCTGTTCACTCAAGTAGGTTATTTTTATAATTTTATTTTATATTTTTAAAATTATTATTAGTTAATTATTAGTTCCGTTCTTAACGTTCTAAATGTGCATTTTATATATTTAAATGCTATTAATAACAGCAACAATATTATCTACATATTTTATAATATGCAATATATAGATTTCATAGGTTTGGGTGGGGCATGAAGATCCAATTTGACTTTGAGCAATATTGTGAAATCCAAATAAGTCATATCACAGCAAATAATACATATAAAACAAACAACAATCTGACTATGTTCAGTAGAAACACCCAGATAATTCATCGTTATAAAAGTAAGTTTTTTGCTATATTTGAAAATTGTAATCTGGTCCTTTTTACCCCAAAGGCCGGGTAAATTGAGACGGCCAGGAAGCAAAAAGATCCAATGTCTTATTAACTTCCCGTAAGGCAAGTTATAGTAATCGCAAAAATATCGTAAATGAAAATTTTTATATATCTTTACGTTTCAAAACCTTATGAACATTTTGGCATACCTTAGAAAAAATTGATGTATGTGTGTGTGCGTGTGTGTGTGCGTGTATGTATGTGTGTGCAAATACAAATTTTCGTCGACGATTTCGGGAACACAGATGAAGCGATTTGAATAAATCAGAAAACTTTTCGATAAGTAGACGTGCTGATTAGTTTTTGGCGAAGGCAGGTCTAGCCATTTCGAAGATACGGGGCAAAAAGTACCAAATATGGTAACTCGGTTTTTAAGAGAACGGAGCGTCCGATTTCAATAATTCAAAAAACATTTTACTTGTATTGACAACATGAAGAATTGATCAAAATTTTCATGAAGGCAGGTTAAGCGGTTTCGGAGATCTAGTAAAAAAAGTAAAAAAAAAATGCCATTTGGCGGTCTAAAATGACCATTAGACATATGCACATCAAATTATCAGATATTTTACCGAAATTTTAATAATAAGTATAAATTTTGTTTACATTCCTATGGGCTCCGTACCAATTCTTATCCGTTAGACGCGGCGCTTACGCGCTTTGACATTTCGTCTCTATGCAATTAAAGCAGTACGATTGCTTTGAAAAAAAGTTCAGAATTTCCAAATTATGTCAAAATAAAGAGTTTCAAAAAAAGTAATTTTTTTCAAATTTATAGTTTCTCAAAAATCTAATTTGTTCGAAGTAATTTTTTTTCAACAATGTTAATCTTTTTAAAAAAATAATAATTTTTGGTACGGGAAGTGTTCCAGCAATTTGCCTTAAGCCACGATGCCACGCGCCCCACTAGTTTTAATAATAGTAATAACACTGAACATAACCATGATTTGGTATTTCGCCAAAAATATTCATCAACAGAGTTGGAATAACTATTTAATTTATCTCATGTAAAATTGCTTTTTTACGGTATTTTACTTTGTTATTTGCTATTTTTATTTACCACACCTTTGCCAAGATAAATTTTTAGTTGATCCTTTTTACCCCGACCATGTGTAAGCTTTTATAGAGGTTATTTAGACAGAATTGAGTTTAACTAAAAATTAATACTAAATCTCATAAAACAATTAAATATCGTATACTTAATGAAATATATTAAGGTCTCGTAAACTAAGCAACAGTGCAACCAAAATAACAATGAAAGAAAATACTTTTGTCATGGATTTTTGAAACATTGCCGTTTTTGGCGATAGCAATGTCGTAAGCATCTAGGCGATGGCTGGTTATACATCTTTTTTTTTATTTTCAAATAATGTTTTAATTAAACTTTTTTCACTTTGCTGGTTTTTGAGATATCGGTAGTAAACCTTTTTACTCGCGGACTTTTAAGTCCCGCTCTACCCTATCTTAAAAAAAATCAAAAATCACAGAACAGAATCTATAATAAATAACAGAGACAATTAAATTATGGTTAAGTAAATACGCAATTATAACTATATCTTTTTTTGAATGTCCTAGAAACAGACACTACAACACTGAAGTTAAACACAAGTTCTCAGATACCAAAGGCATTCAGGTCGAATCTCGATCGAATACATATATAGTAATGATATAGACTTGAATCATTTGAATCAAATTTAAAAATTTGCTATAGCAAAAGCCAATAAAAAATAAACAAAAAATTAATTGTTTTTATTGAACGGATTACATTAGAATATGATAAAACTAATTAAATTATTTTTTATCAAAAGTTTCTCAAGCTAATTTTTTTTCAATTAATTCGATGTGGTACACAGCTATTATATAAACCGACATGTTTACTTTTGATAGAAGCTAATTTAATTAGTTTTATCATTTCCTAATGAATATATTAATTGAATATATTTATAAGACGAAATAGTCAATAATAAAACCTATATTAAAACTTACAACCAAATCTAGTTACTAAACTCAATCATAGATTGTGCGGTAGGAACTCATGGGCTGTTAAAAGAAATTCGTGTTATAGAGTCATTTCAACTCTGTGTAGTATGAAAACCGTGTTATCCGGGGGTTGACTGTATATAACTATATGTACATTATAAATGTATAATACATGAAATTGATTACAATTATGCTCCACTTATTAAAAATAAATATAATTTATATTTTTCAATAATTAAATTGACTAATTCAAATTGACATTGTTGCAACCTTTGATATAAATTATTTATTTTTATTATAATTTTTAATTTTGTTGTTCAACATAATAGTTAAACTGCATAGCATGACAAATTATTACTGCTATGTTGATCCGTAAAACACCTTTAAACTTAAAAGTATAATATTGAACATTTCAGCCGACTAGTTGTCATTTAGCTAGTTAAATTTTAGAAAAATAGCAGAAAAACATTTCTACGATATGGAAGAAGCATGGATTTTACTGAACATAGTTCAATAATTATTTGTTTGATATGTGTTATGCATTATAAGTTTTTTTGGTTTTCACAGTATGATTACTGAAAGTCAGACTGGAACTTAGTGCCCCGCTACATAAATATTTATGTTAACTATTGGTGCATGGCATTGTGCCTAAGGCAAACTGCTGGAACTTCCGTTCCGTAATCAAATATTTGAATAACTTTAAATGTTTCTAAATAGATTATTTTAAATACTATAACTTTCATTATTCTTATTTCGTAGACAAAAGTTTTCGTATTTTATAATTTAGGCGACGTTATTAATATACGTTTACATAAAAAGTAAATAAACAAAACTTAGTCAAGCGAAGTTTCAATGTAAGATCTACCTCATACTTTAAAGAATTATATTAAACTTGCAAAGTTAAAAATATTTATTTTAAGTACATAAGCGAGCTTTAAAATTTAGGCTAGAATTATAATTAAACTTCAAACCATTTCAGATATTAAAACAAAGTACTTTTTTTTAATTTTAAAATCATTTTTTTACATTTTTTAAGAACTAATTCTGTCTTTACACTGTCAACACAAGCAAAATGTTTTTTGAATCATTTCAATCGGATACTCTCAAAAACTGTAAATTTTCGCACGTTTAGCACTGTATCTCCGTAACGGCTGAACTGTCTTTGCCATAAACTAATCAGCACATCTCAGCGATAAGAATTGAAAGTTTTTTGAATAATTCGAAACGGTTAATTGGTGAAAACGTCGACGAAAAATTGTATTCGTGCATACACACATACTGTACTCATACGGACATGCATCCATTTTTTTCTAAGTTATGTCAAAATGTTCATAAACCTTTGAAAAGTAAAGATATGCAAAAATTTTCATTTTTGATTTTTGGACGATTACTATCAGATAAAATGAACAGAAAAGGAACGAAATGCCGCTTACATTTAGCGAAGTTACTCAAACCCAGAAACCTTGACAATCTGATATGTTAACTAGTGGGGCGTCGTGCTTTAAGGCAAATTGCTAGAACTTCCCGTACCAATAATTATTATTTTTTTTAAAATTAACATTTTTGACAAAAATTTACTTTTTTTTGAAAAAAAGACTTTTTGAAGAAAAGTGTATTTTGAAATATTTTGGAAATTCTGAACTTTTTTTCAAAGCAATCGTACTGCTTTAACTGCATAGAGACGAAATATCAAAGCGCGTAAGCGTCGCTCCGCCGTCTAACGGATAAGCATTGATACGGAACCCATAGGAATGTAAACAAAATTTATACTTAATGTTAAAATCTCTATAAAATATCTGATAATTTGATGTGCATATGTCTAATGATCATTTTTGACCGCCAGATGGCATTTTTTTTACTTTTTTTACTAGATCTCCGAAACCGCTAGACCTGCCTTCATGAAAATTTGATCAGTTCTTCATCTTGTTAATACAAGTAAAATGTTTTTTAAATTATTCAAATCGGACGCTCCGTTCCCTTAAAAACTGAGTTACCGTTTTTTGCACTTTTTGCCCCATATCATCGGAACGGCTAGACCTGCCTCCGCCAAAAACTAATCAGAACTCCTTTTCAATACGAATCGAGTGTTTTTTGAATTATTTAAATTGCTTCATCCGTGCTCCCGAAATCGTCGAAGAAAATTTGTATCCGAACACACACACACGCACACACATACACACACACATGCATCCATTTTTTTAAGGTATGCCAAAATATTCAGAAACCTCTGAAACGTAAAGATATACAAAAATTTTCATTTTTTATTTTTTTGCTTTGATTACTATAACTTACCCTACGGGAAGTTAATAATTATGCCGCATTATCAATACCTGATTATTTGCTATCGCGATTTGTTGACTTGTGGGCGTTGGTGAGCGCGACCTACGGTGGGAGGCGGCCGCCGAATTTGCCATGGCCATCGAATTTGCTAGCGAATTCGCCGTCGCATTCGCCATCGCCAAGCGGGCCGTCGGATTAGGATAGCAGGACATTCCGGTTGCGTTCGCCTTTTTCAAGTGATCAACGTATGTGCCTTGCAAATTGGAAACGACACCCATCATGTGCTTCATCACACGCTCGTTTTCTCTGACCCGTTGCAATAAAGCTCCTTGCCTATACATTAACATGCACATCAATGAGAATAATAGCAGTTTATTGAAATTAACAATTCTGTCATTCAAATAGGAGTTCAATATATATATATATATATATATATATATATATTTAAATTTATTCTATGGTTTATAGATTTTACTTAAATATTCTGTATGCGATAACATTCTAATATTTTCTGACTAAGAATGACTGGGGCATATTTTTTCCAATGTACCGCTGAACATGAATCGTAAGTCAAAATTGGAGGTCAAAGAAATAAAAAATTATTTTTTTTAAACGAGAAAACTTCTGATCTAATAATTCTTCTGCATGGTACTTATAATCTTATAATTTATGTCGTTTCTTGGATTTTTTTCTATAAATTGGCTATTGAGTATTCACTTAAATGATCTTTATTCCTCTATGGGTCAAATTTTTGTTTTGATTCCAAAAAAATTAGAGGCACAAAAAATCAGTAATTATAAGCCTATATGTCCATATAAAATAAAAAAATGGTGTGGGGAATTAAATTATTTCAATTAAGTTTTTCCACTACTGCGGTAAAATATATATAAATCTCGCAATTTGCGAGTAGAAAGAGTTAGCTATGTGACTTTCAAGTCACAGCGGCCTATAATGTTCGTAGTACTTCTATGTATGTAAAGGTTCGCATGGAATTCAGCATAAAAGTGTGCATTTGCCATTAAACATGAATGAAAATTGAATTTAGAGCATATATTCTCAGAACTCTTATTCGAGAAAGCAATTGGCCAATACGCCACAACATTTTTTCGAACGTCTTCTAAAAAGTAAAAAAATAAATTTTTTGCTATTTGCATTATTTTTAAAGATAACATATAAATTTAATAAAAATCCGTAAGTTTTAGTATAAACATCTGTATAGTTACATTTTAATACTAAAATGATATATAAAATTATAAGTATAATCTTATGCAAGCGATTGCTATTAGCAATATCGAACTAATAATGACAACTCAAAAGATGCATCCAAAAATATATATTGTGGGAAGTCAAAGTAATTCTATATATATATATATATATATATATATATATATATATATATATATATATATATATATATTTGCTAATCTACTTCCACTTTTGGAGAAGTACCAACCCATATCAACATTATCTCCAGAACATGCATTGAAAATGCATTCACAAACTTCAATTCAGACAATTTCGTAATTGATACATTATCATGTTAGGTTTCCGACCATTGATTATGAATCTAATACTTGTTTTTACCGACGCGAACTTTTGCATAATGAGGAAAATCAATTGAATAAATAAGGAAAACTTCAAAAAGCAACTATATCAAGTTGATTGGAATTACCTGAATCGGAACGGTCGATGTCATACGACATTTACTGAATTTCATACAAGATTATTTAAAAAATCATAACATTACGGTGCACTGTTATGCGACCTTAGTAAGGCATTCGATTGCGCACCGCACGATATCCTTCAAACAAACTTGAACGTTAAGGATTCAGAAGAGTTCCACCTACTTTGATACAATTCTACTTTACAAATTGTAATCTATTTGTCGACTGGCATTATAAATTTAGTAATGCAAAAGTAATACCAGATATTGGGATTGTCCGAAGTAGTATATTAGCGTCTTTGCAGTTCCTAATATTTTTTAATAACCTGCATTCTAATTTAAATTGCTACTCAACCAGTTGAAATATTATACTACACTGGCAATTGCAAGTAAAGACATAAAAGTTATGAATACAAAAAGATAAAATGCCTCCAAACAGGTCAAAAAGTGGTTTCTCGCCAATAAAATTATATATTTTACATCAAATCGAAGACACGTCAATCTTCAAGGCAGTAAAGTTCGATACTTGGGCCTTAAATAAATAGTTTGCTGGCCTGGACCAAAAATATAGATTTACTATGCGCAAGGCTTTCAAAAGCCATATATGCTATCAGGATTAGATCTATACCAAACCAGGAATGTGCCACGGAGATCTACTTTGATATGTTCCATTCTGTACTTTCATCGGATTATTAGCATGGGGACATAATGCACAAACTTCTATCGTCACGCCGAGAGTCTTGCAGACCGCAATTCATCAAATATAAAATTCGCATTGTCTCAAACATTTATATTTGGCAACAACCGCATTGCGCATTGTGGCGCATACTGATGAAACAAATCATTTATTGAAAAGTGATATTCATGACCACAAAAAGCAAAATGTAATGGCTGTGATATGTCCAAAAAACATCATCACTAGAAAATATATTATACACCAAAATTTACAAGTTACCTGATGGCTTGAGATGCTAAACCAAAACAATTAAAAATATTGTTAAAAATTTAAATTATTGTACAAATGAATTCCTAGAATAATTATGTATTATAAATGACGTAAATAACTATTGAATTTTAATAAATTTTTATTCTACCCTATTCTATTATATATATATATATATATATATATATATATAAGAAATTTTACAGATATAGTATCTGGTATCAAAGTAAAAATTGTGTATTTTTAACCTTTTCCTATCAACATTTATTTACTTTATTTTTTTTAACCTAACGAGGATTTTCAATCAAAATACGATATCGCATCGATTTTTCACCATATTTTGAGAACGTTTCGAAAAATCAATTCATAATGAAAATGAAAGATTTACGCAATTGTTTATCATCGCTGTAACTTATAAATATTTGTGCATACCTCCATACTTCCATAGTAAGATTATCTTCCAGTTTCGATACGCGATCGACAACTGGATTGCTATAATCTTGGAGTTCTACCTCGTCCTCTATTTCTTCGGAAACGTACGGGGTGTGAGAGGAACGCGTTCCGCATTGCACTTCTATGCACGACAAAAAAATGTACGTAAAAGTAATGTAAAAATTACCTGATTTGTCTTATAATGTAATAAAGACTGCATCAGTATCTATTGCGTGTTTGGTTACCAGCGTTTTCAGCTGCATTGTACTTTGAAGCGCCTTCTTCAGCAAGACATTCTGCGCCTATGTCCATCTCAACAACAACATCAACGTCATTGTTGTCATCCCTCCTTAGAATGTTAATTCCTGGTTGTACTTGTATAACTTGGTTAGGTTTGAGGGATTGTAAATGCTTTGTGGATCTCAACTCTGAAGTATCAGCATTCGTCCTGTTGCATTCTGGTGCGATTGGCTGACGTATTGATGCTGGTGGCCAGCGACCGCTATTGTTAGAACCAATGGAGCATGGTCCCACACCTTGTGACATATATGTTTTCAACCCCGTTTGAGGCATTTCTTCATCATCATCCGTTGTGGATTGATGAACCCAACTAGGCTGAAGCCCAGAATTTGCATAGTAACGTGCTCTATTTGTTGGAGATTTTACTGGAGTGGATGTAGCACCAACTCTGCTTGATACATCAGCATCAAATTGCTGCTGACCACATCCTGTGTACGTCTGAGCTACTTTCGGCTTGAACGGTGCTATCTGATGATATATAGTTGGATTGAAACTACTATCATCAGCATCAGCACATATGCAACCACCTTCTTGTGCTTGCCTACATTGCTCAATACTACTTCTGTTTTGATCGCTTGAACAAGCGCATGCATTGCTTCTAGCAACACTTGTATCACTTAAGGTACCTTCAGCTAATGTTTTCCACAAGCTACTTGCATCAGCACTATTTTGTAAATTTCCAGCATAAGTATCCGCAACCCTACTGCAACTGCAATCTGTACTATGACCAATTTCTATATAAGCATTTCTCTGTTCCGCCATAGATCCGCTTAATCGTTCTATGTTTGGAGAAATACTTCCTGTTGTTCTAGACATATCCGCAGATCGATCGGATGGTTGACTTCTGCAAGCACATGACGAATCGTCATTCGAAATCTGGTTCTGAACAAGACTTGCACAGAGGCATGCGGCGTCCGTTGAATAGTCTACTGAATGTGCAGGGGGAGAACTTTGGGTTGTATGTTCCAACGAATCTTGATAATTTTGTAATTGTTTCAATTTTGAACACATGCACGATGTGTCAAACGTCGTATCTTTCGAAATATCTGCAGACGGGTCAGATACCATGCTTTTGCTAGCATTTTCGGACTCTTCAACATTCGTATCTTGTGGTTTTTCAGGTGTGAAATGTGGAAGCTTAGCACAAACACAATGTTCTTGTGGTTGTGCTATAAGTTCAGTTACAGAACAACCACATACGTCTAATGCAATAGGCGGTATGGATGGCTGCAAGCCTGGCGGTAAACCTCCAGGATAAAAGTAATCCAATGCCATACCTGTGACTGGAGCTGTTTTTCGTGTAACAGTTGTTATATTTGTGCCATCAGGCTTAGTCTCTGATATGACAGATATAATACGTTCAGCTACCGGCTGTGGCAAATGTACGTTTGTTTCATCAACTGCCGAATCAAGTTCGACCCACTCTAAAATGTATATACCATCCGGTCTATTGCTAGGTACCGAATTACCTAAAGTATCTCGATCCCATAAAGGGTATACACCATCAAGGATAGGCCGCGGTCCCTTGTTTGGTCTGGTATCACAATAGTTGAATTTGTACATTCCTGGTAAAGCAGTGTGTTGTACGAAATATGCGCATGGAATAAGCGGCTCTTCTTTTTCACATGGCACGGATTCTAAAAACGGTTCAATACCAGCTGCACATAAATCGTTTTCTGTCTTTGAAGGTTGCTCTATTTCCTCTTCAGATATGTTCTTAGATTCAGCGTCATTAGTTTTATTATCATCCGGTGGAGATTCATTATTTATTTCTCCGGTGATATTTTGTTCCTCTTGCTTAGATGTAGATCCTTTAGAATCTTTTGAAATATCAGCATTAAAGTCTGGTTCTAGTTTGGATTCAATTACTAATGATGATTTTGGCGTCACTACTTCTTCTTCAGGTGACTTGGTTGGAACAACAAACACAGCAGTGAATGTATATTCTCCTTCTTCTACATTAGCAACTGATTCGTTTTCAGTATTTCTAATTTGATATCCTCCATTAGGTAGTATCTCCACAGCATATTTTCCGGGTAATTGTTGATCTGTCGAGGATACTATAGTATAGTTTCCTTCCGCTGGACCAGACTCATCAATACTAGAAGTAACAACATATCCTCCCCCTAATTTTCGTCGAATTCTGTATTTTGGGCCCGCGGGATTATATGGCGTTAATCTATAAAAACCGCACGGTTGTCCTTTCGTAGCAACCGCAAGAAAAGTATCTGTCTGAGTTCTACGATTATTCGCCTGTAAACTTGGTGGAAGATTTCCTATCTCTCTACGAGGTGACGAATTTTTCGGACAACCGCAGCTGCGAATCTTTGAGCAGTCACATGTTGTGTCTGGCACAGGACAGCCACACATCTTTAATTTTTCCCCGGGGTCCGACATTTTGTGTTTGTGAGGAAATAGTCCTTGAGTTTGTTGCAGTTGAGCGCGGTCTACTTGGAAAGCGTTTTCAATGGCCGGACCGGCATATTCCTGTCCATTTAAAAAATCTAATGTCAGTTTTAAAGGATCGATCCATTTTCTAAATGAATCGGGAACGGGCAATTTTCGCCGGCGTATGTATACTATAACAGCCATTGCCAATGCTATTGCCGTGCCAACAAGGTTTGCCCAAACATCCAGTTGCCGCATAGCCGGATTAGGCTGTTCATCATTATTATCATCCGTTTCCATATTTTTTGTCCAAATTGGCCGAAAATTAAAAAAATCAAGCCTTAAACATAATATATTTAATCGTTACCTTCATTGTTCTTGGAACCAAACACGCAATAGATTTTTTAAAAAAATTTATAAATACGTTTTAATTTTACATTTTTTTGTTGATTTTTGCTTTTGTTTTTTCGTTGACAACATTATTTTAGATTATCATTTTACATATAAATAATTATTATCTCTTCATTGTTTAATTTAATATAAACGGACATATTTTACCGTGGCAATGGACGTGGTGGATGTTTGGTACATGTGACACGACAATAGAAAAGTACCTATATTCTAATACCTCATTCATTTCATTATTTATAATAATTCAGATTACTAATTTCGAAATCTTTTCAAGAATGACTATGCAATATTAATTTACTTCTGAAAGCAGTCGCTGGATGCATTCGTCAGATCCTTCGCTGTCGCCCTTTTTGTTACTGGAAGTTCTATGAAGTACAAAATATCATCTCAAATTTTATGAATTAAAAATCAGTTATAATGTTATATTATAATGCTAAAATGTGTTCAAATTTACCTAAACCGAATTTTGATAAATTGGCATAATTTTGATGTTACGATTTAAAAAAAAAATTAAGAATTCCAATTTTGTTTTTCTTTTATTTTAAGTATGTCAAAGTCAATAATAAGTATGTTATATAATATAATAATTAAATTAAACTTTAGAAATGTTGTATGTATTGGATAAGTGCAATAGTAGCTATAATAGAAACGTAACGTACTTTTCCGAGTTAGTTTTTTGCGAATTCATGAACAGATCAGACATTATCAAGATTGATTATAATAAGGATTATTTATTATATTTATTATTATATTTGACTTTTTGATCTCCGTAATATATTAAAAAATTTAATAATTAGTTCTTTTTATTTGTGACAGTGATATTATAAACATATTTAGTTGGTTTGGTAATATATATTATTAGGTAAATTAATGTACGATATATTAATAATATAGTAATCTAATTTTTAGTAAGATGTCACAGCATAAAGACAGCTAAATGCCTAGACATGACAATAATTATATTACTATAGCTGAATGAACACAAATTTATTCATGAATTTATAATAATTAAATTTTTGGTATAACAATTTATATCAAAAGTGATTTATTAAAATTTAAGTTGTTTTGTTTACGACAGTTGGTAATGAAGATGAATGATTTTTTTTAATACAAGTCATAATTATTTTTCTATGGTACCGACAGTAATTATAACATTCTCGTTTAGTTAAATAAATGAAGAACAATCAATAAATTTATATTAAAAATATCACACATAAGAAATCATGATTAAGGTTGATTGATTGATTTATATATATAAATATTTAGGCAATTAAAAGAGTTTAATAAAGAAAAATGCCTTCTGGTAGCAAAGGTTTCGAGTCTTGATTTTACTCATATGCAGTGCTACATTAAAGAATTACAATTTATAAAAATATGTAAAAATTACAAAATAGAAATAATAACGTAATTTTAAAACAATTTGATAATAAATTTTCAAAAAAAATATAATATTAAAGTATAGTACAATACATATCAATTTGTAATTCTGTTTCAATACATTTTGTTCCATGAGAACATAGGAGAAAAATATTTTAAACTTAAAAAATATTTGGTAATGAAAATTGTAGTCCAAGAAGAAGTATTTTTGTTATCTGAAGCAAACCAAATATGAATATCATTAAAATCTTTTTTGCATGAACAATAAAAATATGTTAGTGAAAATTCATTTGGATTAAAGCCTTAAATATTGTTATTTCTTTGGAAATTCTAATGAAATTGAGATACTAGATTATTGTTCACTTATTTATTGTTATAATTAATTATTTTTATTTGATAGGTTGGACTATTATGGATAAGAATTGTTTTATTTCGACGAGTCCTGTAAGCTGCTGTACTTCCTTCTTAAACAACGTGTTCTTTTATATACATATATAGCAAGGCAAACTATTTTCCAATCATTATCAGATTAATTTATTATGCTGTGATGCAGACGAGTATTGATGCAGCATTTCCGAAAAAGGTATATTTTCATTTGCATTTGTAACATATTACATATTTTTTTTATATCTTTAAGTGAAAACCGATATCGCTACTGCTTGACATCAGGCAGTCCAAGACGGGCATTGAAACCTAAAACTTCTGATTAAAATCCTTTAGTTCTAACCACTAATACACCGGGAAAATTATCCCTAGCAAGTAAAATTATTCTTGGAATGTTAACATTGTAAAAATATAATAAATTCAATCAATTCTAGAACTAGTGGTGCATGGCGTCGTGCATATTGCTGAAACTTTGCGTACCAAAAATTATTTTTTTTAAAAAGATTAATTTTTTTAACATTGAAAAAATTAGATTTTTGAAAGTTTTGAATTTTTTTTATAAATTGACATTTGAAAAATTTGAATTTTATTTTATGTTTTAATATATTTTTATATGCTGCGTATAGACGAAATATCGAAGCGTGTAAACGTCGTATTACAGTGTAACGGATAAACATTGGTACGGAACCCATAGAAATGTAATCAAAATTTGTTCTTCTTATTATTTTTTTATTGTTTTTGAACAGCAAACAGAACTTTTATATGTTCTATAATCTGTTTGTTTGATAAGGACTTATGATTATTTATGTATTTCATCAATTCATCCATCAGCAATTCATCCAGCAATCCATCGATTAACCATTCTGTTATGTGTGAGATATTTTTGATATTATCTCTTACGTTGCAGCTATGTGCACGAAGGACGATTTTCATGTGAAATTACATTGTCATCTATAACCTCAAGTGGAAATTTGACATCAAAGTTGCCTGATGACGGGAGCGGGAATCGAACCAGCAAACCCGGGACTAGCTGCTGCTAGCGCACGCTCTAACCGATATCGCCACCGCTAGCTCTTTATTTTTAAAATGACTATGAAATTTTTGATAATTTGATGTGCATATATCTAATAATCATATTTCACTGTCAAATGACGTTTATTACATTTTTATTAGATCTCCGAAGCCGCTAGATCTGCATTCCCAAAATTTTTATCAGTTCTTCATTTCGGCAATACAAATAAAATATTTTTTATTCATCTAAATCGAACGCTTCGTAAATTGCCTTTTTCTGCGCTTCTGCCTCGTATCTTCAAAACGGCTAGACCTGCCTTTGCCAGGAACTAACAGTGTGTCTCCCCGTCAATACAAATCGAATGCATTTGTAAATATTTGTATCCAAACACACACACAGAGATACAGACTCATACATCCATATTTTCTAAGATATGTCACAATGTTCAGAAACCTTTGGAACGTAAAGATATGCAAAAATTTTCATGTTTTATTTTTTGAGATTACTATAACCTACTCTGCGGGAAGTTAACAAATATATGATTACGATATATTATGATTACGATATCATAATATATTATGATATATCAGGAGATGTAAATATTTCAAACCTTAAAGAGCATACGTTCAAGGATAAGGATGTAACGATTATCTCACAGCAATATTTTCATAACATCGCTATTTATAAGAAGTCAAGTAGGGTAGGGCGGGGCTAGTTGAGCATAGGGGCAAATTGAGCAATCGAAATATCTCGAAAACTATTCACCGTCCGTTTAGGCTTTATATGGCGGAAAGATAGAGGTTTGGGAGAAATAAACATCCCGCGATCGCTAGTGGCCGCTGGACAAATGAGTGAGGCTCACGGCCGTTTTGTTTATTTTGAGACCAAAAAGTAAAAAAGTCATTCATCACGAGTTTTTGTCTGGTTTAGTCAAATGTTATTTATTTTTAATCAGGTAAATGTTATTCTTCCATATAATTTTAGTACTTTTAATATGCACAGAGATTCTGGGTATAATTCTCATTTTTTTTTTTTATAAACTCATTTTCCTTTTGAAATTCCGAGTTGGGGTTAGTTGAGCATAGTTGCTAAACTTGTTCTGTCACTAAGACAATTACCATTAACTTTCAGAAATTAATTATTATTTTTAAGATTTAAGCTAAGTCTAGTAATAATATAAAGAAATAATTGTTTTAAACAAAAATACTAAATATAATGGTAAAATAATTTCTAATATACGATATTGTTTTGTTGATTCTACTTTTGGTTAATTATTCAAAGTAAATTACTATAAGTTTTGTTTTCTCTGACAATAAAGACTATAAATATAGAACTGGTTATTAAAAACTTATTTTATCTCATCACTAATCGACATTGAATCTATGATTTCATTATACTTTCTTAGTGCTCAACTTGCCCCACCTATGGGGTACATTGAGCATACTTGAATTTTTGCATTTAAACAGCTGTAGCTTTTAAATTTTACTTATTACCAAAAACTAGTATTAATACTTTTGTTAAGCGATAAACAACAAATCCATTAAGCTGTATAGCAATTTATTGAGACTTTTCATTGAGGAGCTACATGCGTTTAAGTAAAAATTTGCTCAACTAGCCTCGCCCTACCCTATGATTTTGTCCTCTATAAGAAGTCAAGTATGATTTTGTCTATGAAGTGTGTATGAGATGTGCATAAGTTAAGCTTCGGCAATAGGCGATGATATTATTAGCGAGACGATTGTCTCTGAAGAGAAGTCCGAATGGGAAGCGGGACGTGGGCCAGCGCTTGCAAGGCGCCTCGTTTTTTAGACGCCCCACTGCCGTGCATTAAAACAGTCGGGAACGCAAAGCGCTCTTTGACTAAACAAAATTGTGCCACACACATACATTAAATTTCTAACAAGAGAAATGCAGCTCGAAACAAGAGTGAATATACAACATTCAGTTAGTTCAGTTGTTTATTAAGTCAGTGTACAAGTACCCAAAGATTTACAGTTCTGTGTTTCTTAGTGAAAGCTTTAATTATTAACGGTGGATCATCGTGACAGTGAAATTTAACTTTGTGAACGACCTTGACAACTGTCTATAACGGTAGCGCGTCTTTTACTGATCTCGCGGTCTGCGGACACCTGCTCAACTTTCCTTTTGATCTCAGATCAGGAAAAGAATATCATAATTTGTTATTTCAAAAACAGCCTGTGTTCGAAGTTATAGTTTGTAGAGTTTGGTCAGTTATTCGAATAAATTTTAAAACGAGTTGCACGTCCAGGATTACGGCCGACTGAAGTTGGTAAGACTTAGTTTAATTACATTTAGAACGTTTGTGAAACTAATAAAATAAGCACTAAAATTTTATTACGGCTACATCATTTGACTCTAAAATACTAGAAGACTGAATCAGTTTAATTATTTTCTGAATTAAGATGTTATATTGGAAACTATACAAGTTCTATGTAACTAACAATTTTATTAGCAGAATGCATATATAAAATTGTAAATTGCATCTAAACTAGTGGTGCTTGCTGGTACTTACCGTACTAAAGATTAAAATTTTTAAGAAAGATTCAATTTTCTTTTAGAACTTTTGGAACTTCTGAGATTATGAAATATTTTTAAATAAATTTAGCTTTTTGAGATATTTTCGAATTTTTTAATTTTTTTCCAAAGCAATCGCAATACGTTAGCTGCGTATAAATAAAATATCGAAGCGCGTGGGCGACGCGCCGCAGTATAACGTTTAAATATTGGTACGGTACGGTACTCATAAAAACGTGAACAAAATTTGCTCTTACTAGTAAAATATCTATAAAATATGTGAAAATTTGATGTGCATATGTCTAATGATCATTTTTATCCGCCAAATAGCTTTTAATTTCACTTTTTTTATTGGATCTCCGAAACCGCTTTACTTGCCTTCCCAGAAATCTTATCAGTTTTTCTTGTCAATACAAATAAAATGTTTTTTGAATCGGACGCTCCCTTCTCTCAAAAAATCCATTTTTGACACTTTTTGCCTCGGAACTTCGAAACGACTCGACCAGCTTTTCTAAAAACGAATCGGCACATCTACTTATCAATACGAATCGAATGTTTTTTGAATTATTCAAATCGGTTGACGCGTATTCCCGAAACCGTGGACGAGAATTTTGTGTCCGCGCGCACACACAGGCACATATAAACATACGTGCACATACAAACATACGTCAATTTTTTCTAAGGTATGCCAAAATGTTCAGAAGACCTTAAAACGTAAAGATATGCAACAATTTTTATTTTCGATTTTTTGAGATTACTACAACTTACCCAACGAGAGGTTAATTATAATTTGTGATAATTACAATTACACTACATATTCCAATTGAACTATAATATACCAAATATACGCAAACAATTTCATGCCAATTTTTATAAATAAACTAGCGAACCCGACGAACTCCGTTTCGCCACCAAATGGTTTCGTGAGAAAGATGAAGAAATTTTTTGTTTGTTTTATGTTTGAGAAGGAAAATTTTGATTTTATTACACAATAGTAATGAATTTATTTCGATTACAAAAATGAAGTGTTTTTTACTTGAACTTCTCTCAGTTTTCACCACATTTTTTGTTTTTTGGTCTGACGTTAACACAAACAAAGCGGATGGTTTTCCAACTCGTGAACAGGCAACTGCCCATGTAAAAAACAATGATTTTTTAAATATCTATTTGAAATTTATCTTGCAAACACTAAGCGAAATTGCAATCGTTTGAAGTCAAACGGAAGACCAGTCGGAATCATTGGTATGTCACCAAATCGCCAGCAATTTTTGATTGAATGGTGAAATTCAGTGTGTGTACATCATTATTCTTTGCGGCAAGAATTGCTCGTTGACTTAACCAAGCATAATTCTGATGATTCTCACTAATGTCATTACTCGAATTTTTAATCACGGTGCGTGACGTTCCAGGAATTTGCATTAGGGCACGATGCCATGCATCACTAATTTTCTTAGCTATAAACCTTGCGGAGCCCGAGACCTTTCCAACGAATGCAAAATTGTCGAAATCGGTTCGTTATTTCGTCAGGAAGAAAAACCCGACTTATTTTTATATATAGAAGATTATGATTATTTGTCGTGTACAACTATGTATTACATGTGACCCATAATCAAATAGAATCAGGTTCTATTCCCGTCTTAAACAACTTGATATCAAATGGTAGTGATATGTTTTCACTTAAAAATACTGATCTAAATATAATAAATAACTAAAAGTATCACATCACTATTAGCAATATATCTAATAATAATCTTATCAAGAAGAAAATAGGCAACCACAGGGTTGCCACCTAATAGTCTTATGTTATATGTAATAGGATACGTAAGACATGATATAGGGCAGAGCGAAGCTTTGAGGCCTGCGGGTAAAAAGGTCCAACATCAATATCTCAAAAAATACTAGAATTTTGTAACGATAATATTTTAAAGTAAAAAAAAAATAATGTGTAACTTTGATGCGATCTTTATAAAAAAAATGAGCCCATAAAATATGTATTTCAAACAGAAGTTATATTTATTTAATTCACAATTATTGTATTTGAAGAAACAATTAGTCCCATTCTAAATTAAACAAAAATAACTACCAAAGCAAGATGTATGAAGTAGTAGGAGTTATTATTATTAAGTAGGAATTATTTTTTTGTACATTATGCCTTTGAATTTTGTTGTTCAACCTAATAATTAAACTGCATCGCATTGATTGAATAGCTCTTTTCCTATAAAATCTTTTTAAAATAAAGAATAAAATGGTGGTTCTTTTTGTCTCCTGGCTGTGCCTTTTTAGCCGGACTATAAGGCGAAAAGGAAAAGGTGATACATTTGTTTAAAATAGCAAAACAAGCGCATTTCTCAGAGATGAATTATCAGTGAGTTTTACTGAACGTAGTCATATTTGTTTGATATGTGTCATTTCTAGTGATATTTGGTTTGGTTTTCAATATTATTGCTCAAATAAGAATATTGTCTGTATGAATTTTGAATTCTGTATAAATAAATAGGTTTAATTGCATTTGTGTATTAAATTGAATTTAAAGTTATTACTTCACAAATATTTATTAATTTTTAAGATAAATATTTACCTGTTCATAATGATCATTATAAAAATTCAAATAAATAATTTCATTAGACATATAGTTGTTTGTTTGATATGTGTCATTTCTAGTGATATTTGGTTTGGTTTTCAATATAATTGCTCAAATAAGAATATTGTCTGTATGAATTTTGAATTCTGTATAAATAAATAGGTTTAATTGCATTTGTGTATTAAATTGAATTTAAAGTTATTACTTCACAAATATTTATTAATTTTTAAGATAAATATTTACCTGTTCATAATGATCATTATAAAAATTCAAATAAATAATTTCATTAGAAACTAATTGATAGTCGATTAAAATTTAATTTTAACAATACTGAATAAAATGTTGCTTTAATTATAAGTGAAAAACCTACAAAAACGTAGATATCACTCAACAAATTATTAGTAGAACAAGGTCGAGAGTGTTTATTTGATTCTCAAAACAATCTGTCACCGCACAAAACGAATGGCCCCCTTTGGCTTCTCTTAATTCGTAAGACTTAAAGAACTTTTTTGCTACAATTAGGTCACTAATAAATCCCAAAAGCACGCGAAGCTAAGAAAAAGAACTAATTTAATTTGGAACAACTTACTAGTAAGCATATCATTGTGTTCTAGTTTTTTGAATATATAAGATGTGCAAAAAAATTTGATAATGCTAAGTTAACATTAGTGAATCCTCTATATAGTTTAATAATTTGATGTTTAATTGAAATAATAATTGGAGAACAGATAATTTACTAATGGTTAATGTGAAAAATACATAAATTTAAAATTTAATTAATAGAATTTTGTTTTAATAATAATAATGTACAAACTAGTTTACTGGCTTTAACTTGTTCTTATTTTGCAAAATGAGTAAATAAATTATCAGATATTCAAAAACATATTACACATGTAGAAAAATAACCACCCCCAATATAATATATTTGATTAAGAAAGGGATAACTTTATTGGGCGCACAATTTGTAGAAATATGTGAGAAAAGACTGGGTACGGTGGTGCCACTTTTTTGATTAATCATAATTTTATTAATTTACCTATTAGCTGGGAGAAAAATAAATTCGATAGTAATTTGAGCAGTTGTATACGTAAAAATACTAAAATACTATCCTTAAATACAATGGATTAGTCATAAAATCAAATCTTACAAGAAAAAAGCGAATCAACTACATCAATAGGCAAAGTTGAGCATAATTTCGCAAGTATGAGAGTATTTTCTATTTCAGGAAATTTTGTGAATAAACAATTAACACGTCTAAGTAGCAATTCGATAGACGTTCTAAGTTCTTTTAAATCACACTTTATTAAACAAAAAAACAATTAGAATGTTTAAAATTAATTAATTAAAATTACATGTTACATGCTTAATTGTTTTGAAAACTAAAATAGATATTAACAAGCATGTATCAATATGTATCTAATTTTTTTTATTTAATTATTTTTTTTTTATTTAAAAATGTATTATTTTAATTTATTCGAAAACTTTCCTTTCACTATCATAAAAATATTTTTATTCTTATATGTGAAAATGAAGCATGAATAACGAATAATTATTTTCAAAATTATTTAATAAATATAAATTATTATTTTTTAGTTCTACTAATTAAAATTAAAATAATTTTGTTTACTATCTATAAAGTTGAACAATAAATAAATTCAGTCAAATACTGCTCTAAATCTCACTAAATTTGCGGATAAATTACAGAATATTCGTGCAAAAATTTATTTTCTATATAAAAATCGAAAACCGGTTTTCTGAAATGTGATTCTGAAACCGGTTTTTGTATATACTCTAATTTGAACATTCAAACAATGATCATCTTTTAAAACTAAATTTCATAGTTATTTTGTCAATTTGTGTGGTAAAGGAAAAGAAACAATAAACCATATTTTTTGGAAATGCGAAATATACAAGAAACAAAGTCAAATGCTGTACAAAATGTTATGGAAGAAAAGAATCGCGTTTCCCGTAAACTCACATAATAACAACACTAATAATAACATGAATATATACAAAATAATGTATATGAATATTAATAAGATTAAATTTTGGATTTTTAAAATGTAGATATCCATATAATTGAAAATGATCGAAAGATTCGAAGCCATAAATAAATAAATAATTAAAAAAAATGTCAATCGAAATTATTAATTTCCGTTATATATGTTATCGTGTCAAATTTAGCATATTTAATATATTCGTACAAAGACCAATGCTGTTCTCAATTTAACTATCACTTCAAAATATAACCGACTATATAACCATCATCAAACAGACCGCATTTTTTTTGAATAAATATAAATACTTTTCCGAATTACAAGTATCAAAAAACAAATCTGTTCCCTACAAACAATGTCGGTTATTTGTACTGCAGCTGTTGTGGTCTATAAATAATATCTCGCTGTGCTCGAAAGCGCAGTAAAATCATATACGTCTAAAGCAATCGTTTTTGCCCAACACCAATATGATCGACCCCGTTTTATTTCTAATACAATTAAATAAGTAATTATATCAATGAATCAGCCGCGGCACTTACCGCGGCATAAGCGGTAAACGCGTACGTGTCCGACATCGGGCGGGCGGCGGCCGGCGGCCGGCGGTGGCGCGTGTTTCCAAAACATATTATATGTGATGATTTAAGTTTTGCCTTGTCAACGTCGCGTTACGTCTTGGACGATCGCCAATATTTCATAACATGACCGTGATACGAGACACCTTAATGATTGCGCGGAAACGCTATGTGCGTTTTCGATTTAGAAAAAGCTTTATTGGAATAAACCGAACTGGATGGTTCTGATGCCTGCCTGATGCTCTGCAAAATAACGCGACCGACGACGAATTCAGACTATTTGGCTGCTCTCGATGTTTTTTGCAAGCACTTGATTTATTAATAGAAATATTTGTCGGTTCGAATAATACGGTTTCAACAATATTTTTGCAAGCCCTATTCGTATTATTAACTTACCGCAGAGTAAGTTATAGTAATCGTCCAAAAATTGAAAATGAAAATTGTTGCATATCTTCACGTTCCGAAGGTCTCTGAACATTTTAGCATACCTTAGAAAAAATGAATGTGTGTGTAGCTAGTGTGGATAAAATTTTTCTAACGCACATTGAAAATAAAAAGGAACAAATCCAACTGAAAATAAAAGATTTTTACTGGGTTTTTGGGAGGAAATCTGAAATCTCTCTCGATAACAAGGTACTTCTGTACAAAACTATCATAGTGCCCATTTGGACTTATGGAATCGAACTATGGGGTTGCTCTTGTAAATCAAACATAAACATCATTCAAAGGTGCCAGAACAAAATTCTGCGTATCCTTACTAATGCACCTTGGTATATTTCGAACTTTTGCCTACATAAGGATTTGAAAATCTCTACAGTCAACGAAATGATAAAAATTAGAAGTTCATCTTTCAACAATAAATAAATCCAATATACAAATCTTACTATTCAAGCGATTCACAGACCGTTAAGAAGACTAAGCAAGAAATGACCTTCCGATCTACCAAACACCTAGTCATCCCTCTATGGATACAATTGAACTTTATCCATGCTAATGATGAAAAATCTAGAACATCCACATCTACTAACTTCCATGTAAAGGATTGGGAGACCAACGATAAAAGAAAAAACACGAAGAGTTAAAAACTGAGACATTCAATGAACCGCAAATTAGGCAACCCATAAAAAATCAGGGTTCGTAATTTTTGGAAAATCTTGGAGAACAGAATCCATCAAGACATCAAGACTATGGGGAGACGCCCACATAACGGACGATAATTCTTGGAGCTTACAACGACATCAGTCAGGCTTTGTTCACGCTCAAAAATCATACAAAACATTTTTGAAAGCATAAATTTAAAATAAGTGTTATTTTTTTTATTGTAATTTGAGGTGAAACTGGCACATTGGTATATCAGATAGAAAACTTGGGGGATATTTCCGAGTCAACGGAATAATTTCACATTACGACGCTAAAAGCGCTAGTGTTCGTAGCCGGTTGCAGAACTTTGAGCAAAAGATAATTTTGGTTCATGTACATGCCAATATATGAGCTTAAGCCCATTAATATCTTATTTATATGTATAACATTAAGCATACATTACGATCTTGCTACTACTATCTCCCACATGAAAATATTCAACAAAATATAAGTGACTCTGCATCACTTAAATAATTTGGACAATAATACTGTAAATCACCAAAAAAACAAGATTAAGACATTAACGTATATCTTTAAGTTAAAAAATTCGTGACAGTAATTAAAAAAAATGGTTTAGAGACTACAAACCAAATACAAAACTTAAGTGAAAGCCAACACATTTTTTTTGTTTTTGACATATGATTTGACTTTTGATGTATTTTTTGTTTTGCTTGCAGACTAGATCAAATAATTGCGATAACTGCGCTAACTAGTAAGCGATCACCGAAATTTGTTAGAAGTTTGCGCTCTCTGAGCATATCTCAAAAATTACAGCTGATAGCAAGGCTTTGTTACTTTTTTCAGACAGCGAAATACTTAAACACCATCATAACATCTTAGGAAAAAAATTCACTGTCACGCAGTGTTATAAGCAAAAAACCTACAAAACACGTATTTTCCAGTATTGGTACAGTGAACAAATATATTCTTATTATAAGGTTAAATATGTACCATACAAAAATATAATTTATCGTTGCAATGCATTTGTGGTATTAAATTTGATTTATTATAGTTCAGAAATAGAAAATTGAAAGCTTTTCTTCAATATTTTGTTTAAATATTCTTAGCTCAATACTTACGAGGTAGAAGCTTAAACAATGATTAATTTCATTCAAATGCTATAAATCTAAAAATTGTTTGTTTAGCATAGTCAAATAATTCGTGACTTTTTGTGTTAGTAGATCACACTACCTGATAGTTAAGACTTTTGTGTAGTTGGAACAAACAACACTTTTTACTTATCATTCAAGGCTTTTTTGGTTACTTTATAAAAATATTACTAATTTCTTAATTTATTAGGTTGTCAAATATCTACCTTCCGCTTTTTTGCTCTTGGTTTATAATGCAAAAAGGCGGAAGGGAGATATTTGACAACCTATTATTATCTCCTAATATATTATTGCTTTTCCACAAGTATTGGATTTATTTAGGGTTTAATTTAGGGACTACCATCATATGGATTAGCATCTGATTTATACATTCTAATTGTAAGTATTGTTAACGCTTCATTCCCAACCCTGGTATAATTATTATATTTTATTATCTTCATGCAGGATAGCGATAATAAACCCTCATCCCTTTCATTGTCACGCATCCTGTCCCAAAATCAGTCGTAAATTAACACTCAAAACTATAACATCTAATTCAAACTTCAACTATCTAATCATCTATAAGTCTTAATATTCTTTCAAATATACGTTAATTAAACATTTATTTATCATCTTTTATTTTTATTATTCAAACGGTCTGATATAGCCAAAGTGCAAGTGTTCAATAGAGTCCAGATAGATCACGAACTTCTTAAACACTTTGAATCTATCTTACAAACATACTTTTTTGGCCATTCAAACCGAATGGTCAATTTACTAAACAAGTATACTACCAAAAAAATGCGCTGATGTTTCATGATGGATGTTTTCAGAAGCAAATATTAATAAAAGAAAAGAAAAATGGACTGAAGGGATACATTAATATTGTCTCAAATAATCGGTCAAGTGGGTTATCGAAACTGCAAATTCATTTTGTATAAAATTGAAATAACATTCGCTAGTTCAGTATAAAACTGATACTACTAGATACATCCATACGTCTACTAGATACAAAAAATATCATGGTCTGACATTGTTTAGGAAATCAGTTATTAATATGATCATTGATGTGAGTTTTGAGGTAGAAAAGCGACAATATAATTGGTTTTAACAAAGTTCTAGTTGTTATAAAAAAACTTAAAAAAAACAAATTCAAATTATTAAAATTCATAGTATACAATCGTTAATAATTTATAATCGTTAGACACCCGGCAAAGGAGCTTATCAAATTTTGAAAACAAATATTGAAGATATACTTTTATAACATTTAATGTTAAAATCTATAACATTGATCACTTATAAATCCTTCTTTCTACAATATGTTATGATAGTACATATATATCTTTAGGATGGTAATTTTAGCACTAATTGTTTCCCAAATTAAAATTGAATTCTGGAACAGATATCTATAAACTACTAAGCTGCCGTAAATTAGCTCGAATTATATTCTAATCCAAACACTCTTAAATCATGCATAACGCAACGGCTGATACCTTTAGGTTGCATCAAATTATTGCCCCATATAAACACATTGCAAAATATCCACATATTTCCGATCAAACAAATTTATTTTTTTATACAAACAACTGTAATCATATATTGATCGGATCTAAACGAAGTTCATTTACATTTGACGCAAGTTTTGTGCTTTAATATTTAGATTTGAATTCGTTTCATTCGTTCTAATTGAAATTGATCGGATTTTAAATATTATGGCATATTCCTGTCCATTGGAATAAATTTAATTGCGGTATAATAATAACAAATAATTATGTGTACTTAACTTTAAGTTTTTGTATAAATATCAAATTACGGAAGACATTAAAATAGATGTTATCTACAACAGTGGAACAAGTTACATAAATCAAACCATTTTTTTGCAATTACAAGTTTTTGTTATAAAGTTAATCTTTGTTATTAATTTCTAAATTATGTAAATAAATGTAAATTAATTTATTTCTAAACACTTATTAACTTTCCGTAGGTTAAGTTATAGTAATCACAAAAAATCGAAACTGAAAATTGCATATATATTTACGTTTGAAAGGTTTCTGAACATTTTAGCATACCTTAAAAAATGGATGTATGTGTGCGCGTTTATGTGAGCATGTATATGTGTGTGCGTGTGTGTATGCGGATACAATTTTTCGTCAACGATTTAGAGAACACGAATCCACCGATTTGAATAATTTAAAAAACATTTGATTCCTTCTGATCGTTTCTTCCGACGTGCTGATTAGTATTTGGCAAAGGCAGGTCTGGCCGTTTCGGAGATACGGGGCAAAAAGTGCCAAAAATGTTATTTCAGTTTTTGAGATAACGGAGTGTCCGATTTAAATAATTTAAAAAACATTTTACTTGTATCGACTAAATGAACAACTGGTCCAGCGTCTCCGTAGATCTTATAAAAAAATTAAAAAATAATGCCATTCGACGGTCAAAAATGAACATTAGACATATGTACATCGTATTATCAGATATTTTATAAAGATTATAATAATAAGTACAAATTTTGTGTATATTTATATGGGGTCCGTACCAATGTTTACACGTTAGACGATATCATAATTCCCATTTAGTTAAAAAACTACGTTAAGCTTAGTGATAACTTAACGTTTAACACTTAGTTAAGCTAGTGATAGTCAATGAATCTAAGATGAGTAATAACGATTGAGACTGATTATACCATCATTCAATAAATAAATTTCATTAAAAACAAAATACCATATCATTTTATTCGTACTTACCTCCTATTCGTCTAAGAGATCGAAATATTGTGTCATTTTGTGAATGAAATCGTAAAAAAACTCTCAAAAATTAAGGTTAGCTTCGAGAAGCTGGAAATAATAAATAAATTGCTGAAATTTCAAATCAATACTTGAAAACTAGTAAATCTGAAATGTAATTATGAGACACGTCAAAAAATAAACTACAAAGTGAAATAATTTGATGCTTTTAGAAATTTCAAAAGCTTGAGTGAAATTTATAAAGCTTTCATTTATATTTTTGATGAGTCATGTAAAAACTAAATATGAAAAATATATAATCAGAACAAAATATATTAAGTTATTAAACTTCTGGTATTGTAATAATGTTATGTTTTTCGACCTCTCAATTCATTGTAAATCGCTGACACCAAAATTTGAAAATGTATTTATTTGTGTGTAGGAGTATGTGATTATGCAGAGGAGCTAAGGGCTTCATGTAACAGGAGTAATTAGTATCAGGCGTTTTACAATAGGATCTTAAAAGATATAAAAAATTTTTTTGTCTCGATTAGACATGTAAACCGTCCTGCATAATTGATTATGTTTAGCTTATAGATGTAGTCCTGATGTGAAAAAAATTGAATAAAGCCTACGAGTAATTGTACATTATATTCGGATTACTAGAGAATATCAAAAAGGGATCGCTTCCTTATGAGTCGTTTAATGCCATGGTTTTTTATTAAGTTTTTGGCCATGATGTTTGGGTGATTCTGTATTCTATCCTTGTATCTCGAACTAACCTTCTCAATTTCTTCCTTAACTGTGTTTATGTTCAAATCTGTATGAACCAACAAATTTGGGACATACTTGGGTGCAATTATAATTTCTTTCAAAATCTTGTTTTGAAATCTTTGAATTATGGCGATGTTGGATTTGCGCGTCATTCCCCCAAGCTGTATTCCGTATGTCCAAATTGGTTTTAACATGACTTTGTACAGAAGAAGTTGGTTCCATGTGCTCAACTGAGATTTTCGGCTTAACAACCATAGTTTTCTTCTCGTGATTTCTAGGTGTTGGCGTTTCTTTTGAATATGGCATTTCCATATTAGTTTGGCATCGAGGTACAAGTTAAAGTTAAAACTTGGGTATTTAACTACATTGGTCTGTTACAACCTTTGGTTAAACAATACAACAGGTGGGCAGTTGTAATATACAAGAATTATATACAGATTCAAGTGAAAAAAATTGGGTGGAATTTATAGTTTATAAGATGTGGGCGAATGTAAATTATGTTACAGGAAAAACTCTATATTATTATTTGTATTATGATAGTAATTGTTGTTTGCGTTAATTTATGATAAAAATTCATTTCATAGAAGACATTATATATTTTATTTGTACTAATTATAGCCTGCGTTGATTTATGAAAAGAATTACTTAGAAACAAGACAATTTTCTTAAAAATACGTAAAGAATAAATTATCGCAGGTATTATTATCGTTTTTAAAATATTTGCTTGGTAGACTTTAAAACTCGCCCCAAATACGGGGTAAGTTTTTTTAGACAATTAATTAGGTACTACTAATTCACTGAAGATTAGAATAATTGTCCACGCACTTTATCATAAAACATTATTATTTACATGTAAATAATGATAAGAAAAATATTATTTACATGTAGTTTTTTTTTAATATAAAAATAAAAACATAACTGAAAATGTAAAAAAATATAATGCAATTAAATAAACATCAATCGCCAGACTATAAATCAAAGCGTTTTTGAAGCAAAGTACACTAATTAATATATGACATAGTGTTTAATAAGCACGTCAATCGCCTGTTAGATAACTAGACTTCAAAACATATTAAAATAACTCAATTAGTAGCAGGAAAATCTATTTAAGTGATCTATTTATTCATGATCGAGTAGTTTATATGTTTTCGTCGCTTTTAATTTGAAGCAAAAACACGTGGTAGATTTCTTAAAATACTTTTAAGGAAACTTTTAAAGTTACAAAATTTATTTTGTCATATATTGAAGCATTGTAACTGATTCATTCAATATTCATATATTGAAGCATCGTTGTAACTGATCACTTCCTTGTTTCAATAGAAAGGTTAATTTTAGGAATTATTTTTTCAAAATAAATATTATATGTTTATAAAAAACATTCAAAAATATGCTAATTAATATTTACAAAAAACCTGAAAATAATTAACTTGAAAAGACTTCAACGTTTGATCTATATTAGATAAATATTAAATATTAATTAATTAAATATTTATTAATTTATAGTTAAGTTTTTTGATATTTCTATATTTGTATGTTTTGAAAGACTGTTATTCAGTTAATTAGTTTTTTATTTTGCAGAAAAGTTCATAGAACAGAAAATAGTAAGTTAAATTATTTCGGTACTATTTTAATGTAGCGTAATTAATGGTCGTTTTATTATTTACGAGAGAATGTGCCACATCATCCGATAGAGGTTAAGGATATATTTCAGTTTATTCCTATGTTTACATGCCAATTTTATTAGCAGCTGTTAAATTCAAATGCTTTTTCAAATACCATTATTGGACGACGGCGATAAATTTAGCATGAAAAACATAATGTGAAAATGACAGACGTAAGCTAGTATGTATAATGAAAATAATAAATAAATATACAATTGAAATTCCTAACTAGTGGTGCATGGCATCGTGCCTTAAGGCAATTTTCAAAATAGCTTTAAAATTTTCTGAAAACTTTAAAAAATTTGATTTTTGAGAATTTTGAAAAATGACTTTTTTATAAATTTGAAATATTTTTTTCAAATTTTAAGCTTTTTTCAAAGCAATAAAGCTGCGTTAGGTGCGTATAGAGCGAATATTGAAGCACGTAAGCGCCTCAATAAGAAATTCTAAAAATCTCTATAAAATATTTAATAACTTGATGAGCATTTTTGTCCACCAAATGGCAAACGTTTTTCATTGGATATCCAAAACCGATAGACGTGCCTTTTCAAAACTTTGATCAGTTCTTCGTTTCGCTAATAAAAATAAAATGTTTTTTGAATCATTCAAATCGGACGCTCCGTTTATTTCAAAAACTAAATTATCATTTTTAGCACTTTTTATCTCGTATCTTCAATAAAAAAGTACGTCTCCTCATCAATACGAATTGATTGTTTTTTTGAATTATTCAAAACGGTTTATTTGTGTTCACGAAATCGTCGACGATAATTTGTATTTGATCAGAAACCTTCCAAAAAATGGTTTATCTGTGTTCCAGATTTTGGGAAAAATAACCAATTGGAGTAATTCGATTTGTGTTGATTAGTTTTTGGCAAAGGCAAATTCAGCCGTTTCGAAGCATAAATTTTCAAGAAAAGGTAATTAAATTTTTGAGATAACCGAGAGTCCGATTTGAATGATTCAAAAACATTTTTTTTGCATTGACAAAGTGAACCACTCATTAAACTTTTTGGAAGGCAGGTGCAGCGGTGTTAGAGAGTCAATAAAATAAGTAAAAAAATGCCATTTGGCGGCCAAAAATGATCATTAAACATATGCACATCAAATTATCAGGTGTTTTATAGATATTTTAATAAAGTATACACATTTTGTGTCATTTTTTTGGGTTCTGTATCAAGATTTTCAATTTTGAAGTTTATTTATATGGCCCGAAAAAATGTCCTCGACATTTTCGACAGTATGGAATAAACGATTTGTATGATTGAAAAAACATTCAGTTTGTACTCGATCGCGAGGCGTTTTTGCAAAAGGCACATCCTGCCGTTTCGGAGGTAAGTAGCGCAAAGGGTGTAAAAATGGTCATGCAGTTTTTGAGAGAACGGATCTTTCGATTAGATTAACTCAAAAAACCTTTTGCTTGTGTAGACGGCGTGCAAAAAATGGTTTTACAAAAATTTCAAATTTTCTAAATTTTTCATAAAAAAATCTAATATTCAAATAATTATAAAAAATATCAAAATTTTAAAAAAAAAATTTCTTACAAAAATTTTCCAAAAAATTGGATATTTTCAAAAAGTTTTGTTTTCAAAAATTCAGAAAAACATTTCAAAATTATCAAAAAAATCAAATTAAAGAAACTATTTCTTGTGAACATACACATAAGTTGTTAGTAGAATACGCTCGTCGCCCAATATAAAAGCTCTTATAAATTTACAGTATGTATTTATGATAAATAATCTATTTGAAATTATTTAAAACAATTATTGTTTATTTTCATTTTTCGAATGTTTAATTACGATACGGGTAATCGTGTATAAAATTAAGTTTTGTTTACATATTTATAAATATTATGAAAAATAATATAATACACAATCCTTCGCAGCCCAACGCTGACCATGTGATAAATATGCAGCTGTAACATAGTTGCGAATAAAACCATTATTTCCGCTGCAAGGTTTAATATAACAGTTGATATGAAAAAGAAAGCTCGCGTAACGCGTTGCAAAGAAGATTAATTTTGCAAAAACAAACGCGGCATATACATTAATTTCGTTCCGTTTATTTCTGTAAAATAAACAGCGGCACTCTTACGAACGTTTATGTGCTTGTAAACAATGTGTAGTCTGGCATTAATTTAAATACGATAACATACGCGATTAAAAGCTAATGACGAGCAAAACGCCAGATTAAATATATTCGTTATATCTGATATTAATTGGTGCTTCAAGGGTAAACCAGGCGATTTATGGTGTCAGCGATGACTGCCACACAGATTTCATCCTTCTGCAAAAACATTACGACGAAATTCATTCGGAATGTTTAAATTTAGTAACATACTCGTATAACGATAGGAACAACGCGTGTGCGTCGAGATCACTTCAAAGAACGAGTTATGAAATAAAGTAAAATATCATTACGTTCTATTTCTGATTTTATTGCATATACAATATTTAGGCGAGATTTTGTTTGCTCAAGTAGCAGAATAGTTTAATAAATACTCTCGTTAGAAAATAAATACATAAATCATCTTAAGCGGGATGTTTAAGTCGTATTTCTTTAAATGTTTAGAAAATATGAGGGTTTGTTATATGCTGTCATAGATAAAACATGCTATGTATAAGTAGATGTAAATTAGGCATTTTGATGAAATTTTATATTTGCAATAAATCAAAATTACCATAGATAAAGTGATTTATATTCGAAAAAAAACAATGCAATTTTTTCATCATTACGTTGTAAGCACTTACGTGTATGTGTACAGAGTATCAGAGACCTTGACGTTACGGGGTGACTATTAATGTCCTGGAAAAAAAGAAAAAAATATTATTACACGTGTTTAGTAATTACGAGCTTTTAAGTGCAACCTAGAACTTTGAGTGAAATTATGAGCATTTTTCACGGTTATTGTGGTTACTTTTTACTAACTTTGCAACCATAACCGTGAATATCATTTCTAGCGCCTCAGTAAAAAATAATAACACAATTGTTTAAAGTTTCTAGAATTAAGACTTTTTATTGAACTATGAATTTAATTATTTAAAAATCAGTCGACTTTGAGAGGCCCTCCTTTAAAAAAAAATACTAAAGTGCGTTTGCAAATTTCATCGAAAGTATGCGCATTTAATTAAAATTGTAAAATGATAATATACCTTATAATTTTATTATAAAAAAATTTTGAGTAAAAATTCAGTAAAAACATAAAAATGGCATGTTTTTTGCTAGTACAATTTACTCACAATTAGTTCTAATGCTTGCCGCACGTGCACGTGCGAGTGAGAAATATTATATATATATAATATATATAGATATATATATATATATGAAATATAGACAAAATAAAACAGTGGCCTTATTTAAAAATTTGCTGATTTTAGTAGCGTTTCCGCGACTGTATAACATGAAGAAAGCCATAATGACCATCCAGTCAGATGTTGAGCGTCATTGTCACAGTCTTGCTACAGTAACTAGTTGAAACGTGTATCTAGCCTTCAAAAGTTTATTTTGAGTGTGGTTTTGAGACTTATTTATTATTAGTTGTAATTAATTCTAATAAAATGAATATACTTACTTACGGGAGTTAAAAAAAAAATTATTTTCAGAAAAATATTCTGATCGTTATGATTCATAAATATTTTCCTGGAGGCAAATAGTGCCACATATTTGACTTGTAGAGTGCTTTGAAAATCAGAATTATAGTAATATATTGAAATAATATTTAGTATATATTATTATATAAAAAAACTAATTTATTTATTCTTAGTCAGCGGGAGATTGGAATTTCGCGCCCGGCGCATTGCTTTGGCTGATGACGCAATGTTCGTCGTGAAGACGAGAGCCAGGCGATATTCGATTTCCAAAGTAAAGTGCCTCAGTCGTGCAAAAGTGTGCAAACGACCAATATGACGTCCAGGGGCATCAGGCGGAAAAAATCTACACTGACCGAAGTCAGAATGGCCGTCATAGGCGCCCCGTCAGTTGGGAAGACGGGTAAGTGACCAGTTACACGAATTATTATTATTTTAAAGTCACGAATAAAATAGATATCGATATATAATAGTAATTTATACTTAAATTTGGAAAAGATAACCCCAAATTTTATATAAATTCCTTAGTTTTCCACGTAGCAACCAACAAAAATGCTTTTCAAAAATAATTTGAAATTAAACAACGCAAAAAAGCACAGCTGCATACATCGCAAATTAATTTTTGCCAACCTTAAAAAAATCTTTTATTATTAAAAATAGCAAAGAAGATTTAACTAAAGTAGCAACTCCGGTATTGATTAAGCAAATGATTTTATTTTTATCAATTGACTGTTAGATTTTGTACTGCAACCAATATCTATCAGAGCATGTACCTAAGCAAAATTATTATGAACTGAAAACAATAGTTAGTAAAATTTATAATTATAACTCGTGTACCTGAAAGATACAGTGGATCGACTCAATTTGTTTCTATGTTGGTTGGACACTTGTCTCCAATATAGAGTTTAAGTACTTATTGTTACCATGCGTCTTTCTATACAATGAGAAAATATACAGTAAACCCTCGCTTTACGCGGCAAGTACGTACCGTGCAGTATGGGGACCGTGCTATAAAAAAATTTAACATACTATTCAGGCTAATTCTTAGTGCATTCTATGGAACCTTACATAGTGCAGTATGGGAACCGTGATATGAGAACCTCAGAGTTGGTACAAATTTTTACCATTTTTATCGTGCTGTATGGAGATCAAGAAATACAACTTGAAGTGAGAGTAATACGAACGAAATGACATGTATGACATTGACACCTTATTCAAAAATTTGCGCGACGCATTATTCAGCTCAAACGTGTTCTTAGGCTGCTATTGTATAATCAGGCATGTCTAAAAGATTAAAAGTGATGAAAGATTACATTAATACCTTCTTGATATCAAGTTCCTATAATCACTCACAGGTTGCGCAAGGAACTTATGGGCTGTTGAACAAAAACCATATAATAGAAAGTCCGTGTAGTCGGAGGGATATCAGATTTTTAGCTCCGCGTAGTATGGGAACCGTGTACCCAGAGTGCCATGTAAACCGAGGGTTGACTGTACATTATATGATTTGACTATTTGACCTTTGTTTCGATACCATAAGTATTTACCCATGGTTTATCTCCATCTCACCCTACCCACAGTTTATCCCAATATTTATCTGCGTATTGGGTAAAAAAATATTACAAATTTTAGAAAAAGAAAAAAAAACATTTGCCAAAAAACATATTGATATGTATATTAAATTTTGAAGAAATATGCAATTTATAGCTTGATTAAGTTTGACTTTTTGGATAATGCTACCTAAATCTTGAGATATATGGCATCTTCTCACATTCATTGATTTGTTTTGACAATCTTGCGAGACATATACATTATATGATTGACGAAGAAACCTTCATAGATATTGCTTTTATTCTCGTTCTCTTCTGTCTTTAGTTACACTTAAATTTAACTTTTTACCCATTTTTATATTCGTCAATAGAGCAATATCTGAACTTTTTGTGCAAGTTTAGAGAGAGGTAGAATTTATTCAATGCATTGTGTCATATCATTGCAATATGACTTGAGCCCAGTGCACACAACGCCTGATTATCATCATACCTGTCACACCTAAATATGGTTTGCTGATCACGTGCAGCAACCAAGATCGATTCCAAAGTAGTTTACGCGACGCCTTTCTTTTTCCCTTTTTTTTCAAAATTATTTAAGTAGTGGCTATCACTAAAGTTTTTTCAATATATTGGTTATGAGGCAATGGAGGTTATAGCGCATGTAATAATCAAGACAGATATAAATGTGACAGTATAAAATTCAGGCGCAAAAGTCTTGCAAGAAATCTTTACTGCAATATGTTACAAGAAATACTGGCATCGGTGTGAACGGGCGTTACTTTGTTTTGTCAAACTTGAATTAGTAATTAGTAATGGGTAATTGAGTGGATCTCATATGCAGATAAATACGGTGATAAACCATGGGTAAAATTATGGCGTTAAAACAAAAGTCAAATATTTAAATCACCTATATATGATATATTGCTTTAGTCTTATCTGACGCCAATGGTGACTTGATTGCCACAAATTCCCCGTTAAAAGTCTTCGATTCGGCCAACCCCTTCCCTTGGTTTCAATGAAAATGTGCGAAAACCTGTCCGAGAATATTTCAAAGAGTTTCCCAATTTTTTATGGCGATCGGATTTTTGGTTTATGACTGCATAACAGTTACACACAGCATACATATATATATATATATATATATATATATATATATATATATATATATAAATGGAGTCTTGGATTTGTGTATATTTTGTAGAGTTTCGAACAAGAATTCAAAAAGTAATAAAAAACAAAAAAAAGTTTTTTAAATAAACTATTTCTTTATTTATTTATTCATTTAGTGTCGACGTTTCGGAACTAGGTACGTTCCATTTTCAGGACATCTTGTAGTTTGTTTGGTTTTCGAAGTATAATTACTGTAAGTCAAATTGGATCTTGATTCGCCGCCTCACCCTATAGATAATTTAATATTAATTTTAATATTATTATCAGTTTTAACCAATTTTATAATCAGAAGTAATTTTAACTGAACACTTTCTCCATTCTCGTACAAGCTGATAATTATTTTGTATTTTTAGCATTGACAGTACGGTTTCTTACGAAACGCTATATTGGCGAATACGATCATCAATCAGGTAATTATGTCAACATGATTTTATTTAAATAAAATTATAATATAATGCAAAAACAATTTTAATTTTGCAGAAAACAGGTACAGGCATGAAACTCTAGTCGAAGGAGAACCAATGTTATTCGAAATTCTAGACACTTGCCCTAAGGTAAGAGCATCCAGAGTAAAACAATAAAAGAATTCTTTTATGTTCGAACCGCAAAGTAAACTATCGATACATTATAAGAATAAAGACTCGAGATTGCCTTCAATAAAATGTTATAAAAGTCGAACTCGTAGCCCGATAACGCGATTATTGTCACATAGATAAACGGAAATATTGTTAAAATACACTATATTTCTAGACAATTGTCGTCGATAATGTCTTTCGTATCGATGTAGCCCGCGGCCACAATTTTATTTTATTACGGCCATTCGCTTTATCATTCGGCACACTTGAGTTCGTTTGTAAAATAAATACATTTAAACAAGCACCATCGCGCAGTCCGAGCGACCTAATCGCATAGAGTGCGCTGGAAAGAGCCGAGGAAATCGAATAAGGTGTCTAGGAGGAAAAGACATAAAATCATTTCTGCGTCCTTTTGATATTCTATCTCGTATTTTGCTACAGACGGAGAAATAGAATATCGCGAAACGAACATGAGATGTTCGCTTCGAAGAATGGTGAGGCTATTCTCGTTTGTATCTAACAATAAGCAAACTCAACTCTTACTACTCTCAAGATACTAGCAAATACAAACAATTTTCCTGCTAAAATAAATTCGACAACCAAATCTTTCGACCCTCTTAAATGAAGCATTGTTGAAATGAAATATCGCGATTCGAATACAAAAAGTTACCAAATAAGAACGTTTGTAATTGCAAGTAAATGTATAGATTTTTTTACATTTAACCCTTTCGGTATGCGCGGTACATATGTGTACCACAAAGTTTGAAAATTTCTTCACAGTTGAATTCATATATGAAAGCAATGCAATTTATACCACGACATAATGTAAGTGTTCAGCTTTGAGATAAAATACATAGGACCCGTAAAACAGCATTTAGTTTAGAACCAATCGCGTTTTGTTTTTTATCCGCCCAGACCACGTTGCAAAAATCGGACTATTTTCAATAATATAACTAGTGGGGCGCATGGCCTTAAAGCAAATTGCTGAAACTTCCCGTACCAAATTTTTTTTCAAAGATTAACATTTTTGAAAAAAATTACTCTGAAAAATTAGATTTTTGAGAAACTATAAATTTTTGACAAAAATTTACTTTTTTTCGAAAAAAAAAAAACTCTTTGAAGAAAAGTGTATTTTGAAATATTTTGGAAATTCTGAACTTTTTTTCAAAGCAATCGTACTGCTTTAACTGCATAGAGACGAAATATTGAAGCGCGTAAGCGCCGCGCCGCCCTCTAACGGATAAGCATTAGTACGGAACCCATAGGAATGTAAACAAAATCTATACTTATTGTTAAAATGGCTATAAAATATCTGATAATTTGATGTGCATATGTCTAATGATCATTTTTGACCGCCAGATGGCATTTTTTTTATTTTTTCACTAGATCTCCGAAACCACTGCCTTCGTGAAAATTTTATCAATTCTTCATCTTGTTAATACAAGTAAAATGTTTTTTGAATTTTTCAAATCGGACGCTCCGTTCTCTTAAAAACTGAGTTACCGCTTTTGGCACTTTGCCCCATATCTTCGGAACGGCTAGACCTGCCTTTGCTAAAAACTAATCAGCACATTTCCTTATCAATACGAATCTAATGTTTTTTAAATTATTCAAATCGCTCCATCCGTGTTCCCAAAATCGTCGACGAAAATTTGTATCCGCACACACATCCATTTTTTCTAAGATATGCCAAAATATTCAGAAACCTCTGAAACGTAAAGATATATGAAAAATTTCATTTTCGATTTTTTTGCGATTACTATAACTTACCCTACGGAAAGTTAAAAACTTCTTGCGATTTTCGGTGATTGTGAGTGATTACAATCGACAAGAAATCGAGATAAAGTAGGCAAATATAACTATGTTTCAAGCATTTTGTATTTATTACCAAATTAGATTAGTGGTACACATATGTACCACTAGTCTTATAAGATCTCAAATAAGAGGCAGTTAAAAAAATAAATATGTGTTTTTTCTCTTTGACTTGTTATTTATATTATAAATAGCGAGATACAAAAGAAATATTCATAATCTGTAACTATCGCAAAGCAAATGTGTACCAACAAAACGTACGGATGGTACAACAGTTTACGAGCCTCCACAACTGCCCCCCGATCATTTAAAATTATTTTTTTATGATTTTTACCTCAACATTTACCACACATTAAAATAATTACATTCCATTACCGTTTCGAACGGGTTAAACCTAAACATCAGTTAGACTTTTCATCGACGTTTTCTCAAAAACGGGTGAACCGATTTAAAAATTTAAAAACCATTTGTTGTAACTCGATAAGGCCTCGTGTTGATTACTTTTTCACAATCATCGGTAAAGCCGTTTCTTTATAAATTTTGCAGAAAAGTAATTTTTTTTCCACATTTTATCCCACAATCTTCCGATTTTAAACTTTCAAAAACCAATTGAAAGATATTGGTTGAGAATTAATTTTTGATTAAGATCGGCCAGGCCGTTTCTTCATAATCAACTGTCAAAATACCTTTTGACGAATTTGATGAATCTTTTTATATTGATATGAAGGATGTCCCAGACTTTGACGTCAAGTCGAGACAAGATGATTGTATAGACCTTAACTGTCCTGAAAAAAAATTGAGTTTGGATATTATGAGCAGTTAAGTGCAACTTTGATAAAGTTACGATTATTTTCTGGTTATAGTAGTTAACTTTTATTAATTTTTTTCATTTAAACTTTAGAACCGTAACCGCGAATAACATTTCTGGGGCCAAAATCATTAATACAATTGCCCAAGTTTTTGAAAATTGGAACTTTTTGTTGAACTATGTATTTAAAATTTTTAATATTGGTTGACTTTGAGCGTGTTGGCTAGTTTCATCAAAAGTTCGGATATTTATTCAAGATTTTTATTATTGAAAATTTTCGAGTAAAGAAATAAAAACCGAAAAATGACATGGTTTATGCTAGTGCATTTTAGTCCCATTTAGTTCAAATATTTTTCGCTTCCGCGAGCTCTTATGTGGGATCGAAATGCACTTGCAAAAACCATGCCATTTTTCGATTTTTATTTTTTAGCAAAAAAGTGCCTTTTTGTAACAGTTTTTGCAGGAATGCTGCTCTCTTAAATTTATAGATTTGTGTAGTGCTCCCAGAAATCAATTAATTAATTATCTAATTGGATTCTTAACATGTGCCACCTAACGAGTACAGTCTGCAAAACGTCTCTAGTTGTGTAAAAAAAATTACCATTAATTTAAATTATTAAATAATATCAAGCACTACGTAGATGATACGTAATCGTACCAGTATTTTCTTAAAGCAGATGTTTAATATTTCACAAAATAATATTTATTAATAATATTATTAAACGGACTGATTCTGCCGCATAACAGACCATTAATTTAAATGATTAAATAATATCAAGCACTACGTACATGATACGTAATCGTACCAGTATTTTCTTAAAGCAGATGTTTAATATTTCACAAAATAATATTTATTAATAATATTATTAAACGGACTGATTCTGCCGCATAACAGACCATTAATTTAAATGATTAAATAATATCAAGCACTACGTACATGATACGTAATCGTACCAGTATTTTCTTAAAGCAGATGTTTAATATTTCACAAAATAATATTTATTAATAATATTATTAAACGGACTGATTCTGCCGCATAACAGACCATTAATTTAAATGATTAAATAATATCAAGCACTACGTACATGATACGTAATCGTACCAGTATTTTCTTAAAGCAGATGTTTAATATTTCACAAAATAATATTTATTAATAATATTATTAAACGGACTGATTCTGCCGCATAACAGACCATTAATTTAAATGATTAAATAAATAATATCAAGGACTACGTACATGATACGTAATCGTACCAGTATTTTCTTAAAGCAGATATTTAATATTTCATAAAATAATATTTATTGATAATATTATTAAATGGACTGATTCTGCCGCATAACAGACCATTAATTTGAATGATTAAATAAATAATATCAAGGACTACGTACATGATACGTAATCGTACCAGTATTTTCTTAAAGCAGATGTTTAATATTTCACAAAATAAAATTTATTAATAATATTATTAAATGGACTGATTCTGCTGCATAACAGACCATTAATTTAAATGATTAAATAATATCAAGCACTACGTACATGATACGTAATCGTACCAGTATTTTCTTAAAGCAGATGTTTAATATTTCACAAAATAATATTTATTAATAATATTATTAAATGGACTGATTCTGCCGCATAACAGACCAATGTTATGGCATGTTATCCGCCGGATGTTTTTCTGTGGCCCGCGAAGCAATTCTCAACAACAGATTATTTTTCTAGATATTTTATCAAATACGATTGTATTAATTAATTAATAATTTTGTTATCAAATACTGGTAAAAACTTTTGTTCGCAGAAATAGCATTTTCTGATAAAATAAATATTAATCTAAATATTATTTTAACAAGCTTCAATATTGCAAGAAAAGTTGGGAACTTGTCCGAGAACATAGCAACAACGCATTTTTAAATTTAAAATGATTAAACAGGTAAATCTTATAAAGTCGCGAGGGTTAAATCATCGTGAATTTAAAGACTTTTGGCAATTTAAAGCGTGTATATGGCGTTGTGCTTTTCAATACTAAAGTACGTTAGCTCAATAGTGATGCAATGCTAGGAGTATACAACTCAAATGGCGAACTACAATTGATTTTGGATATGAAAGAACAATTGCAGTACTTTCATTATTCTAGCATTAAAGAATAATATCTTTTGCAGAATCTCGTGTTTTGCATTTCATATTTAGAAAAAGGAAATGTGAAAAAATTTTAATCATGATTCCAAATGTTCAAAGCCAACAAGACAACTGTTTTCATGTAAAATAATACAGAATGCAAAATCGTACAGACTTAAAAAATGTATTTTTTTCAGTAAACATCAAAATTTTCCATAAATCTTATGTCAACCCTGAAAAATTTCTGCTTTTGAAAAAAAAACGCAAATCAAATTATGATAATTTCTTTTTTTAGAAGTACGTATGTGTGCGACACTTACATAAGTCCACAAAAGAAAAGTCGCTGGTTAATAACTAATTCATTTAGAAAAAATTCTTAGTTGAAGATAGTGCCGGTTTTTAAATGTTGTTTCATATTCTGTGTTCCAATTTTGACTATAGATTTATCTGCAGCGGTAAATGGTACATTGGAAAACATATGTCACACATGCAATCCAGGCAACTTTTTTTGTGGACCTTTATAAATTTCAGCTATGAAATTTATAAAAAATTATCACCTATCAAAACTGAGTAATTAATATCAAAGCTGCATACGCGTTGCTACTTTCCGCATTAAAAAATTAAAATAAAAAACAAAATTAAAAAAACGAATAATATTGAGCAGCTTATATAAAAAAGCATTGCCAAAATTCTTATTAACGTTTTCAAGTAAATTACTTTTTCCGTTTAACTATTTTTTTGTTTTTAATTTGTATTTATATTCATAAATACTTATAGAATACACTCGTAATTATATAAAATATATACTTTTTTCAATTTTGTATTTTTGTTTTTAGCTTGTGCACTCATTCCCGCACTCATTCAATGAATCTTTTGACTTAATTTTGGTTCAGACTTTTGAGTTTATGAAAAAGCTTCAATTTTATTAAAAAAAAGTTAATTTATATTTATCATGGGTTGTGACCGTAACATTTTTTTTAAATTTTGTTCGAAATGAAATTTGATCAAGATTTTTTTGGGCTTAGGGGGAAGTCCCGTAACGCAGGACGGTACCAAGTACCGGACACTCTATTTAACACGTATTATTTAAGCAAGTATAAATCTTTTCATTTCAAAATACAAGAGAAAGCGGCACTGGGGGCACACAGGTACAGAATCACGCGCTAAGCCTCACTTGTGACGCACACGGGCGCGGCGGGAGCAACTGTTTGCTGTTTTAGGCGCAAAATCACGGCGTCACCTAAATATCGATGGAAGTAATTCTAGTATATTTATGCATTTGCATTTGAGTGGTATGCAAAGATAAAAGTTGAACTTGATTGTTATCCGTAAAATGGAAGAATATTATTAGATCTTTTAACCAATTTTAGTAGGTGCCACCAAATAAACGAAAATGTCTGTCCCTTAGCACACCAAGTCGTCCCTTAGTGCCGGACAGTACACTGATATTTGTGAGAATATACATAATTTATTCCAATCAATTAATTTTGTTCTGTATGAGTGGTAATGGTCACTACATACCCGCAATTTTTGTATTTCCTATTTGAAGAATGAAAAGCTTATGGTGAATGCACCAGCTGAGAGCATCTGTGTGGCGCAGCCAAAAGGGGTGATAAATAGTGACTTTTTTTTTGCAATATCAGAATATTCGTCAAAGACACATATGCAGACATATGTGATCAATGCAGGTTATTTTGAATTGTCCGGTACTAGGTGTCACTGTTTAAAATCATATTTTTTGATACCAAAGTTTGATTGATAGTATTAATTATTTTTTAGCAAAGATTGCGATTTTGTTAATTTAGTTTGATTTCTAACTTTGTTATCTAACGTAAATCGTAATTTAATAAGCATTTCGTAAAATATTTTTTGATTTATTTATAAATAACCTAAGGTGTCCGCCACTAGGGAACTTCCCCCTATAAAAAAGATTAATTTTAGCCGCTCTATCCGCTGCAACATTTTAAAAACAATTCTTAGATATTGGCAAGGAACTGGTTACCTCAGATAAAATTAACTGATTTGCAGGCCTACTGTACAAATATTTTCCGATGTGCACAAGAAGTACATAGTTTTTTAATGTCTTGCAGAAGAATCATTTCTATCAAAAAAAATATAAATTTGATATTAAAATTCGAATATAAACCTGTTTTTGAGAGAACTGGATTTTTTCCAGAGTTATTGAAATCTCACTCGTTTCGCAAAGCATGACATAACATAATTTAAGTATGGATGTTAGTATTTTAGCGTTGCAGTGGGTAAACTATCAATGTATCGATGTCGAATTGTATAAATTCATTAAAATGAAATGATAGGCTTCACTTTTAGGACATACAATTACGTTTTAAATTAATATGATTACATGTGTGTTTTAGATATATCAATTGGAATGTTTAGATTTAAGGGGGTTGTTTGGTTTTTATTTATTTTTTTTGATTTTGAGAATTTTTGATATTAAGAAAGCTGAAAACCTTTTAAAAATTATTTAAAAAAAAAATCATCTCAATATCTATTTTTTTGACGAAGTTATAGATATATATATATCTCTATATGTATGATCCTCTGAAACCGTTTTTTTTTCATCGCTCCGCGAGCTATTGTATGCCAGCTGCTCTCTTTTTCATTATAATACCTCATGCACATGACTTTTTTAATGTGCCAACATCTTTGAACACCATGGTGTATTAGTACATTAAATTAAATGGTGTATTAAACATTATATTAAAAACTTTAAATACGTTTTACTCAAATTGACTTTTTTCAATGCGGTGCCACAAATTAAAAAAAAAACTATAAGTCGGATCGACTTCGATTTTCTTTTAATTTGTTCAGCACTGCAGTAACTAGTTCCCCTACCTCAAACTACTTTATAACATTACGCAAAAAATTTTTGCGAAGCTTCTCGTCCCAAAAAGGCCCTTCTTAACACTTTTTTTTAAATAGCTGCCATTTTTTTTCTTCTTGCTTTTTTTTCTTTCATTTTGGTAGGGAGACTGGATTCAAACTTCTTCTTCAACGTAGTTTCGTTTTTTTTGTTTCAGGCGATGCGCAACGGATTTATCTGTGGCACCGCAAAAGAGATCGATTTTCCAATGCCCACTTTGGCGCCACCTGGTTAACAAATGACGGCGACAAAAAAAATATATAAAATTTCTTAATATTCTATGATTTTGTAATTTTTGTTTAAAAAAACCGCATGTCTCTATGATGAATACATTTCTAGAAAAACAAAAACAAATACCTTGCATTTTTTGTAACATAAAAAGAATAACCCCCTTAAGTGAAGGCGAAAACTTCATTTTTTCTATATCTAAAAATTTAAACCTCAATTTCGGTTGATTTAGTCAATTATTACATAGTTCAGTAAGCTCATGCAACTTGCCTTAAGGCAAAATGACACTTTCAACTAGTTTTATGAATAATCCATAGTACTTAAGAAGAGTATATCAGTATTTACACGTAGACAAATATTCAAATTAATATATAATTTACTATTTTCTCAAAATTATTGCTAAATCTATCAAAAAATGTATGTATGTATAATACTTACAAACAACTAGTTGGTTTGGTATTTTGCCTTGAGGCAAGTTACATTAACTTCCCGATATGTGTAATTAATCGACCTAATCAATCAAAACTAAATTAATTTATGATTGATTAAAAGTATTCCGAGTGGACTTATTACACATAATTGAAAGCGAACGAACACTTTGACACGGAGTATTTTCTAAAAGTAAATTTTCAGAAATCAACAATTGTTATAATTGAACCAGTTTCCATAGGACTTTAATGGCTTGATATGTTCATTAAAACCAAGTACTCTAACGTTATACCAAGTACAATTGTCCAATTTTAATTTTAACAAACGTCAAAAAAACTACTAATTTTCTTAAACTTTGATGAATTTTTAAAATTAAACTACTTGTCGTAAGATCGTAATATTTCAATAAGTCGTATAAGACCATACTATATATATATCATCAAAAAAAGTTTCATAAAAATCGGCTCAAATTTTTTTTTCAACAGTTAATTACAAGAAAACTGCTCGGTAGATTTTCACCTAAAACTAATCAGTATCATTCCCAACTAATATCTTTCGAACAGTTTTTGATTTTTTAAAATCGATTCAGTAATCGGTAGTATTAGCTTAAATGTGGACGAAAAGTTTAACACTTTTTTTCAAATTACAAAGAAACGGCTATGCAGATCGTCGCACAAAACTGACAAACGATAGTCTTCATCGAGATACATCAAATGGCTTTTAAATTTCTGAAATCGATTCAGGCATTTTTGAGAAAACGTCGAAAAAAGATCTAATTTTGACAAATGCCAAAAAAACGATATCAATTTTTGCAAACTTTGATGAATTTTTAAAGCTAAACCAAATGTCGTAGAGCCGCAATATTTTAGTATAATCTAGAAGACTATGGTATCTACCGTCAAAAAAGTAATAATAAAAATCGTCGAAAAAAAATTTTTTAACACTTTATTACAAGAAAACGGCCCGGCCGATCTCTACCAATAACTCATCAGCACGATTTCCAATCAATATCTTTCGAACGGTTTTTGAATTTTCAAGATCGATTCAGAACTGCGGGCTAAAACGTGGACGAAAAATTTTTCACTTTTCTGCTATTTACAAAGAAATGGCTTGGCTGATCGTCGCGCAAAATTGATAAGCGCTAGTCCTCATCAAGATACATTGAATGGCTTTTAAATTTTTGAAATCGGTCTAGCCATTTTTGAGAAAACGTCGATTTACGGCAAAAAAATTGTTCACAAACACATACTTTTTCCAAATTTGGTCTCATTCGATTCAGAATGGCTTGAAACGTCGAGAAAACATCAAATTAGCGCATGGGATTTTTTGATGAAAACATAAACTTCTCCCTCGAAAAGTTAATAAATGTAAATGTAAATATAAATAGTATAAATATAAATATAACTAATATTAATTTCTATATCTCTTATATTATAATATTCCATAACGAGAATCACATCGATGAAATGATCTTTGAAATTCCAGACAGTTATGGATTTGCCCTCCCAGGAGGCCGTTCAGTGGGCAGACGGTTTAATGTTGGTGTATTCGATAACCGACCGAGAAAGTTTCAATTACGTGCAGCGAGCCCGAGCCGAACTGTTCGCGGACGGCGACACGCCCGCGCTGGTCCTCTTAGGGAACAAAGGCGACATGGTCCATCTCAGGCAAGTCGGGACTGAGGAAGGAGAAATACTGGCCAGGGACTTAGATTGCACGTTTAACGAGATCACGGCGGCGGAACAGGTTAGCTAGCTATCTTGTAGATAATAATAAATAATGGGTGTGCTGCTCGAACCCTGACAAGTTAAACTTCAACTCGTATCAGGGAAATGTAGTGTGAGAGAATTGCCCATTACCATTTCGCAACGCGGAGACACAATGCGCTATTTGCAATTGCAAATAGGTTCTTGATCTATATTTTCAGATGAAAATTGGATCATATCAGTCGACTTTTTTAAACGCTAACGATTGCCGATCTTCATAACACACAATATTAATTGATTACCGATTACCGGCAATTACAATTGATTAATTCTCCGTCGGTCGGCGTGGTCTGGCCAGACTTATTTCGACTTCAATTAGAAAAAAATACTTCTAGTAATCCTATCGACTTGAAATTTATTGACTTTTATTAATATTTCATTAGCTGTCGATCAATGAAAAAATCAGAACGAAAAAATGTACAGAAGGATAATTATAAGGATATTAACTTTTTTATACTTCGAACGGTCGGAGTGGTCTGCCTAGACCACCCATACATTTTGTATGAAATATACGCTTTTTGATATATGTAAACCAGTATTTTTTTTTCTGGTATTTTCTATTCAAACTGCATTCTATATTTACTAACATGAATGTTAGTATTTTCATGATGAGAGTTCCTTGAAAACCTACCAAACTTATTGGTCATCGCAAACATTGAAAATCGAATGAATAATGCGCACATTTTCAACAATTTTTCTACCCGTACTGCTGTCGAAACTTTTTCTGGCAAACCTGTTGTGAAATTATATTTTCAACTTGAATTTTACAGCTCATTTCAAAGGCGACGCACTTCATTTCGTTTTCATTTGAATTCATTTCGAAGGAGCCGAAAAAAAATAAATATTGTTTTTCATTGATATAAAATAGAAAAATAAAAATAATAAAAAAAACAACGATATTTTTATATTCTTTGATTTTTTTATATAATATAATATAAAATAATATATAATTTTTTTATTATAAGCAAACTCAACACATGCAAAAGACGGTAGGAAAAAGAAAAAATCAAAATTATAAATATTTACTACTAATAATCGTTAACATATAAGACACCAAAAACTCATTTATCTCATATAAATGCATGTAAAATGAATGGTAGTTCAGCCAGACCACTCCGACCGTTCGAAGGTGAATAAATATCCGAGCGACAGAGGGTTAATTATGATTGATTTACATATAGAGATAATTGAACTAGTTATTATGGCATTCTTTCTATAAACATTAAAAAATAATTTATAAAATAAAAAAACAGATCTAGATACATATTGTAAAAGTATTGAAGTCAGTACCACGCTCAATTTTGTTTGCCTATAGATTTAAAAATTATGTATTTAAATAGATGAAAGTCTTGGTAATGTCTCAAGAAATAATTAAAATCTATAATATTAACACTTATTATTAGGCGTTAATTATCACGTGATCGATTTTTAAGAATTCTTGGACCCTCCTTCCCCCTTGATGATACGTGGTGATCATAGACCTTATACATATATGTATTATAGGGTCTATGGTGGTCATATTTAAAATCACCCCGCACCCCTCATCAAGTATCAAGTATCACGTGTATTTTTAGTACCTAGAAATAATAGTATTTTTTTGTTTAATTGATATTTTTTTATTAGAGGTACAAAATAAATACACGTGATATCTTAGCCTTCAAGCATCATGTGGTTAATAGATGCCCTCTTAGATATTAAATATATTCTATTTCTTTTTTAGTGTACTTAAATAAAAACGTGATGTTAGTTTTCTCCGTCATTTGCAAATCCTGCTATCTAGCACCTATTTTTGTATGATTTGCCAAGTCAATATCACACTTAATTTAATTTTTATATTGTTTCTACAGTTTTGTAATTTCCTATTGAAAAAAACACTTGAATTTGTTAAACCATTAAATATAAAAAAGTTCAATTCAAATTATTTGGTTTGGCTAATACAAAACTTAAAAAACGTAATTTCTACTAATTCAAAAATCACGAAATGTTTCGATATTGCATCCAATGATTCGAGTCTACAGTTCTTAAACTGTCAAAATCTGTAAAGGTGTTACAATTTCATATACTTTTAGTAAAATTAATATAAATTGCTTTGCGTCTACGGCAAATTATACATTTATAAAATGAAAGTTTAATAAGCAAAACCTGTTATTTTGTGATTAAACTTCATGACTGAATGAAGCTTTTATATTGTACATAGGTCTGACAAAATGGGTGAAAACAAGTTAAATTGAATTTAAGAGGCAAAACGTCACATTAGAATATATTTGCTTACATATTTATATTTTTTCTGTGTTAATATTTTTATTGAAAGTACCTACTATTAATGTATATAAATTGTGACAATATTTTTGTCTATTAGTAAAACGTAAAACAAAATGCGCTATGCAAAAATCTACAGTGAATTTGCTGCGTTTTTGTAACTTTCCAGCCTTGAACATTTCATCTTGAACTTGTATATCATAGAACAGAAAAAAAATCTCATACTAACTTATGCATGCTATATTCATTTATACATTATTCTAATATAAACTGTTTAGCTACGGATGTCGTCCTTGGAAGACATCTACATAACGTGCTGTGTGTACGGATGTCGTCCCTGGACGACATGCGGTGTTTGTTTTTGCTTTAAGATTTATCACTACTATTAAGAATTCTAGTCGTTTATTATAATTTTTAGTCCATTAAGAACGTAATTTTTAGTTCTTCAGCTCATTTTAATTGATAATCATAAACAGATCTTGAAATATTTTAGTCTTCTATAATTTATAAATCATATTCTTTGAACAGGTGACCCAGGTTGCTGACGCCTTTTACGAATTATGTCGAGAAATAATGGCAGCTCGCCGCAAATCTAAGCAGAGTTTGCTCGACCGAATGCTCGGCGGCAAAAACACAGGCGGACGAGCTTACCTGCGCGGCAAAAGCGACAGTGCACTACCAAAGAACGGAATCGAATAAATTATATCGAAATGAGATAAAATGAAGGAGAAATTATTTAATACTAAGCAAATACATAGATACTGAAATATTTATAGTAGTTTATAAACGGAGGATGTAAACATCAACGAAAGAATAAGCCTAATGCAAAAAAGTTTTCCGTTTATTTAAAATGATATTTAAGAAAAAGAGTCCGGCTTTCATACTTAACGCTAAGCCCAAAAATCTTTTATACACATTTTAATAAACGAAGAATAATATTTAAGATCACAACTGCTATGGCATATTAAGATTTTGTAAAAACTTTTATATAGAACGAATATTAGTAGAATTGATATAATAAATAAATTATGAATATAAAAAATTAAATCTATAAAGTGAGAAATTTATCTAAATTTTGTCATTGTAAATCATATACATATAGTATAATTTCTATAAAAGTAATTCATGTACCTTAATATTTATACAAGTTTATATCTATTTGACGTTTTCTAAAACAATACAATAATGAAATTGATAAATATATATATATATATATATATATATATATATATATATAACAATTATATATAGCATAACAATTTGTGAAGAGTACTTAAACAAACTAAATTGTTATTGATTTTTTTTTATTTTACCAACAAAGCCTTAAAATTAGAATTTTTAGGCGTAATAACCTAGTCAGTAAACTCGCGATTGAAATATTTTTTAAAATCTTAACACATATATTTTCATGTTAAATGTGTTTATAGTATCATAAATATAATATACTTTATACCAATGCGTTTAGAAGACTAGTTATTTAAATATTTTTTATGTTTCTAGATTTTTGAATTGTTTAAAATTATATTGATTATATTTATATTTATTATATAAAAACAAATAAATTATGCCAAAAAACAAATATATACTTTATTTTTACCATAAATAAAATCCACACACACACACACACACACACACATATATATATATATATATATATATATATATATATTACTTTCAAATGATGATAGGTATATAGGTATAACAAAAAGATAATAAAAAAATATAGTAAGCATAAAATTATAGTAATTTAGTTTTTTTTTATCATCCGGACTGATTATTACTCTCCTCACAAAAACTATTCTGGTATTCCTCAAGGTAGTGTTATGAGTCAAATATTATTTCTCTTATTCACGACTGATATGCCACTAGATTCAGCCTTAACAATAAGCATATATGTAGAAGACATTGCGACTACTTCAAGGATGCTCTAACAGCTACTTCTCAACTTCAAAACTAACTGACAGAAGTAGAATTATGGCTATAACATTAAAATCAATGTAGACAAATCACAACATCTTAACATCTCATAAAGAAACCGCACAAGCCCTTCATGGTTTATACCCAACTATATGACACGCTAAGAGTTAAATTTATTTATTTATTTTTATAACCTGTGTTATGTATGCTAACGGAGGTTATAAAAACATAAGCTTAATTTTGCAAAATAAATTGAATGCACATGTACATCCTGAAATACAATCATGTCATTCAGCCGACTGAAGAGAAAATGGTTCAGTGATCTGTCACAGTCCACAACAAATTTTCACACAAGTTACTTATAATAGAATACTTATTATTGTTATTATCAATTAACTAATTTTAGGTATTTGTGATGAATTTGGTAAAAGTCGCGTCAGTATCTGCTTCGCTTCTTACTCATGGAAAATGTCTCTCGACATTTTTAAGTAAAATTAGGTATCTACGAAGTACTTATGCGGAAGAAAAGGATTTGAGTATGTTAGCTATTATGGGACCATTTTCCAGTTATTTTTTAACTCTAAATTGTTAATTAATAAAATTAACAAATATTTTACCATTTTACTATCCTGATTCAATGCGCCAACTTTTGATGAAACTTGCCAACACACTTTACTACATTGTTTTAAAAAGAGAGCCTCTCAAACTCGACCAATTAAAAAAAATTATATTCATGGTTGAACATATAGTCCAAATTCTTGAAAACTCGGGGCATTGTGGAATTTTTCACTGTGGCCCTAGAAATGTCATCCAATGTTTAAATGAACAAAATTAATAAAAGTTACCCACAATAACCAAAAAAGCTCATAATATCCAGGTCTCACTTAAAAACTCGTAATTTCCAAACAACATGAGATATTTTTGTTCTATTTCTTTTTCAGAACAGTTTGGGTCCATTATATTTATTATCCATTATCCATTATGCCCTGTTTCGATTTGACGTTGTGGTCTGGGACAATCTGTATATATATATATATATATATATATATATATATATATTCAGTTAATTTAAATTTAGTTAAAAAAAGTTTTTTAAATAAATATGCAAACGGGCGCAAGGATCGATCTATTTGAATGATTCAGAAAACATTCGATTCCTATTGATAGGGAGATGTGGCAATTAAGTTTTGGCAAAGGCAAGTTCAGCTATTTTAAAAATACAGGGTAAAAGGTGCTAAAAATTTTAATTCAGTTTTTGTGAGAACGGAGCATCCGACTTGAATGATTCAAACTTGTATTGACTAATTGAAGAATTTATAAAATTGGTAAAACAGGTCTAGCAATTTTGAAGGTACAGAAAAAAAGCTCAAAAAAAGTTATTTGGCGGTCAAAAATGATCATTAGATATATGCACATCAAATTATCAAATATATCAGAGTTTTTGAAAATGAGTACAAATTTTGTTACAATTTTTTGGGTTCCACACCAAGATTTTGAATTTTTAAAGTTCACTTATACGGTTCAAACAAATTTCAAAACTTTCAGAAAAAAATTACCTCAAAATTATCAAAAATATACAAAGTTTTAAATTTAAATTTTAAATTAACAATTTATTTTAAAAATGTATATATTTCACATGGGTTATTCTAATCGTTAGCAATATATCCTCAGATAGATGCCTCATTCGGCATGTTATTGTAATTATTTTCAAGTGTTCTATGCGATAAGATAGTCGTTATAAAATATGAGCGATAAAATATATAGCATTTATTATTAATCTTATTAGCATATATAATTATCTATTTGAAAATATTTAAAACTCATTCTGCATGTTATTGTAATCTAAATATATATAAGAAAATATCAAGAAGAGAGCCAAATATTATTAGTGGATTAGAAGATTGGAAAAACTAATGGAGAATAATAAATTTTGAGATAATAAGCAAAATATTATGGTAGACAGTTCGAATTTTATGAAGATAATTAATGTTTATAAAATATATAAAAACCATGGTTATCTTAAAAAAATATCGTTTGATAAAGGTAAACAATTTTTTGTCAATACTAATAATGAAGAGACAAATATTATAAATAGAAGAGGGTATGACAAAATCTACATAGATGGCTCTAAAGTAAATAATAAAGTAGGGTGTGCTATGATTCATGAGAAGAAAGAAGTTCTTCAAACATTGATAAAACCACCAAATTTTGTCTCGGTATATACTGCGGAATTAGTAGCTATAGGAGAAGCGATGAAATATATTAAAGACTTGAAAATAAGAAGGGCAATTGTATGTGTGTGTAGAAAAATTAATAATTATAAACAAAAAAAAACTTTTTGAGGATGCAATTTACACAGAAAATCGAATGGAGTTAGAAAATATAAAATTGTTAGGAAATGAGACAAAAATTAAAGGGATCAGGCGATATTTTGAAATAGAAGGAAATGAAAAGGTGGACAAATTAGCAATAATAGCGACAAAACAAGGAGAAAAAATGGATATTGTGCACAAAATAATTTATGAATTGATTATAAAATCTAAAATAGATATAAGTTTAATTTAGTGATAAAATGTTATATATTTATTTCTAATGCACATGTATATTCATTATGTTTCTATATGACCAAATGTGATATAACGAAGTCAAATAAATATAAAAAAGTGTTATTGTAATCATTCTCAAGTGTTCTATGCAATAATATCGTCGTTAGAAAATATGAGCGATAAAATATATAGTATTTATAATTATCTATTTGAAAATATTTAAAACAATTGTTATTAATCATTGATCAATATTTATTGCCACTGATTTTTTTCCCTTGAGTATTTAATTCTGGTACGGAAAATTCCAGCACAATGTCTTGCACCACTAGTTTTTAACTTCCCGTAGGGTAGTTATAGTAATGAGCCGAAAATCGAAAATGAAAATTTTTGCATTTCTCGACGTTTTCGAACATTTTGGCGTACCTCACAATCAGAAAAAATGGATGTGTATTTTGTATGTCCGCATTTTTCGCCCACGTTTTCGGGTGCACGGATTAACCGATTTGAATAGTTCATAAAACATTCGCTTCCTATTGATAAGGAGATGTGCTGATTAGTTTTTGGCAAAGACAGGTAAAGCAGTTACGGAAATAAAGAGCAAAGAGTGCAGAAAATAGAAATCGAGTTTTTGAGAGAACGGAGCATTCGATTTGAATTATCTAAAAAACATTGAGTTTATATTGATTGGAAGAAGTGGATATTAATTTTGGGAAAAGCAGGCTCAGCCATTTCAAAAATACAGAGCTAAATGTGTAAAAAATGGCAGTTTTTGAGAGAACTAAGTGTCCGATTTAAATGATTCAAAGAACTTTCTGCTTTTTTTTCTTTTTTTTTTCAAAAAAAAATTTTTTTTGTATATCGAAAATAATTTAAATTTTATTTTTAATTCTGACTGAAGATCTAATATACTATAAACAAATGATTTCAACTTTGCAATTCAGTTTATATAATTCTTAAAAATATTAGACAATGTTATAGTATTTATAATAATCTATTTGAAAACATTCAATGTTCCTCGAACATTTTGTTACAGTACGGGAAGTTCCAGCAATTTGCCTTAAGGCACGATGCCATACACCCCACTAGATATATTATGATTTATAAATATCATAGTATATTATGTATCATGTGTGTGTATTCCACTTTCGTAGTAAGTTTCAATTACGTGCACGATCATATGTTAACTGATCGTGAATCATTAAAATCTATTAAGTTATTTTTCATACAAGTGCCTCATTCTCGATGTAATCATGGTATTCATAGACGGTTTATTCCGCATGTAAAAAGTCACCGTAATTACCGCCACTTAATATCTTTATTTATACTCCAACTTTATGCAACATATATAGAACAATTGTTGAAGTTGGGTAGTTGCTCACTCATAATGCAGTATCTAGCAATTATATTCATGAAGAAGAAGTTGCTATTCATGAAGTTCGTAACAAGTATAAGATAACCGAAACTACAATAAGTACCATAATTACGTTCGAAATCTGCAGAAATCCTGCAGCCGCAGGAAACGATGTCAAGCTATGGCAAAACTAACTTAAACTTCATTTAAAATCGAGCACAGAGTGATTAACAGTTGTACATAACGACACTGTTAAAGCATAATTTATATGCTAATTGTTCATGTGCATAGGAGGTGATGTAACGATATTGTTCCTTCTGCAAATATTTTCCATGCGCAAAGTAGACGAATGCCCTTTTTATTATGGTTCGCATTGCATTTGAATTTTCTTAATGCAAATTTACATTTGCATATGATGTTGTTATTACGAATTAATTACGGCTCATGCTTTTGGAAAGTTGGTAAAAAGCACTAATTATAGGTGGTTACTTATGTATGAAATATATGATTGCAAATCGCACTTTTAATACGTTACCATATTTTATAACAATGTATTTTTGTGATTTTTAACTTCACGTAGGTTAAGTTATAGTAAAGGTAAAAAATTGATAGTTTTAGCATATAAGAACATTTTGGCATACCTTAGAAATGATAGATGTATGTGTTTTTAAATTTCTTACATACTTGACACTTTTTCTTCCATACATATTACTTTTTGTTACGTATTACATTCATTTTTTACTTTTTCGTAACGTATTACATGTTTATTACTTTATTATATACTTATTTACTTTTTCCTTTTAATTACATATTTGAATTTTAACTTTTTTCCGAAGGTAGACGTCGGTGTATTGACTCTCCACCTCAGTCATGTTGCTTCTACGGCTATTGCCCCCTCTGCATATACGTATGCTGCAGCAATGCCCACGAAAGGTCATTTTCACTTGAGATATTATTTGAAAACTATGATTTCAAGTAAAAATTTAGTATCAAGCTGCTTTGATACCAAATCGACCGAGGTTCAATTTGAACCCGGGGCTAAAATTTGCTAGCCCACGTTCTTACCATAAGACCACGGCCGGCCCATACTATGTTTGGCTACAATTGTTCTTTCCGAGTGTATGATCAACTGATTTGAATGATTTAAAAAGCATTCAATTAGCATTGATATTTAAATGTGCTGACTTGTTTTGGCAAAGACAGGTATAGCCGTTTCGGAGATACTGGGCAAAATGATTAGGATGATTCAAAAACATTTTACTTGTATACTTGTATAATATGCAAATCACGTTATGAGATTAAAATAGATGTTAGTAATATGCATGATACTAAAAAAGTCAAATGTTCGATTTTTCTCTATTTAATTTTCATCATAATATTCAATAAAATTCAAAAAAATTCAAAATTAACTAGTTGGTTTGGTATTTAGCCTTGAGGCAAGTTACATGAACTTCCCGATATGTGTAAATAATCGACTTAATCAATAAAAAATAATTTAATTTATGAGTGATTAAAAATATTCCGAGTGGATTTATTACACATCATTGAAAATACGTTAACTCGGCGTATTTTCTGAAAGCAAATTTTCACAAATCAATAATTTTTATAATTGAACCAGTTTCCGTAAGACTTTAATAGTTTAGCATGTTCATTAAGATCAAGTAATCTATCGTTATACCAAGTAAATCATCTAATTTTGATTTTAACAAACGTCAAAAGTTCCATAAAAATCCATATAAATTTTTTTTCAACAGTTAATTAAAAGAAAACGGCTCGGTAGATTTTCACCTAAAACTGATCAGTTTCATTCTCAACTAATATCTTTCGAACAGTTTTTGATTTTTTAAAATCGATTCGGTAGTTTGAGCTTAAAAGTGGATGAAAAGTTTAACACATTCTTTCAAATTACAAAGAAACGGCTCGGCAGATCGTCTCACAAAACTGACAAATTATAGTCCTCATTGAGATACATCAAATGGCTTTTAAATTTATGAAATCGGTTCAGGCGTTTTTGAGGAAACTTCGATCAAAGGTTTAATTTTGTTAAATGCCAAAAAAACGATACCAATTTTTGCAAACTTTGACGAATTTTTAAAGTTAGACCAATTGTCGTGGAGCCATAATATTTTAGTATGATCTAGAAGACTATGGTATCTACCGTCAAAAAAATAATGATAAAAATCGTCGAAAAATTTTTTTTTAATACTTTATTACAAGAAAACGGCCCGGCCGATAACTACCAACAACTCATCAGCACGATTCCCAATCAATATCTTTCGAACGGTTTTTGAATTTTCAAGATCGATTCAGAACTGCGGGCTAAAACGTGGACGAAAAAATTTTCACTTTTCTGCTATTTACAAAAAAAAAAGGGCTTGGCTAATCGTCGCGCAAAATTGATAAACGCTAGTCCTCATCGAGATACATCGAATGGATTTTAAATTTTTGAAATCGGTCCAGCCATTTTTGAGAAAACGTAGATTTACGACAAAAAATCTGTTCACACACACACACACACACATACAAAAATCGAGGAGAATGGCAGGGCCCTTATATCGTCTTAGTGCTATAAGAATTGCTTGCGCATTTCGCACAATATCGGCGGAAGCAGTGTGCGTCATTTCAGGAACTGTGCCTCTCTTAGTCTTAGCAGAGGAAAGACGGACAATTTACCATAGAAGACATCAACAAATGAGTCCTGAAAAGTTAAGATTAGAAGAACGGCAGAATAGCATTGACCGATGACAGCAAGTGTGGGATGTCGCAGTATAGGGCAGATGGACGCATCGTCTCATTCCTAACATCAAAGTCTGGCTAAGTCGCAAGCACGGCGAAGTAAATTATTATACTACGCAAATGCTATCGGGGCACGGCTGTTTTCAAGCCTACCTACACCTCTTCAAGCACGATAGCTCGCCGGATTGCCCATATTGTTTGGGCGAAATCGAAGATGCTGAGCATGTGTTCTTTGTGTGCCCGCGATTTGGTGCTCTACGGGATGATGTGGAAGAGACATTGAGATGCAGAATTACCCCAGGTAATGTTGTTGAAGTGATGCTGACAAGCGATGCTGCTTGGAACGCCATAGACAGATTTGCGAGAGATGTTTTAATGGACCTGCGTTCTATAGAGAGAGAAAGGGCGAATGGGAGTTCGCCCATTTAAAAGATAAGTATAATGTTTATGAATTATAACACTGATTATAACAAGTTAAAAATTTATATCATTCTAGATCCTCTCCCCACGAATGCCTAACGGCGGTTTCCGTGGGGACCAGAGGCAAGGGCAAAGCGGAGGTTTTAGTCGGTATTATACCAGGGCGGTATCGAGTCCGACATACCCAGACACACACACATACACACACACATACTTTTTCCAAATTTGGTCTCATTCGATTCAGAATGGCTTAAAACGTCGAGAAAACATAAAATTAGCGATTCGGATTTTTTGATGAAAACAAACTTCTCCTTCTGGGAGTTAAAAAAAAACAAACTATTTTTGCTTACATTCTAGTGTGTACAAATTGACTAACGTCTAAATAGTATTTAGACGTTAGTCTAAATAGTATTTAGACGTTAGTCAATTTGTACACACTAGAATGTAAGCAAAAATTGTCTAAAAAATTAATTAGTTTAAATGTTCCAATTATTAATAGCCTGGTTATCACAGTGTAATAGTGTAGTGTATTTTTGTATAATTAATTCTTTTTCCACTGAATGACGGTCTCGATGAAGACCGAAACGTATGGATAAATAAAGTATTTAAAAACTACTTTAGTTTTTTTTCTTTACTTGGTGTTACTGCCCGATTCTAAATAACTCATCAAAATATATATATATATATATATATATATATATATATATATATTAGAGATGTGCTTATTATATCCGAAGCCGGATCGACTCGGATTTCACGCCGCTTCATGGTAGAGTTATATGCGCTAAACAACTCCACGACTCCGACAATTTTGAAACCGAAATACTCGAAACAAATGTGTTCTATAGTACGCTGTTCATGTATCTAAGGATTTGTCAAATCCCATTAATTATTTGAAATAAAAATTTATGAATAATTATCAATAAAATAATTTTTCTAAAAAATTTACGAATAAATGACGGATTGTAAAATTTTTTGGTCGACCAGATGATCGACTCAGTGACTCGTATTTTTAGCAGTGTTGCCCAAAGTAAAAACGCAAAACTTGAGAATCAAATTCAATTTAATGATTTCCTTTTGATGAGAAAATTGATTTTTTGGATTAATTTTATATAAAAATTATGTAGTAAACTTTGTAATAAAAGCAAAACATAATACTTCTGCCTTCAAAATTTTTCTTCTGCTATTTCCATTTGAAAATTAATATTATATCGCGTAGTTACATTAGCATTTTATTACTTTTACACGATTATATAATTGTGTAAAAGTAATAATATAATACTGAATATTTTTACTGCTTAAATACTAATGATATCACTGATAAATTATGTACTCTAAAGTGATGTTATTTCAGGCTATGGAAAAACAATATTAAATAAATGTATTTCGTTTCGTATATTTTTCGGTATATTTACGGCCAAAGATTGTCGCAGTTAGAAATGTGACCCCTTACTATTCAATAAATTATACATTTGAGCTATTCACACTTGAATACAATTTCATTGTTCTGTATCTTTAAAGTAACATTTTTGTATTTTTTGGAAAATACACAATGGTATTTATTTTGACTTTTATACCTAAAAAAGGACATAAAACTGCCTGCGAAACAAGAAAGTGACCGCTTCTTTCTCAAATCAAAAACGACAAAAACACTAAATGCCTGTACGAGTTAACAGATTTAATACCAGTTTAAGGAAGTCGGATATGACAAATCCTGTGAAACAACTCCACTCGGATTCACTCCGAGGGAGGAGTTGTATCCGAGTGATAACTCCGGAGTGAGTTACCATCTCTAATATATATATATATATATATATATATATATATATATATATATATATATATATATATATATATAATTCATATACGTTATTCTAAACGTAAATAATATATCCTCAGATAGATTCGGATAAGGTAGAGTAGTATGAGATATTTCCCATTGCCATTTTACACCGCAGTGTTTGAAATCGCCTATTTTCAATTAAAAACATATTTTTGATCTATATTTTCAGTACGACGGCTTGAACTAGCCTAACTATAATAATCAACATATTTTAAAATCAATATAATTTTATAGAAAATTTCATTTAGTAAATAATGTATAATACAAAACATTGAGATAAAATTTGGAACTGATACAACACTCAAAACATATAATAATCATTATCAAATCAATGTAAATTGAAAATAATCAAGAATTGTTTATAACTGGCGCACCTTCTCAGTCATATCATGCGTCATATGTATCTTGAATTTTATATTGAAATACTACTATATTTTGCAAAACAAAAATTGTTGCTAAATCGCTATCGATTTGTTATATATTTCTCCAGTGTATTTTTCATTGTTTATTATTACACTTCAGTGTTTTTGGTTCATATAGTTTACACATGCGTCATATGTATCTTGAATTTTATATTGAAATACTACTATATTTTGCAAAACAAAAATTGTTGCTAAATCGCTATCAATTTGTTATATATTTATCCAGTGTATTTTTCATTGTTTATTATTATACTTCAGTGTTTTTGGCTCATATAGTTTACGCATGCGTCATATGTATCTTGAATTTTATATTGAAATACTACTATATTTTGCAAAACAAAAATTGTTGCTAAATCGCTATCAATTTGTTATATATTTATCCAGTGTATTTTTCATTGTTTATTATTATACTTCAGTGTTTTTGGCTCATATAGTTTACGCATGCGTCATATGTATCTTGAATTTTATATTGAAATACTACTATATTTTGCAAAACAAAAATTGTTGCTAAATCGCTATCAATTTGTTATATATTTCTCCAGTGTATTTTTCATTGTTTATTATTACACTTCAGTGTTTTTCGCTCATATAGTTTACATAGGCGTTCGAACCATTCATCGGTTTATCAGATAGACAGGAAAGAAATGAATGTAACATAAGTACAAATGATAAATAGTATAAAATTATCGTATAATATAGCGAGTTGAAAAATATTTTGCCTAATAAGGCAATTTGCATACGGTTCCCCAAATAATCGAGGTTATCAGCAAGAATTAAGCTATATGAGCGATAAAATACATAGAATTTACAATTATCTATTTGAAAACATTTAAAACAATTGTTATTTATCATTGATCAATATTTATTAGTTACTGATATTTTTTTTCGAGTATTCAATTGTGGTACGGAAAGCACCAGCAATTTGGCTTAAGGCACGATGCCATGTACGACTAGTTTAACATAATAATCCAGAATCAAAAATAATCTTATTAATGACCTTTTTAAAAACAAGGAACTTACTTCACATTCGAAGCATCAGTAAAACGGAGTTTTTATGAACAGTTTGTATTTTAATTGAGAAATAGAAGTATAGAATTTATTTTTTTCTGCACTCTTTTGCTCTTTGCTTATCTCCGTAACTGCTGGACCTGCCTTTGCCAAAAACTGATCAGCACATCTTCCTATCAATAGAAATAGAATGTTTTTTGAACCATTCAAATCGGTTGATCCGTGCGCCCGAAAACGTGACCGAAAAATTGTATCCATACATACACCATTAAAGCCCTACGAAAACTGGATCAATTATAAAAATAATTCGTTCGTTCGTTTTCAATTATATGTAATAAATCCACTAGGAATACTTTTAATCGCTCATAAATTAATTTATTTTTTATTGATTAAGTCGATTATTTGCACATATCGGAAAGTTCATGTCACTTGCCTTAAGGCAAAATACCAATACCAACTAGTTTTAAATGAATTTTACAGAACGATAGTTACATTATTCAACTGATGCAAAATATAAAATTCATATGTGAATTTTGTACAGACTGTATAATACTGTATATAATCTTTATTTGGTATTTTCGTCAGACATATTTATCAGCAAACTTGAAGTAACTATTTATTTAATTTAAGTCTTGTAAATTTTTTATTAATTTAATTTTTTTCATGATTTACTATTTTTTATTATTCCCACCTTTGCCAAGGTAAAGGTTCAATTGGTACTTTATACCCGACCCATCATTTTATAGAGATTATATAAAATAACGTTTGAATCTAAGTTAAAAATAACACTACAACATCTTACAAAACAATTGAATAACGTATACTGAAAAATGATATTGAAGTCTTGTGAAGTAAACGACAGTGCTCGCAACCGAAAAAACTAACGATGAAAGAAAATACTTTTGTTTTGTTCTTTCAAACATTGCCGTTTATTTTTCGATAACGACGTCGTAAGATACAAGGTAATGGCTGTTTGTACATCTTTTTCTCTCTACTACTCTCTACTAAATATTGTTGTTAAAAAATTCTTAACTCTACTGATCTTTGAGATAGCGGCGATGGACATTTTTACTCGCGGATCTTTAAGCGCCTCTCAAAGCAAATTAGCAAATAATATATCAAGTAGTTATATAAAGCATTTAGATATAATAAATAATATTAAATTGATTTGAAAGTTTTGTCAACAATAATGAAAAACAAATCAACTCGGTGAATTATATTGCCAAACACAGAATTTATATTACAAAAGAGAGCCGCAATAAGCATGCAGCTGCCCAAGTCCAAGGACAAACATACGCGTAGCCCGTAGCCTCGGAGCGCAATGGAAACGCTCGCCATTTGACAATTTTTATAACTTCCCGAAGAAGGAGTTCATGTTCTCATCAAAAAAATCGATTCGCTAATTTTTTGTTTTCTCGACATTGCAAGCCCTTCTGAATCGAATGGGACCAAATTTGGAAAAAGTATGTGTGTGTTTATGTGTATGAGTGAACAGATTTTTTACCGTAAATCGATGATTTCTCAAAAACGGCTAGACCGAATTCAAAAATTTAAGTCATTCGATGTATCTCGATGAGGACTGTCTTTGCGCGACGATCAGACAAACCTTTTTTTTGTAAATAGCAGAAAAGTAAAAAATTTTTCGTCCACGTTTAGCCCGCAATTCTGAATCGATTTTGAAAATTCAAAATCCGTTTGAAAGATGTTATTTGGGAATCGTGCTGACTACTTGGTAAAGATCGGCCGGGCCGTTTTCTTGTAATAAAGTGCTAAAAAAAATTTCGACGATTTTTATGATTTTTTTTCTCGGTAATATAATAATTATAATATTCTATAGATAATACTAAAATATTACAGCCCTACGACAAGTCGTTTAATTTTCAAAATTCGTAAAATTTTGCAAAAATTAGTATCGTTTTTTCGCGTTTGTCAAAATTAGAATTTTATCGACGTTTGTTTAAAAATGCCAGAACCGATTTCAAAAATTTAAAAGCCAATCCATGTATTTCGATGAGGATTATCTTTCCTCAGATTTATGCGACGATCGGCTTAGCCGTTACTATGTAAATAGTAGAAAAGTGAAAAAAAATCGTCAACATTTTTGCTCTCAATTCTGAATCAATTTTAAAAATCAAAAACTTTTCGAAAAAAACTGGTTGGGAATGATACTGATTAGTTTTAGGCAACTTTCTCTGCCGTTTTCTTGAAATTAACTGTTGAAAACATTTTTTTGCCATTTTTTATGAATCTTATTATGGCAATAGATATCATGGTCTTATAAAACATATTAAAATGTTACAGCCCTACGACAAATAGTTTAATGTTAAAAATTGTAGTTTGAGAAAATATTATAGTCAAAATTTCTGTCAAAATTGCTTTTGTGATATGATGAGTCAAACATTATTAATTCATTAAAATTTAAAACTAGTGGTGTATGGCATCGTGCCTTAAGGCAAATTGCTGGAACTTTTCGTACCGTAACGAGAAATATTAAATGTTTATGATTATAATAAATACTGTAATGTAACATTTTATAAATATAATTATGTAAACTCAACTTCCCATAAATTATATAAACTAAATTTCCCAAATAGGTAAATCCTGTTGACTAAGCACACCATCCAGAACTTTATTATAAATTAGTCTGGTTCATTTAGTATATTTTGTATAAATCTACACCTACATTTCGATCGAAACAGCTACATAAATAAATTTCCACCGGTCAGATTGACTTACCGCGGTAATTAGGCCATATAATATTTTTTTTGAAAATAAAAAAATAACTAACATCAAAGATTGAAGAAAATATTATTAGTATATTCTAAGAATTGTCATATGGTTTGATAATGGTATTTTAACGATTAAAATGTCAAAGTTATACACAAAATTTGAAACGGTCAATTTGACCTGCATTGATAGGTCATTGGTAGGTTTTGTGCTAAAAATTCGAAAATGCGCTTCAAGATAGTCAATGAATGAAGATGAAGATAGTCAAATTGCAAGTCAAATAATTCATTGCACACAAACTCTATTTTCAGCATTAATGTTATTCGTCAACAATTATTTACCTTTTTATTCAAATCATTTTTACGCACTTCTTTAGTTGTTTTTGTATTTCATATTCTAATAATTATGATACTAATATAATTTTTGTTAGGATGATTTTCGGATTATTTTATTAATTGGTGTGCGTGAGTAAATATAGGTGTATTATATTTATAACGCACAAAATTAAATGAGGGTTAATAAATAATAATTAATTATTTAAATTAATAATAATAGTTAATAATAATAAATAAAAAAACCTTATAGTAACATTAATTATTTATTTTGACACCAAAATATAAAAATTAGGTAAATTTGCTGCATAATTTTGATTTACAAAAAGCTTACATACTATTTAAAAATCTAGCAAAAATGCAATCGTCATTAATTGATGTCGGCCCATGAATCTTCAGAAAAGACTTCCATCATGTGAGCCTTATATTTATGCATCCACAAATCATAAAATGACTTGAATTTCTCGGTACAATAATTACAAGAATACTTTTTGGACTGACAAAAATAATTGACATGAAATTTTAGATAGCGATAATCTGTTGTACTAAATGTACATGACTTATAATGACATCTGTAAAGCATTATGTCATCATATTCTAGCTCGTCTTCAGATTCTATACTTGCAAGAATCTCTTCACATGCGCTATTAAGTTCCTCAATGTAATCATTTTCATTTTGGACGTCATATGTCTTCTGCTGATGATCAGAACCTTCGGATAACTGACCATCAGTTTTTCCATCCGAAATCTGTAATGAATTTGTTCAATATAAAATAGAGCACTTTTATCTAAACAGTTTACTGCTTCAAATATTTTACATATTTTAAAAATAACTGCGAATAAAAGTATTTCTAGCCGACATTAGGATAATTATAAGCGATTGAATCAAATCCTAACATTGCAAGCTTATAATATGTAGAGTTTTTTCAGATCAACTGCAATTTGAATTTATAATAGTTTATATTTTTTAAATAATTTAAACAAATTATCATCACTATTAAAATATGTTTAGTAAAAAAAAATGCTGTTACAAAATTTCATTTCAATTCTAATTAAGGGGTTATACCACTGTAGTAGACAAATAATACATGTTTAGATGCTGATATTAGTCTTCATAACTATTATCATTTACAAAAGGTTGATTAAACCATTCGTTGAAATTATCCACAGCAATATAGTGAATCCTTATATGTGTTGACACTGCACTTTACATCTATTGGTTAAAAATGATTTACGGCGTATTTATACAATATAAATGCTTTATAATAGCATATGTTAGTATATTTAAGAAAATAAATCTTGTCATTTTGTTTTATAATGCTTTTTGTTAATGTATTTGAGCGGTGTCGGTTCGGAGCAATACGACGCGCATAATTACATGCAGAAAAGAAAGTTTAAAGTATGAAATATTTTTCCTCATATTCTAAAAGGATCAAAGTATATTTTAAGCCTCAAAATTTTTCTTTGGTTTTTCTAAAAATGTACAATGGTGTAAACCCTTAAGTGAACTTATATTAGGAAACTGAATATATGTGTGTTATACAGATGATTATTAGGACATTTTTAGAGAACAAAACAGATGCAATTAAATTACATGCTTATAATGTTCATATTTTGTAATAATTATTTTGGAAACAGCTATTCAATTGCGAGTAAGTAAAAATAATTAAGTAAAATCTATATTTATAGTTTCATTCATAATTTCACGTTTATCTCGATGGATGTATCATTTTATATATCATTAAATATAAATTATTACTTTACAATCACTTACCATTATTATAGTTGAGTCAAATAAAGCACAATAATCACCTGAAGTCACAAACACGACACGCAGAGCGAACTAAACCAAAAGAAAAGCGATGATTTCGGCAAAGTGGTCAAAGACGAACTATATGAATCACACACGTGGTGTACCCACCACTAACATAGAGCGATGTGGTGGTGGTAAGTTTTGAGCGGTAAACAGAATTTGCCTGTGTTTCTCAAATTAAATTAATGTCGATCAAACAGTATTGTAAGTAATGGGCATAGCCTCGTGCCTTGAGGCAAGTTGCTGGAAATTCTCGTACCATAATTCAATATAATAATCAATAAATATTGATCAATAATTAATAACAATTGTTTAAATATTTTTAAATAGATAATTATCATTACTATATATCTTTCATATATTATACAGCGTCGATCGTATCGCACAATGCACTTAAGAACGTTTACATTAACGAGATAAATAAATCAATTTGAGGTTATATTTCTTAGAAAACTGCTTAAAATTATCAACGCAACTTCAAATTAAAATTATCAAAATCAATCATCAAACTTAAAATATGTACATTTTTACTGAATTTTGTACTGAATTCTATAATTCTGTGGGTATATCAAGCAGGCTGGTTTTGATTTGTAAAAAAACAATAGGACATGTCATGTATATTTTTGATATCAAAATATTTTTATAGTTAATAAATTTGATATATTTTTTATGATGGGAGTTTCTAATTTAATATATTATCATAATCATTACAACTCCCACAATTCTATAAAATATAAAACTTTGTAGATTTTGGAAAATCTTGAGAAAAAAATGTTCTGATGATTTTGAAATTTGTTTGAACCATTATGTGAATTTTAAAAATTAAACATTAAAATTAGTACTTATTTTTAAAAAACATAAAATATCTGAAAATTTGATGTGCACATGTATAATGATCATTTTTTCCCGCCAAATATCTATTTTTTAACTTTTTTTCTGCAACTCCGAAACTCTTGGACCTGCCTTTCTAGAAATTTCATCGGCGCTTTGTTTCCTCTATAGAACTAAAATGTTATTTGAATCATTCAAATCAGACGTTCAGTTTTGAAAAAGCTAAATTACCATTTTTGGCACTTCTTGCTCTGTATTTCCAAAACGGCTGGGCCTGCCTTCGCCTTAAACCAATTAGCACGTCATCCCGTCAATATCTAATCGAATCCAATGTTTTTTGAATTATTCAAATCGGCTGATTCGTGTTCACAAAATCATCGACGCAAAATTGTATCCAAACATACACAAACATACATAAATATTTTCTGAGGTATGCCAAAATGTTTAGAAAACTTTGAAACGTAAAGATATGCAAAAAACTGCGGTTACTATAACTTACCCTATGGAATGTTAATATTCTATTTTGTTATATACAAATATAATAATTTCTCAAATTGTCCAATAATCACTTGTAAGTTATTTGTTATACTGAATAACAATATTCCATATCATTCATTTCCGAATCGATATTTTGTATTGCACACATTTGTCTTCAAAATTTTTCGTCAAACCTATTTCATTTCAATAATATGCAATGACTAATAACTATATGCAAAATTGTTTAGTTAAAATTTGCGAAGGTGACCATATTTTTTAAAGTCAAAACCGAGACGGCAATTTTTAATGATAGAAATCCGGAACGGTAGGGGAAGGCGGAGATTTATGCTAAATAACTTAAATGTTTTTAAAATAATTATTTCTAGTTAAGAATACAAAAAAACAGTTTTTTTAATGAATTAACTTTGTTAACACAAATTGTGGACTTTTATTAAAAAACTTTATTATTCGATTATACTTATGTTTTTCTTTTACCTACGATATTATATAATTTATGCTTTTACGATTTATGTTTTTTAAACCTTGTATAAAATTCTGTTCATTTTTTTTATAATTATCTTGAACAATTATCCTAAAATATTATAGTCAATCGAACAATAGTTGAATTTTAAAAATTAATTAAAGTTGATTATAGGACTACGCTTCCGTGTTTTATTCTGTCTTTGGAAGCGTTTTGTTTACATAATATGATAGGAAGAAATGATTTCGTTATTGTATATATAATAATTTAAACTTTATCGACTTTATTGATTATAAATAAACACGTGAAGAACTTTTTTTGACAAGATACTTGATCGTTACATGTTTATATTATTTAACATATATCATTCCATGGTTACACGCATATCTTGCATCAATACAATATTTATTACTATATTTTATTGTTCACAGCTTTGCCAAGGTAAAGGTTCAGTTGGGACTTTATACCCCACCCACGTGTAAGCTTTTATAGAGATTATATAAAATAACGTTCGAATCTAACTAAGTTAAAACTAACACTACATCTTATAAAACAATTAAATAACGTATACTGAAAAATTATATTGAAGTCGTGTAAACGAAACGATAGTTCTGCTAGCAACCAAAAAAGCTAACGATGAAAGAAAATACTTTTGTTATGGATTTTCAAACATTGTCGTTTATTTCTCGATAACTGTTATTCGATAGCTGTTTGTACATCTTTTTCTCTCTACTTTCAAATATTGTTGTTAAAAGATTCTTAACTGGTCTTTAAGATATCGGTAATGGACGTTTTATCCGCGGATCTTTAAGCGCCGCTCAAAGCAAATTAGCAAATAATATATCAAGTAGGTATAAAAAGCATTTAGATATAATAAATAATATTAAATTGATTTGAAAGTTTTGTCAACAATAATGAAAAACAAATCAACTCGGTGAATTATATTGCCAAACACAGAATTTATATTACAAAAGAGAGCCGCAATAAGCATGCAGCTGCCCAAGTCCAAGGACAAACATACGCGTAGCCCGTAGCCTCGGAGCGCAATGGAAACGCTCGCCATTTGACAATTTTTATAACTTCCCGAAGAAGGAGTTCATGTTCTCATCAAAAAAATCGATTCGCTAATTTTTTGTTTTCTCGACATTGCAAGCCCTTCTGAATCGAATGGGACCAAATTTGGAAAAAGTATGTGTGTGTTTATGTGTATGAGTGAACAGATTTTTTACCGTAAATCGATGATTTCTCAAAAACGGCTAGACCGATTACAAAAATTTAAATCATTCGATGTATCTCGATGAGGACTATCTTTGCGCGACGATCAGACAAGCCGTTTCTTTGTAAATAGCAGAAAAGTAGAAAAAAATTGTTAACGTTTTAGCCCGCAATTCTAAATCGATTTTGAAAATTCAAAACCCGTTCGAAAGATATTGGTTGGGAATCGTGCTGATTAGTTTTTGGTAGAGATCGGCCGGGACATTTTCTTGTAATGAAGTGTTAAAAATTTTTTTCTCGACAATTTTTATGATTTTTTCTTTTTAATGATCATACTTAAATATCACGGCCCTACGACAAGTCCTTTAGTTTTCAAAATTCTTCAATGTTATAAAATTCATTTCAGAGACATAACTTTCATCGAGGTTTGCTTAAAAATGCCAGAACCAATTTCAAAACTTTAAAAGCCAATCGATGTATTTCAATGCGGATTATATTTCCTCAGTTTTGTGCGACGATCGGCTGAGCCGCTTCTTCGTAAATAGCAGCAAAGTGAAAAAAAAATTTCGTCCACGTTTTAGAGAACTTTTATGAACTTTTTTTTGTCAATAGATATCATGGTCTTATAAAACATACTAAAATGTTACGGCCCTACGACAAATGGTTTTATGTTGCAAATTTTGATGAGTTTGAAAAAATATTATAGTCAAAATTTGTGTCAAAATTGCTTTGTGGTGTGATGAGTCAAACATTATTATTTCATTAAAATTAAAATTTTAGGGCAATATAATACCTGTGCAATATAATTAATATAATTACATTTAATTTAAATGTGTTTGAAAAAATTCTATTCGAAATCGCAATTCTTACACATTTCGAGAAGTTCATGCAACTTGCCTAAATTATTTAAATTATAATACATATAAATTTTGTGCATCTCAGATAGACGAAAGTGTCCGGTAAGAGAGCACACAAAATATCTATACAAAAGTATATATTTATTTTATACATGTCATTATTATAAATTATATGGTCATTACAATATCTTATATCATTTATTTTATAATTCAATCAATCGTATATTCATCTTAACATTCATACTTTGGTTTAATTTATTGATCTAGATTTTCTTTATAGTATTCTTTTAACTTAATTTTAAAATTTATTCTCTTCTTTGGTCATCTTTATCTCTTTCGGAAGCCCATTGAATTATTTCATAGAACTCCATATAGTGTTCAGCCTGGTTTTATTTGTTCTCGTTTGTTTTAGATGAAAATTTTCATGTTGTCTCATGAAAATTTTCATTTGATTTTTTGTGGCCGATAGTAATTATTATAGATGATTGTTGTTATTTTTGAACTCAAACCAAAAATTTGAAGTTTATTTTTCATTTATAATAGTTTACATGCACAAGATAAGCTTTATTCTGACATTTGTAAATGTTCCTTAACACTATATATCTACCGCCCGCGGTCAAATTGACCTACAATGAAAAAGTTATCTATTTGAATAATTAATTCAGATAATGATTGTATTATTGTTCAATGTATATAAATAAAAGAAATACACATTAAGTTTCATCTAAAATTATTAACTTCCCGTAGGGCAAGTTATAGTAATCGGAAAAAAATCGAAAATGGAAATTTTTATATATCTTTACGTTTCAAAGGTTTCGGAATATTTTGGCATACCTTAGAAAAAATGGATGTATGTGTGTGTGAATGTGTGCGGCGCTTACGCGCTTCGATATTTCGTCCGTATGCAGTTAAAGCAGTACGATTGCTTTGAAAAAAAATTCAGAATTTCCAAAATATTTCAAAATAAATTATTTAAGATAGAATGATTTAATATGGTTCGAAATTCTATTAAAAGTTTCAAGTCATTGATCAACTTTTATTGATTATTTTTAATTACTCGAATTTTGAATTGCGGTAGGGGAAGTTCCAGCAATTTGCTTTAAGGCACGATGCCCTAATTGCCTTAAGACAGAATTCCACTTACAGCTGGTTGTTGTTTCTTTTCGCAAAATTTTATATGACAAGTTTTTCGTCCAGACAAAGCCGAACTTATGGACAGTGCTGATAAAAACTTGATTATCTAGAGATTTTGAATATGCATCACCAAATAAAAAATGTAACTAAAACAAAAATCACGAATTTTTGTTAAAATTCCTAAAATGTTTTTACTCGTAATCTCTCTATACACAATGTACGCATATATACAGCTAGGTTCAAAATCTTGAAATATTCACCTTCAAAATTTCAACTTTATGTTACATTTCTTAGCCTTCTGCCTGTCACATTTTCACAAAACAATGTACTAATACAAAATATAATAGTCTTCAGAACACTTTTGGTGCTTTCGCCTATTTTTATTGGATAATATTTGAAACTTGGTTAATCATTTTTTATACACCGTCTGACAATGAGTAATGAAACTTAAGTAATAAAACTTGATTTATAAAAATTGCTTCAAAATCTGTGAATGAATTTATTAGCTTTAGAATAACGAACTATTCAATTGTAGAACTGAATAATCTCTCTTTTTGTGACTTCCCAAATAGAGAAATTCATTTATTAACTTGACGTAGGGTAAGTTATAGTAATGCCCGAAAATCGAAAATGAAAATTTTTGCATATGTTTACGTTTTGAAGGTTTCTGAATATTTTGGCATACCTCAAAAAAATGAATGTTTGTGTGTGTTTTGTGTGTCCGCATTTTTTTATTCATGTTTTTGGGCGCACCTATTTGAATGTTTCAAAAAACTTTCGATTTCTATTGATAGGGAGATGTGCTGATTAGTTTTTGGCAAAGGCAGGTCCAGCCGTTACGAAGAACCAAAAAATAAAAATGCAAAAAGTGCAAAAAATAAAAATCATTCAATTTGTAATTATTGGGAGAAGAGGTAATTAGTTTTTGGCAGGGGCAGGTCCAGCCATTTCGAAGATACAGAGCTAAATGTACAAAAAATTGCAGTTTTTGAGAGAACTGATTAAATTAAATGATTCAAAAATCTTTCTTCTTATTTTGACAAAATAATTGCTTTTGGAAAAAAAATTTTTGTTTAAATTTTTTTTCCGAAAAAAAAAATTTTTGTTTATCTAAAATAATTTGAATTTTAATTTTAATTCTGACTGAAATTCTGAAGCTCACTTCCATACTTTTTTTTAACATTATTTAATTAGCAGTCAGAACATATTGTTGTTTTATGGCTGTTTGGTTCAATCACTTACATACTTTAGATAATTAGTTTTAACTTTGTAATTCAGTTTATAGAATAAATCAAATTCAGTTTGTAAATAAATATTAGACAATGTAACATTATTTATAATAATCCTTTTGAAAACATTTAATATTCCCTGAATATTTCCTTACGCTACGGGAAGTTCCAGCAATTTGCCTTGAGGCATAATGCCATACACCACTAGTTACATATTTACTATTGACTACACAGACCATCCAGAACTTTATTCCAACTTTGTCTGGTTCATTTGGTATATTTTGTATAAATCCATACTGTATAAATTGACTGACCGCGGTAATTAGGCTACATAATATTTTTTTGGAAAATAAAAAATAACTAAAATTAAAATTTGAAGAAAATAGTATTAGTATATTCTAAAAATTGTTATATAGTTTGAACATGACCAGGTTGGTAAGGTTTAGTGCTATTTATTCGATAATGCGCTTCAAGTTAGTCAATGAATAAAGATAAATGATAGTCAAATTGGAAATCAAATAATTCATTGCAACTCTATTTTCAGCATGAATGTTATTTGGCAACAACTATTTATTTTTTTATTCAAATCATTTTTACGCACTTCTTTAGTTGTTTTTGTAATTCACATTCTAATAATTATGATACCAAATTAATTTTTGTTAGGATAATTTTCTGATTATTTTATTAATTGGTGTGCGTGAGTAAATATAGGTGTATTATATTTATAACGCACAAAATTAAATGAGGGTTAATAAATAATAATTAATTATTTAAATTAAAAAATAATAGTTAATAATAATAAATAAAAAAACCATATAGTAATATTTATTATTTATTATGATAACAAAATAGAAAAATGAGGTAAATTCGCTGTATAATTTTGATTTACAAAAAGCTTACATACTTTTTAAAAATCTTACAAAAATGCAATCGTCATTAATTGATGTCGGGCCATGAATCTTCAGGAACGATTTCCATCATGTGAGCCTTATATTTATGCATTGACAAATCCTTAAATGATTTGAATTTCTTGGTACAATAAATACAAGAATATTCTTTGAACGGACAAAAATATTTGATATGAAATTTTAGAGATTCATTATCTGTTGTACTAAATGTACATGACTTAATACGACATCTGTAAAGTTTTATCTCTTGCTCGTCTTCATATTCTATACTTGTAAGAATTTCTTCACATGCGCTATTAAGTTCCTCAATATAATCATTTTCATTTTGGACGTCATATGTCTTCTGTTGATGATCAGAACCTTCGGATAACTGACCATCAGTTTTTCCATCCGAAATCTGTAATGAATTTGTTCAATATAAAATAGAGCACTTTTATCTAAACAGTTTACTGCTTCAAATATTTTACATATTTTAAAAAATAACTGCGAATAAATGTATTTCTAGCCGACATTACGATAATTATAAACGATAGAATCAAATCCTAACATTGCAAGCTTATAATATATATGTAGAGATTTTTCAGATCAACTGCAATTTGAATGTATAATAGTTCTCATATATTTTTTTAATAATTTAAACAACTTAGCACCATTATTAAAATATGCTCATTAACAAAATTTGCTGTTACAAAATTTCATTTCAATTCTAATTACGGGGTAACACCACTGTAGCAGCCCTAAAAACGTATATATTTGAATATGTCATTTCTTTTCGGTCGGAAAAAGGTAATTAAATCATAATATTAAAGATAGTTATTTATTGTACTTTAAAGTAACAAAATAAAGTATAGTTGTAAAAAAAAATTAAAAACGGCGATACCACAGCCATTTCGGCGAGCCGCGTCAAACGCAAAATAACTACAACAATTTAATTTGTTTTCATTCGAATTTCATATAGTATATTTAAAATAACATTTTGAAGTGCCCATCATAGCGGATTTTAAAAATATCGATTTTTGTTTGTTTGGCGAGCACTTTATTCAAAATCGTTATATTTCAAAGGAAAAAACGGATAGTTGTTTGTTAATAATTGATGAACAAATTAACATAAAAAAAATCTGCTAGGGTGTACACTTAAAAATGTCATTTTAAATATACTGTAAAAAATTAGAATAAAAAAAATTTAAAATGCTTTAATTCTTTTGCGTGCCGCGTTGAAAAATCGTGTTTCGAGAAAAACTCGCTTAAAGTTTTGAAATAAATTATATATAAGAACAAATGAAAAATTTGTCAGCTTTTACTATTAATCAATTTGTACATTTTTGTACTATTAATCTGATATGTCAGCAACATACAGATTCCTTTTTATATTTATAACTTCTTTCTTATTTTCTTCCCTAGATGGTTTTATATCCATCAAAGACCGTTCGGCATGCTTAAGCTGTTTATAATCGACTTTATGACAAAATTACTTGTTTAGATGCTGATTTTATCTTCAAAACTATTGAATTAAAATTACATGCTTATGATGTTCATATTTCGTAATTGCGAGTAAATAAAAATAAAGGAGTAGTATCTATATTCATAGTTTAATTCATAATTTCACGTTTATCTCGATGGATGTATTATTTTATATATTAAATATGAATTATTACTTTACAATCACTTACCATTATTATAATGAAGTCAAATAAAGCACAATAATCACCAAAGTCACAAACACGACACGCAGCGCGCACTAAACCAAAATAAGAGCGATAATTTCGGCAAAGTGGTCAAAGAAGAACTATGAATCACACATGTGGTGTACCCACCACTAACATAGAGCGATGTGGTGGTGGTAAATTTTGAGCGGTAAACACAATTTGCCTGTGTTTGTCAAATTAAATTAATCAAAATAATCAAACAGCATTGTAAGTAGTGGTGCATGACATCGTGCCTTAAATCAAATTGCTGGAACTTTCCATACCAGAATTAAAAATTCGAGGAAAAAAATTAATAATCAATAAATATTTACGAATAATTAACAACAATTGTTTTAAATATTTTTAAATAGATAATTATAATTACTATATATTTTATCGTTCATACATTACTCAGTGACGATCGTATGGCACAAAACACTTGAGAACGTTTACATTAACGAGATGCCGAATAAATCCATTTGAAGTTGTATTTCTTAGAAAACTGCAAATTAAATATGTACAATTTTAAACATTCCATGATTTCAGTGTCAGAAGTTCCATCTTCTTTAACCCCTTAACTTGAACGCTCGTGTAAATTCGAGCGCTAGCCGGGTTTTTTTCAAAAAAACTGCGTTAAGGGGTTAATGTCGCTCTGATATGGTAGAGCATTGAAACAAGCTTGCCCATTACATTGGCCACAAGCTAAAGAGCATTGCAATCCCGCTTTCTTGCATCCGCATCGCAAACAACAACCATTCTTGCTGTTGCAGAAAATTGTATTTAGCAAATGTTCTGGAGCAGGTTGTAAACTTGTCATGATAGGCTCCAAAAAAATGCTCTTTAGAATGTGGCCAATGTAATGGGAAAGCTTGGTTCAATGCTCTACCATATCAGAGCGACATTAACGAAGATGGAACTTTTGACACCGAAATCATGGAAGAACTTGAAACAAATGTCGTTGAAGACGATAATGAAGACCAGTTTGAAATTTACCAGCAGCCGGAAGACGACGATGAAGAGGAAGAAGGTGATTAAAATTATAAATTGTAGATTTTGCACATTTCATTCCATTTTTTGGCTTAAAAAATAAATAAATGTATTGAATGTTATTTTTTAATAAAAAGATAAATTCATAATTTATTTGTTTTTTTTATCATGTAAGAAGCTATTAATATTAATTAGGTTTAAATTCGAATATAATTCCTATATTTTCATTAACAATATTAATTAATATAAAATAAATCATAATAGTTAATAAAAATTGACAAATAATCATAAATCATTGATCTTTTGATAGTTCATCAACTATATATGGCGCGTTTTTGACCGGAGGCACCGGTTGACCTGAAGTGATGCTGTGACCGCGCGCCCTCCGCCCTCTATTTCGAAAACGGTTCACCGTATGAAAATTTTTTTCAAACTAAATTTGTAGAGAATTTTGTATTCTACAATATGGATAATCAACACAAATAGCAAAAAACCCATAGCAAATGAGATATTTACAAAAAAAGCAAAAAACCCCAATGTTTGTGACCTTTGACCTTTAAAATTAATAGTTGCGCACACCCTACTATATATGTAGGTTTTGAGACAACTTTTAGGGTGTCAATATACAAGTATTTACAGAATTACAGCTAGATATCTCAAATTCCGAGATAAACTTACTAAAATGACTGGACTAATATATATATATATATATATATATATATATATATATATACATATATATATATATATATATATATATATATATATATATATATATTATTTTCAAATATTTGATGGGTAGTTGTAATTTTATTAGCAAGTACATAATTGCAAAGATTTAATTTAAGATTATACTTATCGAAAACCCGGGACAATCCGGGACAGAAAATCTAAATCCGGGACAAATACAGCTCTTAGAAACACCCGGGACACACGGTCACCTTATTACCATCAAAAATGTTCACCGTACATATATTGTATATATGAAACAGTTAATTGTATAAAAATGAAATTAAAGCTGAACAATATTTAGGTTTATAATTATTTAAGAGCATGTAAAAAAATTGAATTAAATGCTAACTATTTAAATTAAATACATTATTAAATTAATAACACGATTATAAGTGACATTTTGCCTCAAGGCAAGTTACATACACTCTACAATACATGTAACATGTAATGTACTTGGTTCAAACAGGTATTCAAATAAAATTTTTAACCGTTTAATACGAATATATAGTTTTTGCTCGCACTAAAAACTAGTCAATGCGATTTCCAGTTGATATATATCTAACAAAACTATAATATAAATAATTAATTATTGTGCACAAACATGTATCTGTACGCTCTAAAAGCTAGGCATATTATAATAAAATTTAACTAATTCTTAAAATTTAACTATGTATTTTTCTATACTATAATATAACTGTAATATTTTAGGATGATTCTTTGAACCATGAACTCTCAACAATTATATTTGATCACGAATGAATGTATCCTTGCACTTTTCTCCTAATTGCAAAGGAACGAAGCTTTGTATGAATATATATATATATATATATATATATATATATATGTATATATATATATATTCAGAGAATATATATATATATGTATACATTTACATATATATATATATATATATATATATACATTTAGATTTTTTTGTTCGACACATTCTTGAAATGTTAATTTGCAGGAAGTCGTCGAAAACAATAAATAATTATCCATTTATTTATACGTTTCGACACGGCAAACCTTTGCTCTGAATATAGACAAATTAGTGTTTTATATTTGTTTATAAAGTTTCCATTTGAATTGCTCTCAAATAAATAGCTTATGAACAATATGAATAAAACAGCTTCAGATTCAGCTATAGTACCTACATAATTTGTAAGTAGTGTATTGACAGATTAGACTAATCATACTGCATTTAGGAGAGACTAGTTGTAGAAACTATAAGAATTAAATTATAAGTTTCTATAACAAAGAGAGAAGAGTTTAAAATCTTCGAGGCATAAAACAATTTCAATTCCCCTTTATAGGCTCAAGTTACTTACGTCAAAAATTCAAATATTGTTAATTATATCTAATCGTCAAAATGAGTAATAATTTGAATGTGAGAGAATTATTATTAAAATTCGACCGGGCGATAAAGTTGATAGTCTAAAAACAATTACCCTAAGATATTATAGTCATTCGAACAATAGTTGAATTTTAAAAATTAATTAAAATTGATTATAGGACTACGCATTCGTGATTTATCTTTCATGCGATAAAGAGCTCGCGATGAATCTGTCTTCGGAAGTGTTTTGTTTACATAATATGATATGAAGGAATAATTTCGTTATTGTATATATAATAATTTAATTTTATCGACTTTATCGATTATAAATAAACACGCGAAGAACTTTTTTCTGAATATTGACAAGATACTTGATTGTTACATGTTTATATTATTTAATATAAATCATTCAATGGTTACACGCATATCTTGCATCAATGCAATAAAGTCATTCATTATATTCAATCTAAGCTTATTCACATAAAGACCTATTATTGGCCTTTTATCGCAAAATATACAAACAGTATTTTTGATATTTTTTATTTATTTTATTATGATTAGTATTCCTAATATAAAAGAAATAATATTGAGTTTAAATGTTTATGAAATAAATAATTGGAAATACATTTACATATATGTAAAGGATCGCTTTTTTAATGATTTTACTATTTATTTCTCTATCACATGAGGTATTCAAGTATTCGGTATTCGGCCGAATAGTATAAATGGTTCCAAATATTCCAAATAACGAAGAGTAGCAGAATAGTGGTTATTATTTTTTAACTAGAATTAAAATTAAAATCCAAATTATTTTCGATATTCAAACAATTTAATTAAAAAAAAATCACCAAAAGCATTCGTCTCATCAGCACAAACAGAATGTTTTTTGAATCATTTGAATCGGATGGTTTGTTCTCTCAAAGACTGACATTTTTTGCACATTTTGCTCGGTATCTCCGAAACGGCCTTTGCCCAAAATTAATCACCACTTCTCCCGATCATTGCGAATTGAATGTTTTTAGATCATTCAAATCGGATGCTCCAATCTTTCAAAAAATCGATTTCTATTTTCAGCACACTGTGCTCCATATCTCCAAAATGGCTGGACCTGACTTTGCCAAACACTAATCAGCACATCTCCCTATCAATAGGAATCGAATGTTTTTTGAACCAAAAAGTTTGATCCGTGCGCCCGAAAACGTGGACGAGAAATTGCATCCATACATACACACACATTTTTTTCTGAGGTATTCCAAACTGTTCAGAAACCTTCAAAACGTGAAGAAATACATGAATTTTCAATTTCGATTTTTGAACAATTACTCTACGGGAAGTTAAAAATAATAAATTTTAATTATAGAACCTAAACTTTGCAATACAATCGTATTTTTCTGTAGGAACACAATAATAACAAAAATATACCAAATAATATATTATAATAGATATATAATGAAATCCAAAAAATAAATCAACACACTGCCGGAACTACACACTTACATGACACTGACAGTTTAAATAATTTACTGGAATAATTTTTACATTACTTCAATTTATTATTAGTAATATACAAAATACTACAAATAAATTAGTAAACATTATATTGTAATAACCAATAATCCTGCAGAAATGAAATAATCATGCAAAATTTGATATTCTTAAGCAATTTAATTTCTTCGAAATATATACAGAACCGTCTCTAAAGTGGTAATCCAATTCTGATTAGCCAAGAGGTTTCTAAATATTTTTTATTCTTTAAAGAAGCTCCCACTATTTATTCCTATAGAAATTTTTACAACTTGTCTCTTCCTAAAATGCAGTCTGATTATTTAAATCTGTCAATTACTACTACTTAGAATTTATATACCTACTATAGCCGAATCTGAAGCTGTTCTATTTATATTGTCTATGAGCTGTCTATTTGAGAGCGATTCCTAATAAAAACAAATACAAAACACTAACGAACAGAAAAATCACATAACAACAAGCACAAAAAGACACTAATTTTCTCTCGGATTACCAACTTGCTCTTGACATTGGCTAAATCCCTAAACTCCACAATGTAGACGCGAGTTTTGTTGTAAAAATAAGGCAATAGGCCCCAGTAATCGTCGTTTGTTTATTAAAATTAAAATCAAAATTTATTTTATATGTAGAATGATTCACTAACATGTGTAACTAAAAGGGTTTCAATATTATAATTTAGAAATTCTAAAAAAAAAAGTAAGCAATTCATAATATCGATTTGGATATGAATAATATGGATGATTAGAATATTCAGTATAATAAACAATTTACAATTAATTATTGGACAACATAAAAAAAAGCTTCATTAACTTCCCGTAGGGCAAGTTTTAGTAATCGCCAAAAAATCGAAAAAGAAAAATTTTATATATCTTTACGTTTCAAAGGATTCTGAATATTTTGGCATGCCTTAGAAAAAATGATGTATGTGTGTGTATGTGTGTATGTGTGTGCGTGTATGTGTGTGTGTGCGGATACAAATTTTCGTCGACGATTTCGGGAACACCGATCAACCTATTTGAATAATTCAAAAAACATTCGATTCTTATTGATAAGAAGACGTGCTGATTAGTTTTTGGCGGAGGCAGGTCTAGCCGTTCCAAAGATATGGGGCAAAAAATGCCAAATACGGTAATTCAGTTTCTAAGAGAACGGAGCGTCAGATTTTAATCATTCAAAAAACATTTTACTTGTATTGACAAATATGTTGATCAAATTTTCATGAAGGCAGATCTAGCGGTTTCAGAGATCTAATGAAAAAAGTAAAAAAAAATGCCATTTGGCGGTCAAAAATGATCATTGCACTGACATATGCACATCAAATTATCAGATATTTTATAGAGATTTTAACAATAAGTATAAATGTTGTTTACATTCCTTTGGGTTCCGTCCCAATGTTCATCCGTTAGACATTTTGCGCTTTGACATTTCGTATCTATGCAGTTAAAGCAGTACGATTGCTTTGAAAAAAAATTCAGAATTTCCAAAATATGTTAAAATAATGAAAAATTTTTCTCAAAAATTTAATTTTTTTGAAGTAAAATTTTTTCAAAAATGTTAATCGTTCTTAAAAAAATAATTTTTGGTACGGGAAGTTCCAGTAATTTGCCTTAAGGCACGATGCCATGTGCCCCACTAGTTACAAATTTATTACAATTGTAATTCTTAATTTTTGACAACCACTGGCAAAGTTCTATTATTTTCCGCCCAAAATTTACCACCACCACACCGCTATATGTGTTATTGGTAGATGCATCTCGCGTGCGATTCATAGTTCGACTTGGACCTCTTTGCCGAAATCATATTACTCTTTTTTTTATTTAGTGCGCGCTGTTTGTAGTGTTTGTGTGTCCAGTGATTATTGTGCTTTATTTGATTCAATTATAATTAGAGTAAGTAATTGTAAAATAATAATATATATTTAGTATAATTATCAAGATAAAGGTGAAATTATGAAAGAAATTATAAATATAGATTTCACTTTATTCTTGCAAATAGAATAGTTTTTTCGAAAAAAAAGAAATTGTTTGAATATTATTATATTTATATAATTATTATAAAGTTTTCTTTATTATATATATATATATATATATATATATATATATAGTTTTCTTTATTACAAATTTTATTACAATTTTTTTATTTGAAAACAGTATGAAAATTTGTAATTTCATTATATCTGTGTTGTGTTTTCTTTGCATTATTCAATTTACCGACCAATTTCTTATATATATATATATATATATATATATATATATATATACAGGGCCGGTCCTGGGGTTCTTAGCGACTGCATGCAACATTTTTTCTAGCGTTACCCCCCCCCTAAAAATTTGAACTGTTTTAACAGTATATCATTGAAATTATATAAATATTTACATATTTTTTCAAAAATAATTTTTAATTATTCTGAATTTAGTACACAAAAATTAGATATAATCTAAAAGCGTATAAAATACATTGATTGTAAATTTATTTAGAAAATCGAGGCGATTCGAATTATCGAATTATCAAATATTTTTTAAAATGTTATTTTAATTTATTTTTTCATTACTTACTATATCCAAAATTGCATCATAAATTTATTATTGATATCGTAAGGTTGTTTTAAAGTTAAGTCTTTAACGTATTTTAAAAGTATTGTCCAAAATTAGTAAAAAATGCAAAAAATTACATATTTTTTAAACTATATCGAAAAAAAACTGATTACATTTGTATCTGTATTATCTCTGCATAGTTAATAATCAAATTTAGAGTATTAATACCACTATGTATAATAAAAGCTCTATATTTCTAAGTAAATTTTGCTTCCATTTTTTATATTTTCTTCATTTACATGGCTTCAAAATTCAAAATTCATCAGATTCGAAACTTTTGCTATAAAAACAAAAGTTACAATTCAATTTCTCGGAATAAATAAGCCATTTTCTAAGCACTGACATCACATTTTCCATTTTTATCTGTTTTAATTAGTATCTATTTTTTAACAAGTTCCGTTTCAACTAGTTAGATAGATTATTATAATCTATTAAGTAATCTTGATTTTATATTGAAAAAACAATATATATTATAAATTTTATTTCCGAAGCTCGTTTTGGCGCCCGCATTTTTCGCATGCATTGCATGCAAGGTAGGACCGGCCCTGTATATATATATATATATATATATATATATATATAATATAATATAATATAATATAATATAATATATAATAATAAATGGTAGCCTGCTCGGAGGCAGGTCTATGGTGTGACTCCCGCCCCTCCTTTTATTACACATTTTTAAGTATATTCCTTTCCAAACTTTTGCTTCCATGCTTCCTGGTTCTGTGCCTTAGACTTAAGTTCCCTGTATTTTCTCTTCTCGCATAAGTCATCATTCATCTGCACTCTTTTTCTTCCCAGTACTTCCAGTTATATTTCATTATCGACTACGTCGTTTAGTAGGCGCTTGTTTTGCAGAACGGGTCAAATTCAGGTTCCGTTTCTTTTCAGGATATTGCTCAGTAGAGTCCCTTCTTTGCCCACTAATCTCAGTACGTTATTGTTATCCTGTATATACACTTTATCTTCTCTATTTGCCTCCAGCACCACATTTCAAAACCCTCATGGCAGTTCTTGTCGACCTTTGATAGAGTCGATGTCTTTGATCCGTACAGAGCAATGCTCTAGATATTAGTCTTTTCCAAAAATTCAGACTCAGTTTGCTCGCCAGTAGCGTTCTCTTCTTCGTAAATGCCGTCTTTGCGTCTTGGCAGCTATCCTTGGTCCTGATCTCTCTCGTGCAGTATCCGTCTCTGGTGATTATGCTTCCCAAGTATTTGAAATGATCCACGTTCAAATTCTTGATTTCCTACCGTTATTTTTTGCGGATCATCCCTTTTGTACTTCCCATCACTTTCGACTTGTCGATGTTGATCTCCATTCCGTATCTTCTACCCACTTCGACGTTTCTGCTTATATGCTTTGTAGCTCCTCTTCACCACTCGATCATCAGCGTACTTTACTGTGATGAATTATCTTCTTCGATCGAAAAATCTCCAATGACTTCAAATGCCTAGTTGACGAGCCATTCTCCTTACAGGTTGAATAGGATCAGTGACTTGCAGCATCCTTGCCAGACTCCTCTACCTATTTCAACGCTGATTGTATCTCCCTGGCTCACTCGAACCTTTACTTTCTATTCCATATACAAATTCTGGATCAGCCTACGGTCTCTATAAGCGACCTTAATAGATTTTATATTCCCATAAGCATATTTCAGTTCACTCTATTAAAAGCTTTCTGCCAATCTACAAAACAGAAGCATATGTCTTCGTTATACCAATTATTTCAATAGCGCCCCTGGTTTCTTTTGCTGAAACCAAACTGGTCTTCGCTCATGCGCTGTCATCATATTTTTGAGTTGTCTAGTGAGGATTTTGGCTAGTACGTTTTCTGTGTGCGAAGTCAAACTGATCATCCTGTGGTCGCTGCACTTGTTCGCTTTAGGCTTTTTTTGAAGAGCTATCATCGTGACATCCAAGTCCTTTGGCCATTCGCCCATTTGTTATCTTTGATATAACAGTTTGGTCAGTTTCCTTAATTCATTGTTTTCTAGCCTTTTCAGCAGGTTTTCCGGTATGTCGTCATCTTCTTTTGCTTTCTTTCTTCTGCTCGAACAACTTCGCTTTTCAATATGCCCGGTCTTTTGTCTTTTTTCTTCATCAATCTCTCTCTCTCTCTCTCTCTCTCTCTCTCTATATATATATATATATATATATTTATATATATATATATATATATATTTTTAGATGACCTGACAGACGATATCCGACGTTATTTTGAAAAAAAATGAAATTACACCACTGAGAGGGATGTCACCCCCACGCAAAGGAGTCCAAATTATTTTCACTTTTGAACTTGAGAGTAAGATAAACATAATATCAAAATTGCATACGAATTGCAGCACAGTAAAGAAATTAAGACCCTAAACACTCCATTAAATCCGTATCTGATGGCAAAAATATGAAAATACTAACGTTTGTATGTGAAAAAGAAAAGGGCTGTTTTTAGGGTTTTCCCGGCAATTATCCGATTTTTTCTCGCCGTAAGAACCATCCTTGGACTTCAACGAACATTAAAAAAAAAGAATTGGCCAAATTGGTCCAGGCGTTGTTGAGTTATGCGCTTACCAACACATTTTGCGATGCATTTTTATATTATAGATAAGGTTAGGTAATATATATTTGGAATGTAACGGTAATCAGTTGCTTTAAAAAAGCTAGTGTGAAGTTAGTGGTTATTGTTATATATTTGTACGTTGGCAGAAATGAGTTCGTGTACATATTGTTGTAATATTATCTTATATGCACATTACAAACTATGCAATTTGAATACTAATGATATTTATAATTCATGTATAATAGATAATCATGTAATAGATAATCATGTATTATTCTAATTTGACAGAGAGTCATTTTTCAAGATGAGTAAAACTGCACTATACAGCGCCAAGAATAAAGATCTCGATTCCATAACCGTGAACTATGAAGATGATTACTTAAATTTTCTGAGGTTTATCGAACAAAAAAAGGCTGAGGGAGAGTATCCATTTAAATGCCATAAGTGCAATTTTGAGACGGGCCTTGTCAGCCGTATGCAGTGGCACCAGTTGCATGAATGCAAATCAAAAATAATTGCATGCATTTATTGCCGGAGGAGATTTACAAATTTGGAATCTAAATCCAAACATATTGAGGCTGCTCATGAGCAGGAAAAAACAAGATATTTTCCCTTTGAAGACATAGCTTGTATCGACGACACAGACAATTTAGAAGGATTAGATTGCCAAAAGAATAAACTATGAGGTTTAATTAAAAAAGTTTATTTTATTGTATTTAATGATTTCAATAAATTTTCTATTAAAATTAATAGTATTATACATATATGTATATATATATATATATATATATATACATGTATATATATATATATATATATATATATATAAAGCGAGAGGTTTTCCTTCATATATATATATATATATATATATATATATATATATATATATAATTCCAATAATTCCAACTTACATATAAAATTGCAAGAAATGCATTTATTTTTTTTCACAAAAAACTCCAATCGTATCCTAGTACTTTCATTAAATCCTAACAGTCATTTTATACTGCGCACGATCTTATATGGTTCATAATACGAGTATCAATTATCACTGAAAATGCAATAGATACTAACTTTATTTTTATAATACTACTTATATCTTTAAAAAGCTTGTAATGACTTGTTTTGTGCGACATTTTTTGGGTAAAAAGCTACTTTCCAAAAAACAATTTTTTATATTATATGTTTTCAAATAATTTTTTACTGGTAGCTTTGTTTTATATAAAATTTTGATATTTTTTGTAAATTATTCTATTTACAAATTTATAAATTTATAAATTATTCTATTTACTCTTAATATTGTTTTTTAGATGTATTGAAATAGCATGAAACAATTTTCAAAAATTGTGCAGAGCGTCGAATTCACTTTTAATTCATTTGTTGCTAAGTTATACCTAAAAGATTTTTTTTTTTTTTTTAATTTTCAGATTTTTTCCATGCTGTTTCCATACGAAGTTTGATTGAATTACGCACTATCTAAAAGTTAATATTAAGAGCTAAAACTTTCAGAGAATTGTTTTTTATCAATTTGGAACCATTTGAGCCCTTGGGCAAAGGAATTCGAAAATGTCTATATTAAGGACCACCCTAATATATATATATATATATATATATATATATATATATATATATATGTGTGTGTGTGTGTGTGTGTGTGTGTGTGTGTGTGGAAGTTTGGCAGGTCGTGATATTAAAATAAAATTGGAAAGTAAAAAGTAAAAAAAATAAAATAATGAGGATGTAATTGTAATGAACTCAATCACGAAATGTATATAAAATTATATAAATAGATCATGGACAAACATTGATTACTGTTGCCATCTACGCCTGTAAAAATATTTGCAGCAAAACTTTTCTAAAGCACAAAAATAAAGCAAGATGAAAATATGAAAACCTTTGGCCAGTTGCGTTTTTATTCATGATTCATTAAGTGTTCCAAGTTTGAACTACATCATTTAGTGAAAACCATATTCTTAATAGTTTAGTTGTTCGTGAAACAATAGAGTCCCGAAGCAGAGAAAAGAAGTCCGCCGATAGTTTGCAACAGGCACAAGACGGAGGAGGACTACCATGGGTGCGGGTTAATGGGATAGCTAGCGAAAATTTTGGAGACTTTGTTTCAAACATTTCAATATTTATGTCCCACGAATATTTAACATTTGCAACCTCAATTTATCAGCTATTTTATAAATGAACTAGTGGTGCATGGCTTCGTGTCTTAAGGTAAATTGCTGGAACTTTTCCTTATCACAATTAAATATTCGAGCAAAAATTTATTAAATATTGATCAATGATTAATAACAATTATTTTAAATATTTTTAAAGAGATAATTATTCAAGTAAAATGTTTTTTTTTGAATCTTTCAAAGCGGGCGCTCCGTTATCTCAAAAACTGAATTAAAAATTTTGCAACTTTTTGCCCCGCATCTTTGAAACGGCTGGACCTGTCTTTCCTAAAAACTAATCAGCTTGCCTCCCCATCAGTTGAAATCAAATGTTTCTTGAATAATTGAAATTGGTTGATCCAACCCGAAATCGTGGACGAAAAATTTTATCCGAACATACATACATTTTTGAGGTATGCCAAAATATTCAGAAACCTTTTGAATCGTAAAGATATGCAAAAATTCATATAACTCACCATTCGGAAAGTTAATAATATTCTCAACTTTTTTGCCGTCACCGAACTCTTAGGAATTTAAAGTGATGAAATTTAAATTGAGATAAATATATTTAATTTAGTTTAATTAGTTTATTTTACGTAAAGAGTTAAAACTCAAATTTAACGTTAGTTCAAAGTGTCTTCTTTCGATCTATTGCTAAGGTGACCATAAATCCCTGTTTGGTCAGGACAGTCCCAGAATTTCACATGCTGTCCCGATTTTTTCTAAAAGCAATATTTGTCATAATTATAAGTAGCATAAATATAAGTCCTCTTTTTGGCCTTGACATAAAAAAATATTATCACCTTACTATTTTTTCTATTTTACTCACATTTAGCATACGGCATTCAATTTTAGAGAGTCTTATCTCCAAAATATGCGTTCAGCCTTTACTATAACCAACTAACCATTTGAAATATATTCCTAATAATTACACTTCTATTTATAAAAAATAAACCTCGGTATTCAAATTTATCTTCCATGTCCAATTCGCAGTACTACACAAAAATTGAAACTATAAAAAAGACCAACTTTTAAGCTTAAAATTTCTTTTAATTCAATCTATAGTTTTGGTAATTATGTTAATTTTTTACTCTTTCAAATAAGTCAACTAAGTGATAATGAAATCAATAGTGTTTTGATCAAATTGGTAAAAGTCAACAGCTATAATGACTCACATCTCTAAATATATAAATTTTGACTTCAAGGAATATACTGTGGACTTACACAATATTTTCTTCGTCTTTAACTGTTTCATTTTCCAGAGATTGTGCTATGAGAAACTATGCAAACCAATTAAAATCTTTATTATTTAGAATATCTAAATGGTATCAATTGAGGACTAAATGGATCATTTAAAGACGAAGACACAATATCAAGTTAATTATATCAAGACATAATATTACCAGAATATTTTTTAAAACTAAAAAATTTAAATTAATCTATTTTGTTAATATGAAAGATAGAATTTCAGCTTAGGATATTTGGATTATAGTTTAGTTATATATTTACCTACTAATACTAAAAAATTAATATATGTTAAAGTAACACTTTATAAAATATATAAATTTTCATACGTAATGTATATAAAATTAAAACCATTGAATAGAATACGATAGACAAGTATACATAGAAAATAGTATTAAAATGAAAGTGTTGTAAGTGGCTCGAATCTATAGCGAGAACCTATGAAAAAATTATACTCGACATAAGTTTAAATATTATGTGTGACAACTTAAGTCACATTAAAACTTATCCAAAAACACCACATTAAAATTAAAAAAAATACTGAAATATTGTTTCACAAAATCACAAAATTATTATTAGGAATTCCCCGTGGTTCAGAAGTTTCATGAGATCGGTTTACACTCAAAAATATAAATGGAAATATGTTTGCAAGTAAAAATTTGCTCTTTAAAAAACAACATTAAAGTTACCTTCTAATATTAAAAAAAGGTCTCAGTTAGGGCAATCGATTGCATTTAAAGAGCGTCGTTGCCTAAAATTACTTACTTTGATAAGTATCTTAGTTTTTCTAAACGTTCAAACATATTTTTCAATTATTTTGTTATTTGTGGAAGGATCCCAACTTTGACTATATATCCATGCAACAAGCAAAAATCTTTAGACGAATCTGTATATTATTTAAATAATATTTTTGCTTAGTTTTGAACATTTTTCATTATCTAGTGCATTTATTCAAAATCAGATGTCTGAATTCTCGTTAATTTCTTAGTGTCTGTACAGTGCAGCGAATGCAAGAATTGAAATTGTCGAGCGATGAATGGAAGCAACTATGCTCTATTTGATGCAACTAATACCGTAATGGGTCTTATTCGGGTTACAGAATACACCCGTTGGGTCTAACGTCCTCCAAGGACCTCCGAGTAATCGAGCAAAGTTTCATGCTCCCATTCGACATCAATTTTGACCAATTGAGCAATATGCATATAGATTAATATTTAGACAACTTAGAACTACGATATAATGAGAATGATTAAATATTCAGTAAAGAAATAATAATAGCTAAACTAGAAGAAATTACAAACGCTGTTTTATTTAAATGAAAATTATGCAAAAAATTTCGAGAAGCTTTTTCGTAGACGTAACTTACAGAACTCATAAGACATACGTATACGCTCGCACACGCACCAATATAGATATATATATATATATATATATATATATATATATATATATGTGTGTGTATATATATATATATATATATATATATGTATATATATTTTGCATATAGGTACGTGTCACATGTATGTACTTTTATAGGTCTACTTCGAAAGAAATATCGCGAATCTTCAGAACCATCTCAGGTTGCAATTTAAAGAGAAAACGCGCATGTCAAGTACTGCATTACATTGTAAGTTGAGAAAATCGGAAAAATTATGTGTTGACATATGTAAATAAATGTAAACAAACAACAGTAACGCAAAAATAAACAAAACCTCTCTCTCTCTCTCTCTCTCTCTCTCTCTATATATATATATATATATATATATATATATATATATATATATATATATATATATATATATATATATACATATAGATAGATATATTCATATATAAATATAACTCCACTCTTCTACTATATATGAATAATATGTTGTTTTGTTACTGCTCACGGCAGGTTCGTGGGCTTCAACTCGATTCAGGGAAGAATATTCTGAGAAGTGTCCCATTGCCATTTCACATCGCATTGCCTGCAAATGAGCTATTTACAATTGGAAACATATTTTTGATCCATATTTTCAAGTGCTACTAGACATCGCTGCTGCACGATATCAGGTTGCCGGGGGCTCGGGGGCTTGAACTCACCACTTTGCCCACACGAGATAGCGCGTTAACCCGTTGCATCATGAAAATATAAATATTTATTATATATATATATATATATATATATATATATATATAATTAATATTAGGTTAGAATTTTTAAACATTACCAATATTGATAACAATAATGTCAGATCCGTTGTTCAAAAATATTTTACTGCTGATTCAAATTCTTCTTCTTCTTTTTTTAGTATTTGTTTACCTTATTTGGGTAGCTTTTCTTATTTTTCAAAAAAACTTTTTTCTGTTGAAGGTTTTCTTTTAGTTTTTACTTTTGATAACACACTCAGTTCCCTGTTTTCTACTTTAAAATCAAAATCTCCGTCTAACAGAATCACCGATTCCGTTTATAAAATTAATTTTTTAGATTGTGACAGTTGTTACATCGGTGAAAGTTTCCAATACATACAAGAGAATGAATCAGCATATTTATGATTCAAAAAACCCTAGACAATTTAAAACAATGCTAAAAAAATTAACCTTTTTCGGTGTTTTCTTAAATTATTTTTGTTTTCCTACAGTAGTATCATGTGATTGTTGTGTTGTAAAATGTTATAGTAAAGTGTGTTTTTTCCTGTCTGATGTGTATAATTTGTCTTTTTTTCAATTAATTTTTCCAATGTATAATTTTTTTTTTTAACTTTTTCTTTAAAATGTAAATTTCTTTTAGCTGAATGATGAGACACATCTAGTTAATCTAGTTAAAAATTAAAATAAATTTTTTACATTCGACGCATTGGCTGTTCTATTCATTTCAATATACATATATATATATATATATATATATATATATATATATATATATATATAATTCAATCAAAGTTTGTATTGCGCAATTCAATCAAAGTTTGTATGGAAAGACCATGGAAAAAAATTTGAAAATTTAAAAAAAATGTTTTAGGTATAACTTAGCGACAAATGAATGAGCTTTATTCATTCATTTGTTTGCTAAATTACATTTAACAAACATTTTTAAACTTTTTGAAAATTTTTCCATGCTATTTCCATACAAAACTTTGATTGAATTGCGCTCTATCTAATCGTTAATATTAAGAGCTAAAACTTTCAGAGAATTGTTTTTTATCTATTTGGAACCATTTGAGCCCCTGGGAGCAAAGAAATTCGAAAATGACCATTTTAAGGACCACCCTAATATATATATATATATATATATATATATATATATATAAAGATTAAGATTATATATATAAAAATATAAGATTAATTTAAGTAATTATAGTTTTCATCATATTATTTTCGTAATAAAACCATAGAAATAACAAATACAAAATATATCAAAATAAAAGTTTGTTACATAAAATCTTCTTATATTTGAAGAGAATACATGGTCATGGTTCATTTGACTGTTTTCTAAGTTTTTCCAAAGGAAACTAACTGCTAACTTTATCTATTATGTGTTTATCTTTTATATACGTGCGCACATCTGTGTCTACATAAATTTCATCTCACTCACACGATGTTATAAACACCGAATACATTCAGATGATCACATAAATCCATCGTTTGCAAACCCACATATATGACAGGCACTCGTGTTGGCATCATATTTTAACTATCGATTACATTGAAATGAGCGTACTTGACTAGCAATCGAAATGAATTTGAATGATCGTCGCGGTTTTCTGCAATGACACAATTAAAATAAGCCGTTGACATATGTAACAAAATATAAACAAACAATTCGGGAAATACGAGACGTCTCGCGTCAAACAAAATTATTCGTCGTCGATGCGCAGGTCACGTTGAGCAGCGTGCGTCGGGGTTGCGGGCACGGCACGTTTGTGCGGCGGCCGAGGGCGCGCGGGCGAGGCAGGAACACAACGCATATCGGTCCAGAGCCGACAGATTCAGTGAGCCCGCGAAGGCTGTGCTTACCGGTCGCGATCGAAACGCCGCTAAGGAACAGTCTTAGTCGTACCGTCATACCGGCCGCGCGTTCGTGTCAAACACCTTAACGTTGCTGCGACGGCCGCGCCAATGGCACGTGCGCGGAGTCGCGTTTTAAACGGCAGAAGCGTTTTTCTGACGATCAACTCCTCTCTAAAGCGTGCCAATTTTGTTACGTCAATGTTGATATTGCTGTGCGTCCTATTGACAGTTGCTTTGCCCGTGGCAAAAGCAATGAATCAGGCGACTATGCCGTCAGAAAAAATACCACTCGGTAAGTTTGTTATCATCATTTTGCAATTCGAGTCTATGAAAGCATCACATACTGTCATTTTATTTACCTAACGCGTTATACAGGCAAAACAATTCACTACTTATTTATACAACGAATGATCATGGTTAGTGCCGAATCATTGCTTCAAAAACGCGCGATATCGCAAGAGCCAAAAGATTTTTACGCCGATTTTTACGTGTGTTTTATAACAAATATTATTTTTTTACATTTTTCAGTTTAGCGAAATTAAACATAATTATTTTGTTACATTTAATACAGATATATTTATTTATTTAGCTTGTAAGTAATCTAAAACTCGGTTAAATTGATATAGATTGAAATTAAGTTCTATAGAAATTAATTCCGTTGGAGAACTTTTGTTAGCAAATGCGAAAATCCACGTTAATTAATTAAGTTTCACACAGATAAAATTTTTCGAAGACAAAGTTGCAAACAATAAGAACTTGAAGAAATCAAACAAATTTACACTTGGGCGAGCAAACGCCGAGAAACGTGTCTTTTGTTTAGATTCTGTCTATGTGTTGACAAAATTCAACATCTTATATAAAATGAAGACTATTGAAAATGAATTTATAGAGAATGTGTTTAGTATGTTCGAATTGCCTAATAGTTTTATTATTTAAATATATTTCATTTTGAATGAAAATCATATATTGAAAATAAAGTAGCCAAAATTAAGTTATGATACTCATTATATAACAAAAAAATATTTTGTTTAAAATTGAGACATTTAATATTTATAAACTAATCTTTGTAATATCAATGTAAGTTTACTATAACTAATTAAAATGTCAACTGCATTTTATTCGGAAATGTATGTCTATTAAACAATTCATTCTCAGGACAGAGGACATAATTAAGTTATGATACTCATTATATAACAAAAAAATATTTTGTTTAAAATTGAGACATTTAATAATTATAAACTAATCTTTGTAATATCAATGTAAGTTTACTATAACTAATTAAAATGTCAACTCCATTTTATTCGGAAATGTATGTCTATTAAACAATTCATTCTCAGGACATAATTATTAATTATATTCTCGTTTCTATTTCACATAGAAAAATAAGTTTGTATGTATACTTAGATTATTTTACTTTCTCAAATATATTAAAAATGTTTTTTAAAAATGTCAGTATAATGCATACATAGTGCAGCACAAAAATCATTCTTAGCAAATTTATATGCGACTTTAAAATATTATATTCTTTATCTGAATCAAATATAATGAAGCGTTATAATCATCTATAATGTCCGACATCTAAATTATATGTTCAATTTTAATTTTATATAATTTATATCAACTAATTTTTTTAAAGGTGATATGATTAATAATTTTATAAGTAACTATTGTGCTGATATTAAATACTGTTCAGTATAAATTTTATACTTATATTTATTAACGAAAATTTCATTTCGCAAAGATTAATATGGTTAGATTAGGTGTTTTGTGTTTACTGTTACATAGTTTGAGGTGTTTTAAAGCTTGCTTCAAAGTTACATTAATAAAAAAATATAATAAAAAACCAAAATTAACAATATTAGATATATAATGCGCCCTATATATAATTATAATAATAAAAAGTCATTTTTAATATTTTTTCAAACATTTATAAAAGTTTCTTAGAGTCTTACCAGTATGCTTATATAAAAAGACTTGTGTTGCAAAATATTAATAAATTACGTTATTATATTCGTTCTCTAGTAGCATAATGTTTTTGAAGGTTTTAGAAGTTTACATAAAATATATAAACTATTATAAAATCTAAATTTCAAGAAAAATAAGTATAAAAGGACAAATTCTCTATTACACTCTCCAATAGCATTTGCAAAATCATAAATTTAGCCGCCAATATAATTATTCTTGAATATATTTCAAATAAACCATTTTATCTAATTTGAAGTTCTTGAAGTTTTTTTTATATGGAATATTATATTGATATAAAAACTAAACAAGTGTGGTGCATGAAGCTGTGCCTTAAAGCAAATTGCTGATAATTTAAAATATGAAATTATTGTATGTTTTTAACATTCTTGAAAATATTTAAAAGTTCTTTTTTTATTTTGAATCTTTTTCAAAGCGATCGCGCTGCACTCTGTATGGAGGCAGAATATATAAGCGCGTGAGCGCCGCGTAGCGATATAAGGTTATATATTATAAATCTATAACAAAATTTGTACTTATTGTTAACATCTGTATAAGCGCCGCGAAACCCATGGAAATGTAAACAAAATTTGTTCTTATTATTAACATCAGTATAACGTATGTATACCTTGATGTGCATATGTCTAATGATCATTTTTGACCGCCAAACGGATTTTTTACATTTTTATTAGATCTTCAAAGCCGCTGTACCCTGCTTTCCCAAAATATTTAGTTCTATCAATACAAATGTAATGCTTTTTGAATCATTCAAATCGGACGCAAATGATGATACATTCCAAATAGCAAAAGATAGACAATATTTAGATAAATCCACTATTTACATCCTTATCTCTGATGTTACTCTAGGTAATATATAAAAAATACATAATGTCAGAGATCATTTTGATCATAGATCACTTTATTTGTTATTTCGCTTTAATTTGAACTTAAATAGTTAATCACCAGCAATTAGTTTTTGCGTAGATAATTTCGCTCGATCATAACGTTGATGTGCCTCCAAAAGTGTACGGTTCTGACATGTGATTGTGAGTCTTGTCCTTTTTGGGTAAAGATTAAACAGTTAAAGAAAAATCTCACTTGAATAATACAAAATATGAAAGAGAATATGACAGGAAAATTTAATACAAGAAAAAAAAATCACTAAAATTCCTTGTTAACTTTGTTTAAAGAATTATATTTTATTATATATTGTAATATTATATACATAAGCTTTGTTTATATAATTATGTTGTGTTGTGCATATATTTATGACAATAAAAGTCGTTATAAACCATTTTGGTGTTTATACCTATCGCCTTTCATTCTGTTTTAATGCCTGTCACAACCGTCGACCAATCCGTCTTATTTAAGGTCAGTGCTTCAGTATTTCCACTTAGACAAACGTTTAAATCACCATTTAGTACACTTTTTCCAGCTGGTAAATTAACAAAATTTTGAGTGATCAAAATAAGAGGCACAACCGTACCCAATCTCCCATAAATAGAAAAAAAAGTGAGAATATCCAATTGACAATGTATCATTTTCATTATTGAAAAATCATTTCTGCAATCTGTGGTGAAACAATGCTATATTGGATCTCGTAGACCGGACTATATTATACATGGAGTTGCAAAGCTTTACAAATATTTATATATATATATATATAACAGGGGCGTAGCATCCCTTGGCGGGGCCCCATATCAAAATTTGTTTGGGCGCCCCCCTCAAGAAGAAATTTTTTTTACAAAATATATTCATTTATCATTCTTATTATTTATCTATCTAATTTTCTCTCATTTTTGAAATTTTCACAAATAATTCCAATTATATATTCACTTTCTTTCAATTAAAAAAATATTCATTTATCATTCTTATTATTTATCTATCTAATTTTCTCTCATTTTCTGAAATTTTCACAAATAATTCCAATTATATATTCACTTTCTTTGAATTTTTTTGAAAAATTAAAGTATTTAATAATCTTTAAATTTTATAAAGATTCTGTCACTACAAACATACAAGTCTGGTTGACATTTCTGTCCTAAAGTTTTTACGTAATTTTTAATTATTTTCAATTTTAAATATTTCTTTTAGCAGTTGCGATTGTAACTGGAAGGGCCAAGATAAAAATGCATGCTGTTATTTTTTTGGGAAAACTGGATGCAAGCCTAATGCATCCATCACATTTCATCATAATTATCTCATCATAATCCATCCATCTTTTGTCTTTTGTTTTTTGAGATGTTTTAATTTGCACAGTCTATTCAAAAGATAACATAATAAAATGCTACTTTTTTATAAGTCAATACTGTAATATTGTATAATTTTTGAAATGAAACTAATAATTTGAAACAGTGATGAAAGTAATCTGAAAATGATTTAATTGATCATATTTATCAAAATCTAACTATTAAACTTACGCGTCATGCAGACAATTCAAGTAGTAACAAAAACAAATATAAAAATGTTATAAATATAACTATAAAAATTCCAAATTCCAATTTTCGATAAAAAATGTATAAACTAGATTAGTTTTATAGATTTGTTGACAAGAATATTAATTTATTAGCAAAAATTTACTAATTGAATTGATTGCTCGAGCTTGCTGAAATATTCCAGCAGAAATAAATTTTCTTAAAGAGTTAGCTTACAAATTAAAAATCAATACCTCTCGATAACATAAGAAAATGCAAACTACGTTAAAATTATTTAATTTTTTTAAAAATTGTTGTTTTGCCTTCTGATTGCGCTCGTTGCGGGCCTTCCTTGCTCGGGACACATACACACACACACACACACACACACACATATATATATATATATATATATATATATATATATATATATATATATATATATATGTGTGTGTGTGTGTATAGAGAGAGAGAGAGAGAGAGAAAGGGAGGGATTATCAATGGCAAAATATCTAACGCCAACCTTTCTTAATTCTAGTTTCGAGGACATAACGCTGATTACTTCATAATGATATCAATTATCTGGTTATCATTTGAAATCTTGCAGCTATTAATGTGTATGATCCCCGATGTACCGGCAGATTTTGTGCCGTGCGTTGCGTCGCAGTTGCAGCGCATTTAGCCTCCGATAGATCATATAAGCGCGATGCCTTTTCGTTGTAAGAACAAGATAATGTTTCGGTATGATTTATGGGCTCCCAACCTCGGGAGATAACCGGCTGTACAGCATGTCGCCACATAAACAATGATCAGAGAGCTTGGTGACATCCGCACACTGCATAGCGCCCGAGCCGGAGTCGCGTATAAATTTAGTTTATTGTAGTCTAAGGGCGCGGACCGGCAGCCAACCCGCGGTCGACTACGGTCGGCTACGGTCTAGCACGGTCGGCTGACGGCTTTCAAACGATGCGAAATTCATAATATTTCATATAAACATCCAAAAACTTCAAAAAGGATAGAATTATTCATTTGAAACGCATTCAAATACGAATATAATTACAGTTTATTTTAGTAATATTTTGTTTATGAGCAATGCCATTTGGGAACATAATATAAAGTTTGTCATATTACAAGTATTCGTTTCACAGAAATTTAGGAAATTAGAAGTTAATAGAGTAAGAGATAGTTTTCACAAAAAATCGAAAATAACTAGTGGGGCCTTTGGCATCATGCCTTAAGGCAAATTGCTGGAACTTCCCGTACCAAAAATTATTTTTTTTTAAAAAAGATTGACATTTTTGAAAAAAATTACTCTGAAAAAATTAAATTTTTAAGAAACTATAAATTCTTGACAAAAATTTACTTTTTTTTGAAAAAACAAAAATTTTTGAAGAAAAAATTATTTTTAAATATTTTGGTAATTCTGAACTTTTTTTAAAGCAATCGTACTGCTTTAACTGCATAGAGACGAAATGTCAAAGCGCGTAAGCGCCGCGTCGCCGTCTAACGAATAAGCATTGGTACTGAAACCATAGGAATGTAAACAAAATTTATACTTATTGTTAAAATCTCTATAAAATATCTGATAATTTGATGTGCATATGTCTAATGAACATTTTTGACCGCCAAATGGCATTTTTTTTTACTTTTTTCATTAGATCTCCGAAACCGCTCGACCCGCCTCCATGAAATTTCGATCAGTTCTTCATCTTGTCAATACAAGTAAAATGTTTTTGGAATTATTAAAATCGGACGCTCCGTTCTCTTAAAAACTAAGTTATCATTATTGGCACTTTTTGCCCCGTATCTTCGGAACGGCTAGACCTGACTTCACCGAAAACTAATCAGCACGTTTCCTTATCAATACAAATCGAATGTTTTTTGAATTATTCAAATCGGCTCATCGGTGTTCCCGAAATCGTCGACGAAAATTTGTATCCGCACACACACATACACGCACATACACACACACATACATCCATTTTTTCTATGGTATGCCATAATGTTCAAAAGGTTTTGAAACGTAAAGATATATAAACATTGTCATTTTTGATTTTTTTGCGATTACTATAACTTGCCCTACGGGAAGTTAATAGCATATCTTTACGTCAAAGATTTTTGAACAATTTGTCATACCTTAGAAAAAACATTCGATTCGTATTCACGGGGCAATGTGCTGATTATTTTTTGGTAAACGCAGATATAGCCGTTTCGATGATACGGGGCAAAAAGTGCGGCAATTTAGTTTTAGAGAGAACGGGGATTTATCTTTTGGTATTTAAAATGCATCACCATTTCGGTTACAAATTATCATACATAATCAATCATTAGTAATAATTAGCAAATCATTTCTGATAGAAATAATATGAATGATTGGATTCTTTCAAACTATTTAAATTTTAATTTGAACATATTGTGCGGGTTTTGATTATATAATATATATATATATATATATATATATATATATATATATGTGTGTGTGTGTGTGTGTGTGTGTGGTATGATTGTAATATTCATTACCAGACACCGGATTAGCTGTCAGAAGTTTGCTTAAAATGTCGATCAATATTTGGTTAATTAAATGCGATATGATCACTTGAGAATATTGTATATAGAATACACCCTTTAATATCTCTGATATTATCAATGCGAAAAATTTTAAATAACATTATTTTAGATTGTGTATTCTAAGTATGTGCTTATGTATAAAATTATTGAGTAAACATTAAACGAAGCAAAATAATACTACTATTTTAAGGTATTGTAATGAAAATATAAAAAAAGATTCTCGACTTAATGTAGGTCTTTTTCAATATTTTCGTTATAAAGAACAATAGTTATAATAAAAACTATTATTTTCTAAATAAAATATTAAACAGTTCTACTTAACATGAATTACATTTAAAATGTGTGGATATATGAAGTGGGTATGTAAACAAATTATATATACAGGGTGTCTCAGAACTTAACGTTAAGCAGACACCGGGTGTTAGTATTACCCGTTATTTTTGTTAGGAAAAAATTATCTAACGTTGTATGGAAATTATGAGCTTTTCAGTGAAATCTCTCTTGGAATTATGACAATTTTTCGATTATTGTGATTAATTTTATCTTTGGAATCATAACCGTGAATAACATTTCTAGAACCACAGTATAAAATAATAACACAGTTGCCCCAAGATTTTGAACATTCGAACAAAAGTGCACTAATGTGTGGTGGTCGATGTTTCATCAAAAGTTCTTGCATTGTTAATAATTATATTTTAATACAACTTTAATAGTATAACCGATTAGTTCCAAATGTTGTTTTTCACATAAACCGCTAGATTTGAAAAGATTTAGATCAATTAATTTACATAATTGATTTATTAATACAATTAATTATGAATTTCGTGTTTTATGATCACGATTTTACTGTGATACATTTCTAACTGATTCCAAATGGCAATAGATGTGATGTTATACAATTCACCAAACTAATTAATTTTGAACCAATTTAAGGTTGGACGAACGATTAGAAATTCGTAATAGTGATATTATAATTATATGCATAAATGAGTTTTCCACTATTAGATAGAGTTGTACTATAGATAGTGCAGCTATTATTGTATAGTGACATATTATTTCGAGCTTGCGACCATTCATATTAGTACATCATATTACATGTCTAATCAGAAGACTGATTATACACAAAAACATAATTATTTTTAGTGCCTTGGTTAATTAAACATAAATTGCATAATAAGCTAAATTTGTTTAGAATAATATCTAGATTAACGACCTATGTTTTGGTCTTAAAGTTTATCAAGCTTATTAAACGAGCACATTTAATTTGATCTATTGTAAAAATTGAAATTGATATATTGCGCTGTAGTTTACATACATTTTAATATTTTTAACAATTTACTTTTTAATTTTCTCATAATTTTTACCCGATTTTTTTATAAAGGAATGCCAGACGCGAATCAAAATATTTAATGCATAGTTTCGATCATGTCTGCATTTCTGAATTAATTAAATTATAACAACATTGAAATTTGTTACTTATGGCAACCGTGTTATAAACCAAAAATATATATTATAAAAATATATACCGACTATTATATAGTTTTGAAGAATCAAGTAAATATTTTACACAGGTCTTTATGGTATGACTTTATACGTAATAACAATTTTATTTGCATTGTTTCATTATATGAGCAGCATATGTATAGTGTTTTATCACTTTTAACAATTTACGATGATGAACATATATAAGGATCTTTTTAATATTATAAACTATTATAGTTTGCTATATTATTTATAATTTATAGTCTATATATCTGTATAAATTATAATGATCAATTACAAGTATGCATCTTAAAAATTGCGGTTAAAAGTGCTAAAACTTTAAGAGAATTGTTTTTTATCAATTTGGTACCATTTGAGCCCTTGGGAGCAAGCAAATTCGAAAATTAAGGATCACCATATATATATATATATATATATATATATATATATATATATACATATTCTGAAGATTCAAATATTCTAAAGTCTACGGCAAGTTGTTCTAATTACTATTTGACAAAAAATATTAATAAAAATTGATAAATTTTTGAGAAAGTTTTAGCTAATATAATCTAATGCAAATTTAAGTATACTTATTTATTTATAAACAGAGTAATTATTGAGTATCTATGATAAACTTGTACGTTAAGCTTTCAATAATGATAAATCGCAATTTAACAAAATTACATCAATGTAATTGACTGTGATGCTTATACAAAGTCACTATTATACTATATTGTGAATATTTTAGTAGTCACATAAGTTCATTTTATTTAGAAAATCCTTTCAATCAAGTAGCTATTGGATTTTATAAATGCATAAATGAAGTAGTAATCTCATTCTTTGAATTGCAATTCAATCATCAATTCTTTGCATTATGTTCAGTAATTGAAATAGATCATGGCTTTAAACTAAATGAAAAGGATAATACAAATCATTCTATTTATTGCTGTAAGTAGAATGATTTAAGTATTCTGGAGCAGGAGAATGTTACGTAAAACGGAATCGTATGAAATGTATCGAAATTAAGATTGATCTAGAAATCTAGATAATCTCTGATGAAATAAAAAACTAGAGAATTTTAATTAAAATTGAAAAAAAATAATTGATTGTCATACTGAGTGGTACGTGTTCATTTCGATGAAAAGCAATTTAAATACTAAATATTAAATATTTTCTAAGAAATTATTACACTTTCTTATACAGATTTGACATATCTTTAAATTATTATATAAAAAGTGTAATATCATTTAAAAACGTAAGAATGTAATACCTAAGGGTAAGAAATTCTTGTACCGTACCATCCACAATATGCAATCAACAACACATATATTCACAAGAAATCTTCTGTCTAGCATTTAAATTTGTAAATTAGATTAAAATAGTCGAATGAAAAATTATTCAGTGTTATTTTTATTACATGTAAATTAACTACAGTTAGGTAATGAACTTATTAAAATACTTTAGTTCTGATTATTTTCAATCATGAACGAATATATATTTGGATACTTTTATGGCTACGTTTTTGAGACGATTTGTTACCCAAAAATTTATTTTACATTGTAAGTTTATTTTTAGTGACATTCAATATTGGATTGAATTAGGAAATTATAATTGTCAGAAAATTTTGTAGCATTTATAATCACAGATATTAAAAGATGTTGGAACTACTATAATATAGAAATATGAACGATACATAAGTGTAAATATTTCAAGTCATACTCGTAGCAAATATAAAATGCTTTTCACATGAAAAATTTAAATATATGAGAAGGTCTTAAATCTCAAATTACTCCTAACCGTATTTTAAAATATTGTAATTGGTGATAATATAAATAAGTTTACAGCATTGATTTATTAATTGATATAAAAATAATTTCATGCGATTCACTGCTCTAATGTAAAAATATCCCAAGTTCTTGCGATGACGTTTTCTAAAAAGATTCTAATCAGATTTAAAATGTTTGACTTTTATTTGAAACATTGGCTGTTAAAAGTCCTAATAATTTTCTTAACTTCAGAAAAACTAGTAGTGCATGGCATCGTGCCTTAAGGTGAGTTGCTGGAACTCCCCGCACCGTAACGAAATGTTCGAGGAATATTAAATGTTTTCAAATAGATTATTATAAATACTGTAACATTGTCTAATATTTATGAGAATTATATAAACTGAATTGCAAAGTTATAATTATTTATTTAGAGTATATAAGTGATCTTTAGAACTTTAGCTCGAATTAAAATTAAAATCTGAATTATTTTCGATACACAAAAAAAATGTTTTGAAAAAAAAATAGAAATTTTTTTTTCAAAAGAAATTATTTTGTCAAAACAAGCAGAAAGTTTTTTGAATCATTTAAATCAGATGCTCCGTTCTCTTAAAAACTCGATTTCTATTTTCTGCACTCTTTGCTCCGTATCTCCGTAACGACTGGACCTGCCTTTGCCAACTAATCAGCACGTTCGAATCGGTTGATCCGTGCGCCCGAAAACGTGAACCAAAAAATGCGAACATACAAAAAACACACACATCCATTCTTTTAAGATATGCCACAATGTTGAGAAATCTTCAAAACGTAAATATATGCAAAAATTTTCATTTTCAATTTTCGGCCCATTACTATAACTTACATTACGGGAAGTTAAATTTATAAATAAGATTATTTTTAGACGTCGAGAAGATCATGCCACTTTTAACAATTTCGCTATGACCGCTGAAGTGCTGCTGCTGTACGGAACGCTATTATTAGTAGCGCTATTGAACGGATCAGGCACAACTATATATTTAAAAATACTTCGATCATTATCAATGAAAATGTTTTAGAAAATTACGCTTGTAATAAACTAGAAATTACAATAAAAGACTAGTATCCTCAACAGTTTAACTCATAGTGATAAATCTTGAAGCAAAGGCAAACACAATATGTCATTCATCGACGACATCAGTCCACACAGCACGTAAAGTGGACGTCGTCCATAGACGACATTCGTAGCGAAAGGGATAAAGCAAAATACCATTTACAACTGGTTAAGTTTAATGTTATACAACGCAATGCCTATGCCAACCATGAAAATATTTTACTTTGATGTTCGGAACATAGGCTCGAAAAATCTAATATATGCAATTCTACACTTTTGGAAAAAGCAATATAGGGTTTTATATAAGACATTTGAGGCATTTATTGCATTCACCACAAACATATATTTTTATGTGAAAAGTGCAGTCTTTGTGGTAAAACGTAAATTATTCTCGTACGGATTACAGTCATAGATTTCATTAATTCAAAGATAACAAAGAAGTAAGAAGTGAAATTATCATTCGGCTTTGGCCGGGTGCGGTCTAAACACTCGAACGCGTGACGGTCCACGCACCGAGATATGCGAATCGGTATTCTGGGCACGCGTCGATGGCAAATTCCGAGGAAAGGCGGACTGAACACCTTAATACATCCCGGGGCGAGGGGAGAGACTGGGTCTCGAACGCGTCAAAATCGAACTCGCCACCTCGAGAACCCTAAGGCATTGTGTACACATCAACTTTTGCAGTCGATACATCAAACTTATGTTTGGTTTCAAGCATAATTCGAAGAAAATCACTCTCATCGTATGATAATTGTTTTAGTATACGTAGAAAAGCTAATATTGTTGTGTTAAGCATAATGATTTTGTTCATAGCTCTATTTTTTAAATAAAATGCAAATTTTACCTTTACCTTCCCAATCCAGTAAAATCAACTTTTGCAGTCGATACATCAAACTTATGATTGGTTTCAAGCATAATTCGAAGAAAATCACTCTCATCGTATGATAATTATTTTAGTATACGTAGAAAAGTTAATAGTGTTGAGTTAAGCATAATGATTTTGTTTATAGCTCTATTTTTCAAATAAAATGCAAATTTTACCTTTACGTTCCCAATCCAGTAAAATCAACTTTTGCAGTCGATACATCAAACTTATGTTTGGTTTCAAGCATAATTCGAAGCAAATCACTCTCATCGTATGATAATTATTTTAGTATACGTAGAAAAGTTAATAGTGTTGAGTTAAGCATAATGATTTTGTTCATAGCTCTATTTTTCAAATAAAATGCAAATTTTACCTTTACGTTCCCAATCCAGTAAAATCAACTTTCGCAATCGATACATCAAACTTATGTTTGGTTTCAAGCATAATTCGAAGCAAATCACTCTCATCGTATGATAATTATTTTAGTATACGTAGAAAAGTTAATAGTGTTGAGTTAAGCATAATGATTTTGTTTATAGCTCTATTTTTCAAATAAAATAGAAATTTTACCTTTACCTTCCCAATTCAGTAAAATCAACTTTTTCAGTCGATACATCAAACTTATGTTTGGTTTCAAGCATAATTCGAAGAAAATCACTCTCATTGTTTGATAATTGTTTTAGTATACGTAGAAAAGTTAATAGTGTTGTGTTAAGCATAATGATTTTGTTTATAGCTCTATTTTTCAAATAAAATGCAAATTTTACCTTTACCTTCCCAATCCAGTAAAATCAACTTTTGCAGTCGATACATCAAACTTATGTTTGATTTCAAGCATAATTCGAAGAAAATCACTCTCATCGTATGATAATTGTTTTAGTATATGTAGAAAAGTTAATAGTGTTGTGTTAAGCATAATGATTTTGTTTATAGCTCTATTTTTCAAATAAAATGCAAATTTTACCTTTACCTTCCCAATCTGGTAAAATCATTCGAATATAATTCAATTTTTACTACAAGCATTTATTAAGATTATTTTTCGAGGATTTAAAATATTATTGAAGATTATTTAATTAACTTAATCTAAATGACTTGGCAACTTTTAGTAAAAAATGCATTTCCAATATATACTTCCAATATACAAACAAGTCTAATAATATTTTTATTATCGCAAAAAATCGAAAATATTATTTTATATATCTTTACGTTTTAAAGGTTTCTGAACATTTTGGCATACTCGATTGAAAAAAATTGATGTATGTGTGCATGTGTGTATGTGTGCGGGTGTGTGTGATTGGGTACAAAATTTCGTCGACGATTCCGGGAACGGGGATCAACCGATTTGAATAATTCATACAATCGATTCGGTTCGATGGGATACGACTCTGTTTAGTTTATTCCAAAGGTAGGTGCAGCAGTTTCGAAAAAACGGGGGACAAAGGGCCAAAAATAGTAAATTAGTTTTTAAGATAACGAAGCATTCGATTTAAATAATTTAAAAACATTTTATTTGTATTGACGAAGTGGAGAACTGGTTAAATTTTTAGGAAGACAGGTCCTATGCTTTTTCACATACGGAGACAAAAGTTTCAAACATTGTCAAAACTGATCATTAGATATATGCACTTAAAATTATCAGATATTTATAAATATTTTAATAATAAGTACACATTTTGTTTATCCGTTAAGCTGCAATGCGGCGCTTACGCGCTTCTATATTTCATCTATGAAACCGCTACGTAGCGCGATAACTTTGAAAAAAAGTTCAAGTAAAGGAAAACAAAAAATTTCAAAATGAAAGAAAAATTTAAATTTTTCAAGAAAATCAATTTTTTTCAAAAATTTCAAAATTTTCAATAATTCTTTTTTGAAAATTTTAATTTTTGGCATTTGTTTTCTTTTATTTTGAAAATTTTGGCAATATATTTGATGTGTTGATTTTTCTTGACATTTACCAGTACTATGTGAAAATTAAATAAACCGTTTTCTCAGAAAATCCTAAGCAGATTAGAGATTTGACTAATTCAAAGAATTGGTGAAGGTCCACAAGACTCCTATTAATAATGATTGAATTAGTGAATTGATTGAATTAGCGAACACATTTCATATGGATCACGTCATGATTTTTAGATAACTGTATCTATTTGACCTTTGATAATATTAACAATTTGTATATGAAACAATTAACTTCTGATATATACTAATGTGCATACGTCAACTACTGATTTCTGGCTATTAGCAACTTCGGTCTTTCTTTCTATCTAACTCTAAAACCGCAGATTAATTAACTTTTAGTTCAGATTTTTATTCATTTATTCATTCATCTAATTCATAAAAATATCTATTATCACTTATAAAAATGAATGTATGTTAAATATTAACATATTTCCATATAAAATATTTTTGAAATTTACTTAAATCTGGAAAAACTACATCAGAATTTGAATAGTAATTCTACATCTAATATATTATTTAAATATAATCTGAGTAACTATATTTGAATAGAAACAGAATCGAGCCTAAAACAAATATGTATATAGCATTTGAGAGGAAAATTTATTTCGTATTTCACACAGTTGACTCTGCTTTTGCCATGTTTGTATCAGAGCCTCGTCGAGCAGCTCTCATTCAATATTAAACGATCATATTCCGACTAAAATATATATCTAACGGTTTCTTCTATTACAACATTTCTCCTGCTATTGACTTTTGTTTCGAATACTTTCTCAGCAAAAAAACTTTCCGTTGAGAAGAGATAATGGATTTAATACATATAATAAACAAGCTCTTGATTAATAAGTTGTAGTTATCAATGCAATTAATTATTGTTTGTTTTGCAATTGAAATTCTGCAGGATATTATGACTATGAGAATGTAAATAGAATAAATTAATCGAATGTAATTGATTTGAGATATTAAATTAAAATAATTCAAATATAAGCCAATTGATAGGCGGCTCTTTTTGACTCATTATTTTAACGATTGATAACGATTTAGATAGCGAGTATGAGGAAAGTTTAAAACAATAGTTGCTTAAAGAATAAATGTTTGAATAACATAGAAATAAAAAATTGTATTACTAATATTATTTAATATAGAGTATATATTATCTTTGCAAAACTTCTTATAAATGTATAGAAAGAAATGTAAAAAAAATATTCATTTAATGCTTAATGAACTAAAGAATACATAATTAGTTGTGAGTTTTCCTTGTAAAATTTTGATAAAAAATTAAGCATATTGCAGGATAATCAGGACTTGTTATTAAACTAATGTATCGAGCAGATTTATACTATAAAAGTAAAGTTGAATTTTATTCAATGGGTATATATGTATGAAATCGTCAGTTAACAAAATATTATATTTTTTTTAGCTTAGATTATATTCTAAATACTACTCTAAAAATTTATATCTATAATATATACATATATCCCTATTTAACACTTGTATCCCTGTCGCGACGTGAGTGTTTTCTGCAGAAGAGATATTGCTGTACGAGTTAGAGAGCCGCCCAGTAGCAGTATCTTTGAAAATGTATTTAAAATATAAAAATTGTACGTAAAAAACAAAAATTAAAATACTCAACAATTTAACTCAGATTGATAAATATTGAAGCCAGTGTCTTCTAGCATTGAACAAAAACGATTTCCTGACACAGCGCACAAAAAATAGTGAAACATTTAAAATAAATGTAACATAAATATATTACTATTATAGGCTATTTTTTTCTTATAGTAATGAAAATGCGTAGTATTAAGAAAGTATCTTAATTGCGTATCAATGTAATTAGTTGGCATTACTCTATAAGTTTGGTGAATAGACCTAGCCTAAATGCTTTTTAACAAAAACAGAGAAAGTAAAATATGAAGACACAAAATAGTCCAATGAAATTTGCTTTATCTTGATCCGAAATAGATCCTGAACTATTTTCTTTCTTTTCTTCTTTCACTGAATGTTTCAGTGAAAGTTAACATGCTACATTTGCTATGCGCGGGATATTAAGATTTTCATGGCTAACTTGGACTTTATAAATTCAAATTATGTGAACAATATAAAGAAAATTGAAATTGAAATATAGAAATGACTATATTTACATCTAACAGTTTCTTTAAAAAGTTCTAACAAGGAAAACCTCAGCTTTACTCTTCTGCGATTTTGATAAAACTTCGCATAGTAATAAATTTGATAGTCAAACCGGACCTTAAAATATTATAGGCCTATGAGAAGTGGTTTAATTATGAAAATTAATAAAAGTTATTAATAAAAAATAATAAAAGTAGAATAAGCACTTGCTCCTACATTTAACATACGGTTTCATAGATAAGAGCTTTAAAAATGATAGAGTTCGATTACCGTCAGCTTATAATTTATTTTTATGTTCTCAAACTTATTTTTATGTTGGAATCATAGAACTTATACTACATGGACTGCTAGTCGAGCGCAAAATAAGTGCTCAAACATAGAAGGGACTGTCACTTGTGAGCGAACATTGCCGACAACAACGGACTCTCCCGATTGATTAATCGTCATTTGTCATATGTTATATTTTAATAATATAATGGGAATTGTGATGACTGATAATTTTGTAAGAAATGATATTATTAATATTTCCTCTGTGAAATAAATGTACATAAAATCGAATCCACCAATTAAAATCGATTTATTAATTATGAGATCTATGTTAGGCACGTAGCATATGACATATGACATTTAATCAATCGGGAGAGTCCGCGATTGTTGGCATCGTTCGCTCAGCAAGTGACGTCACAGGCCCTTTTATGTTTGTGCACTATATAAACGGAAAACATATTAGGAATAGCAGTTCATGTAGGGTAATGTCTATGGTTGCAATAGTTAAATATTACAAACATATTATCAACTCACTGCATATATTTTGCGAACAAGAGATTATATATTTGAAACAAATCTGTAGGTACATATATTATACGTAAGTCAAAATATATCCGAGTATTATTCCTCTGCTAGCTGCAGCAGTAAATGCATTCTCGTAAAAGTATCGATGCACATAGTGAAATATTCATTATAAATCATAGGAATCGGGTGGATCGAGCGTCATTCTGATGCAGTAGTAGTCGGTCAGTGTAGAATTCTGGTTCGCTTTCGAACGTTTCGAACGTTTCGCATTTCGCACACGCATGTCACGTGTCGTTTGCAACAACGGCGCTGACAAGCGAGCCGTTAATAACGCCGTGAAAAACGGTCAACGCACGAACTGGCGCGAATCACGCGCCCCGTCGCACAATCAGGGTTAGGTCGGAAAATACGCAAATAATCATACATGTGTATTGTTTGTTTGACTATCAAAAGATCGTTTTGTAATTCGGTTACAACGAAAGCCAAAGTCACAGATTTATTTAGTACGAGATCGCATAGCGATATTGTAAGAAGACGTCAGATTGACATTGGATATTCAAATATGAAGCCGTAGCTAAGACATTTCTAAGAGGTTCTTCGTGACATTTGCCCACCTGCTTAGAAAGCGACATTCACTCATCCAAGCAAATATTTTCATTTTAACATTTGTTTTTACATTGTAATTTAGAGAAAAGATCGTACATATTCTATGCCACAAATAACTGTTTTTTTTAAATGATTACAATACAATTCATATTGTCATACCACGATTAACACTAGTTTTGATTTCATTTGAACGCAATCTTTGGCCGAGATGTATGTATCTTTAATAAACAAAGAATAAAACTTAACGTTTGCGCCTGGCACCAATTCGTAAAAAACTATCTACCAGCAATTCGGTGCCACATTCTGACAAAACCGTACCTGCTGTGAAGTTCATATTGTTGTGTAAGTTATGCATATTATTTTATATGAATTTGTGGAAATTGAAAAGCATACATTTACAATATTACCTAAATTTATTGTATAGTTAAAGTTGAAAACAATTTCAAAAAGGGCGACATTTTTTTATCATTTCACAGTAAAATGTGTTTATAGTTTTTTTACATATATCTGTATTTTTTATGAAAATGTTGCTTTATGAATTGCTCCGTCCTTTCACCGTATTTAGAAAAAAGAAAACACCGTCTCATCACTGCATAATTTTATTCTAACAATAATAATGAGCAATCTTTTTAACCCATGGGCCGCATGCCGGTTGCTCGTCCTTGATTTATATGTTCACAATAGTTGCAAAATTACAAAACTTGTATCTACATATTCCAACATATATATATATATATATATATATATATATATATATATATATATATATATATATATATATATATTATTTATACAATGAACTATTTAACAAAATATTTATAGTGTTACTTGTCAAAAATTAACAGTTTAATTCTATTAACAAAAGACAATTACTAAAGTAATTATGTTATTACTATTTACAGGAACTCTTTAATAAATGAATATTCATGTTAAGTCAGTTTATACAATTATTATTGTATTAGTGTGCCACTAATTTTCACTATTTGGAAAATAGACCTTAATGAAAACACAATTCTATTTACTTACAAAGAAGCATGGGGCTACGACAGCACAAATTTAAAAGAAAGGTTGCCTTTGCAAACAATCAAAATAAATAACATATCTTAATTATTACATGTACGAAACTTGCCCACATTCAGACCTGCTTCCAGAACTATTAAATAACAAATCAACCATTTAGATAATCTCCTTGGTAGGAGCCATGGACCCATAACTAGTTGAACTGTGCTCAGCATATAAAATTTAAATGCAAGTAGTATGTGTGGGCAGTTAAATTAAACCCCTATCTAGCCCTTTCTAAAAGACAATTCGCAAGTTTTATTTTCCATAGATTTATATTCTAGGTACTGAAAATGAAATACTTTTATGGCAAAGACCTACACGCTCAATTATACCCTCTTTAATAAAATCAAATATGTTAACATATATATTAATATAAATTTTATAATGCCACATTATACACGCAGATCGAGTGACAAAAATAGAGTTGTCAGATAGTAAGAAAAAATTGATATTTTACCTTCAACTTGTTGAGCATGAATGCAAAAGTAAATAGAAATTATTGTTTATATTAACTTTTAGGTCGATGTTCTAATTTGACATAGCATTATACAAAACATTTATAACATTATAAAAATTCTTCATTTTGGTATTATTAAATTTAAAAATCATATAAAATAGAGTTAGGAAGATTAAGAAAAGCAATCTATGAAAAATTGCAAGTTTATGTATAAATCTATTAGCAGTAAATTAATTGAGTACGCCAAATTCTAAATTAACTAATAGTGCTGATTATATTATATCTGCTTGTTATTGAAATAAAAATCATATTCAAGCTTTTATAAAAACACAGGACTTGTAATTATATGAAAACACAGCATTGTGGAAAAAATGAATGAAAAAACATTGAGTTTTGCCTATAAGAAGAATTTTTAAATATAAATGCTTATGAAACGACTTATAGTAAAAGGAAGTCACCATTTTGAATGCTGCTATATTTAAGTTAATTCTATATTTTATAAACAAAGCCTGATAATTGTTACAAATAATTTTTCTCGCCTTTATAAATGAGTAGTACCGCCCTAGGGCAGGTTTGTGAGTTGATTTAAACTCCGAATCGATTCAGGACAGAATAGTGTGAGAGATTTCACATTGACATTTCACGCCCTTTATAAATACTATAATAGAAATATATGCCAGTCATAACTTCAATTCTATTATAAAATTCGCACCATAATATTTTAATGAAACCAAATTTTCAAATATATATCTCACAAATTAATTTAGTTCTTTAAAATCCATTACGTCTCGTTAAAAACCAGCACTTAGCGTCTGATGTGAGAACAATTGACACAATATGCAAATGACAAGTGCAATTTTAATCCCTTACCGACCTCCTCAATTGACGTTGATTGCTATGACCGTTGCGAATTGGAATTTTCCTGGTTTGAAAATAAAAATCACTGGGAAACAGTCGCATGACAGAATTAATCACCGGAACAACGGCCCAGACTTGTGAGAGGGACCGAAATAATGGAAGAGTCAGGCATAAAAAACTCTAATTCAGTTTGTACTGTGCTTTACTAATTCGAAATTATTTTTCAGATACAACTTTAACATAAGGTGTATTGAAAAAATAACACAATAAAAAAGTCGAAAATAATTATAAAATTATAAAATTATTTGAATAGTTTTTATGATATTGTGGATGGAATAATAATATTACTTTGAAAACATATGAATGATATATACTAACCAATTATTCCTTCTAGTAGTTAGCATTTTTGAGGCATAAGTATTTTATGCTATTGGTTATGATTATGATTAATGACTTTTATAATACTTGAATAAAGCAGTAATAATAATTTTTAAATATACAATAATTTAAGTCTCAGTCATAATAGTACTCAATAAATCTATTCTATTGTAATAAAGAAAAATAAATATTGACATTAATATTACATAGCCACAATAATGGACTGAAAGTTAATTTTCCTTCTATAAAAAAGTTGCAATATCATAAGTGCGATAATATAACACTTTTTTTATAATTTACACTTCAAAATTATAAACTGCTATACTTGGTTACAATCAGCAAAAAACGAGTAATAAAAAGAATAATCAATAGTAGTCTGCTCGAAGGCAGGTCCATGGTATGACTGCACTACAAAGCAATGATTCCTTTTCTCTTCGTTGTTTATTATTCCCATTACCATTTTAATATCTTTAATTTCTTTTTATTCTTTTTATGAGTTTTCCTATCCAAACTTCATCTGCCTGTACCTGTGCTTCGGCTTTCAGTTTCCTGTATTTTCTCCTCTCGCGTCATCAACCATCTGCATTCTTCTTCTTTCCAATCTTTTTAAACCTTTTAATTTACCTGCAACGACGTCGTATAGGAGGCACTTTTTGCAGAATGGGTCCGTCCAGTTTCCTTTCCTTTAGTGGTCGTGCTCAATAGAGTTCATTTTTCGCCCATTCTTTTGAGAACCACTTTATGTGTTACCTTGTCTGTCGAATTTATGTTTTCAATATGTTTTTAGCACTACATTTCAAAACTCTCCAGATAGTTTTTGTCGGCATTTCTTAGAGTCCATGTCTCTGATCCGTACAGAGCTATGCTCCAGACATATCACTTTATCAGTCGAGCCTCAGTTTGCTCGTCAGCAGCATTTTCTTTTTAGTGAAAGCCGCCTTGGCGGTTTTTAAATATTTTAATCTAATTTTTAATATTTTATCTTTATAATAATTGATATTACAAAAAGCTTCTTGGTTACAAGCGCATATCATATTATAATAATACGTTGAATGTTATGTCCCGTTGCATTAATACATATATAAATATATACATATATATATATATATACATATATATATACATATATATATATATATATATACACATATTATTCTATATATAAAAATAAATATATGACTGTATGTCGGTCTGTCACTCTTTGCAAAAGCTACTCATTCAACCGCCGTGAAAAGTTGGGAAACTGTCAGGAGTATCCCAGACAGGTTTACGTATATTTCCATTGAAACCAAGTGGTAAGGGTTTATTTTTCATAGTGTTTTTTTTTACTTTTTTATAATGCGTATATAAAAAAAAAACACATAGAACACTAAATTTTTAGCCTCTTACCATGAACCCCTATTTTATAATAATAATTATAATAGTAATTACATCATTTTTCATCTCGGCTTCAGCGGACGTTTTCGACTAAACTTCGATTAAGATATTTTGAGCTTATGAAAAAGCTCAGTTTTACTTTTTTTTTAAATAATACAGTAATAAAGACCAACTTGACCTTTACGCAGGTATAAACTAGTGGGGCGCATGGCATAGTGACTTTAGGCAAATTGCTCGAACTTCCCGTACCAAAAATTATTATTTTTTTTAAAGATTAACATTTTTTAAATAAAATTACTCTGAAAAATTAGATTTTTGAGAAACTATAAATTTTTGACAAAAATTCACTTCATGGAAATTAGATCAGTTCTTCATCTTGTTAATACAAGTAAAATGTTTTTTGAATTATTTAAATCGGACGCTCCGTTCTCTTAAAAACTGAGTAACCGTTTTTGGAACTTTTTGCCCCATATCTTCGGAACTGCTAAACCTGCCTTTGCCAAAAACTAATCAGCACGTCTCCTTATCAATACGAATCGAATGTTTTTTGAATTATTCAAATCGCTTCATCCGTGTTCCCGAAAATGTCGACGAAAATTTGTATCCGAACACACATACACACACACATATATTCATTTTTTCTAAGGTATGCCAAAATATTCAGAAACCTCTGAAACGTAAAGATATATAAAAATTTTCATTTTCGATTTTTTTGCGATTACTATAACTTATACTACGCGAAGTTAATAATAAGATAATAGTAAATAAAGTATATTAAGTTTAACAAAAAATAATTCTACATAAGAAATTAAATTAATAGTTATTCCAACTCTGCTGATGCATATTCAGGTATAGGCTGTTAATTCGTAAAATTCGATTAAAATTATTAACAGGATATTAGACGTGTTTGCCCACCATTTGACAAATTTTAGAACAATAGCAAAGAAATATATTTCTCTATTTAGGCAATGTACTGGGAAATGTACTGAACATATTTCGATAGTTGGCTGTTTGATATGTGTCATGTGCTGTGCCGTTGTATATGATATTTATATACGTATATATATATATATATATATATATATATATATATATATGTATATATATGTGTGTGTGTGTGTGTGTGTGTCTAAAGTAATTGCGAGTTCCTCCACTCTCCACTGACAAGGCAACATATTCGCCCCACGGCCGATGGCTGAATCGGTCCGACGCGCCGAGTGCTTCGAGTATGCATTCATTCAGGGAGACGAGCGCGTAACGCATTGTACGCCGCAGCACTCGACGTGCTTGCACACTTTACGTACAAAAATGTAAATAAACGAACGACGACAAACACTTACGAAATAACAGAAAAGTATGTGCAAGTTTGCACATCACAACTTTTGATTCGAAGCGTTCGAATTGATGAGAGAGAAGCTCGGGCTGAATAATTTATGATACGTTACATATTTTGAACGTTTTAGAATGAATATTGTACTTTATTATAGATGACAATGTTCATAAAGTGCTCTACTTATATAAGGTATAAAAAGTTGGCAGCGAAACTGGATCATCCCACAAATCTGCGCTATCTGAGATACAGTGAGGTTATGATGAGATTTTCACTAATAATGTTGTTAACCTAGATATATACTTAATATTTTTATCGTTAAATGATAGCAAAAATTTGCTTTGGCTCTAAAGTTGTTTTACGTTTATTCTAGTTTAAAATATCATATTCTACCCTATTTATAAATTCAAGCCATATACACAATATATATAATACAGGATGCAACAGACTGACTCACCTCTGAAACGGGGTGATGGTATTGACCTTAACACTAAACTTACCAACATTTTATGTATACCTATTTCTGCCGGCGACGGTCAAATGACCGCTTTTCAAATTTTCATTGCTAGTTGATTATTAGAAAAGATTTATTGTTTATTTATGAACAACACTATAAATAAAACAATATAGGGTAGTTCTCTTTGATAAAAGTTTTGTTGCTGAAGATAAGCTTGTAAAATAGTTATCGGCGGTTATATTTCTACCGAAGCCTGTAAATAGTTCAGCGAGTTTGGGAATAACTTCAGAAGGTTTTATTGCAATATATGTAACTATTATAATAAAATGATATAGTGTTCTCATATTCTTTATACAAATATTATATTCCTTTTTATGAATAAACAATAAACTTTTTTTAATACACAACTAGCAATGAAAATTTGAAAAGTGGTTATTTGACCGCGCCCAGTAGGAATAGGTATAGTACATACATATATTTGGAGGTATGAAACATAATGAATAATAGATACCGGAAAAATAAATTGTCTTATAATATAGAAAAAGTCATGCCTTAAGTTAAAGAAATATAAAAACCGGGAATTTAATAATTCCGAGTGAAGTTTCAAAAGCGGTCATTTGACCGCTCTGGAGGTTTAGTGTTAAATATCCTGAATTTTTTTTAAAAAAAAAACTCACTTTTCATCTTACAATTATGGACTCTAAATTTAAGTGCAACCTAAGGCTTGTAAAATTATGAATATTTTATGCTTATTCTGGTAAACTTTTATTAATAATTAATTTTATATATTTTTATATATATTAATTAATAATTAGATATTATCAATTCTGTTCACTTTAACTTTGGAACCGTAACCGTGAATAACAGTTTCAGAACCGAAGTAAAAATAATACAATTGCCCACAGTTTTCAAGAAATGAGTAATGTCGTTATACTACAAATTTAAACATTTTCAAAACGATCGACTTTGAAAGACATTTCTTTATAAAATGTACTAAAGTGTACAATCAAGGGCAAGCTGCATTAAAAGTTGACGCAAATGCTTGTAAAACAAGCATCCGCCCGAGCAAAATGTACTACCAAACATCTTGTCATTTCTAGGTTTTTATTTTTTAACTCAAAATATATCAATAATAAAATTATCAAGTATTTTACTATTTTACAACCATAATTAAATGCGCCAGGGTTTTGATGAAACTTGCCAATGCGCAAGTAGACCGCTGTCAAAATTTTAAATTCATGTTCAACGAAATGTCTTAATTCTTGAAAACTCGGTAAATTGTGATATTTTTTTACTGTGGTTCTAGAAATGTTATTCATGGTTATGGTTCCAAAGTTTCATTGAACAACATTAATAAAAGTTAACCACAATAAGCGGAAAATGACCATAATGTTTTCAGAGATCAAGGTTGCACTTAACAGCTCATAATTTCCAAAAAACATGATTTTTTCAAGACAGTTAAAGTCAATATTATAAGCCCGTTTCGGGTTGACGTCGAGATCTAGGACACCTTGTACATATCATTTTTGACTCTTTTTGCTCTTTTAGCAGAATGAGTTTTTTTAAGTATTGTTTAATTGAACCTAAAATAATATAAAAAGTATTTATATAAACCTTTAAATTATAATCAAATTTAATTATATTATATTAAAACTAAAAATATTTATTTACCGCAAACTAAACTGTTATACCTATTGCTTTTTGATAGTTTCTGACATAGTTGTTAATGTGGTTTCTTTGCTCAATACAATATGCTTTATACAAACATTTTACGAAAACTTCGTTAAGCTTCCACGTGGTTTTATAGGTTCAATCTTACACTCTATTTCCATGCATGAAGCTCTCACAGGAAAAATGATTTTCTTAACAAAAGCTTATGCACAATATTCTCAGCAGTGTACACAGTCACCCTATTAGCCATAATATCAATATCGTGAGCCGATATGTGCGACGCACATCACGATGGCGTGGATGGAAAATGGAAAAGCGGGCGCGGGCGGAAAATTTACAGTTTCTTCAGTTTTGAAGTAACAAATTAGACAAGAGTATAGAGAAACTGTTTTGTCTCGATTCTTCCAAAACTTTAGGTATCAAAAATTGATTTCAGATTTTAAATTCACGATCAAAATTAGTAGTTTTAAATATAGATATCTTGAATTTAAGGACTTTGATAGAAAGAAGTGTATGCAATAAAATGAGAAACAAATTAAGGAAAATTTATGAAATTATTTTTACTGTTTCATCTATTTAATATATTTTATTCTAAGCTTTATGTACATTATTAACTTTCGGTAGGATAAAAAAATTGTAAAAAAATCGAAAATATTTTTTTTTGCATATATTTACGTTTTACTCTTCTGAACATTTTTGTCCATGATTCCGGGCGTAAGGATCAACCGATTTGAGATATTTAAAAAACATTCGATTTTTACTGATGGGGAGACGTGCTGATTATTTTTGGCAAAGTCAGGTCACACGTTTTGAAGATATGGAGCAAAAGGTGCAAAAATGGCGATTTCTAAGAGAACGAATAAACCGATTTGAATGATTCAAAAAACATTCGATTTGTATTGGCTGGGAGACATGCTAATTCGTTTTTGACAAAGTTAGGTCCAGCTGCTTCGAAGATACATAGCAAAAAGTGCAAAATCCGATTAGGCAGAGGGCAGGAAGCCTGCACCACAAGTTTGACATATCAATAATATTTTTCTTTGTTTCCTGAATTTCTGCTAGCTCTTCGATTACATCAAAGTGCAAGCAGGTGTGAAACCGCCTTACACCATATAATGTCCCAATGGATCGTGCATCTGCGCTAACACGCTTCGACGTCGTTTGTAATCAGTCGATTAAAACTACGCGGAGTTGCAAATACATTGAATACTATGTATTCAGGACACACACACACACACACATATATATATATATATATATATAAATGCGTGTGTGTATGTATTTATATACATATATAGGAGGCATAAGAAAATTTACGATACGAGAAGGCAATGTTATAGTATGTCATCAACGTAATTATGAATAATGGTTAAACTCAGCGGAAGTAGGACATCGATAAAGGATCACTAATCCTTTTGCATGTAGATTATCAGGATATATATATATATATATATATATATATATATATCTCGTATATCATATATCATACAATAGAAAATAATGAAAAAATAATATATAATTTGAATGATAACAAAATGATGTAAGCCGGTCAGAAAATATTTTCAATATATACAAATGATAAAACCGTAAAATTACAGTATTTTTTCTGTTTTTGACTTGATGTATATGGCACTTATAGATGAGTCTAGTAATTTATAAATTGACAGCCCGATGAGTCGAGACGCAAAAAATTGAATTATAACAAACAAATCAATAATTTAATTACCAAACATTAATTTAGTATCGATAACTGCTAAATGATATGGAATATTTAGCAAGTTGACAAGTTAGATTGAAGAGTGCTTATATGAACTAGATTTTACAAATTAATTCACCTAAGATTTGAACGTAAACAATAATGTTTATTGCATTATTAGTGAAAACTTTAGAAATTATAATTGCCAAAAAGCAACTAACATATCGTATGAGGTTATGAAAATTATAGACTACATTATTGAAGCAATTATGTTGTGTGGTAATATCAAGTGTGATATTGTTCTTTTACCGCGTATATTGTATTAATTTTTTCTTAATTTCTTATACTGCCTCATGCTGAGACCATAAGTGAATCACAAAGGCAGGACATCAAATAGGATAGGATAAGGTATTAAAAAAGTTGGAACTTTTAAATTGTAGACGTGGATGCAGGATACAGGACAATGTCTGTCGGGTCATCTAGTATATATTAGGGCGGTTCGATTTAAAAGTCGCTTAGGCACATAATATTTTTGCATACTAAGGATCAAAATAAGATACTTTGCTGAAGAAACCATACCTCTGAAATGAATTCTGATGATCCGTGCATTGACCCAAAGATAGGGATTGCATTTTGAAAAATCAGTTTTGGCCTATTTAGAGTGCCCCAACCGTATCCAAATAAATGACCGAACCCCACTAACTTCGAAAGGTCGATCCACCCATGCCCATCGTTCAACCCCTGGGTCCGCCCCTTAGAGGTCTCCCATACAAAAATTGCAAAAAATCATTGTTTTTGGAATTTTACTCAGCAAAGAATGTTTTTTTTAAAATATTTTTTTCCGATTATAATTCATATACACAAAAAAACTTTTTCGCAATCAAGAAATTTAGTAAAATTTTTTGTTTCAATTTTTTCCATGCATTTTGTCTCTACGTTTCTATGCTAGCTAGGGGCCGTTTATCTATTAATACCAATCTTAACCCCTTTAAAAATTGATAAACTGCAATATTTACATCCTGACGAAATAACAAATGAGTTTGTACAATCATAAACTTATAAAAAAAATCAATTGGATCTATAATGAGTGGATACAGTATGATGCTCTCATAAATATGATTATATCTGATATTTGACGCACAACATATAGAAGTATAAATAAAAAAGTTTCCAAAGTAGCAAACATAAAAGTGATATAAATAAGAAAAAAATGCATGAAAATGGTAAAAGTAATCGTGATGAGGATAGTATTAAATGCTAACAAATACAAACAAAAAAATTTCAATAAAGATGATATATATGCACCAAAAGGAAATATAATTATCTGTATAATAAAGCCATCCACCATTACTTAAAGGCATTGCATTATACACAAAATGAAGAAACGCCTAAGATAAATGCCTCGAAAGGGATCGAGCTTACGATAATGTTAAAGGAAACAATTTATAGCACCAGTAAATAACTCTTTTTGTAGCGATCAAAATCCATATATCATGCGTACAATTTTAATAACGCCCTCTTTCTGTCGCTATGAATGGGACGATGGCTTTGGAGTATAATGCCATATACATTAATGTATAAAACGGTATTTAGAGCTCCACAGGGACTTGAGATGTGCTTTTGTCGGTCGGTCGTTTCCAACAAATAGACAAACTGATGCGTTCGTTAAAGTCAATATTACATTCTTATAAATACAATTCGATAAACCTATTTTATAAGAAATGGATATTTTTTAAATAATATATAGGATTGAACTGTACTTGTGAAGCGATATATTAATAGGTCTATGTCATTGTGCTGGAAGACAAATTTCCACGGAACTTTTCGTACCGTAATTAATAATAATCATTTGCGAAAAAATAATCCATCGTCAATAAAAATTAATCTATAATTTATCTATAGAACAATTATCAAAAATACTGTAAATTTTATTATCTTATTTTATAAGTCTAATATAATATAAGTGCTTATATTTGGGCGACGACCTTTATCTTTGTTTATCTAATCTAAAAGAATGAAAACAAAATGAACAAACACCTTCGACACAAGCAATATGATTTTTGAATAACTTTAATCGGATGCTCTGTTCTCTCAAAAACTATTTTCCGTATCTCCAATACCGCTGGACCTGTCTTCGTAAAAATTTAATCTACTATAGACAGAATAAAAAATAAAATGTTTTTTGAATTATTATAATCGTTCTCTCAAAAACTGAATTTTGATTTTCATTTTCTTTTTCACAAAAAAGCGTTCAAAGATTCATGGAGGAAGTAACCAAAGAAGGGATTATCGTGGTATAACTCTGAAAATACCTAAAATTTTGAAAAATCTGATTGTATTCTTGAACAGTCAGGCTTTAAAAATTATAGACTAGAATATTCCCTTAAGCGCTTCAATATCATTTGATAGCTTTTTATTCAACATATGGTTTAAGTTAGAGTCAACAGTTTTTTTTATATAACCTCTATAAAAGCTTACAGTGGGGTTATAAAAACCAACTGAACATTTACTCTGCCAAAGGTGCAAAAAATATAAATTATTATATAAAATGTAAATTAAGTTAAAAAAAATTAACAACAGATAAATTCAATACACCGTTCTTCCAACTCTGCTGATGAATATTTCCAACAAAATACAAGATCAAGGTTGTTTACATAGTAATCTCTATAAAAAATGCATCCATAAAATTTATATTTTGCATTGGTTGAATAATGTAGCTATTATTTTGTAAATCCTCATTAAATTAAGACATTGGACCTGTGTGCTTCATGGTCGACCCAATTTATCCCGCCTTTATGGGGTAAAAAGGACAGGTACTAGATTTTTAAAGAAACAGAAAAAAAAATTATCTGCAATGATGAAAGAAGTAGCTGGGAGTTTTACTGAATATAGTCAGATAATTGTTTGTTTGGAACGTGTTATTTGTTGTGATATAATTAGGGATCGTTCAAGTATTACGTAAGCAGATTCATTACAATTACTTACCCCCCATCCCCCTAGTCAGCAAAAGTAAGCAAAGTTCTTACCCCCTACCCCCATGCTTACGTAAACATTTTGCAATTAATGTAAAAAAATAAAAATACTACCTATGACGTAATCATCATCTAGACTCCCCTGCCCCCCATGTCGACCCAAAATGAGCAAATCAACAACCCCCCGCCCCCCTATAGTGCTTATGTAATACTTGAACGGCCCCTTACTGAAAATCAAATTTGACCTTTGGACCGCCCTACCTTATACATTTTTGTATTAGTATTTTATCAGATAATCATATTACAAAATACATTAATAAATTTGAAGTCTGTTTGAAAAATATTAGTTGACAATCAGACATTTCTCGATTCAATTTCTCGAAATTAATAGCCGAATTAAATTTCTTGGAATTTCGTCAAGAATCATAACTTAATATCAAAATCTCAATTACTGCTTATAAACTCGATTATCTCCATATATCGAAAATGCCACTTACACCTTGTGTTCATAACTTGTTTTGCTCAACTAAACTAACATATGTGCCACGTTCAAAATAATTAATCCCTCAAAGTGAATTCACTAGAACCCCCCAAATGCACAGAGTCATCGCCTATTCCTAACTCGATGTTACACAGAACAGAGAACATCCACACTCGCAATAGTAAATTCGCGTCTGAAGCACGTACACAGACGAAGCCTCGGGGTTTCGCGGCGAGTGGACGGGTAAACGCTTCCCACTTGCCAGCCAAGTCGACGTCGATGCATCATCGGAATTGCTCGACGCCGAGCCACGAACGGCGGCGGACGCTCCGACCCGCAGACGAATCTCGGCAGGACCGAAAGATAACTGCAACCGAAACTTTTATCCTCGTTTTTATGAACACTTCTATCTACACCACTATGTTATAGAAACAATATAGAATTATAATTCTTCGAATTTATTATTTAAGCTGTTTTTGATATAGGTTTGTCTACTTTGCTTCTTAACTTCCCGTGGAGTAAGTTATAGTAAACGTCTTTTTTTATTTTTTTTATTGTTTCTACAGCAATCAGAACTCTTACTTTAATGTTCTATAAGCTGTTTTTGTGTATGGCTTATGACCTAAGGTATTGTTATGAGAGGTTCACCATTCTCCTATGTGTGGGGTTTTATATATTAGCTCTTACGTCTAATAGTTTACATATGATTGAATGATGCAACTATGCCTACGAAGGACGATTTCCACTTGGAATTATATTGTGATCTATAACCCCAAGTGGTAATTTGACATAGTAATCGTCTAAAATCGAAAATTAATATTGTTGCACATTTTTACGTTCTGATCATTTTGGCATACGTTTGGCATTTTTGATGTGTAGTATGTGTTTTGTTTAGATACATTTTTTGTCAACAATTTCGGGCGTATGGGTCAACCGATTTGAATGATTCAGTATCAGTAATAATCATCTTAAGCATTAGATTCCTATTGATAGGGAGATGTGCTGATAAGTTTCTGGCAAAGACAGGTCTATCTGTTTGGGAGATACAGAGCAAAAAGTGCTACAAACTCCATTTTTTAGGAAAACGGAGCAAACGGCAAATCTTGGTACGAAACCGAAAAAAAATTACTCAAAATGTGTACACATTATTAAAATCTCTATAAAATATCTGGTGCACATATATCCAATAAACCTTTTTGACCGCCCAATGACGTTTCCTTGAATTATTTTTATTGAGAGTCCATAACCGCTGGACCTGCCTTTCATATCTTTACGTTTCAAAGTTTTCTGGACATTTTGGCATACCTTAGATAAAATGAAATTATGTGTGGCGTGTGCGTGTGTATTTCGTCCACGACTTCGGGCGCACGAATCAACCGATTTCAATTTTTCAAAACGCATTGACGGCAAGACGTGCTGATTAGTTTTTGCCAAAGGCAGGTCTATCTTTTTGGGAGATACAGATCAAAAAGTGCTAAAATTACAGTTTTCGAGACAACGGGGCATCCGATTCGAATAATTCAACTAGTGGGGTGCATGGCATCGTGCCTTAATGCAAAATGCAGGAACTTCTCGTATCGCCATTAAAAATCTTGGTACGTAACTCAAAAAAAATTACTCAAAATGTGTACACATTATTAAAATCTCTATAAAATATCTGATAATTTGGTGCACATATGTCCAATAAACATTTTTGACCGCCAAATGACATTTTCTTAAATTATTTTTATTGAGAGTCCATAACCGCTGGACCTGCCTTCTCAAAAACTTAATCAGTTCTTCATCTTTTCAATAGAAGTGAAATGTTTTCTGAATCATTAAAATCGACGCCCCGTTCTCTTATAAACTGAGTTATTGTTTTTGGCATTTTTGGCCCCGTATCTTCGGAACGACTAGACCTGCCTTCACCAAAAACTAATCAGCACGTCTCCTTATCAATACAAACCAAATGTTTTTTGAATTATTCAAATCGGTTGATCCGTGTTCCAGAAATCGTCGACAAAAATTTGTATCCGCACACACACACACATACATCCCTTTTTTTTAATGTATGCCAAAACATTCAGAAACCTTTAAAACGTAAAGATATATAAAGATTTTCATTTTAGATTTTTTGCGATTACTATAACTTACCCTACGGGAAGTTCAAAAACATTTTGATCGAATTGACAGAGTGAAAAAACGACTGCTATTTCGAGGAAGCAAATTTTTTTTAATTTTCAAAAATATTTTTTTTTAATATCAAAAATGATACGGATTTTAATTTTAATTCTAAAGCTCACTTATATACTTGAAATAAATAATTTTAACTCAGCAAATTAGTTTGTATTGCAGCATACAAATATTAGTAAGATTTCATTTAAATCTTTTGAAATCTTTATCCATTTTTCTAAATCTAATTTATTCTTTACAAAATAATCCTTATCGGATGAAATGCAACTATGCCAACGCTTTTTCCAATTTTCAAAATGTTTTTATACTCATCTTCCTGAATGGCCATTAGTTCCTTCTTCGATTCGACTTTTATGTCTTCAATCGAGTCAAAACGTTGTTCACGCAATTTCTTTTGATTTTAGAAAATAGCCAGAAGTCGAGCAATTCTAAATTAGAAGAATACTGTGGTTTCTGAACGATTTTGGTTAAATTTTTGGCGAAATCGTCACAAAGAACTAGTGCAGTGTGTTGCATTATCGTAGTGTAGTTGATCAGTAGATGTTCTTGGCCTGATTTGATGTGGTTATTTGAAAAAAATTGTGCCAATTAAAAATACTTGTTTTTGACATCGACTTCTCACCAAAGGCCTTCTGCAATTCATTCACAACGTTTCGGCTGCTGATATTTCATTTCGAGCACAAAATCTAATGTTACTTCTTTGTTGAATACTTTCAGACATCGTAATCGAATCATAGAAGAAACAAAGTTTTTTTTGTTTGCAGAAAACATAACTACAGAAGCATAACTATTACACCAATTGACGTGAAATTTGACTCAGATGTCAATAAAAGTACTACCAACTTAAAAATAAAAACATTTGCCTCTATTGACAAACCTCAAAAGTTTAAATTGAACAGCCTTACTCATATTTTTATGCATGTTTTTAATTCACAGAAATGTGAAACAAAGGCGTCTAATTCTTTCTTCGTTAATTAAGTTCTGTTTATGTACTTTTACAAATTTTGAAAATTTTTATATTCATTTTACTTTTCATAGGCCTACGTTATTCGTTAAGCCCATGAATTCTATCTCCATACAAGTTTCAACAAAATCATTTAATTTTTTTCTACAATTAATTACAAAGAAATAGCCCGGACGATTGTTATGAAAAACTAACCATTAAAAAGCATGCTTTAAAATTGATTACTTACCAATTGCTGCAAATATCGACTCGTTTTCAAATCAAATCATCTGTAACAGTAAAATACTTAGAATAAATTAATTTGATTATCAAGTTTTATTTAAACATAGTTAATATACCTAACATCGTATTTTCCATAAGAAATTTTAGCTGCAACTTTATGTGCTATTCACTAAACTACACTACACAAAAAAAAAACTACACTACACTACACTACACTACACCACACATAAAATACTAAATGTTTCATAAATAAGCATTAAAAATAGCGAAAATAAATGCACGAATGCACAACTATTATTTCGAAAGATAGTTTTAAAATTGGAAGGCAATTGCAGCTGACATTAGTTCATTTACGGTTAACCATACTTGTTATTTATACACACCAGCCGATTATGGTAATGTGGTAATTTCATTTTGATATTCCTTGGATAACGATCACATAAAGGAAGAGATTAAATATAATATTAAATCTCAATTATCCGGTTTGATATTTCACAGTATACCTGCAATATCATCTCTTATTTAACTTATTTTCATTGATATTATTCAGATTATCTGCTTTATGGTAAAGTTTTTCTCTTGCTACTTCTATTGATATTCATAATTTTGTTATTATATGGAATTGACATTATCCTCTTGAAGTTTCTATAGCGAGTTCTATAATATTCCTGAAAAGAAAAATGAATTCAATCAAAATTATTACAAATTAGTACAAAATAATAATAAAGCAAAAGTATATGAGCAATAACAATCAATTGATTAAACAGAGATGGTTGTTCGTTTTACAAAATCAAGATTGCCGTTTTTTGATTGAAAAGTTAGTGTTATATTTTTATTGCAGGTAAAATCAAACAAATTTCAAAAAATTATTTTGTTTTTCTTTTCTTACAAACATTATGCGATGTTGTATGAAATTCTTATTATAAAAACACTGTCTTATCTGTTTTATTCAAAATTAGTTAGATTAAATAAAAATGATTTTATCTATTAAGTAAAAGATACAAATTCAAATTCGAATCGTTGTCAGACAAATGTAATTGAACTTGAATTAGATATAAAAATAGTTATATATATATATATATATATATATATATATATATATATTATCTACGTAAAATAAATTGGCAATTATTTATTTCATAAAGATCTAAGAATATGCCAGAAATAATATAGATGTCTGACAAAAATCCGCATATGAGCTTCTCCATGAAGAGTCAGATATGCGAAAGTATACAAACAATAAGCTGGCATTCTATCCCCATATAGAATAAGCGCCGCAATGCCATACAAAATTCATATTTCAGAAAATACGATCTTGTGTATAAAGGCTTACATTGAAATGATACTATATAATATTATTCGGAAATCTGTCATCACGAAAGAATAAGCTTACTTCGTGATGTGTAACGTGAACTCAATATATTGACTATGGAATTGAAAATTGTATACAGTGAATATATTGCATAATACTTGTATCAACAATGCCGAAGTTTTCTAAACGTTAAGTATCGTTATCAAACGTTATCACGGTTTTCTCGGATTTTGACAAAATATTGAATTTATTGAAAAATTAAAAGTTGCTATTTATCATAAGGCAAACATTCGCCATCCAGTAGGAGACTTCCTACGAAAATTTGAAATAACAATGTTCTAAAGTATGCAATTAAATATCTAATATTGTAGCGGACATAGAACATGTACAACATTCAATAGAATAGGATATAAATAGTATGTGAAGAATATAAGATAATGTAGAACTATTGAAGCATATAAAATAAAAATAATTTAAATAAATGAAAGCTATAGCGACGTTAATAATAATAAACAATAAGAAATATTAATACTGAATGAAACCCAGAAAAAATTATCAAATATGTATTTTACCATAATTCATGTAAAAATATATCATGTAATTAAAACTACCTATGTGAAGCACTGAGTATCATGAAAATACGGTGGAGACGCCGCGTACATTTCAGCACAATCATATGTATCAAACAGTACTCATAAAAAAAATGAAAAATAAATGTGCACTTATATTTTTGTAGAAAAACTTATTTAGGCGCGATTAGGGTGTAAATCCGTACAAATGCAACGGAAGTGCGTTACGGCAAATGAGATAAGATAAGATAAGATAAGAGTGGCAATAATTCGTCATTCGCTCTCGATGCTATCATTTCTATACGGGTCGATTGTGATTAGTCGTCGCGTATATAAATAGAGATCTGTCGTTGTATGCGTACTGGCATCAACGTTGTATGCGTACCAATATCAACAAGGAAATCGGCATAGATAAATAAACGTTTTACAATTACATCGTAGTACAAATCTTGATTTAATAAAAAATGTCCGAATCAAAAGAATATTACTCTGTCCTCCGTAAATAATCATAATGAAAATAATAAAACGAATGCAGCATTTGCGCCGTGTATGAAACATAAGTTTATTGAAATAATTTCTATATTATTCGTAGTTTCTATAAGTCTTTGAACTTGAAAACAGATATTACAGCTGTTCAAAGAATGAGATTATATCGCCAGCGAAAAAGAAAAAAAAATATCATTAGTCAATGAATGTGTGTTAATTTTAATTACATTAAGTTCTTCAAACACAATTATTACTTGATGAGTGAAGTTGCGAAAACAATATTTCTTTAGACGTTGTTTAACATAATCCACTGTGTGAACGAATAATAAAGAAGTTATTAATCAGCAATTACTTTATTTCTTTAATGAAGGTTTATTTCTAAATGCTAATTACAATGACAAACCGATCATGCCATATTTGAAGTATGACTTTAATTATATTATTGTTTTTAAATATTATACATATTTTTAATGCTATTATGAATATATAATTTATAATTTATCATTTTATAAATGTGTATAATGGTTGACACTAATAAATATGTGCATCATGAGTGTTACCACATTACTAATAAACATTATTCAAAATTGTTATATGATGTATTTATTTTTACTTAAATGCCATCTTGTACAGTAGCAAATAAGTTTTACTTCAATCGCGTGTGAACCTTACGCGCACTCTTTTTTATTACACATTAAAATCATATAAATTATAGGTTGAACTTAATTTAAAAAAAAGTTGTGATGGATTAACATGTTGGATGGATAAACATTAACACTCATGATATGAATATTCAAATAAAACGTTAAGAGCAATGATAATTATGCGCATGCGAAATTATACTCAACCGAAAATTTACTTGAGACTATTAGTGAAAAGTTTTATAATTTATAACTAATTGTCATATCTGCATATAAATCGTCATATATTAATTATTCTTTGGTCCTGTATGGGATAATTTTTATCTTTCAGTCCATTCGTTCATGTTGAAATTGGTTTATAGTATTTAATTTATTAATCATATAATTAATAGTAAAATATATTTTCAGTATGCCATAAATAATTCGATATATTGAGCTAAGGTTTTGTTTTTCGATATATACTTTGGTTACAAAATAGTACCAATTAACTGAATTATATGTCTGAAAATTTGTTTTCTAATTAATAATTTTGATAAATTCATGATTTAATTTATTGACCTTAAATATGAGCAACCACGTTTATGATTTTGATATAAATCTGTATGCAAACAAATCTTCACGAACTTACTTAACTTCACGAAGAAGAGTAAACCTAATTTGCATGCAAATGCGTACGTAGTTGACAAGAATTATGATACTTAAAGTATAAAATTAATTACTTTATTTATTATAATTCAAAATATCAAAGATTTAATTTAATTTTATATTTTTTCCAAGTATACAAGTTTTAATTTAATTTTATATTTTTTCCAAATATGAAATTTAAAAAAAATTACTAATGATTTCTTCATACAAAACGGAAACTGTGAGTCTGTAGTATTTAAAATATTTATAAAAACCATAAAAATTATATTAACATAAAAAAACTCATTTCTCAAAAAACTAGAGTTTTATATTATATTATACTATAATATATTATATTTAATTAACTTCATTAGAGCAACTTATATCTATTTGTTTCTAATAAAAGTAATTCAATATAATAACGCATAAATATTGTGCTTGGAATTACGAAAATAAATATTTATGAGAAGGAAAGTGTATGTTATTTTTATATTTAATTTATTTTTATTACCAATATTTGGAGTCATTTTGAATCATTTAGTACAAAAATTGAAAGAAGTTTAATGTTTGTTGACGTATTCTCAAAAGCTCATAATAATAATAATGTATAAAAAATAAACCATTTGCATGAATTAACTAATATGCTTGGTCCAAATTAGTACAAAATTGTGCTAATAATACAATTGTAGGTATATATATATATATATATATATATATATATATAAATTATTGTACGTATAAATTATAATATTGATTTCTTATTGATTAAATCGACGGTTTACACTTGTCGGAAAGTTCATGCAACTTGCTTAGGGCAAAGTGCCACAAAATAACAAACAAAGTGATTTGTATGTATACAAGTAACAGTAATAAATTATTCATAGAAATTGAACAAAAAACTTAATTTTGGTCTTCAAAAGCAATTCGGTTTACAGATTATGTTAATGCAGGGCGCTGAACAAACATACTTAATCTTTTTCCCTTTGGACCCTATTTCAAAATCAGTATAGTTCAGTCGTTATGATGGCTGCCACTATCGTAACCTGGCACAACCGTACCTATTCTTTCCTACATATTTTAAATTCACATCTCGTCATATTTATATTTGGTCCCAGAACCTATTCGAGAGCTTGGATCGCGATCATATTCATTTTTAGGCCAAAATTTTCATTACGAGCTAGGCTCGCCAAAGAAAGAGAAGAAATTAACACCTTATAAATGAACAAAACTACAAAGAAATAATTTAGTTGCATAAGTAATATAATGCATAATTATATGTAAAAGTATATGTATATGTATATGTGTATGTATATGCAAAAATTTAACCAATGCATGTACTTTATATATAAATTTTAGTAAGATTTGTGTTCAAGTATAACTGCTTTCATATCGAAATCTATTTCCAGGTGCAATATTTGAACAAGGAACTGACGAAGTTCAAACGGCATTCAAATATGCAATGCAGATCCATAACCAGAACATATCGTCGCGCAGATTCGAACTACAAGCGTATGTGAACGTCATCAATACAGCTGACGCATTCAAATTGTCGCGCCTCAGTAAGTATATTACGATACGGGTTGTCCTACTATACTCGAATGGATAAAGGTCCATAATCTATAGCTCGATGTTGTTGGACCAACATCGTCACGTGCTCATTCTACACATCTGTAGGTGTTGTGTTATAATGAAACCTCGCTTAACGAGCATGTTAACGATTCCTTTGAACTATTTTCATTATCATTTTTTTTTTTGTAAAAAATTCGTTTTAAATATTTTTATAAGTACTATATTACTTACTTTATGCAATACAATATACAATAGCCTAAGTGAATTTGTGTGTTGCATTTCTATTATTATTATAAATTCCTTTCAATACAAAGGATACAGAAAGGATTCTTCCAAAGAAATGGACAAGGTTTATTGCTCCCACCCGTATTAAACGGATAATAGAAATTTTCTAAATTTTCTAAATTTTGTAGTTTTATCAGTGTATATTTGTAATCTGCCCTACCTTTCAGACAGAGTTTGTAATAATTTTTATATTGTATATTTAAACTTATTACTTAGTATTCAGTTAGTCGCGATACTAGGCATATGTTGAGCTTAGCGCGTAAAAGTTACTCAAATATTAATTAAAGATAGAACATTTTAAGTCGCGATACTAGGAACATGTTTAAACCTAGCGCACAAGTTACTAAACCTTTTTAATAGATAAATTTAATTCTTACATGTCGATCGATGTTTAGAATGTGTAAATTAGGAATAAGATAAGTGTTTATAAAGTGTAGTAAATGTAATGGCATTCAAACAGCGGGGACATAAGTATGGTGTAATTAGCGCCTTAACAGAACACTTATTATTACTAATCACCAGCTGAATAACAAATTATCGATTTATGTAAAAATAATATGTATCGTTTTCAAATAATATACATTTTTCTGTTCAACTGAATATAGGTCAAAGAGAAACTAAATTGTTTAGCTTATCAAGAAAAGAAATTGTCATGCTTTACGAGAAAAAGAAAATTTTATATTAAACAAAAACGATCGTACCCTTCTACACGAAAAGAAAATGTTATGCTTAACTAGAAAGGAAGATGCCTTGCTTAGCAAGAATAGAGAATGTCTTGCTTAACAAAAGAAAAAAATAATTATTAATTGTGAATAAGCCTGACAAGGGCCTGAATTAATATTTATTATTATTGATTACAGCTAATACTATGTCATAAGCACATTTTTACAAAGATTACACTGAATCTAACTTTGCTCTGGTCGCAAATCGCATTATTAGCTTAGAGTTTTTTTTGACAATCGATTTCATTATTTCTTGAAGTGCTCTTTATCTTTTAAATAAACATTAAATATGGGATTCGGCGCTGTTTCGCCTACATATAATATTTGCATATGTGTGTTTATATAAATCTACAAAAACAAATATGCGAACACTGTTTATGAATATACTAATAATTACAAAGTCCTTTTGCGAGAATAAACGAATCGAATAAAACGAATCGGCACTTTATGGATACATTCATTTTCTTTCTGAACAGGAATAATTGAAACCGAGATAAATAGAATAGTTCTAAGCACAATACGTAATACATCGGCTGTGATTATTATTTTAACCTCTAACACTTTTTTTAAATTTTGGGACCAATTTATTTCAATTTCCTATAATTTGAAGTTGAAAAATACATGAAACGCTTGTTACTTAGAAAAACTATTTTTATTTTAGGTTGTCCAACCCTAACATTTTTTAGATTTTGTTAATTTTTTTTTTTAATTTTAATTTTCATAATGCGGAATTAAAAATTGCATACGACTTGAAGTTTTCACCTTCCTTCGACAATCTCTATTTTTTAATAGCCATTTTAGTAATTGAATATTTTTCACCACGCTTTTTAGTTAGTGATTGTTTTTTTATCGACTCTCAATTCATATTGTCCTGAGCTTATAAAAAAACATGAATTTTACTTAAAAATAAACAATTCATTTTTATCAAGGGTTGCCCATTCCTCCCATTTCATCATTGTACAAATTTTTCTCGATGCGCACAAACAGTACAAAGTTTATAAATGGTCTGCATAAAGAGCGATCATATTCATTTTTTAGAGGGATTTTGGCTAAAAAATAAAGAAAGTAAATGTTAAAATATAAAGATACAACAGTTTTTGATAACGAACTAGGTACCATACAAAATTATAGTAAAGCTGTAAAATTTTCCACTCACTCAATTTTTTCAATTTAGATCAAATCGTTGGCCATCCCGTACAACAATGTAATTAAAAAACTGATGAATTAATGAAAAGTGCAGTAGTAATATATCAAAATTTTGAAACTTTAAATGTACCAATTCAATTTACATATAATCAGTTTCAGATTAGGTTGCGACTCGCAAGACCTAATTCTAAATTCTAAATTCTCCATTCTAAAATTCTAGCTGGCGTCTGATGTATAGACAAAATACGTGGTAGATGGATACCTGCAGTTAGGAAAAGACAAAACTCGAATTGCATCAACCCTTCTAAGCGAATTTTTTTTGATGAAAATTTTCCAATCATATACCATAAAGGACAGAACTGCAATAACCGATATTTTTTCACATGTATTCCTCTAGAATAAAATTTAAAATCTAGAAATACTTGGTTATCTGTACTTTACGCGCAAACACGAGAGAGGTGCCGAAAAGTTGCATTCAGTAATAAAATAAATAACTTAAAAAATGATTAAAAATCAAGTTTTTTATTATTTGATAATATTTATTTAACTACTATAATTAGTTTTATTCGACTTAAAACCACAATAAGCATGTTCTCAATGGACCAGTCATTTTGACCGGTACTAGTAGAAATAGATATATTCAAATGGCGGGTTTATCTAGTGTTAAGTGACATTTATATGGGGCGTTAGATGCTCTTTTCACTAATGCACCACATTTGCAATAAGTTATTTTCATGCTAAACTTTTTGCATTAGAAATATTTTTTATGGCAAAACAACGTTTATCGGGTCAGCTAAGTATATATATATATATATATATATATATATATATATATATATATATATATAGTTTTCATAAATGTGTGTAAATATATATTGGCCAGTGTGGTTATAAGCATCATCTTGCGTTCGGACGGTCTAAGGCGTCGCATCCCGCTGGGATCTAGATTGAATTTTCGAACGGACACATAGCACTCAGCCGCGTGACGTCTAACGCGACTTGCTAAAAAGAAAAAAGCAAGAGAAAGCAGCAAGAAGTAAAAAAAAAACTAACATGATCTCGGAGCAGTGAGATATTGCTTCTGAATCGTATTGGGACGCGCTCGAAGAGCCGAGCGTCGCCTCTCACTCGATACTCGATACATTTATACTTTAGATCAGTTTGACATTGTTTTATAGCGATCAGTTTAGAAGATAGAGTAGAAAATAATGTACTAGCATTAAAAAGACTTTACGAAGATATTACATTGCTGAACTATCCAGTCGCTTAAAGTTTATATAAAGCAAATCATAATAGAAATTATTTATTTACGAGCAAAACTTCAAACTGAAACACTATTTAATCATCAATATAATGTACTTCAATATATTCATATTAAGAAGACTTTATGAAAATGTTAGATTGCAAAACTATACAATCGCTTATTACAAGAAAACGGCCCGGCCGATCTTGTCCAAAAACTAATCAGCACGATTCCCAACCAATATCTTTCGAACGGTTTTCATATTCAAATTTTCATAATCAATTCAGAATTGCGGGCTAAAACGTGGACGAAAAAATTTTCAAGTTTCTGCTATTTGTATATTCATTTACGAGCAAAGCTTCAAACAACCAATAAGTACTATTTGATTTTCTGACAAACGTACCATGTGGAACTATTCTGACATAGTCAAATCCATTTTAATTTTTTGTTTGAGTAAACCTACATATTTTATATGAGAATCTATCAGCATATCACATTTAAACCGACATAATTCCTTTACTATTTTCGAAATAATTCCTCATAAAATGCTTCTTAAAATATAAAGGCATTTTAATATATTTAGAGATACACATCATTATTTATTATATTGTTTTAAACCGTATCCAATCTCTCATATTATTAAACCAGATCATTCTTTATTAAACATGCGTTATTACCTGCTTTTCATTGAAGTTTTAATATATTATAGGTGTAAATATGTAGCTATATCCTCGTATTTCGTCGTATGCTTTTGAACAAGTTCACAAACATATGTGGGGAATCAAGAAGGCCAGACATTGAGAAACAAAAAAATCATTCTTATTTAGCATAAAATTTTGTAATTAATAAATCGTTTATATTTTCATCCAATGCAAAAAAAAATCACTTATCATTTTTATTTATCATAAAATTTTGTAATTAATAAAATCGTTTATATTTTCATACAATGGGTGTGTGGGTAAATCAAGTAGACTAGACTTGGAGGAGAAACAATTGGACTTGTCATTTTATTTATCATTAATTTTCATAATCAATAAATAGATTTTGATGCAGCACCATAATCACTGGTCTTCAGTGACTACTCATAAGGTACGTCAAGTCCTCGGTTCATCGTAGTTACTACCTGACACCGGACTTCCGTTGGTATACCCATTTTGTATACCCAGACCTCAGTGTTTATTGCTGACACAAAAGTTAATTCTGAGCCTAGACCTTGGGTCATAAATTGAATGCACTATCAAATGGTCATTGGAATCGCAATTCAACCTCTCCTTGTCCGTTAACTCACCAAATTTTCTTTTGATGCATAAAACTTAAGACTGCTTCTTGTCAAGTTGATGACTCTTTAATACTCTCTCCTTCGAATCACATCTGATTCGAGAATCCCATGTATGATCCAAAGGGCTACAGAAGTCAAAAAGGTTATTATAATCATTGCGAAAATACATATTTTTACAGAGCGCCATCTATTTACCCAAAATATTATAGAAATTAAAATAAATACAGTAAATCGTGGCAGAATCTTTGAAGTTTACCAAGACATCGAGGTTCAGGAAATTTACCACGTGATTTATATTCAGAACCATATAAAAATGACAAGTGTTTTTTTTTTGTTTCTCAATCTCTGGCCTTCTTGATTGCCCACACATATATTGCAATATATAAAACATACAGCATAAAGGTGAATTAGTACATAAGTTGTCTACCCTTGGGATTATACTTATTCATTAGATATTTTGCAACAGTACATTTATATGTAATATAAAAAAAAACAATGTATTGTAATCATGCGGCAAAAATTTATGGGTGGATTATTAAACTATACACATCCATAGCTGTAATTAGAAGTTTGGACTCTATCTCAAAATCGGTATAGTTTATTTGTTATGAGGACTGTCACTACCGTATCCTGGCACAACCGTACCCGTCTTTGTCTTCCAACAATGTAAAATATTATGTAAAACACACATAGGACATTATATAGAATATAAGAATTGTTTGTACAGCTTTTCTGATACAATGGAAAAGTTATTTTTGATATAAATTTGTAATTAATCTATTTTGAGTTTACATTTTAGTTAAATATATCGATAAATATCTTTATTTGATAGCAATTTTTGGTTACCTAAATTTGTAATATTTAATAATCACTTGATTTGCTAAGGGCATATTATTTTCTCAACAGAATTAGGATAGTCGATAACTTGATAAATGATGAATTTCAATAATGCAATAAACTAGTGGCGTATGGCATCGTGTCTTAAGGCAAATTGCTAGAACTACTCGTACTGTAATGTAACTATTCGAATAATTTTGAATGTTTTCAAATATATTGTTATAAGCGATATTTAAAGTATATAATTGATCTTCAGATTTTTAGCTAGAATTGAAATTAACTTCAGAATTTTTTTCGATACCCAAAAAAAATGTTGTTGAAAAATAAAAATTTGGAGTAAAAAAAATAATTTGTTTTTTCCAAAAGCAATCGTTTCGTTAATACAAGCAAAAGGTTTCTTGAAACATTCAAATCGGATGTTCCGTCCTCTCGAAAACTACCATTTTTTGCACATTTAGCTTCTTACCTTCGAATCAGCTGGAACTGTCTTTGCCAAAAACTAATCACCACTGCTTTTCATCATTACGAATAGAATATTTTTAGAATATTTCAAATCGGTTCATCCGTGCGCTTGAAAACGTGGACGAAAAATTGTATCCACACAATATAAAATACATACACGCATGCACACACACATCAATTTTCTAAGGTATGCCAAAATGTTCAGAAACCTTTGAAACGAGAAGATATAAAAAAAAAAACATTTTCGATTTTTGGACGATTACAATAACTTACCCGACGGGGAAGTTAATAATATCATTTATTTTCACCAACTAATTTGCTGTCAAATATATCTTGTTATAGAGTATGTAGCTGCATGCATGAATTATGGCGAATAGAAATATTTCGATGTGTTTGCAAAGATCTTTACTTAAAAAAAAGAAAAGAAAAATAAAAATGCAAATAAGAAATGAGATGGACATGATGTATATTCAAATTTTGCTTTTATTCCAAAGTTTTTTGCTTAACTAGGCATGCATGAACGTCGCTAATCTAAGAAGTGAGTACGGAAACAAGAACTTTAGTGTTTTCGCGCAACCCGCACAAAGTTTTACTATAAAAATCATGCAAGTTTTCTCTTACATCTTCGCTGTTCTTTCATCATTTCTACGTACACAAAACTATAAACAAACATGCAAACAAGAACTGAGTAGTGCGTGACGTACATGAGAATTTGTTCTGTATAATTTCTTTGAGAAAATTCTTTCAATGTTGAGCAAGGGTACATGAAGTGTGGAGTTGTTGGTGACGCGAAACGGAACACGAATTATGACCGCGGGCCCAAACCGTAAATAACTGAACGCCGCGGGCGGCGGGACATCGCACGCGCCGGCAGATTTATTTAGAATGCGCCATACATCCCCGAATGGAGTACAAGCTCATCCAGTTTAATTTGGTTTTCCGTGTTTATTATTCTACGCTCATTATACGCTCTTATGTACTGTTTTGCGATTTATAACATTAGCTAAAAGTATGATGTTGGTGGAAGCAGAAAGTTCAATTTTCAAATTCTTTTCATAAGGTGTGATGTTGCATTTTTCCAAAACATTCAATAAATATCAATTTTAATTTTTGTTGACGAGATTTATGGTAAACCGAAAAGTCATTTTTGTTGTTTAACTGGTATTGTATTGTTTGAAGTGCGGTCTATATTAAAATTAATATTAAGATCTAGGGCCAGCCGTGGTCCCGTGGTAAGAACGTGGGCTAGCAAATCCTAGTCCCGGGTTTGAATCCAACCTCGGTCGGTTCGGTATCAAAGCAGCTTGATACCAAATTTTCACTTGAAATCATAGATTTCAAATATGATTTCAAGTAAAAATGGCCTTTCGTGGGCATAGCTGTAGTGGCAACATGCCACTTGGAAGTAAAAAGTCATCACTATTACAACAATTGTAATAATTCAGCACATAGAGACGGGACAACTGTTTGGGTTGCCATCTATAATAATTGTAAGATAATTGATCACAACAGCTCATAGAACTCATAAGTTCTGATCGCTGTTAAAGAATTTTAATAAAAAAAAAAATATTAAGATCTAAACTTTCAGAAAATTTCTTCTCATTGATTTGGAAGAATTTGAGCCATTGGGAGTAAAGAAATTCGAAAATATCAATATTAAAAACCACCCTAATTGCTTTTAAGCGCAATCTAGAGCATTAAAATTATGACCATTTTTTGGTTATTGCGGTCAACTTTTATCAATTTTGTTAATTTAAACTTTGAAACCATAATCGTGAATATTTTCTAGAATAGTAAAAAAAATATGACAATTGCCTAAGTTTTCAAAAATTAAGGCTATTTGTTGAACTAAAAAAATATTTTTTAAAATCGATGGACTGTTGAACTATAAATTTAACATTTTTGAAATCGGTAGACTTGGAGATACACGGTTACGGTTCCAATGCTTAATTAGACATAACATTACCAGTTCTTTAAGTATTAGTTATTTAAATGGTTAAGATAAATTATTATATTTGAGGTAAATAAATATCAACAGTTTTTTCATTTAAATTTTAAGACTGTTTATATGTAGTTGGTGTAAAAAACATCTTATCTGTAAACAATAAGAATATAGCAAAATCAATTTAAAAAAAAACATTTAAACAGAAGATAAATAAAATTAATAGTTATTCCAGCTCAGATGATAGATTATTCTAACAAATTTCTGTACGAAGTGAAAGAAATGTGCCCATAAAATGTTTTTGAAACTGTAGTTGTATTTACCTTAAATGTAAATACCTCGTAATTCTTATGATAAATTTACTAGAAATACCCATAAGAGCAAGATTTATGATAGTAGATTTATGATTATGTTTAACAATATATATTTACATTAATATTTTTACTTCTGTTGTACAACTTAATAATTAAACTGCATTGCATTGATTAATTAGTGTAGCTCTTATTCCGTAAATCCTCCTTAAAATTAAGAATATAATGATAGATTTTTTTGCCCCTTGGCTGTCCTACTTCACAACGCCTATGGGGTAAAGAGGATCAAGTGACTAATTTTTGAAAATTTGTAAAAAAAAAGATTTTAGCTAGGGTGAATTATCTGCGACTTTTACTGATTATAGTTAGATAGTTGTTCGTTTAATATGTTTTATTGGTTGTGATGTAGTCGGTTTAATTATAATTTTAATTAAAACAAGACTTAAGACTAAATACAAATAAAATGAATGATAATAATTAATAAATGGTAGTCTGCCCAAAGGCAAGTCCATGGTGAGAGAACAACCACAAATAAATGATTCTCTTACCCTCGTCATCGTAAAATAAATAGTAAAAAACAAAAATACAGAAACACTAACTAATTTTACATTGATTCTTAACTAAAAAACGTCGCATATTTTTGAGAATAATAATAATGTATAAGTTAAACTTAGAATTTGACTTTAACTATAAAATAGGACAATAGACAATATTCATATCCTATTATGAAAACGTGGTAGTCAATTGATATACTTCAAACATTTCAACTTCCTAGACATGTATCTTGAGTTCAACCACTTGTTTTTGCTTGATCAACTCATAATTATAAAATATAACATAAATAAAAATCGCAAAAATACAGTCGTCAAAGCTCATACTGAAGCATGAGCAATAGCTTTTTGATGTTTTAAAAATATATGTGCATTAACACATATTTTATTGATGCCAAATGATGATCTACTTGTATTTAGTTTTTTTGTATAAATCAACTACAATAGCCATATCATTTTATGCTCTTTACAAAAAACATTTGTTATGCAAGCCTTCAGCAAGATCGTTAATAAGATCCAATTGGTGCAATTTTCAGCATGTAAACACTCGCGTAGGTAAATAACCATAGATCAAGTGCAAATGAGCAAGCACGACTACATATCATGTAAGTGACTTTCCTTCCGCAAATAGTTGCTGTTGTGATGTCGCAAATAGCGCAGCGTTGTTGTGCGAGAGCAGAGTCAGTCACAGTAGAGCATGACACAATAGTGAACAGGGGCCTTGGGATCCAGTCCTGTCGTCAGGCAAAGTCTCGCTAAAGCCGTGGCCCGAAACGCTCTACTTTCCTCATTCCACAGTGTCATCCATCAAGAGAGCGGCTGTGAAATTGTCTACGACTTCTCGTCCTCACACCGCAACACATGCTGAGCAACTGCCGAGTTAAATAATATAGGGAAGGATCGGGTGAAATTAGCGTCGAAATGGAAAATACGATTCAAGAAAGCGAATAAAAGACTTATCGAAAAATTTGGTTTCGATGGATATCTAGAATTAGAATATTTTGGAGTAGGTCATAAAAGTTCAATTTGAATTTGAGCAATTATATTGTAAAAACCAAATCAATTAAATCACAACAAATAACACATTTCACACAATTTAACAATGTTCCATAAAACTCACAGCTATTTCATCATTGTTCAAAGGTGTTTTTTGCTATCTTTCAAAAATTTGTAGCCTGGTCCTTTTTATCCAATAGAGGCTGGGTATATTGTGACGACCAGGGGCAAACAGAACCAATGTTTTATTTTAATTTTAAAGGAATTTCACAGAACAATAGCTGTATTATTTAACCAATGCAAAATTTAATTCTCATGGCGCATTTTTTACAAAGATAACACTGTAAATAACTTCAATCTGGTATCTCGTCAGAAATATTCATCAGGAGGGTTGGAATAACCATTTGTTTAATATATCTTGCGTAATATTGCATTCATTTACTTTTTCATTTACTATTTTGCATTTTGTACAGATTTGCTAGTGCAAATGTTTAGTTGTTCATTTTTAATACACCCAGCTGTAAGCTTTTATAGAGGTTATATAAAAAACTGTTGAATACAACTTAAAATTAATAATACATCTAATAAAACAAACTAGTGGGGTGTATGGCATCGTGCCTTAAGGCAAATTGCTGGAACTTCCCGTACCGTAACGAAATGCTCGAGGAATACTGAACGATTTCAAATAGATTATTAATATTGTAACATTGTCTAATATTTATAAGAATTATATAAACTGAATTGCAAAGTTGAAATCATTTGTTTAAAGTATATTAGAAATATAGTCAGAATTAAAAGTAAAATCGGAATTATTTTCGATATACAAAAAAAAATTTGAAAAAAAAAGAAACCTTCAAAACGTCGAGAAATGTAAAAAATTTAAAATTCGATTTTCGGCCCATTATAATAACTTACCCTACGGAAAGTTAATAACGTATACTTGAAAATTATATTAAGGTCTGGAAAACTAAGCAACAGTGCTTACAATCAAAACAAATAAGGCAAGGAAATACTATTGTTATCGATTTTTATACATTTTTTTCGGCGTTTAAATCCAGGTGATAGCCGGTTATAAATCTTTTTCCCACTATTTCAAATATTGTTGTTAAAAAAATCATAAATTGACTTGTTTTTGAGATATCGGTGGAAGACCATTTTACCCGCGGTGGGTCTTTTTACTTCTAATTGACGTAAATATTTTATTTCACTATATAAGAAGACTCCAAAAAATACTTTCAGTTCTACCGTATAGCAATTTGCATAGCAAAAACAAGAAAAAAAAACATTAGATTTGCAACAGAAAAAGCCGAACGTAATTCGCCATAACTTATCCGTGGTAGTTTGAGTTTTATCATAGAAGTTTCGGTTTCGATATAAAATCAAGTCTCATCGTACATACTCTATTATTAATAGTTATATTTTAATAGGATTACATGTAACATTTTTCTCGTATTTTCAGTTTTAATAAACTTTTATACTATGTTCCAACTTATAAATATATGTAAAAGATATGTGATTAACATTAACAGCCATCTTTTCCTGTTATTTTTATTAGACATCCATGTTGTCTTAAAATTAGCTCTTCGAGGTTTCGGAAATAGCGCTTATTTCGTTCTTCAAAATCTATTCGAAGTTTGGAATGTCTTTCAATTTATCATTATTTGATAACATTATGAAGGTAAGGTGAAATTATTTTTGTAACCAGAAAATGTTGAAATAATTGTTTTATTTAATTTTAAATAATCTTACAAAAATTAAACACAGAGGCACAGACAAAGAAAATTTGGAGCATTAGAAACGGTAATTGTGCGGAACATTATGTACAATATGGCCTGGTTTATCCAGGTGGCTATCACCTGGTAATCTTCAGAATATTTAATATTCAACATAATTGTTTGACTTGCCAATTATTTGTGTCTTTTTAGGTTTGCAATATAAATCTCTTAAAAAAAAATCTTAAGCAATCTAAACATCAGCGAATGGTTGTTAATTGAATCAAGTGTGAAAAGCCATTTCCCTGTCTGCAATTTTTTTTTATTTTGATCATTCTAATACTATCGTTTATATTTTATAAAAATAATAATTTAGTACATGCGTTATAGTAGTATTAGCTATTCCTTTTACTAAATCATATAAGATGAAACTTTGTTTTAAACCGTTTTCCCTAGAACGCCCCTGGCTCAGAGTAGGTGACATAATGTAGCCGACGACATCCATGCACCCACATGTGCGTAGATTGCCTGTGAAACTTGATTAGATTCTTCTCAAAGTTCGTATCGGTAATTTACTATATACAGAAGCGCGTTTGTGACAGACACTCGGTAATTGAGTCGAATTATAAACGTGAGCAAAGAGTACAACGACCGCCTGATATATTCTAATAGGATACATCAATTTTAGAGCGATAAATAACGAGACCAATTCGTAATTAAAATAGAGTAATAGTTAATAGAACACAGTCAATTTGCAAATTCGATATATATATATATATATATATATATATATATATATATATACATATAACTAAAATAGAAGTACTGAAAGGATTGGGAAGGAGAAGTATGCGGATTTCTTGAGCACTGTTGTTTAGTTTACGATATCTGAATATTATTGTTAAGTATACCTTATTCAATCGTATTGTAAGATGTATTATTATCTTTTAGTTAGATACATTTTTTATATATGACATCTTGAAAAGCTTACATATGGTTGGAGTAATAATGATCACTTAAACACTGGCAAAATAGTGAACAAACAAGTGATATAAGTTAAATAGAGCAATTTAACAAGAGATAAATAAAATTAATAGCTATTTCAACTCTTATGATAAATTTTTCTGAGGAAGTTTCATGCGGAAACTATATAAAGTAGTGTGATCTTTGTGAAAATGTGCCTATGTGTACATATGCGTTTTAAACAGAAATTGTATTTGTCTCGCTTGTAATAATAGTATTTCAATATTATGATTATGATTAGGATAAGTAAAACGGAAGCACCTAGTATTAAAAGTTGATATAGAATACATTTAATAATATAATTTTTAGATTATAATTTTTAATTTTGTTGTTCAATCTAATAATTGAACTGCATCCCGTTGATTAAATTATGCAGATATTATTCTATAATACTACTTTAAAATTAAAAGTTAAATAGAGGACACATTTCTCCCTGGTTGGCTTTTTACCCCACTTATGAATAAAAAAGGACCAAATAACAAATTTTAGATAAATAGCAAAAACACATTTCTAAAATAATAAACTAGCTGTAAATTTTACTGAACATAGTTAAATTGTTTTGTTGATACGTGTTATGTGATGTGATGCAGTTTGTTTGATTTTCACAGTATAATGGTTAAAATTCAAATTGGATCTTTGTGCCCCGTCTTTCCTTATATGAGTGTGCACGTATAAAATCCTTTCTATTTACATACGTTTCGATACACAGTCTTATTTCATCATCAGTAGATTTAGGCACATTGGGGACTAAATAAATATTAGCAATAATAAATATACGTACACAGCATTATATTTACCTCAGGACTAATAGAATTTACCTCTACCAAAGTAAAGTATTTCGAGTTTGCTGGATGATGCATAGACTAGAAGAATTTTGGAATATGGTCTGGAAAAAAATGGAAATGATAAAATGGATCACCAAGGTTGGGAAAAAGAACCTTCTGCAAAACGTCGTCATAAAAAATCAAGATATAGGAGAGGAAGCACAGGACAGAAATTTGAGGAGTAAAACTACATCAGAGACCATAGAGTCAAACGAATATACAAGAAACAAAATAAATAACTAGCTGTAAGTGTAATTCTGTCTTAAGGCAATTAGGGCATCGTGCCTTAAGGCAAATTGCTGCAACTTCCCGTACCGCAATTCAAAATTCGAGTAATTAAAAATAATCAATAATAATAATCAATAAAAGTTGATCAATGATTTGAAACTTTTAATAGAATTTCCAACCATATTAAATAATTCTATCTTAAATCATTTATTTTGAAATAAATTTATCGTACTGCTTTAACTGCATAAAGACGAAATATCAAAGCGCGTAAGCGCCGCGTCGGCGTCTAACGCGTACACATTAGTACGGAATCCAAAGAAATGTGAACAACATTTATACTTATTGTTAAAATCTCTATAAAATATCTGATAATTTGATGTGCATATGTCTAATGTTAATTTTTGACCGCCAAATGGCTTATTTTTTTACTTTTTCCTCTATATCTCCAAAGTTGTTTGACCTGCCTTTCCAAAAATTTGAACAATTCTTCATTTAGTCAATACAAATAAAATGTTTTTTAAATTATTCAAATCGGACGCTCCGTTCTCTTAAAAACTGAGTTACCGTTTTCGGCACTTTTTGCCCCGTATCTTCGGAACGGCTAGACCTGCTTTTGCCACAAACTAATCAGCATGTCTCCTCATCAATACGAGTCGAATGTTTTTTGAATTATTCAAATCGGTTAATCCGTGTTCCCGAAATCGTCGACGAAAATTTGTATCCGAACATACATACATACACGCACACACACACACATACATCCATTTTTTCTAAGGTATGCCAAAATGTTCAGAAGGTTTTGAAATGTAAAGATCTATAAAAATTTTCGTTTTCGATTTTTTTGCGATTACTATAACTTGCCCTACGGGAAGTTAATCAATGAACTTTTTCCAAACAACAATAATGAAATCTTTGCACATTGCAGTCGTGCATGATTGAGTAACAAAAAACATCTCCAGGTTTAGATTACAAAAGATTTATATGTGCGAAATGTGATTGATATCTTTGTAATCAGAATCAAACCTAAAAATTTCCACTTGATGTATCTCGAAAGGGCAAACACGAATTTCCGTAAAAGTCAGAATGGTTTATAATGGCTCAGTAAACATAATTCATGGAAGGGCCCGGATGTACGTCGTCTTGGACGATGAAACTTCTCCAAGGCTCCTAACGTTCTCTTAGCGTCCGGGACGTATGAACGGAAATGAGCATACGGGCTGAAGGAATGACTGATGGTACTATCTACTGTCGACTCATAACTTGCATAGTTCTACACTTCCATTACCACAGCATTCTAGCGACGAGGACGAGAACGAGAACGGATTCCCAGATGATATGATCCGGAGGAAAAAAGGTGATATGGTAAACAGCTTATATGAAATTTTAAATAGGCAGGATTGTTAACGATCGTTTTGAGACGTTCCATTAACTTATGTTACTGCATGGTTCACATTTTCTTCCGAGGCGTCGATTGTAGTTACCAACTCTTCTTCATATTGCTTACTTGTAATATACAAATATGCTTACTATATTAATGACCGAATTCGAAAGTGAATACACCTAAATTTATTGCACGTTGGTACTAGCTTCTCGGCATATTCAAGAAGAAACCAGAGTGAACAAAATATGGCTAGGTGTAAGTGGCAATTTGTCTTGAGTCTTTTTGCAAAAACTTACAGATATGTGTAAATATCAACTTTATGAATAATAATTGTCATTTAGCATAATAATTTGTCATTAATTTTTATAAAAAAAAAACATTTTGTCATAGGCCTTTATTATTTTATAGATTTATTAAGCCCAGGATCTCTGTCCCTATACAAAAATTAATTAAAATTGTCAAAAAAAATTTTTGGTAATAATTCATTGAGAACAAGCGACTAAACCGATCTTGTCAAAAACTTATCAGAACTATTCCGAAATGATATCTTTTGAATAGCTTTTAAAATTGCATGATAATTTCAGATCATTTACCGAAACGAGTACAAAATTTTTGGGACTTTTTTTTCAACCCGTATCTTTAAAACTTTTCTTATCTATGTTTGGAATCATTTTTGAATTTTTTAGATCAATTTAGGATTTATCGCTAAAACAATGGAAGGTCAAAAATCGGAATCTTTTACAAATTTGGTCTAAAACTATTAGAAATGACTTGAAAAATCGATAGTAATATAACTAAGTATTTAGTAAATAGAATACTGATCGTAAAATAATGACTCTTCAAAAATTACATCTATCCAGATAAATAGTATTTTAACATAAACAAGGTTCAATATTTTATCTAAAAGGTTAAATCAATCTCAAGTGTCTTTTGCCTATACTGTACTTCGTATTCATTATTTCAAGAAAATCGTTGTCTACGGCTACATTACATACTAAATTAATTGTGTGTGGTGTGATATACAATTTTGTGTTGTCCAATTTTGAAATAAAATGCACACGTCTATTCCATCATTTTCGAACTGGTTAAATTTGTATGCAATAATATGTAAATACAATGTACAAAATTCATAATACTTCCCGTCAACTTAATGAAAGTATTATATATATAAATATCTTTAAATAATTCAGAAGCACTCCCAGCATATAAATATTGAAAATATTGTCAATGCCATTAAAACGCAAAGTTTATCGTTTTGTTATTTCTTTTAATACGATTATAAAAAACTGAATATATAGCACATTCGAAATGCGATTTTTCTTTGAAACATATTGCTTTTGTTTCGAGTTTGTATTTTCTATTTCCGTTTTATAATGCGATTTATTTGCTTCGAGCTTTCCTGCACGTACGACGTATTATCAAAGTACAATAAAATTATTGGAAACTACAAATGTAAGGTATATGGAGATAAACGAATAAAAGCAACGAGTTATGCTCATGATCGTTCGTATTGCAAAATTTTACGAAAAATAGAAAAAATGATACAAATGGAAAAAAATATATTTTAAAATCAGGTTAGCTTATTATATTCTTATGTTTCTCCATATGAAGTAAAGATATTAAAAATATTAAGATTATGAATCATGAACATTTCCGCATAAAAAAGTCATCATCCAGTAGTTCAAGAATAAAAGAAAGAATAATTGCTTGAAGAGTAGCATTGTTACAAGACGGCACTCGGTTATGTTCAATTTTCAATTAATTTATAATTCTTTTTCAAAAATGTGACAGTTACATAACCGTTTTGCTTATTGTATGAAGATTTGTTCAACTAATTAACTTCCCGTAGGGCAAGTTATAGTAATCGCAAAAAAATCGAAAATGAAAATTTTAATATATCTTTACGTTTCAGAGGTTTCTGAACATTTTGGCATACCTTAGAAAAAATGGATGTATGTGTGTGTGTGTGTGTGTGTGTGTATGTATGTATGTATGTGTGTGTATGTATGTGCGGATACAAATTTTCGTCGACGATTTCGGGAACACGGGTCAACCGATTTGAATTTTGGCGAAGGCAGGTCTAGCCGTTCCAAAGATACGGGGCAAAAAGTGCCGAAAACGGTAGCTCAGTTTTTCAGAGAACGGAGCGTCCGATTTGAATAATTAAAAAAAACATTTCACTTGTATTGACAAGATGAAGAATCGATAAAATTTTCATGAAGGTAGGTCTAGCGGATTCGGAGATATGGAGGAAAAAGTAAAAAAATGAGCCATTTGGCGGTCAAAAATGATCATTAGACATATGCTCATAAAATTATCAGATATTTTATAGAGATTTTAACAATATGTATACAATTTGTTAATATTCCTATGGGTTCCGTACCAATGCTTATGCTTTAGACAGCGACGCGGCGCTTACGCGCTTTATATTTTGTCCCTATGCAGTTAAAGCAGTACGATTGATTGCTTTGAAAAGAAAGTTCAGATTTTCCACAATATGTCAAAATAAAAAAAAAATTTTTTTCAAAAAAAAAAAAATTAAAAAAAAATCTTTTTTTAAAAAATTTTTTTTCAAAAAAAAGTAATTTTTTGTCCAATTTATAGTTTCTCAAAAATCTTATTTTTTCAAAGTAATTTTTTTTTTCAAAAATGTTAATCGTTTTTAAAAAAATAATAATTTTTGGTACGGGAATTTGCCTTAAGGCACGATGCCTTAATTGCCTTAAGACAGAATTCCACTTACAGCTAGTTTGTGTTATTTAAAATCTTTCTATATGTGTAAATATGGGGCAAATTCTGCCGTAAAATAGACCAATGTTACGTTACCGCTTCATGTGCAAAATGGTATTAAATACTGTCAAAATGCCATTTTTTTTGCAGTGCAGACGTTTTACACATAAAATGGATCTTTACTCATTTGTTTCACACCACATCACAAAGATGCAATTATGATAAAATTATTTTTGCTTGACATTTTTGCGTTCTCTAGGTTAAGGTTTCTATCTAAAACGCCTGCCTGCGCAGAAACCACATTTGACAGTACTAAGTACCATTTTGTATGAAAAACGCTACGTACAATAGCCTCTACGTAAGATTGTTGCATTTGACGGCAGGATCGGCTCCATATTCCTATATATGTAAATTTCGGCGTATCACATCATTAAAACATTGCTTATAAAGTACACAAAATGGCTATGATTTTTTTCTCAAGTTCTTGCAATAGAAAATAAACTGCAATATTTTATTGATTATAAGCCGAAGAAAAATATTATTTTAAAGCAATGCCAACAGAATAATAATCGGAGTCATTTTAATCGATATATTTAATAACATGCAGAAGATCTAAAATATTTTATTAGATTAGCAGTTAGAAGAAGCAGATTTGTTTTTTTGTTTGTTCTTACGCAGATGATAAGTAAATGCTATTGAATTTCATTAAGATGTGCTAATTTCTATTTTCTATCAAATATCGGAAAGGTGCTACACAGATAAATCTTTGCATTGAAACTAATAGACTCGTGTTTTGCTAAAAGCAGAAGAAAAATCACTCGTGTCTACAGTCAAGATTTACCTCTATAATACAGCGTACGCATTACAATTAGTAGAAAAGAAAACAGCTGGATTGATTGCTTGTTTGTTACGGGTGTTTTTCAATAGTTTACTCACGATCAGACACTATTTCGATAATCATTCTTTCACTTTTCTAGCACGAGTTATACAACTGTATATTAGCAAATGTTTTGTTTCAACAATAGTTGGAAAAATGATTGAACGCGATAAGACGTTAATTAAGTAAATTTTATTGTAAGGAATGTAGTTTTTTCCAATCATAACAGTTATAAAATAGAGATTAATTGAAGAACTTAACGTATGGGTAGGGCTTCCAATATCATATTAAAATCTGAATTACGGTATTTGATATTTTGAATTTGTAATACCGGGATCCCGGTCACTGCATAATGTTCTAATGTGGTATTAAAATTGTTTTTAATTTATAAGCAAGCAAAATTAGTACGTAACCATAAATTTTAGCTTTCTTTACTATAGTATAGTGTTATAAATATATTAGTACTAGGCGGGCGCCAACACAACATTCAGATATGAAATTATGAATATAGTTTTTTTTTCAAAATATAGTTCGATTTTTGAGAGGACAGAATGTCCGATTTGAATGATTCAAAAAACATTTCATTGATATTTGCGTTCCGATCCATGAGCTTTTGTAAATTGTTCAAAAAACATTCGATTCCTATTGATAGGAAGATGTGCTGATTAGTTTTTGGCAAAGGCAGGTCCAGCAGTTACGGAGATAAAGAGCAAAAAGTGCAAAAAATAGAAATCAAGTTTTTGAGAGAACGGAGCATCCGATTTGAATGATCTAAAAAACATTCAATTAGTAAAGATTGGGAGAAGTGTTCATTAGTTTTTGGCAAAGGCAAGCCTAGCCATTTCGAAGATACGGAGCTAAATATGTAAAAAATGGCAGTACTTGAGAGAAATAAGCGTCCGATTTAAATGATTCAAAAAACTTTTTGCTTGTCTTAACAAAATAATTGATTTTGGAAAAAAAAATGTTTCAACTTTTCTTTTTTTTCCAAAAAAATTTTTTTTTATATCGAAAATAAATCAGATTTTATTTTTAATTCTGCCTATAGTTCTAATATACTTCAAACAAATAATTTCAACTTTGCAATTCAGTTTATATAATTCTTATAAATATTTGACAATGTTACAATATTAATAATAATTTATTCGAAAACATTCTATATTCCTCGAACATTTCGTTACGGTATGGGAAGTTCCAGCAATTTGCCTTAAGGCACTATGCCATACACCCCACTAGTTCCTGTTATGTTTGTGAACAGGATGATAGTGAACGAGCGTTGCTGAAAACCGTCGAACGCTCTCGATTGCTTTGTGAGCTCCTCAAAGACCTTATACACATGTATTATAAAGTCTATGGAGCTCACCTGGTGACGTCACTACCGCCTTCCATCTTTCGACGCTTTTTATCATGGAAAACATATCAGGACTAGCAGTCTATGTCTTATTAGCAGTCTATGTCTTTGATTTTTTCGGAAAATATATACGTTCTACATATTAACCGACATTTTGACGTTTATCGAATAATTTGAATTTGAACATTGAATAATTCATCTTTTTTATCATATATTTGTATGAACTCTTCAATTAAATATGTTATTACTATTTACATTATATATTAGTATTAATATTGTGCTGTCCTTAAATTTATTGTTTACTATTTTTATAATATTTATTTCCACAAACTTAATATTAACAAAATTTACAGTGATAATAAAGATAAAGTTTATGAAAGTCCAAATACTTGTATTTATAACCTTAATCAGAGATTCGGTATTTATGTGAACAAAATGGAACAAATGTACATAGTATATTAAAAGAAAATACATATTTTAATAAATTTATTTTCATAAGAGAGAATATTTTTTATGAAGTCAAGGACTATTCAAAACGTAAAGTACAATGATTAAGTCTACTCCACATATCTTTTCTAGTATAACTGCTTCGAAAGACTTATCATCACCATGCTGGATATGAAAATCGATTGAATCTTGATTGGTTCTTCCCTTGCGGATAATATTTGCAAATTTAATAAAGTAAGACGTAGGATTTCTGTCAGTTAAAAAAAGTATGACTTGTCCGATGCCATTACTTGAATTTACTCCATAGTCGGAAGCAAAATCTACTGATTCCAGGTTAAATGTAAAAGTCAAGCCTCTTCGTTTTTACGCGTGTGGTTAGATGGAATTTGACGTTCCGATCGATGAGCCTTCATATTGGTGAGCCTTTCGCGCGTATTATTTTCATCTGAGTAGGACTGCGATGAGGTGAGCAACCAAGGTGGAGATCTATGGCTGCTGCAGCTTCGCTAATACAATGAAGGACGACGATTAACTTCTTCACGTCGCCCAAAAAATTTATTTAATTTCGGCTTGGAGGTCCATTAACATACTGTCCACACCATAGATTAGAGTTAGAAAACTTTAATTAACACAAAGTGCTAATGAATTGTAGTAATGTTTTAATACCTTTAAATTTCTTACTTCAAAAGCAACGATTAATATTGTTTTAAAAAACTAGTTTGAAATATATAAAAAATATATAAAATATTGACGTAGTGTTTACTTTCTTTTGTTTGCCATTTTGTTTTTTATTATAATATTTTTATCAGCATATTTGCAAGAAAAATTATATAATAGAAAACAAAAGAAAGTAAACACTACGTCAATATTTTAAACATTTTTTTATAAATTTATATGAAAGCTGCTGCTGCTACGTAACATAACCTTCCACAACATTGCTCTATTTTACGGCAGAATCGACCCCTAACTCAAGATAATGCAGATGTCAAAGATTAAATTTATACGCTTAGCAGTACCAAGAATATAGGAATTTTTCAAGTGTAATCTGTTATGACAAATTCTATTCTCTCACTAGTTATAATCGCCGACCACAGCCCAATAATTTTCAATCCCTATCCGTTGCAGCACCATGTGTGTACGTAGACTTCCTTTCTTATTGAGCTAATTGTGACCGCATACCGTTCTTGAGGACCCTCGTTAGCGGCGAAAACAGGTCGTCGTATTATTCGTAGCACAAAAAGCCCACGTTACTTAACAACAACGCAGCCCGGGATCTGTCTCGACTCGGAACTATCCGGACGCCCGAGACGCCAAGACAAGCTGTGAGACAACGGACCGACCGCGGTCAAGATAGCTTGTGTTGTGTACAATTTGCCCATTGCAAGGGTATGGGCATGCTTCGGAATGAATTGATATAAACAACCGATACAGCGTGAGGATTAAACTTACAATTGAATGAATTATTGTTGTTCGCCATGAATTTACCAACTACCGAATAGCTAGAAGTTTTTGTACTGTGATTCATTTTTTTTATGTAAAACTTCTTTAGGCGCGACTAGGGAGTAAATCCGTTCGCTCTCGATGAAATCATTTCAATACGGGCCGATTGAGATTAGTTGTCGTGTATGTGAATAAAGATCTGTCATATGCGTACCGGCATCAGCGTTGTGTGCGTTCCGGCATAAACGTTGTATGCAACCGATATCAACAAGGAAATCGGCATCGATTAATAAACATTTTACAGTTACATTGTAGTACTAATCTTGATTTAATGAAAAATGCCGAAATCAGAGAAACATTTTACCCTTGAAAATAATAATATCCTTGAAAATAATAAAACAAATTAAACATTTGGGCCGTTTACTAAACGTAAGTTTATTGATTATATTTTTTCTATATTATTCGTAGTTTCTATAAATCTTTGAAGTTATTAAAATGGAAAATATTTTTTAGGCAAGACAGATATTACAGTTCAAAGAATGAGATTATATCGCCAGCGAGAAAGTAAAACAAAATACAAGCAGTCTATGAATGTATGTTAATTTTCATTACATGAATTTCTTCAAACACAATTACATGTTGAGTGAAGTTGCGAATGTTTAGGCGTTATTTAACATATTCCACTGTGTGAACAAATTTATTAATCAGCAATTACTTTATTTCTCTAATGAAGGTTCCTAATTACAATGACAAACCGATCATGTCATATTTGAAGTATGACTTTAATTACATTATTGTTTTTAAATATTATACATATTTTTAATGCTATTAAAAATATATAATTTATAATTTATCATTATATAAACCATTGTATAATGGTTGACACTAATAAATGTGTGCATCACCAGTGCTACGATATTACTAATAAACATTATCAAAAATTGTTTAATGATGTATTTATTTTTAATGCCATCTTGTACAGTAGCAAATAAGTTTTACTTCAATCGCGTGTGAACCTTACGCGCACTCTTTTTTTAGTTTTTATTCTTTTCAACGCGATTGCGCTGGGTAGTTGTAAGCACCGCGTTTATGAAAATTTTGACAATTTTTGTTACGTCAATATAATTAAAATGCTTTTATTTTCAAAACATTCAAATTGGGCGTTCCTTTCTCTCAAGAAGTGAATTTTCTTTTTTGCACTTTTTGCACCAATCAATAGAAATCGAATGTTTTTTGAATAATTAAAATCGGTTGACCCGTGTTCCCGAAATCGTCGACAAAATTTTTTATCAGCACATATATACATACATACTACACACACAGATACATCGATTTTTTAAGCTATGCCAAAACGTGAAAATATTTTCATAAAATTTTATAACTAGAACACAAATATTTTGTATTCTAATTGTCGAATTTTATAAAAATAATTTGGACTGATTTTCTAAATGATGGGCTAACACAATAGCTCGAAACGTACAACTAAAGAAGATTTTGTATTTACTTTCTTTCTTTCTTTTTTCGACTTGTGGCTGAAAAACTTCAATAACATATATATATATATATATATATATATATATATATATATATATATATATATATATATATATATATATATATATATATATATATATATATATATATATATATATATATGTATATCTATTTATATACCAAAGTTTAAACGAAGTGAATTATTGTTGTTAGCCAAAGGTTGACAACACATGATAAATTCGCGTAATCTCTCTGGAGGCAAGATGATGGAATATAGTTTGATTGCAAATTACTAAAACTTTGAATATATACACCGCACACACACACACATATATATATATATATATATATATATATATATATATATATATATTATATTTTGAGCAGTATCCATTAGAACAATTTATATAAATGTTTCAATCAAAACTAGAGTGGTAGGCAGGAAGAGATCGTTCGAAATTTCGAATAAAATATAAAATTAGCTAAATAATAGTTTATTACTTTTTTTCTATTTTTATTTACTATTTTCATTCCATAGCAGGAATAAGGCGCTAATAAATTTATTTTAGTTCGCTCCTTTGTTATTTATATTTATAATGTTTGTTTATAAATGACACACCACATGCAATTTGTAGTTTTTTTTTATTTAGTATTGTTCAGCCGAGATACGCAAGTTATCGACTAATATATACTTAATTCATGTAAATTTTGAATTTATCAATTCTAACAATAAACGATTGTTTCTTTTGTTTCAACAGCAATTAGAATTACTTACCCTCTAAGCTGTTTGTTTTAGACTTAACTTCATATTTCAAGAGAAACAACTCACCGGCCAACCATTCTCCTGTGGCGATTATATTAGCTCTTATTGTCTAATAATTATGAATGTATATTGCTGTTATTCCCACTAAAGACGATTTGCACTTGAGATCTATATCCTCAAGTGAATATTTGTTATCATAACATATGCTGAATCTTTATTACCTAGGTGTGAATCTAGACCTAGGACTTACATGGAAAGATCATATTCGCGCATAATTAAAAATTTAAAAATTCGAGCTGCTGAACTGTTTTGACTTCTATCTTTCAATAATGAACTATTAATTTACAAGATTGTGATAAAACTTATATGGACTTATGGCATCCAACAGCGGGGCTGTGCAAGCAAATCAAACATTGTATTAAAGCAGCGTGACCAAGCTAAAATTTCGGGACAGATCACCCCTTCTCCTTGGTTTGTCACCAATAAGGTCTTACACAATGATCTAAATATAAAATTTATAGACAGAGTGATAAAACTAACCAGTGTTCAACAATGTCTAAAACTGAAAGATCATACAAATTATATAGTCACTTCGGCGAAAAATAAATTTTCAATAGACAATTGTCTAGATCATTAGCATTAACATATCTTTGGAGAAATGAACAGAATTGGTTTACTCATTGTAGTGACAACTATTGATGTATTTAAATTTAGCACAATAGGTGCTGTGTATGTGTGAGTGATTGAATTAAGCCAAATAGCTTATACGATAATGAATTGCTGTTAAAAACTAATAATAAAACTAGTGGTGCATCGCATAGTGCCTTAAGGCAACTTCGCGTACTGAAAATTAAAATTAAAAAAAAAAATTAAAAAATTCTTAAAAACTTTGAAAAGTGAGATTTTTAAAAACTTTAATTTTTTAAAATAATTGACTGTTTTGAAGTTTGCATTTTTTTCATATTTCGAATATGTCGAATTTTTTTTTTAAGTATTAGTACGGAAACCATAGATATGTAAACAAAATTTATACTTATTATTAAAACTTTTATAAAATATCTGAATTTGTTGTGCATATGTCTAATTATCATTTTTCACCGCCAAATGACATTTTTTATCATTTTCTTCTATTGGATCTTTGAAACCGCTGAACCTGCTTTTCTAAAAATTTAATCAGTTCTTCGTTTTGTCAATTCAAACAAAAAAAAAAATTGAAAAAAATAATTCTAAGGGAAATTAAATTGTTCCCTTAGAAACTGAATTACCAATTTTGAAACTTTTTGCCACGTATCTTCAAAACGGCTACACCTGCCTTTGCCAAAAACTAATTGCCACGTCTCCCCATTAATATAAATCGAATGTTTTTTGAATTATTGAAATTGGTTGATATGTGTTCTCTAAATCATCGACAAAAATTTGTATCCGAACACGCACATACACACACATGCATCTATTTTTTCTAAAAGGTATACCAAAATTTCCAGAAACCTCTGAAACCTAAAGATATCTAATATATAAAGATATATAATAATTTTTATTTTAGATTTTTTGCGATTACTATAAATTACCTTATGGAAAGTTAAAAATGTATCCACTTTTGATTAAAAACATGCTACAAGAATTAAAAATGACATTATTTGTAAATGATCACGTTGAGTGAATTCCAAAACGCAAAAACTGCAAAACAAAAACTATGAAGTTAATAGGTGGCATTCTCATTACTCATTTAAACGTACCACTTTTGCACGAACGTGGAAAAAATATCGCGCAATCGGCAGTATGTAATATGAATTATGTTTTCAGCGGGCAAATCGTTCGCGCGCGTTAAAAATAAATCCTAGAACAATTACGGCGCCGCCAGCTCCTGACACAGTCGAACACACCCTCTCGCACCCACGGGAAATCAAAGTCCGTACAACATGAACGATTTCACTATCTTTGAATCTAAAGCCGAGCAGCCGATGAAAGTTTTATGCAAAAATCATACACCCATGTTGATTTTAATTAAACCATTCGTTTTACATTAAGGATCAATCGAATTTCAAGATGTAACACATCCGCCTGTGATCCAAAAATCACGTATTCACGTTGACAAAATTATTATTTCTAGAGGTACAATAATAATAAAATATTAAAACTTTGATCTTGGTAATGATAACTATGGTAATTGATTTCCTTGAATCCAAAGCCGAGAGAACGTTTTATGCATATATGCCCACGTTGCTTTTAACCAGTTAGCTGTGGGGCACTCATTGAACTGTGCGCACAATTTTGTACCGACGTACAATGCCACTAATATCTACCGGCATAGTCCCAAAATCTTCTAAATATCTTGAAATTTGATGTTTTACTTTTTCTCTTTTCCAAAGTTGAAATTTAGATGGCTACAAATTGTTAAAGATTTATACGCATGACGAGTATACTCGTCAATATACGATATTCTGCCACTTCACTATGCGTGTATATTTGTCAACCACTTTTAACTGGTTAATTAAAGCATTTCTTTTATATTCAGAATCAATCTAAGATCTAACACATCCAAATAACCTATTATCTATAAATCATATGTATAGATATTCGCATTGATGTAATTTTTATAAAGATACGTTAACATCATATATTGAAATTTTAATAATTTTTTAATGACATATTTATTATGCAAATATTGAAATTTTGATCTTTATACATAAAATTCTTTCTTTGATTCTAATGCCGAAGAAATTTTGTGCAAAAATCATATACCAACCCGATTCAATTAGCCTGTTTTATAAAAATCATATATCAACGTTGATAAAATTATTATTTATTTATTTTGATCTTGGTGCAAATCGGAATTGATTTTTGCGATTGATTTTTACGAGTATCCGATAATCATGTTATCCTCAAATCATATAATTCTGTTATTTTATATGAAACTATTAATATTAAGGGGCATTAAAATTTAAATATTGGTATTTTTATCTCGATTTTCGTGGATTTTATAATATTATTAACTATGAAGGTGATAATAAAAGATTGATCTTAAAATTGGAATTCAGTTCTTTAATTATAATGCTGGAATTCTGATGAACGTGCTACATAAGACTCTATACTTACATTTAAGTTATAATAAAAAGGAAATTATTGTTCATTAAATATATAGATACTTAATCAGCTGCACTCACTAATTGCTGATTGAATTCCCGATTAATATTGAAAAATAATGTAGATTCATTATTCTCATCCTCACAAAAACAGCAATAAGTATATACGATTTTAAAGTACAATTTACAAGAAATCAATTATAAAAACATCATGATTTTACACCTGCAATAAGCTTATAGTGTTTTTAAAAGACAATCTGATAGTTTACTGATTTTAATTGTGAGAATATTATAAATATTCCAGAAACTATTTCTGAAACAGCTATTCTCACTTGACTAGTTACAGTCCATACTTTCAATTAAAAATTGATGTCACTACTACTTGTTATCAAAGTATCTCAAACGCGAGATTTGAACTCAATCTTTTGTGGTTGAGAGACCGAAGTCCTACCACTTGTGCTACGTTCTACCCTTAATAGAACTATATTCTATAACTATTTATTTTTATTTTATTTTATTTCATTGGCTTCCTCTAATTCTATAACTATATATGAAATAATTATATTAAAGGGCCAAACTTTGGATACAATCATTCTTATCATATAAATCACTTGTGAAGATAATAAACTTCAATTCGTATATTAAAAACTTAATATCATTTTCTTTTAAATTATTTTCACTTTTCTTGTATCCATTTTATCACATTCGATTTAAATGAATACTAGAACTTTCCATACCGACTTATACCGTAAACTAAATTATAAAAAAAAACTTTGCTAAACTTTGAAAAGGATAAATTTTTGAGAAATTTTTAATTTTTTGAAAAAAAAATGACTTTTTTGAAAATTTTTATTTTTTATATTTAGTCGTTGATACGAAACCCATATAAATGTACACAAAATTTGTACTTATTACTATAATCTTTATAGAATATCTGATAATACGATGTACATATGTCTAATGTTTATTTTTGACCGCCAAATGCCCACATTTTTCACTCTTTTTATTTGATCTCCAGAGACGCTTGACCTGTCTTTACAAAAATATTACTAGTTGTTCATTTTGTCAATACAAGTGAAATGATTTTTGAATTATTTAAATCGCACGCTCCGTTATCTCAAAAACTGAAATATCATTTTTGGCACTTTTTGCCCCGTATCTCCGAAACGGCTAAACCTTTGCCAAAAACTAGTCAGCACGTCTCCTTATCAGTAGGAATCGAATGTTTTTTAAATTATTCAAATCGGTTGATCCGTGTTCGCGAAATCGTCGACGAAAATTTGTATCCGCACACACACACATACACATCCATTTTTTCTAATAATAAGGTATGCCAAAATGTTCAGAAACTTCTGAAACGTAAAGATATCTAAAAATTTTCATTTTCGATTTTTTGCGATTACTATAACTTACCCTGCAGGAAGTTAAAGTGATATAAGTTTTGAGATTATTAAGATTTTGCAAACTTTTCTCGAAAATTTTCAGGCATCTAACAAGTTTATATTTTTATAAAATTTAAAATATTTACCGAAATCTTCCTAGTTGCTTTTTCCAGAACTCATATGCAGATTATATCGTATCACTTCCGATTTACTTCAACATCATCATCTTGTGGGCAATGATGTAATAACTCACATGTCATTTACTGAATAACTTTGAAGTACATATAATGTCACAAAGAGTGGCAATATCTTCTACTGAATGTCGTACAAAAAAACTCTACACATACCCACCAGCGACTACGTTGAAAAAAAATATATAGAAAATACTTCTCTTTGCCGCAAGGATCGTAAAATCGAAATATCACGTGTGCAAGGATTTTATTAACTTATTGAAGAAGAAGTTTATTTTTGCTAGAAAATCCGATTTGCTAATTTTATGTTTTAAATCATTTTATTTTATTAACTTCCCGTAGGGTAAATTATAGTAATCGTAGAAAAATCGAAAATGAAAATGTTTATATATTTCGACGAACGATCATCGACGAATTCTCACAAATGGCTGAACCGATTTTGGAAGCTATTTGACAAAATAAACGGCCAACCTGTTTATAATTAGAAAAAATAGTAAAGCCGTTTTTCAATGATTTAGCTAAAAAGCCTAAACCAATTTTGAAAATACAGAAATTATTCAAAAGATATTGGCTAGGATTCGTGATAAATAGTTTTCGGTGAAGATCAGTCGATCCGTTTCGTAATCAAGTGTTCAAATTGTGTTTTGATAATTTTGATGATATCTTGCATGAAAAGGGTATTATCCTAACGATCATTATTTAAATGTTATAAACCCACAAAAAATGTTCAAATGAAAAAACTCGTTAAAATTTGGTGTAAGGTACTTCCATTATTTACACATATCGCGAAGTTCGTACAAATACAACTGTTATTAAAATGTTCTGCACAAATTTTTATCAGCATTAAAATATTTGTCTTAAAAAACAATCTATTCAAATAAAATACCTCATCCTAATTAAAAGAATATAGATAATGGAAAAACATTTACATTTTATGAATTTATTTGTTTTCACGCACAAATTCCCGATATAAAACAAAATTACATATATGGCTTCGGTTATGAATTTACAATATTTTAAAATATCTGCTATGAGAATATATTTGATGTAGTAAAAATAACATTTTTTTATTTAGATATTTGTTTTAATTAATTTGATGCGAGATAAAAATTATGATACGCTAAATTTTGTTTGAAAAATAAATTTTTCAAATGCCACTAAGTTTTCTGATTATTATTGCAAAAAAACTATATATATATATATATATATATATATATATATATCGTCAAATGTAATTAGTTTTAGTTAAACATTTATCATGGTAAACAGTATTTGTAATTGTTGGCTCATAAAGTAGACCGCTATAGCTACTAATAGTTTACTATTAAGATAATTTACATTATGTATATAATGCTCTAACGCGTCTGTTGATGAATAATTAATAGTTAACAGTTCAGAATTTACCAAAGTTTAATATACTTTTGTCTCAAATTTGCATCATTTAGATACAGTCACTCTAAAATTTGTTTATTCAGTGCTCCATTTTTAAGCAATCGATGTTATAATTTTGATTCAACATTTTGAAAAAATCAATATATTGACGTTATAAATAAAAATTAATAACTTATTTGTAAATTCTTTGAAGTTTGCCAAGCACATAAAAAACAAGATGCTACAAAAATTAACTTTATCTTTTGAAATAAATAAATTATATAAAAGTAAAAGAATAACGTTCTCCGTATGTAAAATGAGCGCTAGTCATAATTAAAACTTACTACAAACATTAAAACAAACTTTTGCAGATGGAAATTGATAATATCAAATAGCACTTAATAATTTTTAACCAAAATCTGAATTGAATTTTCAGTGATTTTTAGTCACAGAAAGACTGCAAGTAGTAGACAATAGATTTTTCTAGACATTTTCTTTCAATTGATTTTTTTTAATAGTTCTATTAAACTTTGCAATCGTGATCAAGTTTACTTAATTTTTTTTATGTTAACCAGAGGTAAAATATAACGCTGAGAATTTAAAACTTCGAGATTTGTTGGTTATAAATATGGATAAATAAACTATTGACAAAATATATGCATAAATAAAAAATATGGCTCTAAATTACATGGAACACTACGTTAACCCACCTTATTCACTTTGAACACTTGAAAACTAAAGAAGAACAAGTGATTTTGCTAAGAAGCACACTTTTTGATAAAATGAAGATAATCATAGATTCAACAAAATTTAAAATTAAATTAACAAAAACTTCCCGTGCTGACAATTAGAATGTTTAAAAATATTTTGAAGTTTTGTGAAAACTTTGAAAAAATTAAATTTTTGAGAATTTGGAAATTTTTAAAAAAATTGTTTTTTGTATATTATGAAAATTTTGAACTTGTTTTAATGCAATCGGGCTACAAAGATGTTTTAGACTGTTTCGTCTAAGGGATAAACATTGGTATGGAACCCATAAATATATAAACAAAATGTGTACTCATTATTAAAATCTTCATTAAATTTCTGACAATTTGATGTGCATGTGTCTAATGATAGTTTTTAACAGGAAAATGACTTTGTTCTCTTTTTATTGGGTCTCTGAAACCGATTTGTTCGTCAATACAAATAGAATAGAATCATTCAAATCAGACGCTTCGTTATCTCAAAAATTGAATTTACATTTTTGGCTCTTTTCGCCCTGTATCTCTGAAATGGTTAAACTGCCTCTGCTAAAAACTAATCAGCACGCCTAGTATTTCAAATCAGTTGATCTATGCTCTCGAAACCGTGGACTAAAATTGTATCCAAATATACATACATAATACATAATAATTACATACAAATTCACACATACATCCATTTTTCTAAGGTATGCCAAATTGTTCAGAAACCTTTGAAATTCAAGTATATATAAACATTTTCATTTTCGTTTTTTTGCGATTACAATAACTTACCCTACAGGAAGTTAATAAATGAAAAAAAGCTATTATACTGTAGTTATAAAAACGCTAATGATAGTTGAAAATCTCAAATAATACTCAAATATATATATATATATATATATATATATATATATATATATATACATATTGATTTAAAAACAGTTACGTAAATTAGTGCTTCGTGCTACAGGATTTCAATCAGAGGTCCCAGGTTAGATACCCTCCTATCGCAGCCTGGTATCAAGCAGTAGGGACATCGGCTTTCACCTAATATAATTCAATAGAAAAACAACACTTGCGATAATTGAATCGTATTGCAATTCAGAAAATCCGACGTAGTCAGTTAAGTAAAATGATCACAACAGCGCGTTAGCAGTTAGCTTATTAGTCCAAGAATTTTTCATTCTGTTTGTGTACATAGCAAACACCGCACACATATTTTTTTAATCCTTGTATAATGAATATGGACACTAGGCCTAATCCGTCCAAATGCAGTACAATTATTAATTCGATCTAAATCCTAGTCAATAGTCCCGGTTCCGGATCTCCTCCGGCCAAGATCTCTCTAATAACATCAGCGAAAATTCATATCTGGTCTGCAGCGCCGTATCTGCGGCATTACGCTCTCGGCCAAAGCGCGCGTGACGTATGACCTATCCGATATAAAGCCTTAACTGCAACTGTAGCCCGTGTGCCATAGTAATGTATCCAGATAAGAACGACAGGCGACTAAACGGCCGCACACATGGAACCGAAACCGACCAGAGTTTAGTTCGATTGCCAAAATGTGCAAGACCTTATATACATTATATATCGCAAATCTCAGGATACGCTGGGAATATATCAATTCACTTTCAGCAGGATGATGGTTATATGAATCGCAAAAGGTTATTTCGATTGTAATTCCCAAACGTTTATGTAAAGGTATAGTTTACTTTGATTACCGAAAATGAAAAAGAAATGAAACATTAATAATTTCCGTTGAGTAAGTTATTGAATTGTCCAAGAATCGAAATTTTGAAGTAAAACTTCTTTAGGCGCGACTAGGGTGTAAATCCGTACAAATGCAACGGAAGTGCGTTACGGCAGATAAGATAAGATAAGAGTCGGGTGCCAATGATTCGTCATTTGCTCTCGATTACATCATTCCTATACGAGTCGATTGTGAATAGTCGTCGCGTATGTAAATAAAGATCTGTCGTTGTAAGCGTATCGGCATCAACGTTGTTTGCGTATCGATATCAACAAGGAAATCGGCATATATAAATAAACACTTTAAAGTTACATCGTAGTACAAATCTCGATTTAATGAAAAATGCCTAAATCAGAAGAATATTTTACCTTGTGCCCCGTTAATAATTATAATAAAAATAATACAACAAATGCAGCATTTGCGCCGTGTATGAAACATAAGTTTTTTGAAATAATTTCTATATTATTCGTAGTTTCTATAAATCTTTGAAGTTATTGAAATGAAAAATATTTTTTAGGCAAAACAGATGTTACAGCTGTTCAAAGAATGAGATTATATCGCCAGCGAAAAAGTAAAAAAATACCATCAGTCAATGAATGTATGTTTATTTTAATTACATGAAGTTCTTCAAACACAATTATTATATGATGAGCAGAGTTGCGAAAACAATATTTGTTTAGGCGTTGTTTAACATAATTCACTGTGTGAACGAATATTATAGAATATATTAATGAGCAATTACTTCATTTCTCTAATGAAGGTTCATTTCTAAATACTAATTACAATGACAAACCGATTATGTCATATTTGAAGAATGACTTTAATTATATTATTGTTTTTAATTTTTATACATATTTTTAATGCTATTATAAATATATAATTTATAATTTATCATTATATGTGTATAATAGTTGACACTAATAAATGTGTGCATCATGAGTGTTACCATATTACTAATAAACATTATTCAAAATTGTTATATGATGTATTAATTTTTACTTAAATGCCATCTTGTACAGCACCAAATAAGTTTTAGTTCAATCGCGTATGAACCTTACGCACACTCTTTTTCTACATATTTTCAAGTTTCGAATGTTTCCGAACATTTTGGCATACCTTAGAAAAATAATGGATGTGTGTCTATGTATGTATGTGTGAAAACAATTTTTCGTCCACAATTTTGAGTGCACGGATCAACCGATTTGAATAATTCAAAAAACATTCAATTCCTACTGATGGGGAGACGCGGTAATTAGTTTTTGGCAAAGACAGTTTCAGCCGTTTCGGTGATGCGGAGCAAAGAGTGCAGAAAATGGCAGTTTTTAAGAGAACGAAGCATCCGGTTTGAATGATTCAAAAAACCTTATGTTTGTGTCGACAGTGTAAAAAAAACGATTAGTTTTTGGAAAAGACAATTTTGTTTTAAATTTTCTAATAATGCTTTTTTGAATATCGAAAATAATTCGGATTTTAATTTCATTTTATCATAATTTTCAGTTTTTTAATTTTTTCCGGTTATCATGTCTACGTATACAACTTTATGTTATTTATCATTAAATTTTCAGAGTCAGTTCAATAATCGAACATGTGACCTAACTTCATTTATGCATAAATAATCAAGATAATATATTTACTATACATAATGTAGGAAAGTAGTGAAAAGGGTAATTTTAATTATTAATTTAAAATTGAATCTCAGTTTTTGTACAATTTTTTTAGTTGAATTACCAGTACGTTGAATTAACATGAAACATATAATTTAATATTAAATTTTAGAAATTATATCGCCTATGGGAAATAACAGAACAAGTCTATTTTTAGTTCAGACGGTGAAGCAGAAATAGTAAATAATGATATAAAACTTTATTGAGTGATTAGTCAGCCATATTAAATAAATTGTAATAATGAAATAATCAAATACAGATAGATCAACCGTTAAGTTACCATCTAAAAATACAACACATGGTTTGAGTTAGAGAACAACAGCTTATAGAACGCAAGGTTCTGATTGCTGGTAAAATACGAAAGCAAATCACTTTCGGGTATTTGGAATGTGTTTTATAAACAACCTATATGTAATACCATAGTTTAGTTCATATTGCCAAAATAAGAGCAATCTGCATTGATATGGATTTTACGGAATATTTTTTCTATACAAATTATGTTTAATACCAAAGTCTAGTTCGATTGTCAAAATACAAAAACTTATTAAATTAGATATTACTACTATTCAGCGAGAATTTATCAATTCACATTCTGCTGGTTGGTAGTTGTATAAATTGTATTGGTGTATTTGGAATGTACTTTGTAAACAAATTGTATGTAATGCCAAAGTTAAGTTTAATCGTTGTGAAAAACCTTATATAAATATTACTATCAGGCTAGTATATATCAGTACTGCAGTTTGATGGATATATGAGTCGCATTGGGTTGTTTGAAATGCAGTTTTATTTTTCTAATGCCATGGATCGTAAAGTATCAGTCCACGAGGCTATAAACAGTTGATACTGCTAAGTTTCACTGGTTTGATGCATGGAATCATCATTTTATCAGCATTGACCTTTCAGAAACATCACATTTATTTGCAAAGCATCTCGTAACTCTGCGCAGTCAACGTCTCTTCTCCATATATATAGAATGAACTAATCGGTAATTAATTGTTGGCATGAATATTTATCTTTGTAATTTGCTCACATTGATTATTGAATCTGAATATGACCATCAGACTGAATTAATTTAAATAAATCTTAATCAAATCGTTGTCACATAAGCTTTGCTATATGACATAAGTAATGTATATAGTATCGAAAAAAAATATTCAAATTTTATGATGTATAAATTCAAACTTCTCTCTAGTTCTTAAATATCATGCATACTTAATATTACCTTTGTCATCATACGTACGTACCCACCACTTACTCCTACCCATCATATATATGAAGAAATTATTGTAATTTAACTTGGAATGTGAAAAAATAATTTACTAATGCGTATATCAGATCTAACATGTGCAACTAGCCAATAGAAATTACGCAAAGGGTATAACTTTTTAAATTGAATCATCTTTAAATGATTTTTTTAGACTCTATAATTTTAGGTGTAAAAATGTTATATTACAACGCACGTAGTTATAAGATAATTATCAAAGTTAAATAGAATAAAACAATTAGAATAAAACATTTTAATTATAAATTTGTTAAGTCAAAAATAATTAAAAATATTACTAACGATGAAATTCGGAGCTTTTTTGTATAAATGTGAAGTGAAACCAGTTCAAACTATTTTAAGATTATTCAAACATAATTTTAAGTCTATGTCTAATCATTGTTACATATTCTATTAACATGCCTCAACTTTCAAAAACTATGAATGTGGATTTGAAGTAGACGAATATTAGATGAACCTGGTGCATGGTCTCATCGCAGAAAAAATTTAGAAAAACCAAAAGGTGTATAAATGTCTAAAAGGAAAGAAGTAAATACCATGAATACTTAATTCACAGAACATAAAACAAATAATGAAAAAAATAGAAAGTAGTCAAACGCGAACAATTAATGTGGAGGCTAAAAATGATGCATACATGAGTCTACCTTCGAACAGAGGACCAATAATAAAATAACCTACATACTCTACAACTATATCTAATATCAAGAAAATACTGTAATATCTAAATGTAAATCAGAGAAGAAAGCAATATAGTTATGTTCATTAAGTTGCACTTGAAGTTTATTATGAACCGATAACACAATTCCAAACAGAACATTCGTTTGCAGACAAGTGATGCAGAGTAAAATCGGTTATGACCCCGTTCTACAGCCATAATTTATTAAATACGAGTTGTACACGGACTATTAAGTTTTCATCAACTATAAACCATATCAAATTGCACGAACAAAGCATAGGATTCATCATATCATCAAAATACAGTAATATCATACTGTTTATTTTAGTTTGAAATTATAGATATGAATAATATAATGAAAATTCTGTAAATATTAATACTTTTGATGTAATGGGAAATTCTAGATATATAATATTCAAAAATGTTTTTACAGTGCGCCTTGAATAAATAATTTCATTTTAGAACTAGCTGTAAGTGGAATTCTGTCTTAAGGCAATTAGGGCATCGTGCCTTAAGGCAAATTGCTGGAACTTCCCGTACCAAAAATTATTATTTTTTTAAAAACGATTAACATTTTTGAAAAAATTCTACTTCGAAAAAAATAGATTTTTGAGAAACTATAAAATTGACAAAAAATTACTTTTTTTTTTGAAAAAAAAATAATTTTTTATTTAAATAAAAAAAATTTTGAGAAAAAAATTTTTTTTTTGAATACAAAAAAATTTTTTAAAACATATTTTGAAAATTTTGAACTTTTTTTCAAAGCAATCGCACTGCTTGAACTGCATAGAGACGAAATGTCAAAGCTCGCAAGTGCCGCGCCGCCGTCTAACGCATAAGCATTGGTACGGAACCCATAGAAATGTAAAAAAAAATTATACTTGTTGTTAAAATCTCTATAAAATATCTGATAATTTGATGTGCATATGTCTAATGATCATTTTTAACCGCCCAATGGCATTTTTTTTTTACTTTTTTCATTAAATCTCCGAAACCGCTAGACCTGGCTTCATGAAAATTTGATCAATTCTACATCTTGTCAATACAAATAAAATGTTTTTTGAATTATTCAAATCGGACGCTCCGTTCTCTTAAAAACGGAGGTACCGTTTTTGGCACTTTTTGCCCCGTATCTTTGGAACGGCTAGACCTGCCTTCGCCAAAAACTAATCAGCACGTTTTTTTATCAATACGAATCGAATGTTTTTTGAATTATTCAAATCGGTTGATCCGTGTTACCGAAATCGTCGACGAAAATTTGTATCCGCACATACATACACACACGTACATACATGCATACATACATACATACATACATACATACATACATACATACATACATACACACACACACACACATACATCCATTTTTTCTAAGGTATGCCAAAATGTTCAGAAACCTCTGAAACGTAAAGATATATAAAAAAATTCATTTTCGATTTTTTTGCGATTACTATAACTTGCCCTACGGGAAGTTAAAAATAAATTTGAAAACTATGAAGATAAACTTAAGATTTAAAATTATACAGAATCTTTCTAAGCAAGCACTAATAATTGCATAAAAACATAATTAATTATAATAGTATAAAATTAAGAAAATATGTCTAATACAAAGCACTTTGATTGGAAAAATGTTACCTTATGAATAGCGTTCATTTTCCTTTTTCCGCAACCCGAGAACTTCATCTGAAACGAGAAATAAAATGTATAATAAAAAATTATTACTGATTGGTAGCTATACACACATACGCACATACATAATATGATAACATTTTTTTTTTTAATTTTTAACTTCCCTAGGGTAAGTTATAGTAATTGGCCAAAAATCGAAAATGAAAATTTTTGCATATCTTCACGTTTCAGAGGTTCTGGCATACCTCAGGATAAATTGATGCGTGTGTGTATGGATGAACCGATTTGAATAGTTCCCATTGATATTGATAGGGAGATGTGCTGATTAGTTTTTGGTAAAGGCGGGTCTACCCGTTCCGAAGATACAAAACAAAAAGTGCCAAAAATGAGTGCCAGTTTTTGAGAGAACTAAGCATCCGATTTGAATGATTAGAAAAACTTTCTGCTTGTATTGACGAAACGATTATTTATTTTTTTATTTTTATTTTTATTATATATTATATAAGCTATAAGTTCATTGATTGATATTTATTTAAAATTGTTAGTGCATATTGCATTTTTGAATTATTTAATTTGCTCACAAAAAAAACAAATATATTTTCACTAATTATTAACAAATTTCAGAGCAAAATTAATTAAATTGACATAAAAACAATATATATTTCGTAGTAGTTACGTTAAGTAATTTTTATCTAAATGGCCCACTAATAATTGTAAGCATCCTCCTTTAAGAAAATTTAATCTAATCGAAATAACGCTTTGATCGAAAACACAGGTTTAATACTGGCGCGCATATTAAAACGTATAGCCCATAATCCGTCACGCTGACAAGATTTCTATGAATGCATCAAACAAGAAACAACAACACGATAATCCTCGTTTACCTTTGAAGTTCTAACCCCCCATATTTAGCGATAATACACCCTGCGCGAGGAAACTTATGTCTAATCAAATGATGAACAATAACACCCTCGAATCCAACTCTGCCTATACAAGATGGCTACCGCCACCGCCACCGCTACCCGCGGAGTCCGCCAGTCACAGCCAACCCCCCCCCGTGGGGCCAAAATTTCGGGTTTGGGGTCTGGGGTTAGTCACACATGAGTTCATTCGCTGTGTCGCGGAAAAGGGACGCGCGCCGCCGTGATAAATGCAAGGGATGTTTATGTATTGGGTATAATTTATCTTTAGATCAAAAGATTGTAGCTTGTCAGTTTTGTACATTAAGGGTTAAAACTGTGAGGTTTCTTTTATTACCCGGATTTATAGCCGACACTTTAGGTAAAATACAAAAAGAATTGATCTGGTCTTTTTATTGTGTGCCGTATCTCTTTGTGGAATATAAAGATGTGTTTATTCGAAGCCGCTCGTAAAATTTTGTACGCATCGAAAAGAATAGGTTTACAAAAAACAGCAAACCTTAGAGGGAAAAAGCTCTATAATTGAGAAGTGATTATGTTGTCAACAAATGACAAATCTTTCTACAGATTTTCAAGAGCAAGATTAAAAAAGAATGGTCAATTTTCAAAATTTCTGGCAATGATCAGAAGATTTTTTATTTAGAATGCCTTTTTTCCTGCAGTTTTACTTGTTCATTTCAAATCAGGTGTACTATAAACGTGTGTCAATTTTTGAAAGATGAGTCTTGAGCTCCCTTCTTGGGTGCAATTACTGCCATTTATTAACATTCCGTAGGGCAAGTTATAGTAATGCGCAAAAAATCGAAAATGAAAATTTTTGCATATCTTCACGATTCAGAGGTTTCTGGACATTTTGGCATGCCTCAGAAAAATGGATGTGTGTATAGTGTGTGTATGTGTGGAGACAATATTTCGTCGACGATTTCGGGCGTACCGATGAACCGATTTGAATGATCCAAAAATCATTAGATTCGTAATGATGGTGATTAGAATTTGGCAAAGGCAGGTTCAGCCGTTTCGGAGATACAGAGCTAAATATGCAAAAAATAGCAGTTTTTGAGAGAACTAAGCATGCGATCTGAATGATTTAAAAAACTTTCTGCTTGTGTTGATGAAACCATTGCTTTTGGTAGAAAAAAAATATTTATTCTTCTTAATTTCCAAAAAAATTTAAAAATAAACTTATGATGGTTATTGTCGCCTGCAATATACTACTTCCCCATATACCCTAACTTATAACTTTTAATTTTGGGTAAGTAGTGTACGAGGTACTATGCTTATTGGGTAGCAACAAGATATTTTGACAACTCAATGTCGTGCAACAGTGGCATCGATTCAAACTTTAACGTACTGATCGCAAATATGCTTCCAATTGAATTAGCAATGATGAAACTATTACATTAAACTTCACTCTATCGAATTCTAGTTTAACTCACAAGCATCAAGAACCTGTTACAAGGTAGAAAACCTTACTAGTATATATATATATATATATATATATATCCCAAGACACGAGGTGTCTCAAAATTCAACGTCAAGCGAAATTAGGGTGATTTATGTGAAAAATTTAAACCAATTTTAAAATTTTTAATAAATTCATATTTTATAAAAAGTCTTAATTCTTGAAAACTTGGTGTAAGATTATTTTTTACCGTGGTCCTAGAAATGTTATTCACAGTTACGGTTACAATGTTAAAAAAGAAAGAAAGCTCATAATTTCCAAACAACTTGAGATTTGTGTCTATTTTTTTTTGTCAAGACAGTTAATAATAAGGTCAATATTATCATTGTCGTTTCCTCTCATGCAGGGAATAATATTAAGTAAAAAAGAGTATTGTAAAGATTTGAAAACACCTTTATTATTCCAAACATCTTTACATACATTTCTACGTACATAAGCTGATCACTCAATTAATAAACAAAGAAATAAACAAATACTATTATTGTAAAACCATTGTAAAACTGTTGTCAAAAAGTTTGGAATAATACAGATATTTTTAAATCTTTTCAACCTTTTCTTTGCTTGATGTAATGCCTTTTAGAAATTATATATATATATATATATATATATATAAATATATACACGTTTATGTTTCGTATCTGTATGCATTAATTTATATAATGATAACCTATTAATTATTCCGTTGTTAATTGCGTAATAATTCATTAAAACAAACGTCCCGAAATCATTCCAACACAATAAACATTCAATAATTTCGCACTCGATAACGCTTTCAATACGTCGAGAGGCAATTATTCAGTTGAATCCGATACGATGTGAGGTATATATAGTGGTGTTGTCGCAATGCTCTAATAATCATTATTAACTATATGGGCTTAATTAGTGATTTTTTCACGGGTCGTATCGATGGCCACGCAGCGCGTGAAACCCATTATGCGCGATTACATGATTGTGTCGCTGCCCCCGGACGGCAGATGCAAAAGCGGCTCGCTTGTAAATCATGCTGACAATGGGCACCCGATCCGGGTTATTCGATTGCTCCTTTCGGGACTCTGCCACTGTATTAATTTGTACGATATTACCGGCTCCAATATTCATTGTTGTCGATCGAACATTTATCGTTGTGGCGAGCATAGCTCTTTGGTAGAGTGTTCGATTCACACGACAGGGATCCTCGGATCAAATCCTGTCAATGACTTAGAATTTGTGATAACAAAATCTGTGTAGTTAATTTGAAATCAAATAAAAATTGTATTTGTTAAATAGAAATTGAATAAAAATTAAGAAAAATAGGTATAACAGAATTCGAACAGTTGAATTGAATTAGGAGTAAGAAGAGAAGTATTGGAGCTTGAAAGAAGAATAAAGAATTGAAGAAAATAAGAAGAAAAATTAAGAAGAATTTAGACTAGGATACATAAATAGATTGAAATTGATATAAAAAATTAGAATGTAAATAAATAAAAAATGTTGTAGGTGGCTAAATGCTCAGAGTAAGCGAGGCCAAATAAATAATTTAAAAAAAAAAAAAAAAAAAAAAAACATTTATCGTTAACAAAGACAATTGGTGTTTCCAAAAATAATACGATTTAATTCAAACATTGAATTGAGTAAGAAGAGTTCCTTAGAAGAAAATGAAAAGGCTGAAAGGAACATACAAAATTCAACTTATTTTCCATTTAAATAATCTAATAGTATAGAAAAACAATAAGGTAAATTAATAATTTTTTCAGGCTGTAAAGTAACGGAAATTTACTTTTTAAAAATAAAGTCCTCGGCGTCTTCAGATATAAGTATCCCATCATATATAAGCATATACATATTAATTACGCTGGGCTAAACTTTTTGGACATTGGTGTAATTTGCAAATTTATACCATTGTGTGTTTTAAGGGGCACAACTAGTGTGAAATTTAAAAAAAAATCGAATTTTCAATTTTACCATATTTCTATAGGTTATACCTTTAAAAATAACATACCAAAATTTTAAATCGATATCTCAAATAGTTTTTGAGTTACAGCCATTTAAAGAGTATAAATATAGTATGTAGTATAACCGATCATTTAATCTTTAAACGCGTTTTTCTCGAAACAGCATTTTCCGAATTTGCTGCAGCAATTACTCAAAAACAAATGATCCGATCACTATCATTTTTTTTACATGTTCTATATATAGTTCTTCGTAAAATGAACTATCGATTTTTTGATCGGATTAAAAATTGAATTTTGACAGTCCAAAAACGACCAAAATTTCGGGTAAAATTCGACTTTTTTTTAAAAAAAACGCCGTCATTTTGTCAATTTTTGATTTTTTTTCTTTGTCGTAGTTCATTTTACAGACAATATTATCTAGCTTAACAAGATTTTTTTTTTAAATTTCATCCACGTAGAAGGCCGGAATCACTGCAGCAGTGAAGGGCCTTTTTTGTCGCGCCGTTGGAGATCGACGATAACTTAAAAAAAAAAATTTTTTTTTTTAAATTTTACTATGTATTCTTAAAACATGTATAAATATATTCCTAAAATTTTGAAATGATAAAGTAGTTTTTTTTTATATTAATTCTCAAAAATCACCTTTTTTTAGGCGGTTACACTAGTTGTGCCCCTAAATGAATTTTGCCTAAAAACTATAGCCAGAAAGTGATTTTGGAGTCATCAATTTCATTTTTTTCCTCTTTGTATACTCGTCTGGTGATTTGATGAAACTTCGCATGACTATTAAAACACTTATACTACAACCTACAACATTTAATGAGCTTTGTTTTAACTATCAATTCTACAACCAAGCGAGATTTCTTCAAATTTCGTGATTCCAAGTTGATTATTAAATATACGGAAATAAATAAAATTATGCTGATTCGAACCTCATTTTCGAGCTATGGTTTCTTTGCAATAGTTTCTTAAATATACTTATATAATACATATATAATTTTAAATTAGATTTTTTTTTATTGTTTCCACAGCAATCAGAACTCTTACTTCTTAATGTTCTATAAGCTGTTTTTGTGTATGGCTTACGACCTAAGGTATTGTTATGAGAGGCAACCCATCGGTTCACCATTCTCCTATGTGTGAGGTTTTATATATTAGCTCTTACGTCTAAAAGTGTACCATATGATTGAATGATGCAACTATGTCCACGAAGGACGATTTCCACTTGGAATTATATTGTGATCTATAACCCCAAGTGGAAATTTGACATCAAAGTTGCCTAATGTCAGGCTTGGCGGTAGCGGGAATCGAACCAGCGAACCTGGGACTAGTTGGTGCCAGCCCACGCTCTTATCGATATCGCCACCGCTGGCCCTTAAATTAGACGGTGACAAATTAATAGTTTACTGATCGGGCAAGTTCCATAATTTTTAAATTTACAGTAAAAACTCGATTAACCGGACTAATTGTTGTCGATAGGCATTCGAATAATCAAAATTAAGGATAATCGAATGTATGAAAACTAATGTTACCGCTTGTTAAAAACAACAAATTTCACAAAGTTTACTTATGTATGTAAACATGAATATGTACATACATATTTTCATATTGTTAGATTACATTACATATATAACTAAACTAGAACATTTATCATAGAATAAAATTTTTAGATACTTATGTACAAGTAATCTGTTTACTATATGTATTTGGTTTTTTGCATTTGGTAATCCTGAAATAAGTAGGCAATAAGTTTAATTTGGTTTGCATAAATTTGACTTGAAGGTATGTACATACATAAAAATTGGTCGCGGTTGGTAGTATGGATAATCGCGAATCCGTACAACTGAGGTCTGGATAGACAAGTATCTACTATACTTTAAATTTATTTTATTTATTTTTAGTATTTTACAATGTTTGATGGTTAGGATTATATCACATTTTATCAATACAACTTAATGAAGTTACAAATTGACCATTATTTACTAGAAAAAATAATCTTAAGAATTACTAGAAATAGCAAAAATGTTGCTTAGTTATACGTATTTAAAAGCGATGCGAACAATAGAGCAAAGAAAAATAGTAATTTAGAAACATAATATTATAATGTTACAATTTTCTACATAGAAATTATGTTTGTTTCAGTTTGCAACCAGTTTTCGCTGGGAGTGTTTGCGATGTTGGGCGCCGTCTCACCCGATTCTTTTGACACTCTTCATTCTTATTCGAACACCTTTCAGATGCCATTTGTTACACCGTGGTTTCCAGAAAAGGTAAGAAAAAACATACGAATTATTTTTATATATCTTTAATTACAGTAAAGAAATATAAACTTTTGAGACAAAATATAACCAATAATTGAGATCAAAGATATCGGTCCAATGATGCCATTAAACTAGTAGTACATGGCATCGTGCCTTACAATCAGGGCATACTGCTGGAACTTCACGTATCTTAAATTAACATTTTTAAAAGTTTCAGTTTTGGAAAACTTTGAAAGGAAATAGATATCTGATAATTTTGATTTTTTTTTTAAAAATGAATTTTTTGAAAAAATTGATTTGATCTAATATTTTAATTTTTTTTAGAATACAGATTTTTTGCAAAGCAATCTCAACGCGTAGCTATTTCAGAGTTCATTTCGCCAACACCAGTAAAATATTTTTTGTCATCATTTAATATGCTGCGTTCTCTCAAAAACTATAATACCATTTTGGAACTTTTTTATCTTGTATCTTCTAAACAGCTGGATCTGCCTTGGCCAAAAACTAATCAGTCCGCCCCATCAATATGAATCAAATATTTTTTTAATCATTCAAATCAGTTGTTACGTGCTCTTCACATACATATACACACACACAAATTAACTGTTTGTATATATAAACACAAATTAACTGCTTGCTTGCATTACTTACATTGTGCATACACAACATATCTTAAACTGACAAAAACTCTACGCTTTTAATTTTTATTTATAATTTATATACATTAAACAACAAATCAAACATTATCTGAATTAAATAATAAAATAGATAACTTTTTAATTGTAGGTCAATTTAATCGCGTGCGGTTGTTATAGGTACATATAAATTATCGGTAGGATTAGTGTTAATGATACATGAAGTAAATAAATCGAAATTTGAAGAATCTGTAATGAATATATTTTATAGAATGTGTAATACAATATAATAATTACTTTAAATCTAAATATACGAAAATTGTATCGTATTTCAAAATGTGATTTCTCCACAATAATCTTAAAATGAGCTTTGATTTCTTCAGTTAGCCAGGTGTAGCCTATATATCTAAAGGTAGAATGAACGATAAATCCTTTCCTTTGCTGATAATGAAATCTGTTTGTTCCGAGAATCGCGTCTCTAAACTTTTTTCTTGCAAATCATCTCGGCGAACCGGGCGAAGTGCGAGCATTACATACAGACCAGCTCGACAATTAACGCTCCTTTAAACGGCTAATGGTGTCGGCGTCGGCGTCGGCCCGAAAAGTCAAGAAATCGAGATTGATGAGTTCACAGATCATTAGCTCGACACCCGAACGGTTTATTTTTAATACCGAAGCCTCAAACCATCCTTAACCTAACCTGGGAAATGTGGAAGACGGTGGAACCGCAAACTGCGTCGTCTGCTTGTCGTTAATATAAGCCGATTCGAAGCGAGGCATGAAATAACTGCACGATATGAAATGAAAATATAGCTCTTCCTATGATATTATTTCGCTAATCGGATTTTATATATTTGAACCACGCATGTCTGTATACGGACGTAATGTGAATTCTTAAAAACAAACAGCCCTTTAATATAAAATTCAATTATACTCGAGAATTGTAAAATAGTATTACTTAGGATTTAATATAACTGCTTTTGAAACATTATGCTCAGAGTTTGTGCTGTAACAGATTTTGAAATTGCATATAGATTTCAATATCTGAGCAGTAGCATTATAGTTTAATTTTTTTGAAAATCTGTAATTGTATTCATTATACAATATGTTAATTCAGTTTTCTATTTATTAAAGGTATTTATTGACAGTATTTATAGAAATACTCCGAATTGTACATTCGCTTTCATTGTACATGCACTCCCGTAAAAATTTAAATTATTATGGGATTAGTGATATTAAATGATACAATTCAATATTCAGGAGGTCTTTAATTGAAGCAATTATCGGTATTATATTGAAAAATAAGAGTTTCAAAAGAAGATTATATATCGACTAGAGACAGGGTTTCTTCAACAAAGTATATTAGTTTGATCCCTAGTATCCGAAAATCATATGTGAGTATATATATATATATATATATATATATATATATATATATATATACATGAATATATAAAAATAATAACAACTAATATTTTCAAAGCGCAATATTAAAAGAAAACACTGCTATAAATATTATCTTTCAGTAGGGTAAGTAAAAGTAATTGCAAAAATCAAAAAAATGTTTTGCATATCCTTACGTTTTAGATGTTTCTGACCTAGATTTTTTTGTATGTATGTGTATGTGTGTGTGTGTGCGTATGTTTGGATACAACCAATTTGAAAAACATTGGTTTCGTTTTGACGGGAAAATATGCTGATTAGTTTTTGGCAAAGGCAGGTCCAGCCGTATCAGAGATATGGGGCAAAGACCGCAAAAATAACTAATTTTTTATCTACAGCTAAATTTCTCACTATACAATAAAAAAATGTGTTTTACATGTACACTACCTCAACAAACCCAAAGAATCATTTGAAGCAATCTAGGAGTAAAAAACGCACTTAGTCGCCAACCTTGTACTATTTAATGATAATATAAATAGACAATAAAAATTAGTTTGTTTTGAATTAATTCCATCTTTAGTCATATTTACGATTTTTCCGCTCTTAAAGCCTTGTATAAGCCTGTGTTCGCAATTAATTAATTGAATATCACTTTTCTTGTGCATATTTCAAGTCGAGTCTTGTCACTGACCTTAAAATAAAGCACTTGTGCGAAACTGTCAGAAATTTGATCCACCTTATTTTTTTGTAATTTTCGTAAATTAGAATTTAAAAGTTCAAAATAATCAGTGAAGGGCTATTTGAACCTAAAAAATTTTTGCATTCCGCAACATTCTCTTTTATAATGTTTAGTTCTATATAAGCAGTTTATCGCATATATCATATTCAGATTATAATGAGTAGTTGTAATCTTATTATAAAATAATGAGAAATATTCAAAATTGAGCTACTCTTTTTAAAATGTCAGATCAACCCAGCAGAAAAACATAACTCGAGTCCGGCACCAGGAACGCAAGGTTGAAAACTAGGACACCTCATTATTAGTTAAATCTAAGAAGCATTTTTTTATTGAATACTACATTACATTAAAATCGCCAAAGTTTTCAAATCTCACCCCTGAAATTACAAATTGCCCCCCGGTGGGGTGTGCGCCCCACGTTGGGAAACTCTGTATTAGAGTGATTAGAGGAGCATATTGCTTGTGTCACCGGTGTTTTTGTTCTTGCAGAAAAATATTCATAAAGATCATCGCCCAAATATAAGAACTATTGTTGTATTAGATTAATAAATATACGACCATGAAATTTACAGTAATTTTAATAATTATTATAAAATATTTAAAACAATTTTTATTACTCATTGATAAATTCTTATTGATTGATTATTTTTATTTAGCGAATAATTTACTTGCCGTACTGGAAGTTTAAGCAATTTGTTATAACGCACGATGAAAATTAAAATATTAAGCTACAAATTGGTGAAACTATCTAGGTAAATGTTTGTATGCATTAATATGTGAAGCAATCGAGTACAAGTAGATAGTGAATGAATAAAAATAGAAGTAATAATGTAAGATAGAATATCACAATCATAAAACGTGCTTTGGAAGTCGTGACGAAACCTAAAATCTGAAACATCTTCAGTAGCGAACACGAGAAACATTTGTCTTAATATAACCGCAAGTTGTCGCGAGCTCTCCACCGTCGTCCTATTCGGCAACCATGGCGTATTTGAATGTATACTTGTATAATTTCCCATGCTCTTTTCGTTATTTTATTGGCTGTTCACCATACCACTTACGGCATTATAAATATCTTTTATGGCACAGGAATAACAAAAACACACAATATCACCATACCGTACAGAGTTTTGCCTTTTCCGCGGAGCGCAATAAATAATATTTTTGTGAAGTATACCTTTATGACAACAGTTCTGTATTTATATATTAAATGGTTTCTTGTACCTTTTGAATATTTTATGCGTCTAGATGACTGGCTTAGCATAACGTTACATGTCTCCTTCTGTCAGGATGCTGAACTATATATCATCGCGATTCAACTGCTACCGTGATATACTCGGCGAAGCGTTTTTTGCTTAAAACCGAGATGAGAATATATCGCAGCACATGCGCGGACTTTATACATTTTATAGTTAAATGTGAAAACTGTCTCAAAATTATATACATACAATATTTCATGAGATTTTAGTTAGACTTGAATAATTAGGAATGCAATCATTAAACTTGTTTCTGATTTTGAATAAATCAATCAGCTTCAACTAATAATATTTAAAATAAATCGATAATAAATTATTAGTAAGATCTGTTCAAAATTAGGTGTCCCAGTTGCATAAGTCTAACTATTGTCAAATTTTGTATACACATATACTATAATTACATTAATTTTTATATCTATTGAAATTAATATTATTATAGTAACGGCTCTTTTGGATTTTAGTTGAATACTTTAAAGAGCTTTAGAACTATTCAATGTCATTTTTGACCCTTCAACTTATTAGAAAATTTCGGAGAATTTTCTTTCTCCAGAATCTTATTACTCACGTTATTCAAAATATGAATTTAAATATTTACTAATATATATGCAAATCAGAAGTACAGGTACAGATATTTAGTGCAATAAATCAAATTTTCAAATCTCAATATTGAATCTAGTTACGATCTCTCTTCAGATCATTCTCCAATACTTGTGACGTTTAGCACATTTCCTACTCCAGTTATCAACAATCATATTCTACACAACAATCTTTCCAACTGGATTCAATTCAAATCCATACTTGATTCAAAATTATTTCCAAAATCTAGGCCTACAAGCGTTATTGATATAGAAAATAATATAGATTATTTTTCTGAGATTGTACGTGAAACAACCAAGCAGATCACCCCGAACATTAATCCAAGAAATGATAATCTAATAATTCCGCAAGAGATTAAGAAGCTAATTGCACAGAAACGAAGAGCAAGACGAGCCTGGCAACATTCTCATCTACCAACGGATAAGACATCGCTTAATCATCTCAATAACACGCTGAGGAAAAAAATGAAAGAATGGAAGAATTGTACATTCAGGTCGTATATATTGCAGTTAAATAGGTACGATAATTCCATATGGAAACCAATCAGAAACAAAAGTAAACCCCTACAACAAAACCCTCCTCTGAAAATAACCAACCAAAACGGATTCATTTGGGCAAAAAGCAACGAAGAAAAAGCGGAGGCATTTGCTGATCATCTAAGTAGCATTTTTAGCGCTCGAAATATTTCCCAGAATAATTTAATTAACAATTTCGTAAATCAACCCATACATTCTACACCGTTAGGACATTTTTCACCAAATGATGTCTTATGTGAAATAAAAAGGATAAAAAATAGATCTTCGCCAGGTATGGATAAAATTACTCCAAAGATGTTAAAAGAATTGCCTACAAAAGGTATCTTATATATAACAAATATTTTCAACGCCATACTTCAATACAATTATTGGCCCTCAGCGTGGAAGACTGCAGAAATTATTATGATCGCTAAACCAAACACAAACCATCTCACTGCTAGTTCATACCGTCCTATCAGTCTTTTATCGATATTATCGAAAATTTTAGAGAGACTTTTGTTGCAAAGATTGTCAGAAGATCATCCGAATGATAGTTGGATTCCTCACCATCAGTTTGGCTTCAGAAAAAATCACTCTACAATTCAACAATGCAACAGAACGGTGTCTCGTATTCTTGAAGCCATGAATAGAAAGGAACACAGCGTAGCCGTATTCTTAGATGTCAGTCAGGCTTTTGATAAGGTTTGGCACTCAGGACTCCTATATAAAATCAAAACAACTTTTCCAAACTACTTCAATATCTTAAGCTCATATTTGCTTAATAGAAAATTTAGAATCAAAATTAAAGATGTGACTTCGAGCATCAGAAATATAGAATGCGGGGTACCACAGGGCAGTGTGCTAAGTCCTGTACTTTATCTTCTTTTCACAAACGATATGCCCACAGATGATCTTCTAACCATATGCACTTACGCCGATGACATAGCAATTATTTCATGCAATTCCGATATTAGAACAGCAACTTGTCAGTTACAAAATTATTTATCTAGTCTCGAAAAATGGTTTTTAGATTGGAATATCAAAATCAATATCGAAAAATCTCAGCACATAATTGTTTCTCTAAAACATCACAACAGTCCACCTATCATCATGAACAATTCCATAATTCCATTATGCAATTCTGTCAAATATTTAGGCATGCACATTGATTCGAAATTGACATGGAGAACGCACATTGAATATAAAAAGAAACAAATCCAACTGAAAATAAAAGATTTTTACTGGCTTTTTGGGAGGAAATCTGAAATCTCTCTCGATAACAAGGTACTTTTGTATAAAACTATCATAGTGCCCATTTGGACTTATGGAATCGAACTATGGGGTTGCTCTTGCAAATCTAACATAAACATCATTCAAAGGTGCCAGAATAAAATTCTGCGTATCCTTACTAATGCGCCTTGGTATATTTCGAATTTTTGCCTACATAAGGATTTGAAAATCTCAACAGTCAACGAAATGATCAAGATTAGAAGTTCATCTTTTAACAACAAATTAATCCAGCATACAAATCCTACAATTCAAGCGATTCAGAGACCGATAAGAAGATTGAGCAAGAAATGGCCTTCCGATCTACCAAACTCCTAGCCCAATGTCTGCACGCGTCCTGACGTAGTACGCGGCATACATCATCACGTCATCGTTCATTTATGTTATTATTTTTGTATTACTGTTTCAATTTAATTTTTATTTCAACTTTTTTCATTTTATATTCAATGTATTGCATTTTGTGTTTTTTTGTATTTTTTTTTTTTTGCTCATATCAATTTTGTAAATAAGACATTAAAGTCTTGATTAACAAAAATAAATTGTAACAAAAAAAAAAAAAAAAAAAAAAAAAAATAAATCAAAAGTATCGACATGTGTGGGTATGTGTGTATTTATGTGTATCAAGATTACAATTCTACATTAATGATCAAAAAGGTTGGAAGATACAAAAATAACCTGGATTCACATTCACGCCTAATAATAGTTGTCAATACCCAACCGTTTGGCATAATACTATTAAATCGTTAATAGTGATTGGACTTAGTTTTTTTTTCATTATAAATTTATTATATGATGTAATAAGCTAAGAAGATCTCATTGGAGTTCTCTTCATATATTGTCAATTCAACTCATAGAAATCTGTATGCAATTATGATTGCTAAAATGGAACAGCTATAAAAAATAAAATATAAAAATTAAATTATTTTAACAAATCCATGAAAAATAATTTACGCCCATTTCCGAAACGCTGACCAATGTGTTATATTTTGAAATATATTTGTTGCCATTTTTACACAATCATATATTCTATGCAATTATCTTAGTTTTGTATAAACTATTTTTTATTGTCTTGATAAATTATTATCATTGAAAAAAAAGTATTTCCGCATAACCATTATAATGCAAGCTGAGAATTTAAAGTATCTAAAATTTTTATTCCACGTCAAAAATAAATAATATAGTATAGGGCGGGGCACAAAGATGCAATTGTACTTTCAGTGATTATACTGTCTAAACCATAGGTTCCCAAACTTGTTTGTGTCGTGGACCACTTAGACTTTCCCATGGGCCCCTTATTTAGCCGATATCGATCTTTTATATTTTTTTATTTGTACTAACGATTGAAAGTATTTTATTAAGTATTTTATTTGTACTAACTAATGTAATGTAACTGTAATTTTCACTTTTACTTTTTTCAAAAAAAAGTAATTTTTATCTAGTTGTTTGTCAAAAATCTTATTTTTTCTAAGTAATTTTTTTTCAAAAATTTAAAAAAATAATTTTTGGTACTGGAAGTTCCAGCAATTTGCCTTAAGGCACGATGCCTTAATTGCCTGATGACAGAGTTCCACTTACAGCTAGTTTGTACTAACGATTGAACAGAGTATGAAACATTTAAAGTAAAATACTCATTCAAGTTAAGATATTTATTAATTGACTTCACACTATAAATAACATAAATATTAACAAGGTGTGTTGGGATCCTCTATCGTGTATCTCTATACTTCTTCTTCCTTGACGTGGACCCCTTGAAAGTTGTCATGTACACTTGGCGGTCCATATGGACCACTTTGGGATTCACTGGTCTAAATAAACTACGTGACAGCACATAACCTTTATCAAACAAACAACTATTGAACTATGTTCAGAAATATTCCCAGTTAACTCTTAATTATAATAATGTTTTATTACTATTGTTCTAAAATTTGTTATCTGTGCTTTTTTGCCCCATGAGAGAAATAAGAAGTAGGAGGCAATGGGCAAATAGATTCATCATCTTTTTTTAATATTCTACGAAAGGATTTCAATAAATAATAGCTATATTATTTAATCCATGTGAAATACAGAGAACATTTTTTACAAATATTTTATTGTAAATAACCTTGATCTGTTATTTTGAATAAAATTAATTTGCCTTCTTTTACTATTTGTTATTGATTACACCTGTGCCACTGTGAAAGGTTTAAATGGTCTCTTTTGTTCCATCCACATGTAAGGTTTTAAAAAGGTTATATAAAAAACTTGAAACTCACTTAAAAATAACAATATGTACTACAAAATAATTGAAAGACATATCTACAAATTATAGTGTAGTACAAAACAAACTACCAACGAAAAAAAACTTGCTATGAATACATTAAATTTCTCTTTTGATAGCGACGACAGATAAATTAAGGTGATGACTGGTTACACATACTTTACCTACTAATTTAAAATAGTTTCATAAATTTATTAATAATTAAATATTAAAATAATAATTTATTAAAATAATTATTAAATAATGATAATACACTTGGCTTGTTAACTTCCCGTATAGTAAGCTATAGTAATCGCAAAAAAAATTAAATATTTTTTTATACATTTACTTTTCAAGAACTTATGAACATTTTGGTATACCTTAGAAAGAATGGATGTATGTGTATGTCTGTGTACCCATGTGCAGATACAATTTTTGTCGACGATTTTGAGAACACGGATCAACCCATTTGAATAATTAAAAAACATTCGATTTCTATTGATAAGGAGACGTGCTGATTACTTTTTGGCAAAGGCAGGCCTATCCGTTTCGAAGATACGATGCAAAAAGTGCCAAAAATGATATTGACAAAAATTTGAAGTTTCTTTAAAAAAAATAGTTTACGGTATGGCAATTTGCCTTAGGGCACGATGCCGTGCACAACTAGTTTTTGAGATGATGATGGTGGACCTCTTTACCCTCAGACCTTGAAAATCCGCTCCTCCCTTTATATATATACATTAAAAGTAAAATACTACTTATGCATATTACACTCGACAATAGTTGTTTCCATAGAATTGACTTGACAGCATAAAAAGCACTAGGTTATGTCAAATTGTCGTCGCTCGAGTACGGGAAACGAACGTCTGCGGGAACTTTTAACGATTTAATTTCAAAGCAAAGTGTAGGACGCGTTGAGGTGTGACTTCACATTTTTAATATCTCCGACGTAGCCGAGTCTTCTCTCTCAGAGAAGCGGCGGCATTTGCATCGCCGACCTCCCGAAGGTGTCTTATATAATGTTGAACATTTCTTTCGAACGTGACAAGCGATTAACTTTTTTCCTCTCGGGGATGAAATGTACCCTCGCTGAAGTACTCAACATGACGACTTTCAGCGGATGTTACTGAATAATAATAATACGAAGGTATTGAAAACGGAGCCGAGAAAGAAGAGAGTGCGCGCTGAAAAAAACTGCTTCCGAGGAGAGTTTTTAGTTTATTTGAAATTTGTAGATCCCCGGAAAGATGGGGAAAAGTTCAACGCTTCGAAGCATTAGGAGTTTTCAACGTAATTGCTGCGAGTGATTCCGAATTGACAGAACAAGAAAAAAGTTTTATAAGATACGCGGTTTAAAACAGATTTAAATGGGATTAAGTGAAACGCGAAGATATGTTTTGACACAGAGCAATGGAAAATGACACTCCAGTGATAAATCGGAGAATATAAAAAAAATCCATAATATATAATAGTGGCTTTGACACAGTTATCATTATTCAGTACTTCTAGAGTTATGCTTTAGAAGCCAAAGAAAAAAACAAAAACAAACAAATAAACTAAATACTCATTTGGACAATATGAGAAAATGTCCTAAAATAAATCTAAATATCTTAATCAATTATAAAATTAAAATAAATATTACTGAAATAATAAATTTAAGTATTTTTATAAAAATATATTCATAAAGAATCATTTTACCCAAGAACAACTTATATGGTAACCTAATAAACATGAAATATATTCATATCCTGTGCAATTCCTGAATGAGGGAATGAGGGGATAAATCTCATGGAGAAGAAGATAAAACCCAAAGAGAAACCATTTAACTTTTTAAAATATTCCATAAACAATATACAAGTATAATAGTTATAATATATATATATATATATCGTATATATATATATAAAGAAACTAATGTCTAAAACTAAGTTAAGCATTTTCTAACAACGATATTTGAAAGTAGAGGGAAAAAGGGAGGGAGATGAAGTACAATGTTTGAAAATCCATAACAAAAGTATTTTCTTTCGTTCGTAGTTTTCTATTGGTGTTTCAGGTTTAGTTTAATATAATGTTTAGGTATACGTTATTCAATTGTTTTGTAATATGTATTGTTAATTTTAGCTTAGATTCAACAGTTTTTTTTATATAACCTCTATAAAAGCTCTTATGTGGGTGCGGTAAAATGGACCATCTCAGTCCTTATCCCGGCAAAGGTGTAAACAATAAAAGATAATAAATAATAAAGTAAATTAAATTAAAACTAGTAGTGTATGGCATCGTGCTTTAAGACAAATTGCTGGAACTTTCCGCACCGTAACGAAATTATAAATACTGCAACATTGTCTAATATTTATAAGAATCATATAAACTGAATTGCAAAGTTCAAATTATTTGTTTAAATTATATTAGAACATTAATCAGAATTAAAATTAAAATTTGAATTATTTTCGATATACAAAAAAAATGATTTTTTTTTAAAGCAATTGTTTTGTCAACATAAGCAGAAAGTTTTTTAAATCATTCAATTCGGATGCTTATTTCTCTCGAAAACTGCCATTTTTTGTACATTTAGCTCTGTATCTTTAAAAAAGCTAGGCCTGTCTTCGCCAAAAACTAATAACCATTTCTCCCAATTATTACTAATTGAATATTTTTTAGATCATTCAAATCGGATGCTCCGTTATCTCAAAAACTCGATTTCTATTTTCTGAACTTTTCGCTTTTTATCTCCGTAACGGCTGAACCTGTTTTTGCCAAAAACTAATTAATATGAATAGGAATAATAGGAATCGAATCTTTGAACCATTCAAATCGGTTGATCCGTGCACCCGAAAACGTGAACAAAAAAATGCGGACATAAAACACACACACACATCCATTTTTTCTGAGGTATGCCAAAATGTTCAGAAACCTTCAAAACGCAGAGAAATGCAAAACATTTTATTTTCGATTTTCGGCCCATTACTATAACTACCCTACGAAAAGTTAAAATTTTTTTTTACAAGAGGTAAGTTAATAAAATAGTAATTCCAAATCTGGTGATGATTATTTCCGGCAAAATACCAGATAAAGGTTTATGCAGTGTATATATATATATATATATATATATATATATATATATATATATATATATAAATTATAACAAACGCTTTGAATTTTAAGGAACATTTGGTACGTAGTTTTTCTCGATGGTACACGCTGACGCTTAATATTCGTTTTGAAAAAATAAGATAAAAAGCGTAACCGCATTGCAGCACAATGGAAATATAATGAAGGTCTTTTATACAGCTCAAACGTAATTAAAATATCAACTCTTCTATTTTGCGGAACATCTGAAATACAAACGTCTATTTCATGGCACCTCTTCCCGAAGTCCATATGTATGAAATGAATGTATAGGAGCGTGCGTGTGTGTCTAATAGATTTCTATCGGAAATTGTAATATATCGGCTGCTCTTAGAGCAGTTCCCGTATAAGCATTTAACATATTATATTATATAATGGCGTAGAATGGTAGCAGCTTTTAAACTGCGAAAGCGGAGCCATTAAACTGCATGGCCGAACACGGACATAATTTGTAGCGTTTGTAATAACGCGATCGCTTGCCAGTTTGTTCCCCGCGAATCGTAATCAGAATTGTATTTTTAATTTTACGATCGTGTTATAGATTATTTTTATTACGCAATCGGTTCCCATTCTGCCACTTTTTTCCCCAGAGTCATATACACGGCATTTCGATGTGTTTTATTTTCACGGCATGCGAATTTTCGAATTATTTTGTGACGGCTTTATTGGCAACTAAAAATGTTCGAATGGATATTTTTCGGATGCTGTTTAATTATTTATTGAAGTAGGTGTGTGATTTTTAAATGATATTTTTTTTAAAGTGTGCAAAATTTGTTTTGTTGATTCAAGTTTTTATTGCTATTGCAATATTGTGAAATGGAATTTTACAGTGGAATTTAAACATCGCAAATACATAGATGTAAAAGGATAATGAAATATGGTAAAAGTTAATTCTTATTATTATTACTATATGAATGTAGAATAAGGTCCGCCGTTAAAAAGGTGCATTACCGATATCTCAAAAACAAGAGAGAAGAATTAATAATAATATTTTTAACAACTATATTTGAAATTAGTCACAAAAAAGATGTATAATGAGTCACCACCTTGATTATTATGACATCGCTATCGTGAGATGAACGGCATTGTCTGCAAATCCATGACATAAGTATTTTCTTTCGTTGTTAGGGTTTTTGGTTATGAGCACTGCTGTTTAGTTCACCAGACTTTAATATAATTTTAAGGCTTACGTTATTTAGTTGTTTTATAAAATGAATTCCTAATATTAATTTATATTCACCAGTTTTTTTATAACCTCTATGAAATCTCACACGTGGGTTGGGTAAAATGACCATCTAAATATTTACCCTGGCAAAAGTATAAATAATAAAAAATAATGAATGAAAATGTAAATTAAGATAAAAAATTTACAAGAGAAAAATTGAACTAATAAGTTCCAACTCTGCTGATGAATTCTAACGAAATACCAGATCAAGGTTATATACAGTGTTCTCTCTGCAAAAAATGCACCCATGTAATTTATATTTTGCATTGGTTGAATAATGCATATGATGTTCCTTCAAAATTAAGAATAAGACATTCAACCTCTTTGCCTCCTAGCCATCCCATTTCAATGTTTTTCTATTGGTCTGTTTATATTATAATTTAGCATTTAAATTTAAAAAAAACATTATAATTAATTAACTGTAATAAATCAAAATAATTTATTAAACTATATTAAAACTCGTGTAGCATATTATTAAATTCTGTGCAATATTGTTAAATTAATTAAACAAATATGCTATCAAATTGAAAACGATTATTAAATTTTTTATTTCATAATTATAAATTATGAGGCTTCCGATCAAAACCATGATGTAGATATATATATATATATATATATATATATATATATATAAGCATAAATCACAAAGCATTTTTATTTAGTGAAATTCATTCAATGGTATGAATATATTATCAGGATTTGAAAAAATGTGCGATTTTCGTAAATAATTCGAGAAAAAAAGCACCTTTATTAGCAATATTTACTTTAGTAGTTACATAGAAATGCTTTGGTTGTACAACTTATAAGATAATTATATTATAAATAGTTTTTTTTACATCGATTTGTGTTACGCAAATTTTTAAATTAAAAAAAAAACATTTGCTACCATATTTTAATTGAATTATGGCATATAAAAATTTGCATAAAAACGTAAAAAACATATTCTGTTCGGAACAGTACTAATGTCAGTAATAAAGTTATTACTGAATATATAATTTTGATTGAAAACTCAGAGTAACTGATCCATCCAAAACAAATTGGTATTTAATAAGTCTGTTACTTTACGTGCTATCCGTAATTCCAAATTATTTAATTGTTTTTAGAATATATTAATAACATTTTCTAAATTCGTGGTATTTTGATTTTTGGTACTTTTATTTTGCAGATACCGGGTTTACTTTTGCTTGAAAGAAAACTAATTGTAAAGCGTATGAAGATGCTAAAATTAGTTAATGAAATTGTATACTATGTTATTATAATATGTTGGAGTTACAAAACATTTTTCTTCAAAAAATCTAATTTTTAATTTCTCACGTGTACTATTCTTAGTTCAATTTCAATTTAACACTTAACGGGCGGGATTGTAAGCATTGTAACTAAAATAAACTAGTATTTAGTATTTTTTAAGAAACAGCTTTTTTAAGACTTGATTGATCTCTATTCAAATCATTATGGTTAAATTCACTCTCTAAAGAATATAATCTATGTATAATTTTGTTTTTGAGTGATAAAAATTTACTGTCATCACTTGAAACATCTTTCGAATTCTTCATTAAGGTTTTCAAATTCAACATCACTTTTTAAAAATTAAAAACAACAAACTAGATAGAGTTAATAATACTATACAAAAAAGTATAAAAAAATAACTGTGTAAAAATCAGAATCCGTATTACGTACTAAAATTAACGGTAGATCTACGTGGAAAATTTTTAGGAAAGAAGATAAATATATATTTTAACATTTTTCTCGAATTTTTTTATTAAAATATATGTCATAATATGCCGGGCACAAGCATTTTGACGAGGCGCCACGAGCGTGCATTTGTCGTGTGGCGGGAAAGATGCTGGTCACAATTTCCATCCGAAACAAAAAAAAAACAAAACAAATTTATATTTTCAATAGTATAGATTCTAGTTAAACCTACAAAATCTAAAAAAGTGAGAAGTTCAACAATTTTTTGCAACTTAGCATATATTTCTTTGGAAAAAAAAAATCACTTTATATTGATTAAAAAGTGACCTAATTAAGTAATTAAGTAAATTTAAGATTTTTTTAGGTTCAACTAGGAGAGAATTTAATTCTGAATAAAATCAATTCCGTCTCGTTTCGTTAGGACGTTAAATTTTTTCCTATATTTCTCGCCAATTAGAAAAAATGAAAAATCGAGAAATCGCGCGTCGAAGTTCTTGTTCCGCTTGTATACCTACTCGACGCTTGCTCACTATTTCTTCTGAAACTCTGAAAATATTTTGAATTTGTTTCTGAAATTTTATGGATATATTAAAAAGACATTTTTGCAAAAAAAAAGATTGTTTAGCGCCTCTAAAGCAGGTGCCCCTTGTGTTAACCTAGAATTGTGCGATAGTTCTTAATAGTTAATTGAAGATTAGCTAGTTTAAAAATGAAAAATTATGTTTGAATAACAAACGCATGTGCGAGCAGCGCAAATATTCTTTCTAGCAAATATTATAACAAAAATTATTCCTGACGCGGCATTCAAATTCGTTTTTCAGGTGCTAACGCCGTCGTCTGGCTTCCTCGACTACGCGATCAGTATGCGCCCCGACTACCACCAGGCGATCATCGACACGGTGCGATACTACGGCTGGAAGAAGATCATCTATTTGTACGATTCGCATGACGGTGAGTAAAAATGATATGTATACAGTATTAGTTTCTTGTTTGCACTTTCTTCATTCGCGGCCAAAAAAGTTGCGACCCAATTGTTATATTCGCGACAAAACATTTCGTTAATTGCGGATTCCAATATGTAATGAACCCATAATCCTTTATAAATGCCGTCATTTTGAACTAACAAAGAAAACTTTGATATAAGTAAGCCGCCTTCGTTGTCTCGGCCGTCTTCGCTGCTATCAGCGCTTTTAAGAATGTAAACCAATATATTATACGTATATATATAAATATATATATATATATATATATATATATATATATATATATACAACCTTATTTATTACTCAATAAATAAATTATATTTTTAAATTCAAATCGACATGAAATCCGATTTCTATATGAGCATTGGTTCGTTTATGGAAAGAGCTATTTTTAAAATGCAAATTACTGATGTGACTGTTGAGTATTAATTTGAATTAAGAAAGCAGTTAAAAACTGCCGAGCAAGACAGTATTACAAAGTTTTTCAAACCATTACCTTAGCTCACCATAATTAATCAAAATGTACAAAAAAAGAGTGCGCGTAAGGTACACTCGCGACTGAAGTAAAACTTATTTGCTACTGTACAAGTTGGCATTTAAGTGAAAATAAATGTATCATATAACAATTTTGCATAATGTTTATCAGTAATATGGTAACACCCATGATGATAAATTATTTATATAATGATGAATTATAAATTATATTTTTGTAATAGCATTAAAAATATGTATAATATTTAAAAACAATAATGTAATTGAAGTCATACTTCAAATCTGACATGATCGGTTTGTCATTGTAATTAGCATTTAAAAATGAACCTTCATTAGAGGAATGCAGAAATTGTTGATTAATAAATTCTATAATATTCGGTCACACAGTGGATTACGTTAAACAACGCCTAAACAAATATTGTTTTCGAAACTTCACTCATCATGTAATTGTGTTTGAAGTACTTCCTGTAATTTAAATTAACATACATTCATTGGCTGCTTGTATTTTTTTTACTTTTTCGTTGGCGACAATCTCATTCTTTGAAAACCTGTAATATCTGTCTTGCCTAAAAATATTTTCCGTTTTAATAAATTCAATTTTATAGAAACTACGAGTAATATAGAAATAATTTCTAATTAATGTTTAATTTGTTTTAATATTTTCAAGGAATGGGCTAAAATATTCTTCTGATTCAGGCATTTTTTATTAAATCAAGATTTGTACTATAATGTAACTTTAAAATGTTTATTTACCTTTGCCGATTTCCTTGTTGATATTGGAACGCATACAACGTTGATGCCGGTACGCATACAACGACAGATCTCTATTCACATACACGACGTCTAATCACAATCGACCCATATAGAAATGATTTCATCGAGAACCGTAACGCACTTCCGTTGTATTTGAAGGGATTTACACCTTAGTAAATTCGGGCCTAAAGAAGTTTTACTTCAAAAGTATAATTAAAAATAATTTATTTATATATTGTTGAGAATATGTATTACATATCTTAATTATGACAGATCCCATATTGAAATTAGTTGGTAATAAGTTTAGTACCACATTTAACATTAATATAAAACTTTTATAAATCGACTCTTATTTTAAGAATAGATTATTGTAATTAATATTAAGTTTTACATTATTGTGAGATTTGATACTAGATTTATTACTAATTTCAATATGGTACCTGTTATACTTAATATATTGCATATTTCATAATAGTTCTCAACATTATTTTTCATTTTGTCATCGTGGAATTTTTATTCGCGGCTTTCTTATGGAACGTATTCCCGCGAATAAGAAGCTTTTACTGTATTCAGAAAACTACGATAATAAAAGAATGCTGTTCAAAACAACCCCTTTTAACAATCCGTTTTCAAATTACTGCTGAATTACACAAAAAACAATTAATTAAAACTCAATAGTCATTCAATGTAAAAAGGGCCTGGAAATGACAGAAATTATAAGATTTTAATTATCATGCTGAAGAATTTCTAGATCGGAGATGTTGTTTTTGTTTCAATTTTTTGTTATTTGACTGCCAATTTTGATTCGTGTTTAGCGGTAAAAACTACATTAGAAAACATATGCCGTACACTTAATACAAACAACTTTTTTGTGGACCTGTGTTATTATAGATATATTTTGAATCTACTGAAAAAACGCATCAAAACTGCATTAATCAACACTCTGAATCATTCATCTATGTGATTTAAAGCAGGACAATTAAAAATAGTCAAATTCTGTATATACTCGCATATACAGAATTTGGCTATTGATATTTAATCATATTTTTGTTAACGCCTAAGGCGTCAACCCTGTTCTAAATTATTCAAAGATATTTTAATACCTTTCTAACAGAATAAAAATTATAAATTCATTGTAACGTATCCTGTTCCTGTTTCTTGCAGACCCTCAAATATTAATCCTCTCTTCTAAGAAACTTTTCTTCATTGAACTCGATTCAAAAAAATCGCAGGTCAACAACTGATTATATAAAAATGTAATGGGATGTCACTTAAATCCAAAACGGACCAATCAGAAAAATGATATAAAAATATAGAGAACTCTATAAATCAGTATTAACTTTTTTAAAGTAATTAAAATCAGTCTAAAATCAACATTCAAACTAGCAACAAGTAATATTAACTCAAATTTTATATCAACGTATTATTCTGTCAAAATATACATTAACTAAACTATCTATTGTCTCTCTAATTTAATCGATCTGATATAGCCATTATCTAATTATATCTGGTCCTTCGACAATATAAACAAAGTGTATTATTCAATAGAGTTCGGCAGCATCTCGGTGGATCACGAACTGTGATCTTGTGCCTTCAGTTTATACTCTCATAACATTTTAATGTTTTAATAAACTTGGTTTTCATTTTTAATCAAATACAAATATCAAAATATTATTAACATTTCTAAAATTTCTTCGTTCACGTGACCAATTTTTTTTGCCACTATATATCCCCCCTGTTGTATTAATGATCATTATTACGTATTACAAATATATAATATTTAATTCTTTTATTACTAATTTTCATTATTTTGGTGTGGTGTCCCGATTTCTCTAATTAAGACATAATTTCTTTTTCACACATTTTCCCGAATTAATACAAATCATTGCTATAATAAATAGTTTCTCTTCATTTCATGTTTTGTTTCAATTAAAGAAGATGTATTCCAATATATATTGTAACGACAATCGGTATTGTCGTCAAAAGGGTTGCATAACCACCAGTGCAATGACGCTCCCCCACCACGCCCAATAGGGATGCCAATATAAGGTCCAGTCTGGGGTTGAAAAATGGCATTAAGAATTGTATCATCCTCTGAGGAGGTCAGTGGGTCCACGCGCCAGGCGCTGGACCCGCTTTGTGTATAGTGGTGTGTGTGTTGTGCCAGGAGAGGAGAACCCGTTCCAGTAAAGGTCAGATGCATTATTGGTTTTATAAACTATTCCCTCCGTTCCGTTATCGTTACTCCGTTGATACCGTTTTACGTTAGTAATTAATAAAGATTTGTGAGTACGTTAGGTTTTAGGCAAAGGGCATGACAGTACGTAGGTATTGTCATGCCGTTACACCTGTAATGATTAGTAATGATTAAATAAGCTAAAAGTACATTCTGTTTCATTCGCGTAGTTAGTTGGCTTTTCCACAGGTAATTACAGGGTGTTTAAAGAAGTCGGGTTAAGGAGTTGGTGTAACCCTTTCGTTGGGGATGCAACGCTAGACGTAATAATGGAAGTCGTTGCATATCCCCTAAGAAAGGGGAGTATCAACCCCTATTTAATCCGTCACAATGGTGAAAACGCATTCGATTCCCCATAAACCCCCCTCACAAATTTTTAATATTTTTAATAATTACTATTATTATTTTTATTAAAAGCTAAGCGAGTCGCTCCCACTAGTTACGTGTATAAGTTACGTTAATTTTCATGATAGATGTTTTTTTGTTATAGTACGTTGTTCGGTAAATTTAGTAATTTGTTGAAATTTGAATATTGCGTAAATAATGTGGTAATTATAATTGTTTTTTCTATGTGTATCACTACTTGCGTTTATCTGTGTATTTTCATTTTTTTTATTGTGTTCTTTTCGCGGTGACGTGGTAGTTTTATTGTTAGTAGAATTTTACTACGCTGAAAATATAAGTGATTTTTATTTGTTTAATGTTTTGAGTATGGAATATGTAATAATCTAGTTTAATTTTATTTAACCAAATCTATTGTTTTGGCTGCGGTTTGCGTCAATATTATAATTGTTACCTAATATTTGTTAAGTTTAGTTCTAAAAAGTATATAAAATTATTGAATTTAAAGTTACGTAACTTACTTAAAAATTATTAAACTTATATTTATTTAACCTATTTAGTCTATAATATTACAAAAAATATTAAAAGTATTATTCTTATTTTAAAATCAGATTTAATTTAATTGTTGTGTGTGTGCATTCTATTTTTTTTCTTTTTCTTTGAATATAATATTACAAAAAATGTAGTTAATTTTATTTTAAAATTTGGATTTATTTTAATTGTTGCGTTCGTTCCATTTTGTTCCCCCTGGGTATATATATAAAAAAAAACTCGGTCAAACATTCATATCAATTTCAATTTCTGTAAAGTAACTTATAAATCGTCAAACAGTTTTCGAGTCGTTTCAAGTATTTTGTTTTGATAGGCTAGTTCGAAAGATTTGAAACACATTGCCCCTCAAAATATATTTCGTTTTCTTCGTAAATCTCAAGTTCCGTACACTTGACCCTATGCCACACACAAATCGTATTTTTTCTGTCTTCGAAAACAGTTAATAGGCAAATATTATGTTTCAGTAATCCCTAGTATTTTTTTTCATTGATATGTTTATATACAGATCTTAAATATATTGTCTTTTTTTGACAATCCCAACGTTTCTGTTATGCCTCAGCACTTGACAATTTTTGACCCTATCGACGGGGTGCCGTAGTGGCGTACGCAACGCGACAGAACCGTTAAGTTTTTTTTTGCACAGTCTGCGGCGCCAGTCGCATACTTGAAATAATCCATATTCAAAAAAAACTTTCACTTTTCGTATATTCTTTTTTTTATACTAAATAATATAATTATAATTAAAAAGTACAGATAACCGCAAATAGTATTGAGTTGATTTTATTTATTTTTTATTGATTGTCCTTTTGTTTGTGTTTCGTTAATCTCGTTCGCGAAGTTTGATGAGCCCTGTAATTACATATTTTTTTCGAGATGATTCGCGAATGAGACAGAATTACTTAGATAAGAACATGATAGGTATTGATACATAATTTATTATGCCAGTAATATTGAGACGTTTTATTATTTTTTTTAGTTTGTATTTTCTCAATAAGTTAACAACAATATTTCATATTTTTAGTTAAGATTTTATTAGGTATTGGATTATTTAAAATATTACATAAGTTATTAAGCTAGTAAAGATTGATTTTTTTTCTCTTGTTATTTGTACTTTCTTAATAAGTTAGTAACATTTTAGTTAGGATTTTGATAGGTTTAGGATAATTAGGATTAGTTTTGTTTTATATAATTTAAATATGGGTTTTATAATGCAACATTGGCATAAGTTTTTTTTTTTTTTTATCATTGAAAGTAAAATTAATTGAGTTTTGTATCGTCGAGAATTAACCAAAGAGTTAGCAAATATTTTTAAAAATGGAGTATGTTTGTTTTTATTGTTGTTCACGGAGGGAATAGTAGCTAGCATGTCTATGATCTGAAAATGAAGTGAATTTTCGAGGAAACGCGCGGTAACAAGGGGCGCAAAGGCCGCGTATGTGGAAAAAAATTGCGTAGAGAACGCAAAGAGTTTTTAAAAAAAAATGTATTAGCAGGCAGAAAGTGCCGAACCAAGATGTTAATATTATTTTCGAGTTTATTGTAACTTTTCTTTTCCCTTAATCGTTACATCATAGACATGCTAATTGTATCTGACCAGCTGGAGGGTTGTATTACACAACCGGTATTATGTAATTGGTTTGTAGTATTAGTATGTTTTTTATTCGTTTTTTTAATATTTTAATGTCGTGTATTTTCGTGTTGTTTCAGTAGGGTGATGCAATAATGAATTTAGTTTTATCGATTTTAATATTGTACTTTTCTATTTTTTTTTTCTCTTTCGTTTTTTCTTCTTACGCGTATTAATGGCGTTCTCATTCCCGCCGGAACGTCATTGCTTAGTGCTCAATTCGTGGCTTCATCTAATTGATCTTATTTATTAATTGATAATAGAATACGACTTTTCACCATAATTCATAATGGCAGCTAAGGCGATCAGTTCGACCGACGATTATGTGGCTTGGAAACCAAAGGCCTAGAAAACCTTGGTTAAATAGAGCGGGTGGGCAGGTGACATTTCCCTTCGAAAAGTCGTATTTCTACGAACACAGAGACAATTGCAAAGGTAGAACCCGGATTTGCAATATACGTATTTGTAGTTCGGCAATTAGATGAACGTTCATGTATTGTTCGGAATGATACGTGAACGGCTAAAGGCAGTTTTTTCGCTCTCGTTTTTTTTTCGCTTTTTAAGAACTATATTCTTTCGTTGATCATACGAAGTTTTATGTTGCATTTTACTATTTTTAATATTTTACTATTTCTTAATAAATTAATTTTATATCATACGCGTAACTTCGTTACTTTTACTTTTTTTTTATCCTACTTTTCATTATTGCATTATCCGCTTTGTTCGCCATTTTTAATATACTAGAATTTCGTTTTTTTTTCTATATTGATATATTTGTCGTTGTGTTTGTTTTGCCGTGCGTCGCGAAAGGTTTGGTTTGGTTTACGGATAGAGTTTATGGCCTATGTTACAAGGCGTGGAACAAGGTGATGAGAGTATTGAGGGCAATTGTTAGTTGAAATGTTGAATATGTTAAGGTGCCCAAATCGTTTATGTATTATTTTCGTCGTATGTTATTTGCTCACTGATAATGTTACCGTAAATCAAACCAAACAAACGTTTGTAGTGTATTACCGCGTCTATACCGTCGGCGTTTTGTTTAATTTTCGTGACGCCCTTTTATATGGACATATTACGATTTTATTTTGATTGAAAATACTTTAATCCTGTCTCGTCAATAGTTATTGGCTCGTGTTTTTGACCGCCCAATCCAGATTGAGGGATCCGATATGGCAAATAAAAATAATGATGAATAATGAAGGAATAATCGAAAGAAGGAAGAATGGGTATTTCCAGATAGGGTGAAGTTGATATTTGGAATCAGGGTTAATTATACTTAAATGAATAGGTTTGTTTGTATAAACAAATATGTAAATCAAAGGATCGTGTCGTAGCCTTTACCATCTTTTTTTTAATTATTTATTTTCATTTTTTTTTTCTTTTCTTTATTTTTTTTATAAGAATAGCCCGTAGACAGCCCGGCTGCCGAGCGACGTAGCGCTAAGTCGTGGAGGGCCGAGGCATGCGATAGGGCACTCGCGGTAAACCAGTTAGACTCGACTCGCGAACGAGTACCTACTACAAAATATCGCGAGAGCTCAACAAAAATGCCGAATTTGTCGTAGGCGAGTAGTGGGTGTTAGGGAACTCAGAAGTTCGTAGATAAGGCCAGTCAGACAAGTTACAACATACATGGCACGGGCCTTATAAAATAGTTGATAAATTTTCAGGCCTTAATTATAAGATTGAGCGTAGAGTTAGAAATAATTACAGATACGACACGGTCCACGTCACCAGAGTAAAAGAAGTTTTTGGTCGCAAACCAATAGAATAAAAAATATTTTTTTTTACTTTTCACTTCGTTTTTTTAAATATATATAAGAACTTATATATAGATGTACATATGTAAATAATTAAACATAATTATAGTAATAGATTTAGATTTAGGATTCCACCCCCCCCTTAGATAAGTCGTAAAATTAAGCATTAGAATATAAGAAGACATATAAGGAAGCTATATTGGGATTTTCGGTTGTTGAGTATAAGTTAGTTGCAACAAGATATTATAAATATAAGTCTGCAGGCTTATATTGGGACGCCATATCGGATTTACGCTTTTGTTTTACGGTTATATATATGAGTTGAAAGCTGGGCCCAGTAGTCCACGAGCGAGGACCATTGAGATGTCCGAATCGATGGACGCGTACGGTTTCAATCGGGGAAACCGCCCTTAATCAACCCCGCAGCCGTCGAATTATTATGTGAATTATTATGTATTATGGATTATTATGGAATATGGTTGTGAAGGTACCTTCAGCGAAGATCGGGATGGCGACATAGGTCGCAGCACGCCATCTCCCGTCAAGGGGGCAATTTGGGGTACTTTTGTGCCGGGCTGAGGAACCCCAGGTGTGTCACGCTTACATAGGTGTTAAGTGTAAGTGCCATTTGTTTTTGGGTGGGCATAGACGGTCGGTCTAGAGATATTATTATTGGTATGGGGCTCTGCGGGGGGAGCAATGAAGGAATACTAGATCCTAGCCCCCATCTGTGGTCTTGTATTTGGGGGGCAATCACACCAGTAGAGGCTGAATTACGGTAAACGTCGCGTCCGTAAAAGTAAACTAGTTATTTAAATAATTGTATTTTGTAAATTGAGGAGTATTTTTGTTTCTTGTTTATTGTCATATTAGTTTCGTTTTTTTTTCTTGTCAAAGTTTTTCCGCGCGTTACACAGTAAAAGATTGTCCATATCATCGGGTTCATGATTTCTGGCGAACTGATTTATAATTCGGGTTACGGTTATTCCATTAATTCTAATACTACAACCAAGAAAATAGGTGACAGCACACGCACATAGGATAAGATTGCGTTTCAAGGAAACGTGTTACGAAAAAATTGTACGAAAAACGATTGTACTTCGAATATTTTTTTTATTAAGTTTTTGTCTTTTGTTAGTCTGTGTTATATAACTACTTTTTTTTCTGAGTCTAGTCTTGTCTTTCTTTTTTTTCTGAATTTGCTGAGTACAGTTTTTCCCAACACGGTTTCTTTGAGAACGAAATAGGTTAAGATAGTCTTAAGCAAACGGACTTATTTTTGTATTGTAATTTTTGTGTTACTGAAGGATTTTGTTTTCGTTTTTTTTTTGTATTAAGGATGTTAATGTATTTTTTATCAGACCCGTGTATATGTAAGTTTATGTTTACTAGCTGCTACGTGTTTTGAGTTTGTAAACAAAGGGGGAATAGCTTACCAGGATTCTAGGAATATCTGACCGGAACCACAACGCCTAAAGGACGGCCAGCACGCAACCACAACTACAATCATCGTCTAGCAGCCAAAGCTCACACTTGAGCAAAGCCAACCAAGTTAAACTAGCCAACCCAAAGACGAGGACCAAAGGGCAAAACAGGACCCTACGAAAAACACCGGAACAACCCGGAAAAAACCAGGAGAGGGCAATAATTTCAACTTTGAATTTAAGAGCCGAGGCCGACTCTACTGTGACAGGGGGGCGTGTAACGACAATCGGTATTGTCGTCAAAAGGGTTGCATAACCACCAGTGCAATGACGCTCCCCCACCACGCCTATTAGGGATGCCAATATAAGGTCCAGTCTGGGGTTGAAAAATAGCATTAAGAATTGTATCATCCTCTGAGGAGGTCAGTGGGTCCACGCGCCAGGCGCTGGACCCGCTTTGTGTATAGTGGTGTGTGTGTTGTGCCAGGAGAGGAGAACCCGTTCCAGTAAAGGTCAGATGTATTATTGGTTTTATAAACTATTCCCTCCGCTCCGTTCCGTTATCGTTACTCCGTTGATACCGTTTTACGTTAGTAATTAATAAAGATTTGTGAGTACGTTAGGTTTTAGGCAAAGGGCATGACAGTACGTAGGTATTGTCATGCCGTTACACCTGTAATGATTAGTAATGATTAAATAAGCTAAAAGTACATTCTGTTTCATTCGCGTAGTTAGTTGGCTTTTCCACAGGTAATTACAGGGTGTTTAAAGAAGTCGGGTTAAGGAGTTGGTGTAACCCTTTCGTTGGGGATGCAACGCTAGACGTAATAATGGAAGTCGTTGCATATACCCTAAGAAAGGGGAGCATCAACTCTCTAATCCGTCACAATATAATGGTTACAACATGATGGTATATTTTATCCATTACACCTTACGCGCGTAATAAAATTATAAATATTATAAAATAGAAAATATCTCAATGTGTTCAATATTTACATTTTAATATTAATTTAAACATTACATTTGAATTTCATTCAAAAATACACAGAACACATGTGTTTGTTTCATTATTAAATACATTACGTTTATTAGTAATTATAATTATTTTAATCTCAGCGACATTAAAATTAAACTATCTCTATTATTTAAAAATATTTTAACAAAACCTATTTTCTATACAACTTCTCGATTATAATAAAAAAGTCATCCTAATAAAAAAATCATTTTTTTTTAAAACGTTACCAATAAATAAAATTATGTATAATCTGCATTCAAATAAAACTGGATTATATAGTAATCGTATTAACTCAAACGATGGAACGATTGCGATAATCCATTAAAATTCTGTATTGTAGATGAAATCGTATTATATTAACACGTTTGTGAGAAAAATTGTCACATACGCCGAGAGTAATCATATAAATTATGAATACGTAAATACTCATTATTTCACATATAAAATTAATGTATAATTAATGCAAATACATGGAAACATTACTCTGGTGCGAGCACTATGGTATTTCAAAATAGGAATGAGAATTTTAGGTATTATATTCTAGAATTAAATACTACAACTATAATAATAGTGATTGGAAATAAATAAAAAGAATTACTGCATTACTGCAATACATATATGAAGTAATATCATATTTGAACAGATAATTCATTGTGATTTTTTTTTCAGAGATCTTGTTGAATATTCATGCTCGTTTCACAATATAAAACTTCTCATCGCAGTTTTAAATTAAGAGAGTTGTGAAGTTTTTGAGTTAAGTTTTAATTTAGCACGAAAACTCCATCATTAAATACAAAGATATGAATTTGTTTAGCTACTTTTTGCAGTAGATCCATTTCAATCAAGTTAAATTTGATTTTTTCAATATTTATTAATTTAAACAACTTCTTTAACTTTTATAAAAATAAAATTCTATGGTGCAAAGCGGACTGATTATAAAAGCAATAACTTCAAAAATTGTTTTGATACTAAAATTTACTATTATGTATATATAGAATTTTATATTCAAAGTAATGTAAAAATATAAAAAATGCTAAGGCATACAGAAAATAGAAAAAAATTTGTCCACAGGTAGGCATTAATTTTTTCATATACCTACATCGATTTTTGCGAGGCGACCAGCCAAACCTAAAAAAAATGCTGAAGTGATTTTGATGATTAAAAAACCATTTGAAAATCAGATAATAATCGTGCTGATTATTTTCAAGTCAGGCCATGTTTCTTCGTAATTAATTATTAATTTTTTATTGAACTTGATTGTATTTTGAGGTTTGAAAATTGAGTTCGTGATCTTAACGAATATTCTAAAATACTATGAACCTAAGAAAAGAGCTGTAGTTAGTTTAACTGTCTAAAGTAATTAAATCTAAATTCTTATTGATTTAGTTTATTATTTACACTTATCATGATTATTTTGTAAATTGCCTCAAGACAAAATGTCACTTGCAATTATTTGCAATTTCGATGCGGAACCATAAAATTCTCAAAGTTAAAAACAAAACCTATCCAATAAATATATTTATTTAATTAAATAGTAGTTTATAAATATTCCAATTCTACATTTGTTGAATATATTTCATTCAATTTGTTAATTCATAGTTTATCAAAATAATTACCGTCTTCAAAAGTAACGTTTGTGCAGTACAATTGCTCGAATAATCGAGTTACTATCTTGTAATTTAACTTTTGAGTAAGTGGAGTGCATTAAATTGCTATCACTTAATGCAGAATCTTCAGTGTATTAATTAATTGGAAGGCAGCGCTCGGATGATAATAATTTAAGAACTTTATGTAGAAACAACTTTAATGATTTTCATTTTCTTAAATGATTATTTGAACGTAAATAATCCAAATAGTCAACAAGCAAAAACTTTCATCGTAACATAATAATGAAAACTTGGCAAGTTTATCGTCTTGTTGCAGAATAAAATGCAAATTATTTAGAGTTAAACGTTTTTTACTGAAACACAACACACTTTATACGAAGATTTTAGTTTGGCTTCAATCCACAGAATCATGGAGATTAAATATTGGAAAATGCAGATTACAATCCATTCAGAATATTATGTACAAAAAATATACAACGCTCTTTAAATATCAAAAGATATATATATATATATATATATATATATATATATATATATATATATATATACAGAGCTACACTACATATCTCTTTGGTTTAACTTTAAAATAAAAATTTTATTTTTGTATTTTTCAATATTGTTAGTTTAATTTTTTGTGAGTGTTTTTTCTGGTGTGGTATGTTTCCATTAATATAATATTTTTTGATTTTATTTTCTTTAATCTTTGTACAAATTCTTTAGATACTGTATGCATATTTAAAAAAAAACTGAATGATGACACACATACCGTGTTAAAACGTATAAATAAATAGTTCATTATTTATTGTTCTTTTATTTCGACGATTGGCTGCAAACTAACATTCAAGATATGTCTCAACGTCGAACAAAAAATCTAAATCACACATATATATATATATATATATATATATATATATATACTAGCTGACCCGGCAAACGTTGTTTTGCTAAGTAAGTTATTTTATAAACAATTTCTAGAGTATCTAAAAAATTAATACTTTTTGTGTAAGGATGTGTTGTTTGTATTGCTATATACAATGAGGTATTATAGAAACAATAAACCCCATTAGTTTGTATATATTTTATTAATACAACCAAACTGAAAGTTTTATACACTTTCTATGAAAACATGGCATAATTCAATCCAAGTCTTTGTTGGTCTTTCGACTTATATAGTCATTACAAATTCCATTTAATCGATTAATGAATGCGTTTCAAATTTTTTGAAATTTTTTTTGGATTCTGGATTTTGTGTATAATTGTAAATAATACTATTGAGCTTATACAAATTTCTCAAATTTCTGCGAGGAGAGATACAAAATGATTTAGGTATCTCTTTTTTGACCTGCTTTTTGAAAAGTTTCTAGTAATATTCGATGAATAAAAGTAAATTTAATAAAAAGTATATATGTAGAACAGGGCAAGGCACAAAGGTCCAATTTGACTTTAAGCAAATATAAATTTTATTATGAAAATCAAACCAATTACATCACAACAAATGACACATTTCAAATGAACAATTATCTGACTACGTTCAGTAAAACTACCAGCTACTTCATCATTGTAAAAACGTGCTTTTTTGCTGTCTTTAAAAAAAAAATTATCTAGACCTTTTTACCCTATAACGGGGTAACTTGGAACGGCCAGATGGCAAGCAGGTCTAATGTCATATTTTAATTTCAAAGGTATTTTACAAAATAATTACATTTTCAACTAATTGCTAGAAAACTACCAATGGAAGAAAATACTTTTACTATGGATTTTCAAAGATTACCATTTATCTCCCAATACCAAAGTCATAAGAATCAAGGTTATAGCTGATTATACATATTTTTCCCTTTACATTCAAATACTGCTGTTAAACAATGCTTAGCTTTACTGGTTTTTGACACTTCGGTCGTGGATCTTCATATATTACTATCCATTCTTGAATAAATTCAGAAAATTGTAACTGGAAATAAGCTTTTCGACAAAATGTTCCTTTGATCGATTCCAAATTTAGGTTCTAAATCTAAATAATCTAGAAAAGGTTTTATAAATACCAATGAGTACATAATTATACAAATAAGTTCTTTCAGAGCATTGTGTTTGAGAAAAATATGATTTGTCAACCATACTGAGTTATACATAGTTCGCTTCACTGTTTATACGAATGGGCAATGGCACTATCATTATATTATAATTGTTAATTATTTATTTCAAATAAATAATTTTATTATTAATTCCTTACAAATATTGAATTGTCATCCATGCGTGATTACATAGCTGTCATTTACTTATTGTTATTCCAAGTCGAACAGGATAAAAGGTATCCTATGTCCTTCTCCTGGCTCTGAACCAACTTTTACCAACTTTACCAAAGCCAATTTTCAGTTAAATCGGTTCAGCCTTCTTGAGTTATAAGTTCTGACGATATATCTCCAGAATGCACAAACCGAATTCGACAATTTTGCATTTGCTGAAAAGGTCTGGGGCTCCGTGAGGTTTATAGCTGGGTTATAATATATGAGAACCAAAAACTAATATTCTATCACGATAGTTAACATAAGGTAGTCGATTACTTCAATTAGACCTCTTTTATTGTCGAATCAAAGCACCAACTTTTACCAACTTTACCAAAGCCAATTTTCAGTTAAATCGGTTCAGCCTTCTTGAGTTATAAGTTCTGACAATATAACTCCAGAATGCACAAACCGAATTCGACAATTTTGCATTCGCTGGAAAGGTCTGGGGCTCCGTGAGGTTTATAGCTGGGTTATAATATATGAGAACCAAAAACTAATATTCTATCACTATAGTTAACTTAAGGTAGTCGATTACTTCAATTAGACCTTTTTATTGTCGAATCAAAGCACATTTGCTGATAATATATATATGCCAATTAGTTGTAAACACCTGAAACATTTTATAAGATATGTATAAAGAAATTACAAATTAACAACAATTAATGTATAACTATTTACATTTTTATTACAAATTTTGAGGTTATGTCAAGAAACTATATTTCAGAATATTTTTTGTTATTAATTTGTTGATGATTATACTTATTGCTGATATATAATATAAACACCTCAAATACTCTATTTAAATACGTATAAACAAATATACATAAATACCTAATTATATAAATAATTACATTTCCATTTTCAAGAAATAAATTTCCCCATCGTCCATCTAGCATCGCTTGGTATTATTAAGAATTAATTTATTTGCCATTTTGTATTAATTTTCCGTGGCGATTAAAATATTTATATTATTCACGTGCTAATTTTCAAATAATGGTCATTAGGAAATGCATATTAATATATTTGTATCAAAACAGAAACACCGAATGACAGTTGACAATCGAATGTAAATGTCATGGATGAAATCATTGATAGTATCATAGATTGAATAAACTACATGAATAGTTTATAAATAATTAATTTTAAATTAGAATGAAATAAAGGGATAAAAAGTATCCTATGTCCTTCTCCTGGCTCTAAACTACCTCCCTGCCAATTTTCATCTAAATCGGTTCAGCCGTTCGTGAGTTATAAGTGGTAGCACATAAGGCGATCCTCTTTTATATATATAGATATATATATATATATATATATATATATATATATATATGTGTGTGTGTGTGTGTGTGTGTGTGTGAGTGAGTGTGTATTTATACTATGTGTATAACGTTGTTTAATAGTAAATCATTACGCCAATTCAAATCCAATAAATAATGAATGATATTAATTATAGACAAATGTCGTTATTAATAATTTTCAACGCTGTGCACACATATTTAAATCAAATGCTATATACGAACTAATATATATAACTATATATACAGGGTGACAAAGCGACGTCAAGCCAAATTGTTGATAGTATTGACCTCAACAGTCCTGAAAACATTATGAAAAATAATTAACTCACGTTATTTGAAAATTATGAGCTTTAAAGTGCAACGTAAAGCTTTGAAAGCTCATAATATCCAACCAAAGTAAATAAAATTCTTTGTAATTTTTTTTAGGTCAGTTAATGTCAATACTATCACCCTGTTTCAGAAATGTTCAAAAACATATGAAACGTATTTTTTTTGTTTGTTATGGATTGATTTTTTTGTTTGTGATATCTCATGCTGTGTTTTTATACTTGGTGAAACTTCTAAAATTGTCATGAATTTACTAAATTTATTATATATATTTCACAATCTTCAAATCGTATATTTTATTTATCGATGACAAAATTATTTATTATTGTTTCGCATACGCCAAATTTGAATTCATTTATTTCATATGTGTTACACAAGCTTGAACCCATAAAAAAATATCAAAGTTTTGATTTAAACTATGAGAATTGTTTTTTTCGGCTTCTGATTTCGACTCTATTTCTTTATGAAATAAAAAATGTTAAATAACTTCAATTTTCCGTTTAAAAATATGTATTTCATTATATTATATATTTCAATATATAATGTATTTTACACTTTGAGGGTGTTACTCAAAGTTTTTCACCTTCAGGTATATTACTCTTTCATAAGTTAGATATGTTGTTATAATCTATTTTATATACAATAGTATGTACTGCATCGGATTTGTGTAAGAAAAAATAGGTTTGACAGTTTTTAATAAAAATCTTTTAACAACATTTATAAGGTTACCGGTTTGGCCGGGACAGTTCCGAATTTAAATTTTTTGTCCCATATTGTCCCGGTTTTTCGAAAATTAAAGATGAATTAACAAAAATTATGTAAAACAACAAACAAACAAGTGCTAATTATGAAGAAAATTGAATAGAATTTTATACAAGGCTCAGAAGCATAAAAAAAATATAGATCGAAAAATGTATGATGTAATATAATTTAGATGAAAAAGTATTACATATAATCGAATAATAAAGATGTTACTAAATGTCCGCAATTCTGATTTATAAAAATTGATCCAAATAAGAAAACTAATTTTTTACTGTATCCTTAAACAGCATTTGCTATTTTAAACCCCCACCTCCCCGTCTCGGTTCAGCATAACTAAAGATTGCTGTCCCAATTTTGACTTTAAAAAATACGGTCACCTTAATATCTAGAAAAATGAATAAAGTCCAATTACAGCTATGGGTCGATGAGGCTATATTTTGGCATGTCGACTTTAAGTACCTACTAATATAGATACACGCAAACATGAAAGGACACATATAGATGCCGCAATCGTTCGAATAATACTGTAAATACATTGAACATAATACGTTTCGCCGTTCCGCAATCGAACGAATATTGCATTACCTTTGCCACGCAGTCTCCAGGGCGCACACTCGCATGCACACGCGGACTTCTATAACTTAAAGAGGAATGCATGAATGGATTTTCGGACGACTTTGAAACAGACAAGGTCTTTGGCTTGTCGACAACTCTGCGTTGGTCGGCAGGATTGATGTTTGCTTTGGACCTGTGATGTATCACTGAATTTATCGGATTACTTGTTCTATCTCTCGTTCGAACTTTCGTCCTCTCTCTAAAACACTCGGTTCGCATTCGTGGAATACCTGGACTGGAGAGCAAACGCTACTGTGAGCGCTGACGCGTTACACGGAACGGGACGATTCTGTCGTTGTAAGAGTTATTCGGAAAAATCTGATGTTGAGAACTGTTATAAAGATGATGTAAAACTAGTGGTGCATGGCATCATATCTTAAGGTAATTTGCTGGAACTTTTCGTACAGAATTAAATATTGGAGCAAAGAAAAATTAATAATCAATAAATATTGATAAATGGTTAATAACAATTGTTTTAAATATCTTCAATGAAAATTATAATTACTATATTTCTTCGTTGATATAATATACATTAACGATCTTATCGCTCAAAGCTCTTAAAAATGTTGACATTAAGAAGAGATGCCGAATGACTCCATCCATATTTCTTACTATTACAATAATGCAAATAGAATATGCATTTTTAAACTGAATTGTAAATTTAAAAATCATATTTAGAGTATAAAACTTTGTAAATTTTTGAACAATTTTAAATTTGTTTGAACTCTATAAATGAACATTTAAAATTTAAAACTTATGTTTTACTTGTACTTGTGTTTAAAATCTTCATAAAATATCTGATAATTTGATGTGTACGTATATGTCTAATGATCATTTTGGACTACCAAATATCATTTATTTTTACGTTTTTCTCTGTAACTCTAAAACAGTTAGACCTGCCTTTCCAAAAATTTAATCAGTTCTTCTTTTTGGCAACACAATTAAAATGTTTTTTGAATCATTCAAAATTAATTTCTGGTCATGGTCATGGTCTGGTCTGGTAATCAACAATATTTGATAAATGTTTAAAAATTAAGATAAAATACTAGCTGTAAGTGGAATTCTGTCTTAAGGCAATTAAGGCATCGTGCCTTAAGGCAAATTTCTGGAACTTCCCGTACCAAGAATTTATTTTTTTAAAAACGATTAACATTTTTGAAAAAATTTTACTTCGAAAAAATTAGATTTTTTAGCAACTATAAATTTGACAAAAAATTACTTATTTTTGAAAAAGAAACATTTTTTTTTTGAAAACAAAATTTTTTTGAAAAAAAAATGTTTTCTTCATTTTGATATATTTTGGAAATTCTGAACTTTTTTTCAAAGCAATCGTACTGCTTGAACTGCATAGAGACGAAATGTCAAAGCGCGCAAGTGCCGCGCCGCCGTCTAACGCATAAGCATTGGTATGGAACCCATAGAAATGTAAAAAAAAGTATACTTGTTGTTAAAATCTCGATAAAATATCTGATAATTTGATGTGCATATGTCTAATGATCATTTTTAACCGCCAAATGGCATTTTTTTTACTTTTTTCATTAGATCTCCGAAATCTCTAGACCTGCTTTCATTAAAATTTGATCAAATCTTCATCTTGTCAATATAAGTTGTTGTGTTTTTTGAATTATTAAAATCGAATGCTCCGTTCTCTTAAAAACTAAGTTACCACTTTTCGCACTTTTTGCCCCGTATCTTCGGAACGGCTAGACCTGCCTTTGCCAAAAACTAATCAGCACGTCTCCTTATCAATACGAATCGAATGTTTTTTGAATTATTCAAATCGGTTGATCGGTGTTCCCGAAATCGTCGACGAAAATTTATATCTGCACACACATAAACACACGCAAACACACACACACACATACATCCATTTTTTCTAAGGTATGCCAAAATATCCAGAAACCTTTGAAACGTAAATATATATAAAAATTTTCATTTTTAATTTTTTTGCGATTACTATAACTTGCCCTACGGGAAGTTAATAAAATGCTAGCGTGCAATTTAACGATGTGAAAAAATCTGAAGTATTGAGAAGATCCCCTTTGTCAAATTACTGTGTTTGAACATATAAAAAAATGTCATGTGCGGATTGAAATGGATTTCCTATGAGATTTTACCTATTGAGAATATACCCCGTCCCGCCGCGTCCATCCGCTTGATACAATAGTCGTCCACTCGCTGGTCGGCTTGTTTGTTCAAGAGTTAAATACACCGTATAAAGCATTAGCGCAGTTAGAGAGTACGTTTCCACCGGATCCATGGATATTTCGTTAAATCACAGAAAATCGGCAACGGCATAGAATTCATTATGCAAATCTATTCGGGTCGACGGATGTAAGTACTTAATTTGCTGAACGCAGAAGTAACAAACGTTTTTAATTAAAGTTTCGGCTAGTGTTTGTGAAAAGCGAAAATAACATTGCGGCAGGCGCAATATTGCTACAGCTTGGTATATTGAGTATTGTCTGAACAGATTTTACGGATTTTTTCACAAAGAATATGCTGAATACTAATGTACATTTACTCCAAACTAAATTCCTTGAACTAATATGCTTGAAAGATTTATTGCAAAAAATTGCTTTATTAATTTCAAATAAAATTATTTATTATAATTATATTATTATCTTCTCGTAGGGCAAGTTACATTAATACCCTAAAAATCGAAAATGAATATTCTTATATATCTTTACGTTTAAAATGTTTTGAACATTTTGGCATACCTTATAATAATAGATGTATATGTGTGTAAATATGTGTATTAAAATAATAGATGTATATGTGTGTTCGGATACAAATTATTTTTAGACGATCTCGGGAACATGGATCAACCGATTTGAATAATTCAATAACATTCGATTCTTATTGATTAGTGCTGTTTAGTTTTTAGCAAAAGCAGGCCGTTTCGAATATACGAGGCAAATGTGCAAAAATGGCAATGCAGTTTTTAGAAAACGGAGCGTCTAATTTGAATGATTCAAAAAACATTTTACTTGTATTGACAAAATGAAAAGCCAATTACATTTTTGGAATGACAGGTCCGGAAGTTTTGGTGGTCCAATAAACAAAAGTAACAAAAAATAACATTTGGCGACAAAAATGATCATTAGACATGAGTACATCGAATTATCAGATATTATATAGAGACTTTCTCAAAAAACACTATTTTCTTGATAACTTGAAATTAGCTTTCAATGTTTTTGATTATTAAATGAATACAAATCAAAGATACGTTATTTCAAAAAGTAATATATTTGCGTTCAGGATAGGACCGGCCCTTATTCATTTAAATCAGTATAAATAGCTGATTATTAAAACTTTCAAATATAATAAATAAAAGATAAGATATGTACTTCAAAAGAGTCAAATTTCAAATAATAAATCTAAATTTGTCTAATATTTAAATAATATATTGAATCTAATGAAGTAAAATTTGATGCAATCCAAGCAGCAAAAGAACTTTTCTATCAAGCAAGAGATTTTAATCACTCAATTTCAATTACTCAACCTGCCTAACAGACAAAAACGTACTCAAAGTTCGTGCTTGCTAAACTAATCCAGTCGTAAAACACAGTGCGCTCCAATAAAAGGAAGTTGCATAGATCTATACATACATTTAGCAACACCTGAGATTTTACATTTGTCGGACCGGCTACCTACCACCACTCCAGGAATCGTCTTTATTTTCTGCTCCGATTACAACTGAAAGAACACTTTGTGCGTTCATCCATCCTTGAAACATAATATCGGCTCGAGAGCCAGGCCTTATTGCGTGCTCTCTTGCTAGAAAATGGATTAAAAAGTGTAATTCAAAGAACGTAATGTTATTCTCGCAGGGAAATACGAGTATTTTCTACGGATGCCAAATAATAATGTGAAGCAAATCTAGTCCAAATGTAAGATTGAGATGATAAGCTAGACAATGTAGCTGATCAATACCGCATAACTTATATGGGGCACAACTAGTGTAACCGCCTAAAAAGGTGATTTTTGGGATTTTATATTTAAAAAACTATTTTATCAATCATTTCAAAATTTTGGGAATATATTCATACATGTTTTCAGAATACATAGAAAAATCTTTGAAGAAAAAATTTAATATTTTTTTAGTTATTGTCGATCTCCAACGGCGCGACAAAAAAATGGCCCTTCACTGCTGCAGTGATTTTGGCTTTCTACGTGGATGAAATTTAAAAAAAAAAATCTTGTTAAACTAGATAATTTTGTCTGTAAAATGAACTACGATGAAGAAAAAAAATCAAAAATTGACAAAATGACGGCGTTTTTAAGAAAAAAGTCGAATTTTACCCAAAATTTTGGTCGTTTTTGGACTGCCAAAATTCGATTTTTGATCCGATCGAAAAATCGATAGTTCATTTTACGGAGAACTATACATAGAACATGTAAAAAAATGATTGTGATCGGATCATTTGTTTTTGAGTAATCACTGCAGCAAATTCGGAAAATGCTGTTTCGAGATAAACGCGATTAAAGATAAAATGATCGTTATACTATATACTACATATATACTCTTTGAATGACTGTAACTCAAAAACTATTTAAGATATCGATTTGAAATTTTGGTATGTTATTTTTAAGGTATGACCTATCGAAATATGGAAAAATTGAAAATTCGATTTTTTGAAAATTTCACACTAGTTGTGTCCCTTAAGTATATTTTTTTGCATCTATGTAATTTGTTATGTTTCCTTAGATGATACTATCTGTCGAAACAAATATCTGTACTATGTGCAATTTGTGGCAATAACAGTGAACAAATACCCACAGAAAACAACGAATTTATTATGTAAAATTTGAACAGCGCTTTACATCAATTCTATATATTATATAATCCATATCCTAATTGGGCTTTTGTAATGCGATATGAATACCGCATATTAATTGGGCTAATATATCTGAAAGAATAAACCATATTATACGTTTGTTGCGAAATCAAACCGCATTAACCTTGTATACACAAGTTGCTAATAACTGCGTCCTGTAACATCATACTCAACATTAATTAGGGTAATTATTCTAGTATAAGCTCAGCTGAGAGAATATTCGAATATTTATGGTCACCTCTTACCCACGGATATACACACAATAGAACAAACACGGGATCATTGTTTACTCGCTTAATTCCCCACCGGTCGACCCGAGGTGAAAATGAATATAGCTGTAGAAGACCTCGAGGGTCCGCGCGATCATAGCATTTGCACAACAGTCGAAAGCTGAACAGAAAGAGATCTCGGCAAAAGCATCAGGGCAAAGAAAAGAGAAAAATAAAAAGAAATAACTGCAAACCCCATAGGTCGCTCCCGGCGGGTCGGGCATTCGGCGTTGATTAAAACTCTAAGGCATTTCTTCCGAAAACACCGCGAACAAATTCTAATTCTTGCATCCACTTCGGCTGATTTTACTCGCCGGCATTAGACGATGACCGTGCGGGGCGAACGAGTTGGGTGCGACGCACGTGCTCGTTTAGCGGTCGGGTCACAGTCTGAGCGCGAAACGGCGGCACTCACTGGGTAGTATTGATCGCATCCCGGCGTACACTCGGCGCGCATGGACCACTCGGGATGTAAAAGGGATAACGGTGTGAGGCGGCCTGCTCCGTTCGGACGGCGGAGAGGGTGCGATGCACGCGACCGGACCTCAAGAAAAAGCAGCCGGCCGACGACGACACTGTCGCTGACCCGACGCGGGGACATGCAACAATGACTGACGTCACAACACTTATAGGTCGCTGCAGGTGCTTCTTCTCCGGTACAAATACGTATAGAGTAACATTATAAACAACTTAACAACTGTATGAACAATTCGGTATATTCTACGGTCTAGAATCAGAAAACAATTTCAATATCACTCACATAAAATATTATGTGATATCAAGACTGAAAATTCAATCAGTCGGGAAAATAGGTTATCGATTGATTAGCTGATCAATTTTTGTCTGGAAATAACTGACGCCGAGATTTTAATATATATATTATATATAAAATTTCCATGTCACATTGTTCGTTCCCGTACTCCTCCTAAACGGCTTTACCGATTTTTCAAAGTTTTATATTAGTATTCAGTAGGTCTGAATCGGCTACTATCTATTTTTCATACCTCTAAGTGATGAGAGTTTTTCACCCTTAATTCTTTCTAACGATATTTATTGTTTTTATTGTTCGTTAATGTGTAAATACATACAACGTTAAAATTTCTCTCTTTTATCACCAAATCTCTGTTTTTTATAACCATTTCAGTAATTCAATCATTTTTTATACCGCGTTTAGCCATTGAATTTTTTTGAATATTTTTTGAATATTTTTGACATAATTTTAGTTCAGATTGTCAAGCTTAATGGAAAAGTTTAAATCTTACTTTAAATTGTTGAGGATTTTGTTGCCCTTATATTTTTTTAAATTTTAGGGTCAATTCCCTTTTTTTAATTTCTTTAATGTAAATTTAAAAAATACATTCAACTTTAAAATGCTATTTATTTATTTTTTTATCAAGAGTTTGTCCACCCCTAACATTTGCTTGCAAAAGTTTGGGACCAATTATCACTATTTAAATTTTCTATAACTCGAAATTAAAAAAAAATAAAGTAACTTGATAACAACTATCATGTTCAAAATTTGAATGCTCTAAATCTATATTTAAAAGAATAGACGTGAAAATATCCATAAAATTAAAGGTTCTGTTTTCTTTTCTCTCTTACCACAATCATTGAATCTTATTTACTAAAAACTAAAATATGTAAAAAATATCATTCGACTTATTTCTTATTCATCCTTATATAGGACAACATGAAATAAAACCAATAATCAAATAGCATTAAGATCTATTATCATGTGAGAAATTTAAATAGCATTTCATTTGCGGCGGTTGGATTCGTCGCAGGCATTTTACTCGGAGGAAATTGGCGAATCTTTGATTCATTATATCCCGGAATAATTCTGATTTAGATAAATGGGATGTCCCGCGGTAGCGATTATTTAGTATTCCATTCAAACGCGATGTCTCTGTTATGCCGTACATACTGAATGCTTGATGAAGACTATGCTAATGCACAGCCGGGCACATAAAGTAGCAGCGACAGATATCTGCATGCAATCAAATCTTGAACTTGAAGATAAAAGGCTTTTAACAAGGACCATAACTGGCAGCATCTCTTAATTTTCATTTGTTAATTAAGATAAGGGCGAAGCCAGATATTTTCGTTAACAGGTTGGTCCGTAACGGAATATTCGTGCAAACAATTAATATTACATTAAAAAATTAAATAAATATTATGTTAAAACTAAAATGCAACTATTAACTCCATATCATGTACAGAACTCATTTAAATTAACATTAACACTAAATATGATAAATAAATCACAAATAAATTTTACATATTTGTACAAGTTGATGAAGACACTAATGATGATTAGATACATATAACAATATCTAATATTTAATTACAAAAGTTGCTATTGAATTACAATTTAGCTAATGAACTTGTCTCTATTACAGATACAGTAAAATTAAAAACACTATATATACACTAACATTTTTACAAACAAAATATGGTAGGGCAGCGCCCAAAAATCCAATTTGACCTTGAATAATTATATTGTAAAAATCAAACCAATTATATTATAACAAATAACACATATCGAACAAACAACTATCTGACAGTAGTTCAGTAAAACTCCCAGATAATTCATCATTGTGTAAATGTGTTCCTTTTTGTTTTGAAAAATTTGTTACATGTTTTTTTTACTCCATGAGCGGAGTAAAATGGGATGGCTAGGAATCTCATACTTATTTTTAATTTTAAAGAAATTTTACATAAATTATCGTAACATTATTTAACCAAAGCAAAATGTAAATTCCATGGCTACTTTTTTTTACATAGGTAACACTGTACATAACCTTAATGTGGTATTTTGTACGTAATATTTAGCAGCAGAGTTGGAATAACTATTTATTCAATTTACCTCTTCTTAAATTGCTTTTTTAACATAATATACTATTTTTCATTGCTTACACCTTCGCCAAGGTAAGAGCTCAGTTGGTTCTTTCTACCCTACCCACGTGCAAGCTTTTATAGTTATTTAAAAAAAATACTAATCTAACTTGAAATTAACAATATTTTTTATAGAACAATTAAATAGCGTATATCTAAAAATTATATTGAAGTAAATTTCGTTTATCTATTTGTTGTTCATTATTTTAATTTTTCAGTAAAATAGTTTTTATAATTATATATAGCAGGTACTCTTATTTGTTTATATTCACGATTAAAAATTAAATTAAATAAATTAAATTTTAGTTTCTCAGAAAATGTATACTTACTGAAATGTTGAAGATATAAATAAAATTGAAAACGAATTCAATTTAATTTAAAAAACTAGAATAATTTATTAACAATGCATTCAAGTTCTAAATTGGAAACATATGCATAAGAAATTCATTATATAATATTAACTAGATAATAATCATAACTAAAGTAAAATAATTATGTTGAAAGGAATCAGTACTAATAGCTATTACCCTCATATTTTTCAAAAATAACTATATCATACTAAATAAAAAATAGCTATAGAACGCATGCTAAGTTAACCTTTGATAGTCATGAAAACGGCGATTTCATTTGAATTACTGTATAAAATGTACTTCATTGTATTGCAGTGAAATTCCGAAATAATTTCTGATTTAAAAGCACAATATTCATTTCTATCGTTATATTTCAATTCAATTCGATATTTATATAATAACATGCAATAACAATACCATATTTACATTCTCTTCAGCGGAAGCAAATAAAAAATGCGGACAGAGTGACTGCTGATTGAGTGAACGAATACATTTGAAATACCACAGTTGTATGTATAGCATCGTTCATATGTAAACTTGAGCCACTAAAATTATTATATGAGGGAAATCAAATTAAGCGATACCCATGCAGATATTGAAATTTCCGTAAAATAAATATGATTTTATAAATTTGCATCTCTATGCAACTTTACGCCTGTTGAAAAGTTGCTGGATAAATAATTTAGGGTGAACGGAAATAGATATTTGAGAACGAATCGAAAGCAAATATTTTTTTCATTGACAATTATAATTTATATATAATTATTAGATATATTTTTATTATCAATTAATATATATATATATATATATATATATATATATATATATTATAGCAACAACTACTTTATTTCATCGCCTGCTCTAAAACCGCTTCCTAACACTAATAGCACAGATTCCGTTTTATGCTTTATCAAAATTGGCCGTAATTTTCACGGCATGATCCGATCATATTTTTACACGAAAGTAAAAAGAAGTGATAGAGTGATGTCGATAAATCATATTCATGTTTCATAACGGGACTACCAAAATACAATCTTAACACGTTTCGCATTTTTACATGATTCAGCAAACCGCGGCAAACGGCGAATAGGCAATAATGATGTACTTCCTAACGGCTTTCACACATACGTAGCAATTTCAATAGATATTAAATATTTCAAGTTTTAAATTTATTTGGAAGATTAGAAAAGGTGTCACGGTTATATAGAATTATATTTTAAAATAGTGGCAATGCAAGTTGCGAGGCAGTTAACGGTATTAGTGTCTAGATATTATTCTAAATCAGTAATAAACAACAATTAATTACAATATCGAATCGATACACGTGCGAGTAGAGTAATGCTATTGTTAGGAGCTACATTATATTAATCAACATATTAAATTTAAGCACAATTAATTTCAAAAACATTATTGCATTATAAATGCATGCGTATTCAAACGTTTGCCCTTTTGTAACTTGAGATGCAATTATTAGACGTAATAAAATTATTATTATTATTAAATTATTCTTGAAATTTTAATTCTCTAACATTTTCTATTTATATTTCCAATATTTATCGGATTACACATTTGCAATTTGATCTGACTTGTAAAACGTTTATTTTATGAAAAAGCTCAACACCTTTGTACTATTGTGAAGTGTACGGTGGAGCGATCTTGTACATTTGGTAGAAATTGATCAAAATCTTCAAGTTATTATTAGGTAGTGTTATGAAAAGTGTGATATGTATTTTAACCATATAACTATGATTGATGAGTATATTCAGCAAAAACTTATGTATTGACGCGTATGATCGTCATAAATCACTGACCATTGGCTATTTTAACTGCAATTTGTCAAAAAATAAAACCGTCTGAAATTTTAAAGCGTTTAGAGTATTATGAGCCTATGCAGGAATAAAACAAATGAATGCAAAATATGAACAGTTTAAGTTAACCTGACGCACTCATTGAAGAACTATCAATGCAAATAAAAAATTAAGTGCGATAAAGGTTTTTCTAACCAGAAACAACTATGAGCAGTCGACTTGCAAAGCAACATTTATCTTTTTTTGCTGATAATCATCGAGTGTTATTCAGAACCTGTTTTTGACAGGTTGTAAATACTTAATAATTATTATAATTTTACTTAGTTTTATTTTTAATTCGTACACATTAATTTTGTATACTTTTGTTATATATTATGCAATTAAATTATAATTACTGAACAAATTTTTTACAGGATATATTATAATTTAAACGCCCAATCCTAAACAAGTATAATATACATACACATACACACACACACATATATATATATATATATATATATCAAATATTAATCTAAAATATATTGGTTTTGATCTTATTAGTTTTTCTGAATGAAAGTTTCTAGCTTAGACGTTAAGATTTTAAATTAAATTAAAAGTTTATATTTTTTATCGATGCGGCGCCTGATTATTAGACTCTCAATATAAATAAATGAAAATAAAAATTGAAGTAATATTATATAATCACAATAATCTCCAAAAGTATTATGTAGATAAATTGTCCTTTCAGCCACTCAATTTATAACCTCCATATTTGTAATAATAATTATTGTGCCACTGATAATTTCTTGCTGAATAGTTTTTGTTGATTATCTTAGGAGAGATCGGTAAGTCTGGGTACGGTTGTGCCACCTATTTGATCACGTAATAATGTTGTTAATTCAACAGTTAGCTGAGGTAAAAGTAAATTAAATGGAGATTACTCTTTACTCTACTTTTGACTCTTTAAAAGCAAACAAACAAACAAACAAATATACTTTATCTTTCTCCCTTTGAACCATATCTCAAAATTTGTATAGTTTAGCTGTTATGACGACTGTCATTACCGTACTCTGGCACAACCGTACCCAGCTTCCTCAGTACTCATACTAATAAACACATTTAATGTTTTCCATCATTAGAGCTGTTACTAACACCAGTAGATCTAAAATTTCTATAAATATGAAGTTATGTAATGCACATAAGTGATAAACATCTATCCATCGTTTTCGGTATAAAACAAACTAATCCAGAGAACTCTAATTTGCGTAAATCGCTCTAAAGCTCACATGTCCATCAATCATTTTTCTAGTCAAGAACGAACGCTCGCATCTTCAAATGTGTGATCTAGCTTTCTAATATGCCTGGGCGATTCGTCTGATATATGGACCTATGACAGCGATATCTTAGCAACACCGTCTTACGACCAATTTAGTTGTAGCGTTGCTGCACGTGCGATAAGCGTCGGGAACGGCTCGTCGTCGCCCTTTCGTAGCCTTCCGGACGATAATAAAACCCGAAACAAAAAGCTTTACGATGCGACGTCGCGGGGAATGGTAAAAAATAAAGGAATCCGCGAAATTAGAACAAAACGGGCGAAACACTAACACAACGCGATATGCTGGCAAAACGTGTGGATAGAGATATTTGCTTCCGCTAGTGCCGCATACGCTCGCTGGGCGAGGACAATCGTCTATTTGTTTGTTTTAAAAATATCTAAGCTAAATATAAAATCACTCATGCTTGTTGTAATCATTATTTTATGATAAGGTAATTATTATTAATAACACAATTATGTCAATCCATCTAAAGATAATTAGGAAATGGTATTACATTTTTTGGAAAAAAATATTTTGTTAATCAAATCGGTAACAGTCTTGAAGAAACTAGTAGTGCATAGCATGTCTTAAAGCAAATTGCTGGTACTTCCCACATTGAAAATATATTTTTTTGAAAAAAGCTTTAAATTTTTTTTAAAATCTTTGAAAAAAAATGATTTTTAAAAATCTTGAAATTTAAAAAATGGCTTTGAGAGAAATTTGATTTTTTTCATATCTAGAAATTTTTTGAAGCAATCGCGTTGTGTAACTGTTTTAGCCGCAGTTTACCGGATAAACATTGGTACGGAACCCGTAGGAATGTAAACAAAATTTATACTTATTAAAATCTCTGAAAACTATCCGATAATTTGATGCGCATATGTCTAATAATAATTTTTGTCCGCCAAACGGCTTTTTTTTAACTTTTTTCATTAGATCTCTAAAACCGCTAAACCCGCCTTTCCTAAATCTTAATCGGTTAATTTAAATAATATACTTTTTGAATCATTTAAATCGAACGTTATCTTAACTTAATTACCATTTTTGATACTTTTTGCCCCATATCTTTAAAACGGTTGGACCTGCCTTGGCCAAAAACTAATAAGCATGCCTCCTCATCAATAGGAATAGAATGTTTTTTAAATCATTCAATTCGGTTGAACCGTGTTTTCGAAATCGTCGATAAAAAATTGTATCAGCACACACCCTCACACACACATTCACACATACATTTTTTTTAAGGTATGCCTAAATGTTCAGAAACCTTTCAAACGAAAAGATATATAAAAAATTTCTTGTTCGATTTTTTCGTAATTACTACAACTTACCCCACGTGAAGTTGATAATACATAAATACAATAAATTGAATATAAATGAAACAGATTAAAAATGAAATAAAATAATAACAAAAATAAAATAAATAATACCGGTGATACAAAAATAATAATATTAATGGAGCTATGGCATGATGTTATGCTGCATACATGTGTGTTTGTATATGAACAAATTTGAATTTTAAGGGGGCCGAAAAGGCCTTCTCAGCCGAAAAACGACTGCATCGATTCAAAAGCTTTAAGCAAACTGCGACAAGATCACTTACAGCAACAATTTTTTATACTAGTACCAAATACCAAAAACTATGGAACAATAGCTTTTAATAAACTGAACAACAATTTTGTAGTTGACTACTAATAGCAACCTGATATAAAGCAGTAGTGATATATATTTTCGCGAATATGTTTTGAAGTAAAAGTTGGCCATCCAACGTATTACCGCATCAAGTTGAAACATACAATCCGCATCAGATAAGCTATAATAATAAAAAATTATCACGTATAGATAGGTTTAACATGAGGTTGCAATATAAAAAAATTGCATAAAGATTGAAATTCGAGTACAACAGCTCATGTAACTATAAAGATCAAATAATAAAAAAGGAGTGCGCGTAAGGTTCACACGCGATTGAAGTAAAACTTATTTGCTACTGTACAAGATGGCATTTAAGTAAAAATAAATACGTCATATAACAATTTTGAACAATGTTTATTAGTAATATGATAACACTCATGATGCACATATTTATTACTGTCAACTATTATATACATTTATATAATGATAAGTTATAAATTATATATTTATAATAGCATTAAAAATATGTATAATATTTGGAAACAATAATGTAATTAAAGACATACTTTAAATATGACATGATCGGTTTGTCATTGTAATCAGCATTTAGAAATGAATCTTCATTAGAGAAATGGAGTAATTGCTGATTAATAAATTCTATAATATTCGTTCACACACAGGATTATGTTTAACAACGCCTAAACAAATACCGTTTTTGCAACTTCATTAAATTAAATGTATGTAATTAAAACTAACATACATTCATTGACTGCTTGTATTTAGAGTGATTCTGATTCAGGCATTTTTCATTAAATCAAGATTTGTACTACGATGTAACTTTAAAATGTTTATTTCTCTATGCCAATTTCCTTGTTGATATCAGTACGCATACAACGTTGATGCCAGTACGCATACAACCACAGATCTTTATTCACATACACGACGACTAACCACAATCGACCCGTATAGAAATGATATCCTAGAGAGCGAACGACGAATCATTGGCACTCGACTCTTATCTTATCGTACCTGCCGTAATGCACTTCCGTTTTTTTTGTACGGATTTACACCCTAGTCGCGCCTAAAGAAGTTTTACTTCAAAAGTTTAAACGTTTTTGCTTTTGATTAAGTGATAAAATAGAATGCTACCATATTACCAGAATATTCAGTATTTTGCTACTGTTGACAACATCGTTTTTCAAAAGTAGTACAAATTGATTAATATACTTTACGAATATACTATCGTAATATGTAAATAGAACGTATTGTCTAGGGTCGTTCCTAAACAAATGTCTATAATAGCAATTAACAAATTGCAAATGTAGCGGTAATTAGGGCAAAACACGATATTACGTGTTGATCATCACGCAGTTTGGTGATTCCTGTTCTACATATATGCATTGACATCCGGTCTCCGGGGCAGTTTTCCGCATTCTCCAAAGTTTTCATTAGTGGAAAGCCACTAACGCTGGCGTTCTCTAAGGTCAGTGTTATTCATACTGCGGCTATTGAACTTTAAATACAAATTTCTTTATCGAAAATGTACCTAAAAGATTCTGTATACCAATTTGATTATTATTAGCAAAAAAAAAATGAATTACTGATAGTCATATTCATACGTGCCATATATGACGAATAACTATTTGAAGTTGTATTTTTACAAAATTTACCAGTTTTGGTACCAATTTTTATTCACATATTATATGAATAAATTTTATTCAATAGTAGTAACAATCAAATTGCAAGAACAATAACCATTTATTAAATTAGTCTACCTTATTGACTGAGCCACGTTTCGGATAACCTAATCAAACAGTAGTAATAAACATTTTCTTTAAAACTAGTTGCAAGTGACATTTTGCTTTAGAACAAGTTGTTGCACTTTTCGAACAAAATAATTGACTTAATCAATAAGAATTGAGAGTTAGGAACTTCTAAAAATGTGACGATATAATTAACAACTTTTGACATATCCCATTTTTCCAATTTTTTATGAATTTTTATAATTAAGCCGCTTCTCGTAGACGCATATAATATTTTAGAATGTTTGCTAAAACCGTGAACACGATCAGTATTCAGGATTTCACTAATTACGAAGAAATAAACAGGCTGACCAAAAACTAATCAGCACGAATTCCAACTGAAGTTTTTCGAAGTGTTTTTAAATTGCATCAGGATTTTTGCTAATAAGTGGATGAAATATTTTGCGTTTTTCTGCCAATAATAAAAAAAAATTGCTTGGCTGATCATTGTAGCAAACTAGTCAAGGCAAGTTATTACTGAGATACATAAAAATGGCTTTTCAATTTTTGAAATTGGTTCGGTCGTTATTATGTATGATTGAGTATGATCTAAAATCAAACGATGCAGACTGGCTTTTAACATAAAAAAAACATAAAAGTAGTGAGTCGGGCTTACTTAACTTCTTCGAGAAGTTAATCATGGATCAAATGGTTTCAAGTAAAAATAACTCTTGTAGGTTTTGTTGTAATATATTGAAATATATCATTACAATTAGAACAACCTAATCTAAAATGTATTCAATAGATAGAAAAAGAAAATTGCGTTAAAATGACTCGTAGTTGAAAAAAATTATTATCAAAATAATCTTATAGAACTATTAGGTTTAATTGTAGTTCAAAAATAGTAATTAAATTGTCTGAGAGCTTGGTAACTTCCCATAGGGTAAGTTATAGTAATCGTAATAAAAATCGAATCCTTCTAATGATTCAACTTCGGAAAACTTGTTGTATGTGTATGTATGTACGTATGTGCTGACACAATTTTTCGTCGGCGATTTCTAAAACACGGATCAAATGAATGATTTGCATGATTAAAAAAACATTCGATTCCTATTGATGGTAAGTTTTTGGCCAAGGCAGGTCCAACCACTAGTAATTTTTTTCTGTTTGGTAATAAGTATGCGTTTCATATTGCTAATAGAAGGTACTATGTCAGCTTTATTCAAGATTACAACAATTTAGAACCAAAATTATGAAACAAGATTGCAAAGTATTTATTTTATAAAAAACTAATCTCTTCATTATACGACAAAAATACATAGAAATTCTCTAACAAACATTTCTTTCACTATCACTGCCCTACTTGTATTATCGTTGTGCGCGGTTGTGCTGGTATCTAGTGAAAATTGCCTCGCCCTAGAGGTATATTTTTACGAGAGACCGGTCATTGTGTTGTAGCTAGCAATTTCATCGCTTTTACTTTGTCGATTCTTAAAATAGAAGATACTGAGCAAAAACAAAGGAGAAAAGATACTGTGATTTTATATTAGAAACAATGGTCTCGGGTTTATGTCAAAGGTTAATTGTGAAAACATTAGGTGTCTATTGTTGTATTGGGAGTGGGTAGTCTGAGGTTTATATAATTCTTCAGGATTATGTTCAAATTACCAATTTAGTTAATGCCAATAAAATAAAGAACAATATAAACCATTGGTATAAAATGAATACGCTTGACTAATAATACATAGCGTATGGAATTGATTGTTGTATTCTAAATTGCATTCAAAATAATTCAAAATTAAAAAAGTGCATAAAAGTGCATGCGCATATTTGCCTTTCTTATGAACAAATAAAAAAATAAAAACTTGAGATGGTAAAATCATTTTCTATTAGTTCACTGCTTATATTATACTTCGAAAATCGAGAAAATTGCCGTTATTGTTCAAAAGTGAATTACGATATCATATCACACTTGAGTACCTATATAAATAAATCACGATTATCTTTATATAGATAAATAACTCAGAGCGAATGCTACTTATGAAAAATAAATTTCAAACACTGAGATTATACAGTTTTTGCTACTAATTTTTTCTTGAAATTATATTATTGTGGATGTTATATAAAATGGGATTTGCCAATTTATTAGTCTTTATTAACTTCCCGTAGAGTAAGTTATTGTAATGGGCCGAAAATCAAAATTGAAAATTTTTACATTTTTCGACGTTTTGAAGGTTTGTGAACATTTTGGCATACCTCAGAAAAATGGATGTGTGTGTGTGTATGTATATATGGATACAAATTTCCTGTCACGGTTTCGGGCGCACGGATCAACCGATTTGAATGGTTCAAAGAACATTCGATTTTTATTGATGTGGAGATGTGAAAAGCAGGTCTAGCAGTTACGGAGATAAAGAGCAAAGAGTGCAGAAAATAGAAATCGAGTTTTTGAAAGAACGAAGCATCCTATTTGAATGATCTAAAAACATTCAATTAGTAATGATTGGGAGAAGTGTTTATTAGTTTTTGGCAAAGGCAGGCCCAGCCATTTCGAAGATACGAAGCTAAATGTGCAAAAAATGGCAGTTTTTGAGGGAACTAAGCGTCCGATTTAAATGATTCAAAAAACTTTCTGCTTGTCTTAACAAAATAATTGATTTTGAAAAAAAAATTGTACCAACTTTTTTTTCATTTTTTTTTATTCCTCGATCATTTCGTTACGGTACGGGAAGTTCCAGCAATTTGCCTTGAGGCACGATGCCATACACCCCACTAGTTTAAATATAAATTGATAAAAACATTTATGAAAAACTGATTGATATCAATATTCAAAACTCTAGTAGTAGTATTATTCTATAATAATGTGGCAACGTAGTGACTTTTCTTATGATTATGATGGCATTTCTCCTGAGCAAAATTACTTCATATAAAAATATTCAACCAAATAGGTGTATTTTAAGCGAATGGATTTCAAACTCGAAAGTTGGGATAGTAACTTTCCCTTGAAATGAAAACTAGAATTAAATAAAAAATAATACCGTCTTTATTTGAAGAAAATTAGTGCGGAAAATATTCCATTAGAGAAGGCAATGCCTGAATCAGTTCTGCTTTTAATCTCATAGTACCGAGTATATTGCCATGAACCAGAATATAAATTTGATGTAGAAATTATCTCTAAACAATTTGATATGTTTATATTAGAACCTGCTCAAAATTAATATTCATATATTGATTATATTAAATGTTATCTAAATGGCAGAAAATACGTCGTCGATGAATCCTGGCCCAGAAAAAAATATTTTAGAAAATAATGTAACTACTGATAAAAAAAATGAGGAGAATGTTGCCATATCTGTAGACTCGTATTTCAAATATTTTGTGTGTGAGAATTGCATCTAGAAAGTGAATAATAAGCTTCTGGACTTTAATCAGAACGTGAGCAAAGATACTTCTTAATAACTTCATTACTCAAAAAAGTCATATCTGCCGGGCTTGCTGGATTTTAAATGTTTATTAAATGTTTTGCACAGTTTTTTTTTGGAATTTTTGATCAATCAAAAGAATCATCCTACGAGTAAAAAAAAATCTTTCCTAAATGTCATTGATTAAATCACAATTACATAAAATTGTTATGACTAGTGACAAGTCATGGACAAAGAAAAAATGATGTAGATATTGCAATATCAGTCGACTTGTTGAATTTTAGATGTTTTGTGCGTTAGACTAGCATCTCGAATGTTGCGCTTAAGTTCAGAAGATCGTTATCATATGATGATACATGAGTGAACAAATTAATGAGCATATCCACTTCCTCAAAAGAGCTATATAATTAGTGACACTATGCAATCTACATAAGGCTTTAGCGATAATTCTGTGTTTCTCACCATAATAATCGTTATTAGGATTTTGTCAATTGAAGAAGCAAAAGCTTCTTTACATACGGAATTTTATTTGAAATACATGAAAGGTTGCATCCATTTTTTTGAAAATGTATCAGTAGGAGAAACTGGGTACGGTTGTGCCAGGGTACGGTAGTGACAGTCGTCATAATAGCTAAACTATACTGATTTTGAGATAGAATTCAAAGGCAGGAAAATGAAGTATGATTGTTCAAACAAGTTTCATTATTGCTTTCACTCATTAACATGTACTGTAGCGCGCATTGCTTTTTGAAGATTCAAAAATAATTTTTTTTGATTTTTTTTAATAATAACTGTTACTTGTATACATACAGATAACTGTGATTGTTATTTTGCTGTAAGTTAATTAAACATAAGTAGTTAATTACCAGCAATTAGTTTTGGCGCAGATAATTTAGCATATTGTTAGTGGTAACTGTGATTTGCTTTCAAAAGTGCGCGTTGGGTATGGTTGGGTGACAAATTTTGTGGGTACGGTCGTGACATGTATTTGTTGTTTTGCTTAAAGATTAAGTAGATAAAAAAATACCTTCACTAACAATAAGACAAAATACAAAAGAGAAAAAAGGAAATTTCAATGAAAAGAAAAATATTTTACAAAGTTATTATTAACATCGAAAAATTATGTTTGTTTATTAATTATTAATAATATGTTTATAAGCTTTGTTAAATGATTATGTTGTGGTTTGCTAAAAGACTTAATGGTGGAAGACCATAATAAAATAAACTAGGGTTATGTTGTGTTGTGTTGCAAATTACTGACAATAAAGACTATTTTGGTTTTTATACCTATTGTTTTTCAACCTTTTTCATGCCTGTCATAACCGTCCTTGGCGGTGCGGTCCGTTGTGACACTAGCCCAATGGTTTCCAACCTTTTTTGCACCGCGCCCCCTACTCTAAACGTTGTTGCGTCTCCCCCCCCCCCTAATTTTTTCAACAATTTTATTTCATAAATACGCAACTGATTTCAGACTACAAATTGATATGCAATATTATGTGAAAAAATGCGTAAGAAATAATTATTTGTTTCTTTATTTCTTATATTATTTCTTTCAAAAATTGTATTTTTGAACCTCCCTCTAAAGGTCGCGTCACTCAGGTTGGGAATCGCGACACTAGCCCTTTTCTTGTATGATTTGCTTCCATGACTTAGCCATCGTATTGCAGATTTTCATGTAGAAAAATGTTCAATTTACTTTTCAGATAACTAGTCAACTAGTTGGTATTGGTATTTTTCCTTGAGGCAAGTTACATGAACTTCCCGATTTGTGTAAATAATCGACTTAATTCATGATAGATAAATTAATTTTTGAGTAGTTAAAAGTATTCGAAGTGGATTTATTACACATTATTGAAAATCGAACACGTCATCCCGGTCGGAGTATTTTTTAAAAGCAAATTTTCAAAAATCAATAATTTTAATAATTGAGCCAGTTTTTTGTAGGACTTTAATTGTTCAGTATGTTTATTAAGACCAAGCATTTATTGTTATACCAGGTAAATCATCGAATTTTAATTTTAACAAATTTCAAAAGAACTACTCATTTTCTCAAATTTTGATGAATTTTTAAAATTAAACTTGTCGTAAGGCCGTAATATTTTAGTGAGTTCTATAAGACCATGATATATATCGCTCAAAAAATTTTTTTTCAACAGTTAATTACAAGAAAACGGCTCGGTTGATTTTCAACTAAAACTAATCAGTATCATTTCCAACTAATATCTTTCGAACAGTTTTTGATTTTTCAAAATCGGTTTGGTAGTATGAGCTTAAATGTGGACGAAAGAATTAACACTTTTTTCCAAATTACATAGAAACGGTTCGGCCGACAAAACTGAGAAACGATAATCCTCATCGAGATACATCAAATGGTTTTTAAATTTCTGAAATCGGTTCAGGCGTTTTTGAGCAAACGTCGATGAAACTTCTAATTTTGACAAATGCCAAAAAGACCATACTAATTTTTGCAAACTTTGACGATTTTTTAAAGCTAAACGAGTTGTCGTAGGGCCGTAATATTTTAGTATGATCTAGAAGACTATGGTATCCACCGTCAAAAAAATAATAATGAAAATCGACGAAAAAAATTTTTTTAACACCTTATTACAAGAAAACGGCCCGGCCGATCTCTACCAAAAACTAATCAGGTCTATTTCCAACCAATATCTTTCGAACGATTTTTAAATTTTCAAAATCGATTCAGAATTGCAGGCTAAAACATGGACAAAAAACTTTTCACTTTTCTGCTATATAAGAAGAAACGGCTTGGCTAATAGTCGCAGCAATAGTCGTCATCGAGATATATCGAATGGCTTTTAAATTTTTGAAATCGGTTCAGCCGTTTTTGAGAAAACGTCGATTTGCGGTAAAAAATCTGTTTACATACATACACACACACATACTTTTTCTAAATTTTATCTGATTCGATTCAGAACGGCTTGAAACGTCGAGAAAACATAAAATTAGCGAATCGGATTTCTTTAATGAAAACATAAACTTCTCCTTCGGGAAGTTAATAATAAATACTTGCAATATACTGTTCAAAAAAGGAAAAGAAGAAAAAAACAGCTTTGCAAAAATTTCAGACTCGGAATGTATTATGATACAATTGAGTATTTCGCATAGGTCGCATCCGAGGATACGTTAAATGAAAACGATAAAACAGTGATAAAGGTTTCGAGTAAAAGAATCATGTTTCACGGTTCGCAGTTCGAATGGACACTTGACCGCACCCTAACGAGCCCCCGTCCGGGAGTTATTCTGTATATTATTTGTACGGTACCGACTTCCGTGTGCTATAGAGCGTGACGGAATGACGTCATCAAAGAGGATAACGACGGGAAGGTCGGAGTGACGTTTCATATGTCACACAGGTTTAATGCTGTCGCAATCCTGAAAGAATTGCCCGACAAATGCCGGAGATTTTTGAATGATGCCACTGAATGTAATACCGTTCAGTTCAAGGGATATGAAGTCGAAGGCAATTATGTTATGTCAGGAAATGATATACCATCCATGTTACATAACACCAATGTTCAAAATTCGATTACAAATTGAGATTGATATAAGCATTTGACCGGTGCTAACTTATTATGCAATTGATACATTCTGAGAAAAAATGAAGCTACGTTAAAGAGAAATCGAGAGTCATACGCAATAACTACCAAGTTCGTGCAAAATATATTATATTTCACAAATACTTTGCTATGCTCCTTTCAATAAAAAACAAAAAAAACAAGTCAGTGTATATATGATAGTGCAAAAGTTCTAAGTTCTAATAGTGCAAAATGATGTGCTTTGCGCAAGTTACTGATGTAAGACCATATTTATATCCACTGATGATGACATAAAATCCGATGTCGAAACGTTTGGAAAAAATTAAAGATTAACTTCTAAATCTTTGCCTTTTATTTGATGTATTGCCCTTGAAGAACTAACTCATATTTCTCAACATCAAAACCAACTTATTTAACATAATATATATATATTATATATATATATATATATATATATATATATATATATATATTCAAAGTTTGTATGGGAATAGCATGAAAAAATTTTCAAAAATTAAAAAAAATTTTTAGATGTAATTTAGCGAACAAATGAATGAATAAAACTCATTCCTTTGTCGCTAAGTTAACCCTAATACATTTTTTTTAAATTTTTAAAAAAATTTCCATGCTCTTTCCATACAAACTTTGATTGAATTGCGCTCTATCTAAACGTTAATATTAAGAGCTAAAACTTTCAGAGAGTTGTTTTTTTATCAATTTGGAACCATTTGAGCCCCTGGGAGCAAGGAAATTCGAAAATGACCATTTTTAGAACCGTAGGATCTTTTGTATTAATTATAAATAATATAAAACCTATTCGTATTAATTATAAATAATATAAAAAAACCGTTTTTATTTGAAAAAACCTGTTTAACTCACTTTTTTGATATAATGAGTTTAAGATAACATTTGTTGAATATGTATTTGATCTAGCAATAAAGTTAAATTTACCTTTATTATGAGAAAACATTGTGCTGGAACGAATGAATCGCATTTCGATGTATTTAAATGAAAAAAATTGCTTCGAGATACGAGCAATTCGACATACGAGCGTCGTTACGGAATCAATTAAGCACGTAAGGCTAGGTACCACTGTATATGGGCGGAACACAAAAGTCCAGTTTGATTTTCAGTAATTATACTGTCGGAACCACACGAACTATATCGCAACACATAACACTTATCGAACTATGTTCAGTAAAATTCCCAGTTAATTCCTAGATAATGAAATGTTTTTTACTATTTTCTTAGAATTTGTTATCTGTTCCCCACAGCCAGGGGCAAATAGAACCAAACTTGATCTGGTAATACACCAAAAAATTGATAAGCAGAGTTGGAATAACTATTCATTTTATTTTACACTGTATTTACTATTTTTTTATTGAGTACATCTTTGCGAGTGTAAAGTTTTAGGTGATGCCAATCACAAGTAAGCTTTTAAAAAAATGTGGAGTTGAACTTAAAAATAGCAATACAACTTATAAAGCAATTAAACATATACTTAGAAATTATATTCAAGCATCATAATCTAAATAACAAGAGCTCATAATCAGTGATCTTCATACATTTTTTCAAAAGTTGTTAAACCGATGTATATATTTTATTCGTTACGAACTTATTGAAGATGCATGCTTATGAATGGAATTCTTTGTGATCATACTTCAGCGTATGCATTTGAATATTTTTAATAGGAAGTAAAGCTTTCATATATCACATAAGTTGTGTAATCGCAATAGAAGCGCACGGCAAATGTGAGCGATTTCTGAATGATGCAGACTGTTATAACATTCAAGTATCAGAGCAATATAAATATAAATTGTGTATAAGATATAAAGTTTGTGAAATGAGATGTTGCATGTCAAACAAGTACATGTTTTCTTCTATATGCGACGACGATTAACTTTTATAGCAAAAATTAAATAACAGCATGCACTATGTCCAAATCTATGTAGGAATTTGATAATTCTACGCGCTATATCTAGTTCTCTTACTTTTGGACAACAATCTATATCGTACATACCTTTTTTAGAGACCTTTTTAGTGCAGTGGCAGGAGCACATTGAAATCAATGTTCAGCACCTAAAAAAATCAGTATAAAAAATTAATGTCTAAGAAAAACAGTCAGTTATCTGAATAGTAGTAAATACAACACAACAGCTCATGAGCACAGAATGTTTCGATTGCTGTTCAAATATGATAAAAATATTAATCTAGCAGTATATGGCAACGTGCCTTAAGGTAATTTGCTGGAACTGCCCATAGCGTGATGAAATATTCGAAAAATGTTAAATATTTCCTAATAGACTATTATAAATACGGTAGCTTTCATTATTCTTATTTTAAGTAGTAAAATTTATTTGCTACTGTACAAGATGGCATTTAAGTAAAAATAAATACATCATATAACAATTATGAATAATGTTTATTAGTAATATGGCAACACTCGTGGTGCACACATTTATTAGTGTCAACCATTATACACATTTATATAATGATAAATTAAAAATTAAATATTTATAATAGTATTAAAAATATGTATAATATTTAAAAACAATAATGTAATAAAGTCATACTTCAAATATGACATGATCGGATTGTCATTGTAAGTAGCATTTAGAAATTAACCGTCGTTAGATGAATGAATTAATTGTTGATTAATAACTTCTATAATATCCGTTCACAAAGTAAGTAAATATTGTTCTCACAATTTCACTCATCATGTAATAATTGTGTTTGAAGAACTTTATGTAAGTAAAATTAACATACATTCATTGACTGTTTGTACATTTTTTACTTTTTCGCTGGCGATATAATCTCATTCTTTGAATAAGTAGCTGTAATAACAGTCTCGCCTAAAAATATTTTTCATTTTAATAACTTCAAAAATTTATAGAAACTACGAATAAAAAAAATAATTTCTAATCAACAAACTTATGTTTATTGTCATGTACACGGCCCAAATGGTTAATTTGTTTTACTACTTTCAAGGAACAGGGCAAAATATTTTTCTGATTCGGGCATTTTTCATTAAATAAAGATTTGTACTACGATGTAACTTTAAAATGTTTATTTATCTATTCCGATTTGCTTGTTGATATCGGTACGCATACAACGTTGATGCCGGTACGCATACGACAACAGATCTCTTCACATACACAACGACTAATCACAGTGAACCCGTATAGAAATGATATCATCGAGAGCGAATGATCAATCATTGGCACCCGACTCGGCCTTAACGAACTTCGGTTGCATTTGTTAATCGTCTCCGCATCAATGTTTTTTTCATTATTTAAATCGCTTGTTGCGCACGTCGACGAAAATTTTGATCCACACATACGCACACACACATATGCATTTTTTCTAAGGAATGCCAAAATGTTCAGAAAACTTTGAAATGTAAATTTATGCAATAATTTTCAATTTCTAATTTTGGACGATTACAATAACTTGCCCTACGGGGAGGAAAAATATGTAAATGTAATCATTAATTTTAATATAAAGTACATACTATTTGTTTTCAACGTTCTTAAATTAGTATTATCTAATTAAAATATTTAAAACATTATTTTGAATCATGTATGTTAATATTAAAAAAATATGTTTATGCAAAATTATGCTACGTATTTAAATCTATTATATATTTAAAATATGGCTTGCAAGAAATGTTTAATTAAATAAAATGCCAAAAACAGGGATACGAAATGAAGAAATAAATTCCACCTAAAACGTGTTTTCCAATTACGAACTCAATGAGGTTAAAAAATATATGACACTGGGAAATACGATTCGGAACTCATTATAGTTAATAGGACAAACGCGGAGAACAATTAAGTGGTGAGCGCGAACAAAAATCATTGCGGCTCGGTAATGATAAAACGCGTCTGTAAATCGCAGCGCAGTACCCGCGGGTACTATTTGATACCGCTCGAACTATTACAGGGGACCAGGTACCGCGGATAGGGAAATTCGCAGAAGATAGGTAGGTGTACTGGTACCTCTGGTAAGCGCCGTGCAGTCGTCTCTCATGAATATTATAGCAGCCGCGGGAGCTAAATGGAATACATGCTATCTGATTCCACTGGCGCGTTCTCTCATTAGAATTTCGCGCGGCGGCTCTCGCATCGCACGGTGCGACGCGCCAATGGTTTACAACCGGCAACGCGCGCGGCCGCTTCGGGCACTCTACTTCAACATAGCCGCAGAACGCGCTGATATGATATTTTAGACAATAACTTTTTCTCTAGAGTAAATTGTGGAAGAAGATAGAACAAAAATATTTTAACGCCATTACAGTCGAAAACCTTCTGATAATTTTGTCATATCAATAAATGTAGTGTGTTGCTGTCTAGTGTGCAATTCTGAATAGGTTTTAATCGTCAACCTATTTGGATAGATCACATAAAATTTGTATATTTGAGGCGCAGAGCCTATTGCTTTTTGATGAATCCTGTTCCACCCGTCGTCCCAAAGATACCTCGCGCAAAAGCTTATCCATTTTAGAACCATGTTAAGGATTCTTTTGAATTATTTTTATTATTATTAGTATCAAGAATTCATTTTTAAATAAAGTATATATTATATTTTTAAAATTTATTTTCAATTAATCGCGATACTAGGCAGATGTTAAGTTTAGCGTGTATTAGTTACTCAACCAATTTAATAAACTTTTTATATTTCTAGGTATATTGCCCGCCCTCTTTTCATCTTTTAGTAATTACAGTGCACACCAGTTTTTAAAAGTGTAGTAATTAATTTTCTATGAAGTGATAACGGCAAAGGCATCATTATGGTGTGTTTCGACGCCTTAACAAACCATAAATAACTATTTGACACATTCAAGTCAAATTATTAGATTTTTCGGTTTGCAAAGATTACAATGCGTGACAATAAAGAAATTTCCTGAGATGTTATGATAATTTTTAAGTAATTCGAAGACGCTGATTTCGCAAAAAGAACAGAATAGAACTTCACTAACAGCTCTAATTTTTGAGGTATACCAATGTGATAGTTTTTCCTCAAATTACAATAAGAAATTACACATATTTTATTTTATGCCTTCAAAAGTATTTTTATATAATTTTAGAGCGTAGACAAGGTCTCACTGATTTTGTCGTAAGCTCCAACATTGGTCGGCCATCAAGTATACGATCCACTTCTCTTGATATCGCTCCTCGCCAAATGTCTTGATGGATTTTCTTGCCCGACTCTCGATTTTTCATGAGTAGCCTAATTTAGGAGTTATCAAATGTATTAGTTTAAAACTCATACTCCCTTTCTTTTAACTTTAGTATCTCAATCCAACACATTATGGGCGAATGGTGTTGATGTTCTGAGTTGCTCATCATTAACATGGATCAATGGCTTTTAGACCCCAAGACCATTGGGGTCATTGGGTATGATCTGTTGCTTCTAATTCCTGAATTTATTTTGATATTTACCACACAGAAAAAGAAACGTCGTGGTGATTCTAGTTTTTTTTTTCAAATTATAGCATGTTTTTCTTTTAAAACATTAAATTAAACGCACTAATCAATTTTGGCACGAAGAACGCATGATTTACGTTGATTGCCCAATTCGATTTTAAAGTGGTTGAAATACACAGCCGAACTAAATAGTTCGATACTGGTTTTTGGTGTTTGTCGAAAACTTGTTCACCACAGATGTAAAAAAAACTATCTGGATTACGTACACAACATATAAGGTTGTCAAATATCTCCCTTCCGCCTTTTTGTATTATAAACCAAGAGCAAAAAAGCGGAAGGGAGATATTTGACAACCTAATATTATTATTAGAGTTGGGGCGTTATCAAAAACAGCAGATAAAACTCTTAGTTATTCTTTGAACTGCGATAATCATAGCCGAAATGACTAATGGGGTTAGCTCCTCAAAACACAAAAACAAGTGAGAGTTTTTACGCAAAAACGGAAGGCATATTTGAAATCAGCGTACAATTTTAAGTAGATTAAAAAAAAGTAGTTCGAGGACAAAACAAAAGTACTATTTTTAACGCGCAGTGTTACTTATTAAATATTGGTTTTCACATAAATATAGAAACTTTGAATATAGAATATTCATTAATTCTTTAGGATTACAATTAGAATGATTCTTATTTTTCAGATTTCGGGAGAACTATAAAATATATATATATATATAAATATATTGTTAAAATATATAATTTATCAATTTCCCGAAGTTTAAGTTTATGATTTCAAGAAAAAATCCGATATACTAATATCATGTTTTCTTAAGTCATTGTGATAGGTTTGAAAAAAAGTATGTATGTATGACTGTGTGAGAGTATGTGAGTTGCTCGAAAGAAATCGGTTGGGAATTGTGCTGAACAGTTTACTGTAAAAATCGACGTAAACTTTTCTTTGCAATTAATTGTTGAATTTTTTGACAATAGAGATCATGATCCTAAAGAACATACTAAAATATACTAAGCCCACAAGAAGTCATTTTATGTTACAAATAACCAAACTTAAAAAAAAATCTTTCGTCGATGTTTTCCCAAAAAAGCTTAACCTATTTCAAAAACGTAAAAGCCATTCGATGAAACTCGAAAAGCACTCGCGTTGGTCGAGACGATTAGTCGGGCTATTTCTTTAAAATAAGCAGAACAGTGAAAGGAAAATTGTCCGCGTTTTAGTAAAATTTGAACCGATCACACAAACTATTCGAAAAATATCATTTCGAAATCGTGTTGAGTTTTTGGCAGAGATCGGTCGGGTCGTTTTTTCGTAATTGATTGTTAAAATATTTATTTTTTGGGCGATTCTTAGTTCCAAGGCCTAATGACCATACCAAAATATTAGAGGCCTACGAAAAGGGTTATAACTAAAGTTTGGATGCGCTTAAGAAAATAATCCGCGTATGTATTAGGCGCGTGTTTAAACCAAAATTTGTACAAAATTGCATAATCTGCAATACAGACCCTCGGTGTACTCTTGAATTACTCACAAATTAATATATTCTTATCGATAAAGTCGATTATTGACGCATGCCGGGTAGTTCATGCAACTTGCGTTAAGGTAAAATGCGATTCACATCTAGTTATATTATCTATTTGCATTTTGAAGTGTAATTTTAAATATCGTTCTAGAAATTTGAATTATAATTTCTACTCACGTTTCTTTAAATATCCCAATAATAAAATCAAATATTAAAATTATTTTTTCAATAACACGGGAAATATTAGTAATGTGTTGAGAATGATATTCAGAACACAGAAAACTTTAGAAGAACGTGTTCACCCACTCATATCTGAGCTTTTACATCACGGAATGCCTGTTATATTTCTATAGCATTTTTCACTCGTCTTCATTTCAGGAAAAGGTAACTGGGAAACTTTGCAAGCAAACGGAAACAAAGTGAGCATATATTTCGAGACGCTTCTACGGTGAGATGTTCTTGCGTGCGAATGTATTTTTTATTCGTCTTTTTTGTTTTTATTAAGTATTTGCCGAGAACTTGTTCATAGAACATAGAACAGGGAACGCAAACCGCGCAGGCATATGACGGATGTTTCGTGGAATAAAATTGTGTACAACAACATTCATCTGCGTAGAGAAAGTAGTAAAATGACACCAAAATATTAATACTGATTTCAACCTGCTATGTATATATCTGAAACGATACCATTTATATAATTACATTAAATAAGACCTATGACATGACAAGTCAAATTTGATCTAAAATTCGAAAGTTCTCCAAAATCTATTTTTTTAAAGTTTTCAACAAATAGCTTTTTCAAAGATTTTAATTTTTGGTAGGAAAAGTTCCAGAAATTTTCCTCAAGGCACAATGCTAAAAACTAATCAGCACGTCTTCTTATCAATAAGAATCGAATGTCATTTGAATCATTCTAATCGGTTGCTCCGTATTCTGGAAGTCATCGACAAAAAATTATATTCTCACATACATACACACACACACATAAATCCATTTTCTCTATAAGTTATGCCAAAATGTTCAGAAACTTTGAAACGTAATGATATAAAATGTTCATTTTTTATTTTTTGCGACTACTATAACTTACCCTACGGAAAGCTAAAAACAATATATTCTATGCAATTTGCCACAAAAGTCTTACGTGATTCTAATGTTGGCTAGATTAAGATCAATAATAATCAACTTTGACTTGTACATCGACCTGTTAATTCAAACTTAATTGTAGAGTTCAAGTAATAAATTGATTCAATTGAATTTCAATGAAATATTTTTACTTGTGATATTAACTTTTTGGCACGTTGGTCATGTAGGCTTAATTGATTATAAATACCTATTCAAGAATTATACGCCATTGTAAAATCCTAATTTTTTTTTTTAAATTATGAACTTGGACTTGAAGCTAAAAATTGTCATTTATATAGAAACTAAAGTAATTCATTTATATAAAATTAAAGTAATAAAGATTTAAAAAAAATTATTCATCCTGAAATGGGCTTACAAATATGTTGAAATATGTACAAATATGTACAAAACTTGTTGAAAGTAAAATATACCTGTTAAATATTCCATCAAATCATAATTAATAATTTTAATTAAATATTTACGTATAAATACGTGACATCATTCTTCAATACAGAATTAGCAATGTATATTATTCTATATTAGCACATTGGTGAAATTTATACATCGAATAAAATATTTATAGCAGCGCTCTCCGAGAATTGTCATTGTTTATACTATTATGAAAAACAAGATAATTTAAATTTTGTCAATTTTCAGATAAAACAAATATAAACATATTCTCTGAGCTTTGTACAAATTTCTATAGTTTTAGATACCATTTTGCTAACACAATTTTAGGTGTATAGGTAAACCAATTTGGATAGTTGAACAAATAGTCGATATCGAAAACTATTGGATGTTTCCATTTTGGTCAAAAACACGTATTTGACATTCATCATGAAATAACATTTTATGCAATATGGTACTGAAATTTTTTAGGGAAGTATAAAATTTTTTTTGTATTCGGAAACATGCAAATATCACAATGGCTGCATGCCAACCTGAAAGAATAGCTGCGGAACGAACGATTACTCTTGTATATTCTAATGTGTAGAAGAAAAAAAGGATACGTAGTTTTTTATATCTCTACATTTCAAAACCATCTGACAATTTTGGCAAATCTTACTAAAAATAGATGTAGGTGTAATAGCAGATATTTTCTCATCGACCAATAATTTTAAAAAGTTGTTTCTAAAATTGTATATTCTAATGTTAAATTATTGCAATATTAATAAAAAAATTGCATTAAATTTACGCTTACAACTTATTTATTCAAAAAATGTTAGCATAATAATTATAGCGTTTTAGCAAATTAAGTTTAATCTCGTTATTGAGCTGTAATATATCTCAATAGCTAAGATATAAAGCCAAATTGAAAGCACATCCAATTTTTAAAATTGTGCAGTTTTGTAATGTTTTTAGAAGTTTCGACTATCAACTCTATTACCATGCGATGTTTTATCAAGATTTCAGATGAGTAAACACGAGGTTCTACCTGTTAGTAAAAATAAATATGTGTAGTATGTAGAATATCACTACATTTCCAGAAAAATACAATAGATAAATGTATATGTAACAGTAGAAATATATATATATATATATATATATATATATATATATATATATATATATATATATAGACTTTGAATATTGCGCGTCTCACATAAATAACAAAAGTTATGTGTTTTATAAATTTATTTGAAATTTATAAATTTCGCCGAACATCCTATCTTAATATGACTATTACTTCACGGTATTAGAAAGTGCAATATGCTAAAATATATATTGTTAGCATCACACACAACAAACCGCACAAATGAACATGATTTGGTTGAATAATGTTGCTACTATTTCGTAAATTTTTTTTAAAATGAAAATAAGACATTGGATCTGTTTGTTCTCTAACTGACCCATTTTACCCCGTCTGTGGGATAAAAAAGAAAGATGACAGCCTATAGGAAAACAATAAAAAAATGATTTTTTTTACGGAATTTTACTGAACATAGTTCGATAGTTGTTTGTTTGATACGTGTTATGTTTGGACAGTTAGACATTTGGTTTAGACAGTATAATTACTTAAAGTCGAATTGGATCTTTGTGCCCTACCCTATATGTAAATGATGCGTATGCATAGATAATACAATTTAATGCAAAGAAGTAAAGTATTTTAAAATACTTTAAGCAGATAATAAAAAAATGGAAAGTGAAATTGGAGTATGTGGTGTATATGTGAATGTGCGTGTAAACCAAATTTTTAAGCATTTAAGCATTTTAGTTGATGTTTAAGCCTATTAGTTTGCGCTAAAATTTGCAAAGGTATAGAGTTAATGACCTAATCTAAACTAATATCTTGAAACCTTGAGGCGTTAAGGCAAAGTGCCACTTAAACCTAGTTTATTTACATAAATGGCGATCGGTTATGTACAGCAAATTTTCTTATTTAATTTAATACATATACGCTGATTATAAGAAACATTTGTAACTTTCTATAAAATTTTGAGAGAGTTCAAATAATTAGTTTATTAATTCAAAATGGTTTGTATAAACTATGAAATTCATTGATTTTTCATACAAGCCGTCGGGTGTCGAAGTTCGAACTGCAGCAATACTCGTTGACTACTACTTTAATCTGTTTAGCTGTAATGCACACATTTTTCATAGATTCGATGGTGGGTATTATTCAATAAGATCGAAATACTTTCCTTGAAGTGACGAATTCAATCTTTTAATAACTCGATTATATATCCAAATACCTCATTGTCTATATATTGATATATACGGGAACGAATAGCTATGCCAGGATTACCCTTGGCCATACTAATGCACCGATATCAGTCATTGTTCCCCGTCGACGGATAATGGTCGAACGCATCTAGTCACGAGACGATACAAAGACTCGCGCGGTGAATGATTCCTCCTCGGGCTGTCGATGACAGTATGAAAAATTAAAGGTAATCTTTCAAGGCGCTTCGAGAGATTACAATTGAGCTGTTGTATTATATGTGGATGGATTGTATTATGCTTTTGTTGTTTAACTCAATAGTAATATAAGTCTTTTAATTCATATTTATTTGTAAATATTTATATTTATTTTAATGCATTCGATACAGTATTATGATCACAAGAAACACTAAGTTATGGTCATAGAGGGTAGTATAGAGCAAAGCTTGAAGTTCTGTGAGTGAAAACGTCCAACAACAATATTTCAAAAATAAATAAAATATACATTTTTTTAATGATACTACTTTGAAATATTTTGTTCTTACGACGTCTTTATCAGTATATTATAAATATTTCTTTTTGTTGATAGTTTGTTTTATATATATACACACACACACACATATTATATATATATATATATATATATATATATATATATATATATATATATAAGGAACCATTATTACATATACAATATGTTTACAATGTGTGTTTGTTACCCGAGGGCATTATACTCCTACTATTATTATATAACTTTATCAGTATACATTTTTTTATTAGCTATCAACATAGATAATATTTGTCAAAAAAAAATCGGAAAAGTCTACAACTTCTCAAAAAAGACCACATTTCAATCATTGTTAAAGAAGTATGCATAACATTGCTGCTAAGGATCGATCAGACAATAATCTGACATGACATATTTGCCATACCAAACCATTTCTGGTGTATATTTGGCGTAGGGCTTATATGATAATATTGGTGTGATGCCTACATTTCTGGTAAAAAATTTCAGTGAGCTTTTTAATTTGTTCGAGTATCGTCGGTACGTCACACAGTTTATGTATATATTTTGTAGGGTAATAGTGTCTCGTGAGTAGGTCCCTTGATTTGATGAGTACTAGTTGTAATGCTTTGTATTGTACTGTCTGTAGTCTCTTTGTGTTCGCGTTCCATGCTGGAACGGCATATAACAGTATTGGTCTTTTTAGTGTTAAGTATAGTGTCCGCTTGTCCTTCACGCTTAGTGGGTTGTTGTAGTTCAAAAGAGGTTTCAGTAATTTTATCATCCCGTAAGTCTGTCCGATTTTCATATTGGTATGTTTTCGAAAGCTGAGTCTATGGTCCAAGGTCATACCAAGGTATTTGACATCCTTGTACCATTCAACTTCATCGCCCATTTCTTTTAATTTTTCCAAGTCAGTCAGTGTAATGAAAGTACGTTTTTACGTCTTTATAAAGAAGAAAGCTTCTGTCTTCTTTGGATTGAAATTGATTTCACACTTGTTGGTGTAGTCTGTCACTGTATCTATGTGTCTCAGTATTTTTTTGATCAGTAGTCTGGGTGATCTTGATGATTTAAATAAAGTAGTGCCGTCGGTGAAGTTAGTAGTGTTATATTGGTATCGGTGGGAATGTCATGGATGTAGACGTTAAACAGTGACAGCCCTATAATTGACCCTTGAGGGTCGAGGGTGTGTTGTCCATTTGTAAGGTAAAATTGCGTTCTGTAAGAGGTCGTTGACAGTTTTTTTTTGGTTTTGAGCTTTTATTTAGTTTATAATACCAGAATATAATGATAATTGTAAGTTCTTTAAATTTTCATAAGATGCATTGCTATTTTTAAGTTACATTCAACCTTTTTTGTATAACCTCTGTAAAAGCTTACATGTGGATATGATAAAATAGATCAGCTGAAATTTTACACTGCTAGGTGTAATGAATAATATAATAGTAAATAAAAAAAAAGTTTAAAAAAGCAAAGCAAGAGAAATTACCAGTTATACGAACTCAGATGATGACATTTCAGACGTAATATAAGACCAAGGTTATATACAGTGTGATCGTTGTTGAAAAAATGTTTCTATGAATTTTGAATTTCGAATAGCTTAAACAAAGTAGCTATTATTTTGTAAAATAAGACATTGGATCTGTTTGCACCTTGCGCGGTTCCTTCTTACACCGTCTATGGCATAGGTGGGGAACCTGCGGCCTCCGGGAGGTTTTTGTGCGGCCCCTTGCCGTCTAGTACAAAATAGCAGAGTTACTTTCAAACAACTATTGTACAAAAATCCCACCAAAAACAGTCATATTGTAACATGACATCAGATTAACTAGCCTGAAAAACAGACTCTTAGGCAGATACGAAATAGAGATGTAATATATTATATTAATATTATTTAATAGAAGCAATATTTTCAATTTCGCAAGACATCGCCTATTATATGATACAAAAAGTATTATAAAAAAAATTAACAATGTATAGACAAAACGGAGAACTGATTAAATTTGTAGGAGGCAGGTCTAGCGGTTTCGATGGTCAATAAAAAATTTGAAAAAAAACATTTGGCGGTCAAAAGTGATCATTAAACATATGCACATCAAATTATCATAAAATTTAATAATAAGTATAAATTTTGTTTACATTTTACTATGGGTTCTGTATCATTATTTATTCTGCGGGGCGTTGTTCTGCGGGGCGACGCTTACGCGCTTCTTTATTTTGTCTCTACGCAGCTAAAGCAGGGCGATCGCTTTACAAAAAGTTCTTTTTTTTATTTTAATTTTTTGTACGGGAAGTTCCAGCAATTTGCCTTAAGGCACGATGCCAAGCACCACTATTTATAGTATGTAATGCGTAATAAATTTTCTGCAATTAAATAGCAATTTTAATTTAAAAAAAATGATATATAAAAACTGTTTTACCTAAAATATCAGGGATGGGGCGGCATTTTTGTCAGTGCCCCAGGGCGCCAAACTTCTAAATCCGCCCCTGCTTATTTATATGCACATAATAAATAGAATTTATTTATATTTAAATCTTGAAATATAAATATAGAGTAAGGTTTTTGAAATGAGAACAACTTAAATGCAAAATATAAAGTAACAATACATTTTGTGCATAATAAATACATATTTTAATTAAAATATTTCTTTCACGTGCATTATTATGAGTTTCTACATTATCAAATAATACGCTTATTTTTATGGGTAAACATTATCATTCTCTAAATGGATTAGGTACATCATTTATTAATAATATTTTTTAAATTATATTTTTAAATGTCTGTCAATAGTGTCTAGTCTAGGTATATTTCTTTTGGCAAGAGGTAACGTTGAGTTTAATGCATTAATCCTATTTTTTGTTATAACAACTATTGTCCTTAATGACAAAAGGAATATTCATACCGAAAGTTTACAAATTTAATCTGGCTTTTCCAAAGCTCGAAATTCCCTAAATTAACCGTTAACATCTTAGTTTGCAAAATAAAAATCTATCAGCGAGTTCAATGGTATAAGAAAAATATATAATTTCTTATTTCAAATAATTATGTAACAATAAGAAAATGAAAATCAATTTTAAATCAAAACACTTTAATATTATTTTTATATAAAAAATGAATGTTTAAATGAAATTAAAATGAACTAAAATATTTATAATTCATTTGAAATTTAATTTATAAAATATTTAAAATTTTTAAGTATTTTATTTACTTTTTTCTATATAATGCAATAAATTGTTAAAACTATAAAAAAATATAATACTTTCACAAAAGTCACTTTTTTAGGTCAATCAGCTTATGCGGCCTCTTTTATTGCTGCCTAATTTAAGTGCGGCCTCTAACGGCAAAAAGGTTCCCCACCTCTGGTCTATGGGGATTATCACAAATTCAACAGCCATTGGAATAAACTCGATAAGGAGAAGCCGCCTTGGAATAAGCAAAAATGTTAAATGATTAAATAATATCAAAGACTACGTACATGATATATGTAATAGTGCCAGTATTGTCTTACTTAAAATTTCACAAAACAATGTATCAAGTTTCTTAAAAAAAACGTTGCGACGTTTTCAATGAAATTCAATGTGGCGATAATGTTCATACACCAGACTAAATAGTCCTACAAAAGTTGTTTGAGTTATATAAGTTAATTAAAATTTGGAATAATTTAAGGACATACAAGCACGTGCCTGTGCATTATAAATAATATAATCACAGATAATTTAAATGTGAGATTTATCAATTGATAATCGCAATATTTAGATTTATGAGAAAACAAAAATTTTAATAGCTAAATAAATAGTTGAAAATTTTATGTAAATATCTAAATCTTAATTTCGGTTAACAAAGTCAATTATTACACATTTCGGGAAGTTGATGCAACTTGTCTTAAGGCATAATTTCACTTTCAACTAGTTATATATTTCAACTCGTTTAAAGTATATATTATACTTATCTAAAAATTCAATGATAAACAACTATTTCATTCATTTTGCAATTAATTTTGAAATGCAACACAAGTTCAACAAATTAGCGTGGCCAAATACGCGCGCAGCATCACTGCCGGTGTCAGAATATTAATCAATTGAAGTATTCCAAAATTATGGTTATCTCAACTCACAATAAATATAACGAATATCTAGAAAATGCTAATGAAGTAATAAATTATGATATAAATCATTTAAATTGATTTCAACCCATAATTTTATTACACAATGGTGAATTGAATAGAATATTTAATATGATATAATTAATCATTGTTCATTCATATTTGCATATTTGCTGTTGTCAATGTTAGACAAATTTCAGTGAAACAAACATATGCCGGAAGATACAACTTTAATCGACAATTTAACGAATTTCAACTCGAACAGTAATCATTTACTTTACCTAGATTCATCCAGTATAAATAAATTTAGGGAAAATATTGAATACATAGTTAATTTTGATAGATATGATCATACTATTAATGGACTGATAACTAAGTACATAATTTATTAACTATTTATTGATCCAGTGGTATAATCACTGAAGCAATTGTATTTAAATAATCGATAAATTGAGTATTTTGATAATATTTTCATGGAGTCGTTAAGAGTTTTATATTGTTTTAATTATTAAAGTATATGCAATAACTGTAAAAATTGTATACTTCAATTTGCGTGAAAATAAACAACCAGTCAGAACAAAATACATAATAGAAAACAAAACATGGTGAATTTTCTTCAACTAAAAAATTATCTCTAAAGTATGTAGAGCTTTTCTGACAAGTATTGGCAAAAGATACAAATATATATTTTAAATATTTTATTAATTAAATAAAAGTTTCTAGCTTATTTCACCGAAAAAATTAAAACAAATAATAAAGAAATATTCTTATTTTTGATAAATATATATTAAAATACAATTACCACACAATTTACAGTATAAAAAACATATGTGACAACACAAATCAATATTTTCATTGAACTATTTTATTTATATAAGTAAAAAAATTTAATATATCTTATCGGCCATAAAATTTAACGAAAATTAGTGGATTTCCTGTACAACAATTAAACATTCAAGTAATGAAAATAATGAATAACACAGGTCCACAATACATCCAATAACATAGGTATTGAGTATGCGACAGGTTTTCTAATGCTTTTACTGTTGGGCACGAATTTAAAGTCAAAATTGGGGGTCAAATTGTAAAAAATTGAAAACAAAAATTTACGATCTAGGAATTCTTCTCCACTGTAATTAACATCTAATAATTTCTGTCATTTCCTGGACCTTTTTACTTAAAATGACTACTGAGTTTCGATTGAATGATTTATTGAGTTTTTTTTGTATAATTTAGATGTAATTTGCAAACATATTTACTCACCATTACCCTTGGATGATCTGCAAACATACTTGCAAATAAGTATCTTAAAATAAGTTTAAAGTTCACTGCTGTGATCTACAAAAAAAAAAACTTATTAGGTTATTTTAGTGAAAACTCCATAGTCATTTTTTAAGGGGTATATAAGCCTAATCGGCCGAAAAAAGGTCATTTTTTTAGTCTTTTTTCTGTGAAAACTATAATAAAATCTATCGATACAAAAATTTTTACACATATAAAGGCATATGTTAATTATATTTTAAAAATAAATACAGGTAAAAATATTTATTAAAAAAAATTACAGCAGATCTGCACTTCTTGAAAAACACGCTTTGCGGTGACTACTCTATCCCTGAAGTAAATCATCCGAAATTAAGAAAAACAAAAAGATTTCATTAAAGAAATGATAAATCTCATAATTAATCGAAGCAATAAGCAAAATAATAATTTGACAAAAAGGCGGTTTCTTAAAAAAAAACGGTTTTTCGCCGAAATTTTGACCTTAAATTGTTCATAAAAACTAAAATATTTATCGGATAGGAAAATTTTTTGATTAATCACTAAAAAATATATTCAAGAAGATTATTTTAAAATTTGAGGCTAATTGGAGCAGCCGTTTTCGAGTTATGTTGGTCACCAATTTTAAAAACACCATTTTGAGAAAAACGCGTTTGAAGTTTGGAAAGCAAATTACATGAGATACATTTTTTCATCTTCCATTGAGTCATTTATTCCAGGGCTACACAAGAGACCCTCCACCGATTTGAAAACTTCTAATAACTCGAGCTGATGTCTGCGAGCCATTCTTTCATCTCGGTTGCTCTCTAGCGCTTACCTTCTTTTTCGGGATTTGAATGCGCATTGAGCCCAAATTGTAATTTATATTAATTTCATATATTCCAATAGTGATTCTATTCCTCTCCTAAATATGCCGGTGGTTATGTATGCAGCGTTTTTCACAGTTTTCAAACCGGCCGGAAAGAAATTCACATTTCACAAAATTTAGAATGCAATACTAAACAGTCTAATCACATGTAACATTGTTTTCCTATTATTTTTTAATTTTTTTCGCCGTATCACTAACTACTTTCTTCCGTTTCATCCGTATTTTCCTTTTCAAATTTGCGTGTAACTTCGAAAATATTCACCAGAATAATATGAAATTGGTGTGTTCTTAAATATAGGTATATTGAGAGAATAAAAAAAAATCAATTTATAGAAAATCGTAAGTGTATATAACCCCTTAATATAAAAGGGTCAGGGAACGACAGAAATTGTAAGACAGAAGAAATACTAAATGGAGATTCTGTCTTTTTTTTTAATTTTTCTCGATTTGATCCTATTTGATCCCCAATTTTGATATCACATTTTTGTTCATCGGTAAAAACTACATCAGAAAACATATGCCATACACCCAATGCAGAAAACTGTTTTTGTGAACCCTGTGTAATCAATGATCATTGATTAACGACAACTGTTTCAAATATTTTTAAATAATTATTATAAATATTGTAAAATTCAGCATTCATATTTTGTAGTATGAATATATATATATATATATATATATATATATATAAATTATTTATAATGTAAATCTTATATATCTTATATATAAAATTCTGTAATGATGTATGTAAATATACTACTCCTAAACGATCATTCGGATTTTGATAAACCTTTCTGAACTTTTTTTTAGAATGTATGTGATTGTAAATATATAGTAATATTGTAGAAATAAATGGAAAAAAATGTAAACATAGAAAATATTTGAAACATTATTTGGCATTCAAAACAAATGAAAGCTGTCATCTGCCAAAAATTTCAATTTACTTATGATCATAGACAATAGTAGAATATGTATAATAAATTTATGATTATAAATAAGAAATTGAAATGTCTACATTATTATTGCCAAAAAGCAGCGGAGATGGTCCAGAAATTAAAATAGTATAATATATACATAAAAATAGATACAGTATATGTATGGCAGATTGAATGATATACATATGAACAGGATTTGACAAATTAACTCACTTAAAATATGAAATTAAGTAATAATCAGGGCCAGTCCTACCTTGAATGCGACGTATGCGAAAAACACAACACAAGATTCGTATATGAAATTTGCTGATACTATATAATATTTTTTTCAGATTTTTTTTACACCGTTTAAAAAACTTAAATTTCCAATATTGTGTGAATATTGATCATTTTAGTTAAAGCAGTTATATATTTAACATCGCTAATATTGTAAAATGTATATGCATTTTGGTTTGACGAGTAATTTAAAAAACAATAATTATTATTTTTAGGTAAATGGTAAATTTTATTATAGAATATTAAAAAATTATAATAGACGTGCGTACAGGACAACGTATATATATATATATATATATATATATATATATATATATATACATGTATATATATATATATATATATATATATATATATATATATTATATACATTATTTTAGCGAGAGCGAGTTGGCTAAAATACTAATAATCTAACATAACAAATCTGTATAAATAGTTAACGTAAAAAACAAAATTTCAATTTCCAGGACTGCTGCGCCTGCAACAGATCTACCAGGGCCTCCGTCCGGGCAACCAATCGTTCCAAGTGGAACTAGTTAAACGTGTCGGCAACGTGTCTGATGCAATGGACTACCTGCGCACCATCGAGGACATCAGCCGGTGGAGCCACAAATACGTGGTGCTCGATTGTCCCACGGACATGGCCAAAGAGATAGTAGTCAGTCACGTGCGCGACATCGCTCTAGGAAAAAGGACGTACCACTATCTGCTGAGCGGACTGGTGAGTAGTTTTATGGAGATGCTCGTAAAAGCACGGAAACTTGACACCGGAGATACTTTTTGTTACTTCTTCTATGTATTAACACAGACACGAGTGTAGAAAGATTTTAATATTAAACTATACATAAACTTTATATATAGACATACGTTTTGACTTTTAATTTCTGAAGAGAAAAGTGACTACTATTTCACTAAATTTAGGACGATTTGTATAAAATTCTAAGTGTTAATTAGTAAAGTTAAAATTATAAAAGTAAGGTGCATAGTACCTTATTGTTAAAATTAACTTTATAACTACCTAAAAAAGAAGGCGTAATAAGTGTAATTTTTTCTTATGGCAAGTTGTAAAACTTTCACAATATGTGTGACTCAACCAATAAGAAGTGAGACTGACACAGCCTATTATTCCAAACTCTAATTTTATTACTTTAATCTTTTTTTCAAACTTCTAACAAATATTCTAAAATATTTTTTTAAAACTATGGTCCTGCATTAATATTCTTTAAAAACGCAAAAAAAAACAATTAATTGCAGATGAAATAAGCCAATGATTATGAAAAGTTAATCAACTCGATTTCCAATTAAAGGCCTTCTACCGCCTCTTGAATTTGCAAAATCCTTTCAGGATTTTTTGTAAAAGCGTAAATGAAACTATGTTCAGATTTCTTGAAGTTCTAAAAGGCGACTAAGCAATTCGACTCGCAAAATTAATTAACAATCAATGTTCGAAAATCCATACCAAAAAGTAGTTTCTTTCGTTGTTAGTTTTTTGGTCTGTTTAAATTTGATTACGAGACCTCAATATAATTTTTAAGTTAACGTTATTTAATTGTTTTGAAAAATGTGATAGTAATTTTAAGTTACATCTAACCGTTTTTTATTCAAATAACCTCTATAGAAGCTTACACGTGGGTGGGGTGAAAAAGACCATCTGAACATTTACCCTGGCAAAGGTGCAAACATTAAAAACTAGTAAATTACAATGTGAATTGACTTAAAAAAGTAATTTTACAAGAAATAAGTTAAATAGTTATTTCAACTCTGCTGATTACTAGTTCTGACAAAATACCAGATCAAAGTTATATACCTTGTAATTTATATTTTGCATTGGTTGAATGATGTATTATTTCTAGAAATCTCTTTAAAATTAAAAATATTACTTTGGGTCCGTTTTGCTCTGACTGTCGCATTTTAGCCCGCCTATAGGGTAAAATAACCGGGTAACAAACTTATGAAAAACAGCAAAATAATCATATTTCTACAATAGTGAATTAGCTGCAAGTTCTGCTGAACATAGTCAGATAGTTTTTTGATATGCGTTAATTGTTGTGATATAATTTGGTTTTCACAATATAATTGCTCACAGTCAAATTAGACTTTTGTGCTCCGCCATACCCTAATTATCATACAGAAATCAAGTTTTTTTAATAACAGAAAATAAATACAATCTACACAGTGGCTGCTAAAACACAATAATGAAAGGATGAAATTGATACAGATGGATCAGTGGAAATTCGTTGTGAAGTTTATTCACTATATAATATTAGACCACAAAAGTAGCTTATCAAAAATAAGCGCAAATAAATATATACCAAAGGTCACAAAATCGTATCGCATTTTTCTGTAACCTTCTGACTTATACCTATACACGGTCCAATGGATTCTACTTGTGCCATTTAGCGAGATGTCCTTCTTCATGTTACTCATCTTGATTCTATAACACTTACATAAGCAGGATGAGGCACTTGTGTAAAATATTTTTATTATTAGAACTCGCTCGTCCTCAGGGATGTTCAAAATCCGTGACGTGACGTGACGTGGTTGCATATATGGCATTTTTTCCCTAAACGCGCGTGTCGCCGCATAGATAAAGGAATTGGACTGCATAAGAAATGCGATATAATATATAAGAATACTATCAGAAGTACATAATATTTTAACGAAAAACGAAAAAACAAACAAAAGCATTCAATATTAAATCGAAAAAAATGGAAACAGGGTTGCATACATATTAGTAATAATTTAAGAGCGGTGTTGTAAAAATATGGAACTAAGAGAAGATGGTAAAAGTATCTGAATCCGTATACTATACATATACATATATATATATATATATATATATATATATATATATATATAATAGGGTGGCCCTCAACAAGGACATTTACGAATTTCTTTGCTTCAAAGGGCGCCAATACTTCCAAATGAATAAAAAATGAATCTCTAATAATATTAGCTCTTAATATAAACATTTAGATAGCGCGCACGCCAATTGAAAGTTTCTTATATTTGTTATTAACATACGTCATTAAGTAAATTTTTGCGCCTCAGTATAGTATTTGTGAACTCAGATATTATGACACATAAGAATATTTATGAACCACTTAACCTCTAATTAAATCCTATTCATCATGGAATCAAGATTAATTTTGCAGCAAAATATTAATTTAATTGATATGTTTAATTGAAACTCAAATTATTATCTGGATTCCATGATGAATAAATATTATAGAACAGCCCACATGGATTTAATCAGAGGTTAAGTGGTTTATAAATATTCTTATGTGTCATAATATTTGAGTTCACGAATACTATACAGATGGCGCAAGAATTCACTTAACTTCAATAATATGTTTCAAAGTCGAAATAACCGATTTCAATATTATTGATTTCTTAAAATTTTTAATTGTAAACTGACCCCTCAGTATAAAAAAATTCGAAATATAAAAAAAATCAAAATTCTCAAAATCTGTTTTTCTGAAGTTTTCAAAAAATTTTAAAGACTTTTTAAAAAATTTAATTTTCATACGGGAATTTCCAGCAATTTGCCTTAAGGCACGATGTCATTCACCACTAGTTTTTGTTGATGGTGCAATGCCTGATAATGGATATTTTTACTTGTAAACTTATAACTATCTATATTTTCAAGTGAAAACTGATATCACTACTGCTTGACATCAGACTGCCCAAAATCCCATAGCTATAACCCTAATGCACTGGTAAACTCGAAATAATAATGTATTATGAATGATATAATAATAAACAAATATGTTATTTATGAATTATATATTATATTACATAAAAATAAACTTATTCAAAGTAATATAGCAAGAGGCACATATAGGTATTAATAAATCCGCATTTTTTTTAATAAATAATATGTACTTACTGATACGCCAAATCGACAAAGTTTTACTTTATAAAAACACTTCATGAATGTACTTTTCAGAATACTTTTTTACATTTTTTTAAGCTAAATTATTTCAACGAATCCCAAATTAATATGAATTAAAATATTTTAATCTAACTAATATGTATTTTTTATCAATTCCATTTTTGTTTATTTTCATTTTTTATTATTTACGTTTATATCATAATTTGTAAATATTAAAATTCAAAATATAGAAAAAGTGTAAAATAAGACTACAAGTATAATATTTATATTACATGAAAAATTTCTGTTAAAGAAAAAATGAGATTGATGTTAATATATTGGTTTTATTATTACAAGCAAAGTAAATATTTTCCCGCTGAGACGATAGCATATTTTAGTGCCATAGTAGAAAACTGCTATAAAAATATATCATAGAAAAAGCGTAAAATATCTTATGTTTTTATCTGCCCAAGTAAATATAGATGTGTAAGCACATCACGAAAAAATGAATCGATATTACAACAATATCGTATCTATATTGTAGTTTCATTTCGTGCTTATTTTCTTTTGAAGATAAACTAGATATAAACATGTGAGCTCTTTGAATTTATAGCACGAGATATTTAGACGGAAATACAGTCAAAGTGGTCGTACGGAATTCGTTTGACCAACAAATCAATATAACTGTTTGATGTTATAAAATATTTTATTGAATTTTAAAGTTATACTCACATGTATCTTTATATATACATAAAGATATTTAAAAAATATTCCATAATGTGATAAAAATCATTTTCTTAAATGGTTAAATATATTAAAATAATTTTGTTGTTAATGACATAAAAAATCGTGTTATAAGGATTATTATTTTTAAACAATGCATTTAAGAAATTGGTAATGATAGATAATCACATTAGCTAAAAAATGATTATACAATTTTCAAAGAATAACGTTTAAAATAAGTATTTATTTACAAACAAACCATAATCCAAAAAAAAAATTATTTCACGCTCTTATCATGCTTACTTAATTAGATAATATATATATATATATATATATATATATAAATTTTCAATGAATTTGAAGATTTAAAGAATTTACGGAACTGTAGAAAATGGATTTTTTAACAGTTGAAAAATATTTGATTTATAAGTTAGTTTTTATATACTATTTTTAAAACGTTTCAAAATAAATAGGGTAGTGCGGGGTTTAAAGGTCCGCGGGTAAAAAGGTTTACCACCGATATCTCAAAATGAATTGAAGTTAAGAATTTTTTAAGAACAATATTTGAAAGTAGGAGGAAAAAAAATGTATAATCAGCCATCACCTTGATTCTTATAAATGTTTAAAAATGTTTAAAATCCTAATCAAAAATTCTTTAATTTGTTATTTTTTTTCGTTGTGAGCACACTGTTGTTTAGTTCACGAAAACCTTAATATAATTTTTAAGTATATATTATTTAATTGTTTTATAAGATGTATTGTTAATTTAAAGTTAGATCCAACAGTTTTTTTCATATAATTTCTTTTGAAGTTTATACATATATGGGTAAGAAGGACCAACAAAACTTTTACCTTGTAAAAGGTATAAACATAAAAAATAGTAAATGTAAATTAAGTTACCAAAATGAAGATATAAGTTATATTGTTATTCTAACTATGCTGATGATCATTTATGTCAAAATACTAAATCATAGTTATAAACAGGGTTATGTTTGTGAAAAAAGTACCCATATTTGTATTTTGCTTTGGTTTGCTATGTAGCTATCATTTTGTAAAATCCCTCTAAAATTAAAAATAAAACATTGGATCTGTTAGCTTCCTGACTGTCCCGTTTTGCCCCGTCTATGGGGTAAAACGGAGCAGGTGACATTTTTTTGAAAATCGCCAAAAACACATTTCTACAATTATGAATTAGCTGGGAGTTTTACTGAACATAGTCAGGTATTGTTTGTTTGATATTTGTTGTTTGTTTTGATATAACTGGTTGGGCTTTCATAATTTAATTGCTCAAAGTCAAGTCGGAACTTTGTGCCCCGCCCTCGCTATTGATGATATGGAAAGTGAACATATTAAAAATTCTATAAAACTTTTTCAACAAAATATATAAATGATTTGAAATAATTATTAAGTTCCGTTTCTGAACATTTTGGCACGCCTTATTTAAATATTTGATCAAGTTTTTAAAAATGAGTACTAATTATGTTAGAATTTTGTTGGATTCCGTTTAAAAATTCATATATTTAAAATGCGTTATTCTAATCGTAAGAAATATATCTTCAGATGGATTCATTCGACACCTCTTGCTACTGTAATTTTATGAATAATGAAATTTATAGTGATAATAATTATCTATAATATTTGAAAATGCTTAAAACAATTTTTATTAATAATTGATCAATATTTATTGTTATTGATTTTTTTTCGAATATTTAATTCCAGTACGAGAAGTTCCAGCAATTTGCCTTAAGGCACGATTCCACATACACCATTAGTTAAAATTAAAATTAACTTGACTTTGGTTTGTATACTCTCCGCGGTGACTTTAAAACGCCTTTTCAAGTACTATTAGATTGCTAATACTCATCGAATGTATTTTTTTAAAATCTAAGTCGGTCCAGATATCTCAAAAACGTAAATGTGATAATATTAATTAGTAAAATAACGAGTAAAGATTATGTGCTACATGTAACTATATTATATGGTAAATATAAGGTTATTTTTTTGGCAAAATATTACCCGACCGATTACTTATTATAGCAAAAAAATAAGACCAATAAAAAATTTAGATAATAAACAAATACTACTTACGAAATGCATAAATTTAATCCTGATTATAGCTGACACTAGTGATTAATCTTTGAAACGGCGGTGTCTATTCGGAATGAATTACAACTAGTGCTACATAAAGCGACAGGTTGATTTAATTAACTATTCTAAGTGCATAATATCATATTTCATGTAAATATTATCATCGTGCTCACTTGTATAATTATAATTTACATTTCAACGTCTTGCAGTGTTTACGGAACAGATTAAACATTGGAATTGACGTATAAAAATTATATGCACTTCAGCTTATGTGCATTCGCTGCAAATGTGCAGAATGAGCGCAGCTGATGCGGAGCTATTTGAATAGGCGAGCAGTAAAACCACTTTACGTCGTCCATAGCGTTTAAAATGAATTTCTTTTCACTTCTTAAGCCGGAAAATTTATTCAAACTGTACTTCATATGCACAACTAAAGGATCTACTACAGTTGCTTAGTGAAAACCGATTTGATTTTGTCGACAGAGAACTGCATGCACTTATACAGCGCGAGCAGTTCATTGAGAATTTATTCGATAATATTTTTTTTTATCGTAATGTCGTTTGTGTTAATATGATTTCGTTATAATCACGAGTAGAAAAATATATTCTGAAGATTCGTATTGATTGAATTAAAAATTTATAAGCAGACTGGATTTCGTGGTTTACTTATATTATTCCATCTGAAGAAAGAGTTTGTGATCAACTATATGAAGCCAAAATCTTTTAAAAAAATACATTCTGTGTAGATAATGTTAAAGAACCAGATATAATTAGATATTGGCTACATCAGACTCAGACATAAAAATATGATGAATTTTAGATTTAGATTTTGTTTATTTGAATGAAATAATACTGAAATAATATATAATATATAATAAATTATATAATATATAATATATAATAAATACTGAAATAATATGTAATAAAGTTCTGTTAATATTACTAGTTTGAATGTTGGAATATTACTTACGTAAAATTTGAAATATTACTAGTTTACATAAATTTGACAATTTTATATTATTTTCTGATTGGTCCATTCTTTGGGCATAAGTGACTCCCATTACATTATCAATCAATTAACTGTTGACCTGTGTGATTTGGTTGAATCGAGTTCAAGAAAATACAATTTCTTGAAATGAAGGATCTTGTATGAAAGGTATTAAAATATATTTATATGATTTGCTTGGTTGGTTTACTTATAATTTGTTTTACAAATTACAGGTCAAGCAATTTGCTCTAAAATCAAAATTTGAGAATATCGTACTTATTTTTACCCTCTATGGGCTCGCGTAATTATCAGGTCACATTCCATGTTTGATATTTTACTAAATAATTATGACATTTTTCGTGAGATGACGCAAAAATATTAATCCTGTAACGTTGTTAACTCAACCAAGATCAATATTTATGACTTTTGTTAAACTTTTCAACCTGAAATAATATTTCCATACACAGAAGTGCAAACACTATATAGGCCGCTGTGATTTAAGTCGCATAATCCATTGATACCAAAAAATTTCTTTAAACAGTATTTTATATTTTTTATTTGCGCTTATAGACTTATAAATAATTCGTTGATTAATTTGTTAATTAATTTGTTTGATTGTACAAGAAGAATTTGGCTCATATAGGGTTAAAATAGAAATCTACTATCATTGTAGATTCAGCACAAAAATATATAATTGAAAAATGATCCGATAATCGGGTTAGTGATATGGTCTTTTGAAATGTTTGGTTAAATTGTTAAAATTCTTAAAATAAAATTGAATAATAAACAAGCACATAAAATTACGCAACTTAAAATAATCAAAGAAAATTTCGTATTCTCCCCAGGTTCCTAAATTAAAAAAAAATCTGAAAAATTTTTAGATAAATTTAGAAAATTAGATATCTAATTCTAAAAAATTATTTATTCAATAAATGAATAAACACTTTTAAAAACAAATCATGGTTATGACTGAACTAAACTATATACGCAAAAACTAATCGCTGGTAATTGACTACTAATGTTCAAATTACAGCTAAATAATAAGTGATCTATCTGTATACAAGGAACAATTATTATTGGAAGAAATCGAACGAAAAAACTTATTTTTGACTCTTTAAAAGCATACAGCATTGCTTTTAAAGAGTCAAAAATTATTGCAATGTAGGGCGCGCACTGAATACATTAATGGTTCAAGCAACCATACTTAATTTTTTCTCCTTGGACCCTATACGATGTCAAAATCAGAGTATAGGTTAGCTGATATGGCGACTGTTACGACCGTACCCTGGCACAACTGTACCCAGTCAATTACAATAACTGATATTAAATTGAATTAATTTAAATGGTTCCATTGATGTTGAATTAATATTCATGCAAAAATAAATTTTAATATATATTTATCTTTGCGTTATAAAGTATATTCTCAGATATGCATATATTTACACGAATATGAAATCGATATAAGTATTATTTATATGAATACAATTTCTATTATTTGGGACACAAATAAAATATAGACAAGTATTATTGTTCAAATCAAATAAGAAATTTCAGAAATGATAAAAAATAGAATTATGAATTTAATTATTTTACTAAAACAACGTTTTGATTTAATTATGTAACGAAATATCAATGTTTTCTGGTGTTTATTAGCATGGTGTAGATATTATCTGATATGTTAAAATAATAATAATATTGCTTTTGCATGTAATACTTGAATAAACGGTTTCAATTGGCAACATCATTAATAGGATTTAGCGCTTGATGAACTAATCTCTTGGATTACGACACAGGTGTTCTTTATTTAAACATGATATTTGGATAAAAGTTTCATGAATACTCCCAAATTCACAGATTTTATATATATATATATATATATATATATATATAATATATAGGGTAGTTGGTTTTGTCATATCACCAAGAAAATATGGACACAATTGAGGATGAAAAAAAGAACTTAGGTCAATTTAAAGGACTGAAGTATGTTAATTATTTAAAATATTATGACATAGTAGCTGCAAAAATAGACGTATTAGAATTATACGATTTTCACCAATGGTTAAAATTACAAGCTACTAATTGAATTGGACGTGACCTAAATAAAAAAAAACATGATTTTTGTTGTAAACTTTTTTGCTTTAATTTTACACTTTAGTGAAAATATGTGACTACTTAGATGCATGAATCAATTTAGAAACTAGGTATGAAAGTAATTTAGTTATAGAAGTTTAAAACAAAAGGATTATAAATAGGACTAACATATGAGGATCGATTAGTATCAGTGTGTGTATTATATATCACCTTTGATTTTAATATATCTATGTTGTATAAGTGAATATAATATTGAAATTGATGAGGTTAATCAGTGTATATATGGGAAGAGCTCCAGAAATCACATTATGTCTCAGGATACAGTTTAACAGAATAGCTAACTTTAAATTGCAGCGTGTACATAACTTTGGCTTAAGTTTTTGTTTTAATAATATGCAATGTGATGAGGTATGAAGTATATGTATATATGTATATATATACAGCCTTTAGATTATATTTTTAAATTTAATAGCCATAGATCTTATAACGCAGTTGGTATATAATTTTTCTATGCAGTTTACTTATTCTTGAAAAAACTTTTTAAACTCTTGTTTTAAAATATAGTCTTAGAAAATACAGTAAAGAAGTGCCTAGTATGTTATTTAGCTAGCTGTATAGAATTGTTGGAACTACAAACGAATAATATAAGATTTAATTAGTCCGTCTATTTATTTGTGCACAATATGTTGCACACTGCAAATTTTCTTATAAACAAACTAATATCATATATGTATAACCTCACAAATTTCTTATTTTATGAATTATATAAGTAGAATATATATATATATATATATATATATATATATATATATTAGGGTGGTCCTTAAAATGGTCATTTTCGAATTTCCTTGCTCTCAGGGGCTCAAATGGTTCCAAATAGATAAAAAACAATTCTCTGAAAGTTTTAGCTCTTAATATTAACGTTTAGATAGAGCGCAATTCAATCAAAGTTTATATGGAAAGAGCATGAATTTTTTTTTGAAAATTAAAAAAAAATGTTTTAGGTATAACTTAGCGACAAATGAATGAGTTTTATTCATTCATTTGTTTGCTAAATTACATTTAAAAACATTTTTAAAATTTTTGAAAATTTTTTCATACTATTTCCATACAAAACTTTGATTGAATTGCGCTCTATCTAAATGTTAATATTGAGAGCTAAAATTTTTAGAGAATTGTTTTTTATCTATTTGGAACCATTTGAGCCCCTGGGAGTAAGAAAATTCGAAAATTCCATTTTAAGGACCATCCTAATATATATATATATATATATATATATATATATATATATATATATATATATATATACTTCATAATTTAAAAATGGGAAAACAGGTGCAATGTGTTGTCAATTTTAAAGCGATTTTACAAACATTATTCAACTAATGACTACATTACTCAACTAATGCAAAATATAAATTTTATGCGTGCAATTTTTATAGAGATAATCCTGAAGATAACCAAGATCTAGTATTTTGTCAGAAACATTCACCAGCAGAGTTGTAATAACTATTTATTCAATTTATCTTTTGTAAAGTTGCTTTATTTAACTCAATTAAACCCCAGACAAGGGGTTAAAATATTACAGCTGTTTAAAGAATGAGATTATATCGCCAGCGAAAAAGTAAAAAAATACAAGCAGCCAATGAATGTATGTTAATTTTAATTACATGAAGTTCTTGAAACACAATTACATGATGAGTGAATTTGCAAAAACAATATTTGCTTAGGCGTTGTTTAACATAATCCGCTGTGTGAACTAAGTATATAGAAGTTATTGATCAGCAATTACCTCATTTCTCTAAAAAAGGTTGATTTCTAAATGCTAATTACAATGACAAACCGATCATGTCATATTTGAAGTATGACTTTAATTACATTATTATTTTGAATATTATACATATTTTTATTGCTATTATAAATGTATAATTTATAATTTATCATTATTTTAATGTGTATAATGGTTGACACTAATAAATTGTGTGCATCACTAGTGTTATTATATTACTATAAATCAAAATTTGTGTATGATGTATTTATTTTTGTACTTAAATGCCATCTTGTACAGTAGTAAACAAGTTTTACTTCAATCGCGTGTGAACCTTACGCGCACTCTTTTTTTTTTACACCTTTGCCAGGGTAAAGGTTCAGTTGGTCCACTTTACCCCGCCAAGGTGTAAACTTTTACATAGCTTATATAAAAAAACAGTTGGATCTAACCTATAATTAACAATACAAATTATAAAATATTTAATTAACGTATACTTAAAAAATATTTTAAGGTTTTGTAAACTAAACGTACAAAAAAGAACTAACGAAAATAGATAAAACTTTTGTCATGGATTTTCAAAAATTGTCATTTATATACTGATAGCGACGTTGCAATAATCAAGATGACGGCTGAATATACATATTATTTCGTCTACTTTCAAATATTGTTGTTAATACACTTAACTATACTTTGAAGTATCGGTGGTGAACTTTTTTTTACTCACTGACCTTTAAGCTCCGCTCTATCCCATATATATACATATGACATATACTAGATTTAATTTGATAAAATTGTTGATTTTTTGGATTTGAATGTATTTCGTTGTGCTTCAAACCAAATTAGTATAATCAGTGTAATTTATTGGAGCTAGCATATTTTTGCGGTTGTAAATTGAATGAAAAACCGGTATAAATTGTCCAAACATCCATATGATTACATGTTTCCATCACCTCAAACTCGAGTCATAATAACGTCGGAAAATCATCAAATTTTTGTCGATTTCAACAACTCGGCCTGCTGCTGAGTTTATAACATTTCGCAGATCAATTTCCGTCCTACATAAAATAACTTTTATGTTCATTTATAATTTACAGATAATGGATGACAGTTGGGAAAGCGAAGTGATCGAATATGGAGCAATCAATATAACCGGCTTTCGCATCGTAGACACGTCTAGACGCTACGTCAAAGATTTCCTCGACGCACGTAGGCGAATGGATCCGCAAGTTGCGCAAAGTCCAGGAAGAGATTCAATTTCAGTAAGTTATAAAAATAGCCATAAGATAATCATTTTATCTCAGGTACGACCTGCGATAATAAATTCTACTAAGCAATATGTTCGATATAAAGATTCTCTAGTAGGTATTATGGGTTGGAGATAATAATTTATATATCAGTTTTTAACTAGAAGTGTTTGTAACCCAAATATTTAGATAAATTTTTCTATTGTTTATTACAAAATAAAGTTTTTGCTTCCAAACAGTTTAAACATTGCAATTTTCAATTGATATCTCTCAAACACATTTATAATATCTGTAATTAATTGAATTATTAATTATAGTATACAAACACATGGTTGTATGCCCTAAAATTGTATCTTATCATTTTAAATATTAATTATTGTATTTAATTCAAAAAATGTTTGTAGGACTATTTAGTGCATGAACTTTATCGCCATGTTATATTTCATGAAAAATGTGAAGTATTTTTTTAAGAAACTTGATCAATTTTTGTGAAATATCAAGCATATGCTGTAAGAAAATACTGGCACGATTACATATATCATGTACTTAGTTCTTGATATTATATTATTATTTAAACTAGTGGGGTGCGTGGCATCGTGCCTTGAGGCAAAATGCTGGAACTTCCCGCACCATAATTAAAAACCTGGGTACGGAACCCAAAAAAATTATACAAAATGTGTACACATTAAAATTTCTATAAAATATCTGATAATTTGATGTACAAATGTCCAATAAACATTTTTGACCGCCAAATGATTTTTTTAACTTATTTTTATTGGGAGTCCATAACCGCTGGACGCTTTCCAAAAATTTAATCAGTTCTTCATCTTGTCAATACAAATAATTTTTTTGAATGATTAGAATGGGGCGCTCCGTTGTCTTAAAAACTGATTTATTGTTTTTGCCACTTTTTGCCCCGTATCTTCGGAACGGCTAGACCTGTCCAAAAACTAACCAGCACGTCTCCTTATCAATACGAATCGAATATTTTTAGAATTATTCAAATCGGTTGATCGGTGTTCCCGAAGTCGTCGACGAAAATTTGTATCCGCGCACACACACATTCATCCATTTTTTCTAAGGTATGCCAAAATATTCAGAAACCTTTGAAACGTAAAAATATATAAAAATTTTCATTTTCCATTTTTTTGCGATTACTATAACTTACCCTACTTGAAGTTAATTAATGGTAACATTACACAACCAGAAAAGTTTTGTTCACTGCTTACTTACATTTTTGCTAGTTCCAAAGCTATTTCTAATTGATATGATTGACTTATAACAACACAAAGCGTCATTTGATGCTAATTTTAACTATCATATTTTTTTCAAACAATGATGAATTTTTAAAATTGAACTACCTGTCTTAGAGCCGTAATGTTTTTGTATGTTGTTTAGAACCATGTTATCTATAAACATAACGACAAACAATTCTCAACAGTTAATTACTGAGAACGACTCGACCAATCTTTGCTCAAAACTGATGAACACGATTCCTAAATAACATCTTCCGAACAGTTTTTGAGGTTTTAAAATTAATTCAGGATTCTAAGCTATATATATATATATATATATATATATATATATATATATATATATATATATATTGTATCACAGTTTACGGCGTCTCAAGCATATCTTCGTTCAAAAAAGCAGTCATATGTCACATGATTTATTAAACGACGTCTAAATACAGCAGCATCAAAACAACTCAAAACGTCAAATAAAATATTAACAGCATTACCTACGTTCCGTATTTTATTGCATTTTTTTCCTTTTACTTTTCCCTGTGATCTTGTGATTCACTACCGAAGTCATTTATCAAAAGAAAAATCAGAATTAAAGGTGCTTATATAATTCATAACCGTTGAATCAAAGCGTTTAAAATTTATTGATACGCATTATATATACATACATATATATATATATATATATATATATATATATATATATATATTAGCTGTACCCATTCACGCTTTGCCATGTTTTATTTTCAATTAAAAATGCGAACAAAAATGCATATTTGATACACCTAGTCTACCATTTTTTTTTGTCTTCGTAGAAGGTTCAAATTTTAGGGATGTGTTTTTTATATACTCATTATAAAAAATATTAAAAAAAATTAAATTGACCGAAAAAATAAGAAGTCTTCAGGACGACAAACCCCTACGACTTGGCTTCAATCAAAATATCCGGGGATTTAACTATCAATTTTCCAAATTTTCACGGCAATCGAACGTATGGTTTATCAACAAAGATAAATTGCTATTAAATATTGTAAATAATTCTTACAAAATAGGGGTTTCTGGTAGGAGGTTGAACGTTTAGGGTTATATGTGTTTTTTGTATACGCATTATAAAAAAAAAATGGAATTAAATCCTACTATTCAGCTTCAATTAAAATATCCAAAAACCTGTCTCGAGATTTACTTAATAATTTCTCAAATTTTCACGCTGATCGGAAGTATGGCTTATGAATGTATACCAATCACACACACAGACGCACAGACATACCTCCTCTTTTAGTATTATTTTATATTAAAACTGCTACATAACATAGCCTTGCCGTAACATTGGTCTTATTATGGCAGAATCTTACCAAATGAAAATTCACATCTATTCAAAGTATGATTTTAAGTATGATCTAATTTTGTAATCTAATTTTAAGTATGATCTAATTTCCATAAACTCCAAATTATTCTAAATTTTCAAATATACTGAATTATTCCACATTTTTGAAATATTTCATCTTTTCCAGAATTTAACATTTTTCGAGATATTAAAAAGTTCTAATGTTTTACAAATGATTTCAACGTGTCACATTGCAAAAGTTTGTTCAAGAAACAAAGCAATACACAACACTAGTTATTACTCGAGACCAGGGCCACATTTAAAAATTTGGCGCTCTGGAGTACTGACGAAAATGCCGCCCGATGCCTGAAATTTTACTTAAATAGTTTTTATGTCTCATTTTTTCTAAAATTAAAGTAACTATTTGATTGCAGAAAATTTATTACGCATTACATACTATAATAACAAAACAAACTAAAAATAATTTTAGCGTAAAATTACCCGAAATGTGTATGTTTTGAATTTTTGAAATCGCTTCACAATTTTCGGTTAAAAAGTAGACAAAATATTTTCGCACAAAACTGAGGAACAAAACTCATTATCGAGTTACATTAAATGGCTTTATAATTTTTGAAATCGGTCAAGGCGTTTTTGAGAAAACTTCGACGAAAGGTCAAAAATTGGCTCACATATACACTTATACACATACTTTTTCCAAATTTGATCTCATTCGATTCAGAATGACTTCAAACGTCGAGAAAACGCAAAATTATAATCGTATTATGTTCAGGTAATTAGATTTCTTGAAATAAAAAGTGTTATTAAGAAGAATTAGTTAATTATATTGTAGAGAATTTTTTTTTGTACAATATAATTAACTACCTTCCATATTTTGCCTCCCTAGCCCCGACTGCCCCTACTGCAAATCCAGCACTGCCCGAGACTGAGCCTAAAATATTTATTATTGTTAAACACGGTTATTTAAATTAATATGAATAAAAAACTAATTGTGTATATCTTTAATATTCGCAGGCTCAGGCCGCTTTGATGTACGACGCGGTCTTCGTCCTGGTGGAGGCGTTCAACAAGATGCTGCGCAAGAAGCCGGACACGTTCCGCGGTAGCGTGAAACGTGGCGGCCCCACCAACGGTTCCCGAGGCCTCGACTGTAACACGACGAGAGGCTGGGAACACGGCGACAAGATATCGCGCGTGCTGAGAAAGGTGAGATTAAAATCAGATAAAATCGTACGGAGTAGAAGAAGCGAAGACGTGTCGAGGCTAGGTGTGTTATGAATAGCTGCAAAAATTTAGGCCGTGCCGGGTAAAGCTATAACATTTATCATTAAAAGGACAACCACTATTGTTGAAGCATTGCTTTAAATGAGTGCACGAATTGTCACGTGAACACTCTTCGGCATACATATTGATGGTTGTCTGATTTTGCCTCTTCGACAATTAAGCTTTGCTGGAAATATGTTCTTAGCACCGCCGGAGACTTATCAATTTTGCGGTGAATTATACTGGTTTCCAGATACATTACTATGCATAAACCAAGAAAGTGTTTTGTTGTAAATTTGTTAAATAAATTGAATATACATTATGTCGAAAGCACTTGTGTTTATACCAAGATTATATTAAATACTTAGGTATGCATCTAGTCAGCAGACTAACATGTAAACAGCAGATGTCAACAAAAATTAAAACTCTCAATTAAAGAGTTAGGGAACTTTATTAGTTTATCGGACATACTTCAAATTTAGCACTCGAAAATAAAATCTTGGGTCATAAAACCATGATAATTCTAATCTGGTCATACGGAATAGAGCTTTGGCTCTGCTCTAGCAAATCTAATATGGGGTTGGTACAGCAGACACAAATCTACTTAGAATGATTACATGTGCACTCTGGTACCTGAGCAATATAACTCTGCATAATTATCAGAATATGCTAAATATATATTAAATGCTTTATAAAAACAAGATCCACTAATCCTAATCACAAGTGAGAAAATCACAACAATTCACTCGTTGCTCCGCTTCTCCTTACACCAGAATTAAAGACTTAAAAATTGGCCTATTTACTTGATCCAATAAATTGTATCTAATTGTAATTAAACACTAAGGTATCTATCTATAAATACCCCAAACTACTATCTATAATTATAATCATTTATTGTAAATCAAAATAACTCATTGAATATAATTAATATACCTGTAAAATAGCTGAATGTACTGTGTGTATAGTTTAAAAATAATATAAATGTTCTTATTGTTATTAACAAAAGAAATGAAAAAATTGGACTCTCAGAACATTTTGTAAGATTTATATTCGCGTCTTGAATGACGAGGTTGAATAATAAGATAATAATAGTCCAGTCATTATTCCCAGCTGTAATTCTGTAAATACCCTAAAATAGCACCCTAAAAGTTGTCTCAAAACCTACATATGGTAGGGTATTCGTACCATATGTAGATTTTGAGACAACTTTTTGGGTGCTATTTTAGGGTATTTACAGACTTTTTTTTTTTTTATTTATTTATTTTATTTGGCCTCTTATTTACAAACTAGCCATATACAAAGTTTCCTACATTTATATTCTAATTTTACATTTAACTAAAAAATTATAAATAATTTTATAATAATCAATATTTGACAGTAAACTAAATAAATTAAATGGTTTAACTAAATTTTTAATTCTATATAATTCATATAATAAATAATCCCTATTTTCTTGATATCTGCTGCAAGTTAAAATTATATGTTCCAAAGATCCAACATCCTTCCCACAGTCACAAATAGCTGACTCTCTCATCTTTATTTTGAACAGGTGTTCTGGGAACTGTCCATGGTTACACCTTATTCTGTTCATCGTACTTATAAAGTATCTATCTTCATTTTTGAATTGATAAAACCAAGGTACATTTTTAACAAAGTCGTTAACCCCTTTATAATATTTTCCTTTATATCTTGATGTTATTTGCCAATTCGTTTTCCATTTATTAACTGCTTTATTTTTCATAACTTTTATTATATCTTTATTTAATACTTGGTTATATTCCATTCCCTTTAAGCAAGCGTATTTGGCTAATTCATCAGCTTTTTCGTTTCCTGAAATTCCGGAGTGACCTTTTACTCATCCTATTCTTATATCCTTTCCATTTTCTTTAATTTTCTCCAAATCTTGCAAGATATCAAAATAAATTTTTTCTTCTAAATTTAGATCTCTAAAAAACACTTGTAATTTATTGATACAGCTCATGCTGTCCGTAATTATAATTGTTTTATTATAATTCTGTTCTTTAGCTTTTCTTATGGCCTCCTTAATTAATTGCAAATAACTCCGCTGTATAGACAGAAACACACCCTGGTAACTTGTAACATTCACTTGTTTGATCGGTTTCTTTATATATAGCAAAACCTACATTGTCCATATCCTTCGATCCATCCGTAAATATAACTTCTGCATCTTGATTATTATTATCAGATTTTAATAAATCGATATTTATAATATTATCAAACATACAACTGTCAAAATATATTTTATTATAATAAGGATGAATGCTAAATGAATACATACTTTCTTGATATTTAATTACTTCTCTAAAACTCTGAATAATAATAGGTATTTTTTTATTCAGCCAATAAATATTACGTTCGCATTCATTATTTAAATCATTAATTCTGTCATATATTTCAGATGAATTAAAATTAATTTTTTTCAACATATATTTGTCACTCAACCATTCATATCTGACTTTTAGTGGCATAACACCAGTTTCTAATAACAGTACATTTGTTGGTGTCGATCTCATCATACCTGCGCAAAATCTTAAACATTTGTATTGAATTTTTTCAAGCTCATTTACCATATTCGAATGTCCAAAAATTATGCTACCATATTCCAGTATTGATCTAATTATGGTTTTATATAAATTAATAGATGTGATAGGGTGTGAACCCCACCAATCACTGTTTATCAGTCTCATTAAACTGGTCTTTTTTTCAATTCTTTTTTTAATATAATTCATATGATATTTAAAAGTCATTTTTTGATCAAAATATATACCTAGGAATTTATTGTTGCAATGAATTTTAATTTTATTATATGGACTTGAAATACAAGCTGGGAACTTTTTGTTGGAATGCCTCGTAAATATTCCTATGGAGCTTTTATCATCTGATAGTTCCGGACCTTTCTCATTCAACCAAATATGCAGCAATTCCATATTCATAGACATCATATCGATGGCCTCTTTCAAATTATCTTTTTCAATATAGATCAATAAATCATCTGCATATTGTAGAATTTTTGTACCTTCCAACCATATACCTTCTATATCCCGTACATATAGAGCATATAATAAAGGACTAAGGATAGCTCCTTGAGGTAGACCCTGTCGAAGAACTCTTCCAATCCTTGCATTTTCATTTATTTTAACTTCTATTTCTCTATTAAAGGTAGTATATACCATAGCTTTGATCAATTTTTCTGGTAAGCCAGCATGTACAAGACTTTCTGCTAATTTTCCCGGCACCACATTATCGTATGCACCCTTTATATCGCAAAACAGTGCAACGACATAAGTGTTTCTTGAAAAGGCTAGATGTATGTCTGTGGAAAATATACTTAGACTATCTTGTGTGCTTAATCCTTTTCTAAAGCCAAATTGGCTTTTGGGCAGTAACTGATTGTTTTCAATCCACCACTCGACTCTTCTTTTTATCATCCTATCTTTTATTTTAGCAATACATGACGCCAAAGTAATTGGTCTATATGCATTGCTATCATCAGAATTATTGCTCTTCTTTTTAATTAAAATAACTCTAAATTTATTCCAATCAGGAATTTCATTCGGTGACAGCCAATACTTATTAATAATTTTGAGTAGAATTTCTTTTCCGGACTGTGGAAGGTTTTTTAACATAGAATAATGAATGTTGTCTAATCCTGGAGCAGTATCTTTGATTTTGCTCCAAGATTTTTCTAATTCCCATAATGAAAATGGTCTAATTAATGACTTTTCTACCGAACCTGTTACTCTATTTCCTTTAAGATATTTACAAATATCATCACCCACTCCAAAGGGCGCAATATTATCAACTACTTCTTCCACTACTTTATCATTAATCAATTCTGAATTCTTCTCATTCTGTGAAATATAATTGTTCATTGATTTAACCATTTTAAAAATAATTTTAGATGGGGTATTAGGATTTAGATTGTTGACAAATTTACACCAACTTTCTCTTTTCTTTATTTTTAGTTCTTTCCGAACTTTAGCTTTAATTTTATTACACTGAAGAAAATTTTCTAAACTCGAATTTCTTCTAAAGTTCTTTTCTGCTTTTCTTCGTTCTTCTACCAGTTTAAAACATTCTTCATCCCACCACACTGGTTTCCTCACTTGAGATGTTGTTAACATTTTATTTATTGGTATACATTTTTCCGCAGTTTGATTTATAATATTTGTGAATTTTTCATAAATGTTACCATCTAAATGATTGCCCAATGATAAGATTTCATGTTCAATCATTATTTTATATTTTTGCCAATCAGCTTTACCACAATTCCATTTTCTATTGGGAATCAATATCCTGTTACTTCTCACTATATCCAAATAAAAATAAATAGGATAATGATCAGAGCCTAAGTTTTCCTCTATTACTTTCCATGTTATTAAATGAAATATTTCAGAAGAGCACACTGTAACATCAACTACAGTTTTAGTGTTTTTAAACACAAGTGTTGGGGAACCATTATTTAATACAAATAAATTACACTCTTCAATTGATTCCATTAAATTCATTCCGTAATTATCATTATAGTTACATCCCCAGGAATGGTGATGTGCATTTACATCTCCAGCTATAATGAACGGTCTAGGAATATTCTCAAATAAATAATTCCATTGTTGTTTCGTAACGTGTGTACCTGGCGATATATATATTGATACCAAATATATTTTTTTATCTCCTAATATTATTGATATTGCACATAATTGGACTTTGTTTATATCTATTTCTCCAATATCTATATTTACAATCTGATAGTTAATTCTTTCGTTAATAATTATAGCCGCTCCACCTTTCCCGTCATATCTGTCAGTTCTGATTATATTGTAATTTTTTAAATAGTACCGTCGGTTCCATTTGAACCAGGATTCTGATAAAAATATAACATCAGTTTTATTTTGATATAAAAAGATTTCCAAACTTTCTTTGTTAGAATTAAACGATCTAATGTTCCACTGTAATAAATGCATAATGAAATTTATAGATTTGGTTTTAATTTGAATTTAACTGTTTAAACGTTTATCAATTTTCTTTTACTTCTAATAATTTCAACTTATGTTATTATTATCAAAACCAACTTTAATTTGTTGTTCACTAATATTTCTAACTTCCACACTATTATACTTCTCGTAAATTATATCCATATCCTTTTTAAATTTTACCACAACTTCCTCTAGATCATCACACTCTTTGTTCCTTATTTTTTCTCTCAGTTTTTTAACTAGCTCCTCATGGATTATTTGCATTTTCCTAATTTCTTCTATTTCTATATTTTTGCCGCAATATTCGCGCCTTTGTGAATTTCTCTCTCCACTTGTTTGTTTTAAATTCCTGTTATTCATTTGTATATATCTGCCATTTTCAGTTTGTCTTCTTTCCATAATTCTTCTAGGTTTATTCATCAGCATTAACCTACTTTGATCAATATTTATTTCTTGTTCTTGAAGGTTACTCAGTGCTTCATACCTATTTTTATTTATCATGTTTGTTCCATAATTAACTGCTTCGTTAATTCTAGGAAATGTCTTTTTGAAGTCTGGATTGAAGTGATTTATTTTTGTTACTTCTGCATAATTTTGTTTCCGAAGAATAAATTTGGCCTCCGAGTACGAAATATTCTGAAAAGCCATTAGCTCTTTTACATTTTTATTAAATTGGTAAACTTCACAATTTTTATCATTTGCTTCGTGATTTTTGTGACATCCAGCGCATTCAAAATCTTTTTCTATGTGACACAATTCAGCATTGTGCTCTCTAGAGCATTTTCGGCATCTTTTTTTGGCCTTACATTGCAGGCGAATATGACCATATCGCCAACAATTGTGGCACTGTATGACTTTCTGTACAAATGGACTCACTTGAAGTTTTACTGAGTATATTGATACTTTTTCAGGCAAGTAATTTCCTTTGAATAAAATTTTAACCATTTGAGATTTCAGACTATTTGTATCTTTGTTTCTTTTTTTAATACAAACTACATCAATTATTTCTATATCTGATTTTATTACTTCCTTAATTTCTGACTCATCCATTTCTTCATCCACATTGAAAATTATCCCCGCCCTAAATAATTTATGTCTAGGGATATATACTTTTATATTATTCTTGTTCAAAAGGTCTTCTCTAATTATTTTATTCGCATATTTATAATTTTTGAAAACTATTTTAATTTAGTTTTTGCCTATTTTTGTAAAATTGTCAATATTTCTACTTATTACTGGGGAAATTTTATATATTATTCTACCCAGTGCCACATTATGATAATTACCCAAATTTTGATTCATTGATTCAGCATAAACTACATATGGGCCTTCATCTAATGCACTATAGTAATTTTTCTCAATATTTAATTTTAATTCACTCTGACTCTTGTTAGAATTTTCCTCAACAACCATGTGGTTGTCATTCCTTCCATTTCCTTTTTCCGCTTCTATAACATCCGGATTACTACTATTTTCTTCTTCAATTTCCATATCATTTTTCTTCTTATTAGTTTCTTTTAAAACTTCTATATTGTTAGAACTTCTACTTAATTCTTCTTCTATTACCATATCATTCCAATTCCGCTGAGGTTCATTTTTATTATTTCTTAAATTATTTTCATTGATATTTTTTGTTTCCTTTGCCTGATCATCTTTTATTCCCAGTACCATTTTTTTAATTACTCCTTCATTAATGTTACTTTTCTTCGGACTCATTTTTGATCTATTTACCTTATCCATTTTTTTGTATTCTTTTCTTGTATCTAATTTGTTAGTACTAATCTTGACACTTTTATTACCACATCTTATATCAGTATTTTTAACACTATTTACAGTATTCAAATTAACTTTTTTACCATCATTATTTTCACTCATTAAACTACTATCACTATAATCACTTCCATCGTCACTTTCATATTCCATACAATCACTATTATTAATTAAATGAACTGCATTACTAATTTTTATACCTGTCTCGACCTCTGTGCTCACTGTATTATTTCTATAAACCGATAACGGAACGTCATCAGGCCCGAGTTGCCTGTGACTCACCACACTTTGTTGTTGATCTATTATTTATATCAGGTATTTTACGCAACTAGATGTGTACTCGTCGACCGCTCGAAGTTGAATGTGTGATTTACAGACTTACGGCTGGGTATCTCGAATTCCGAGATTCTTACACAATTTAAGCAAATGACTGGACTATGATATCACTTAATATTGCGTTACTTTAAAATTGACAATCGGACTTTATTACTATACTAACTGTGCTTATTCTGACCAAGCTAACTTATATAAACGATTTTCATATAAAACGAAAGACGTAGCATATAAGACATTTTCATATAAAACGTTCATATAGCTGGTTTCTTAAATATTTTCAAAGATTTATGTATGAGCATATGCAGTAATAAAAAATTAATGATTCAGGAACTAAGCGACTTCTAGAAGTAATAAAATTTACAAAATCTAAAAATGTGCATTATTATTGTTTGTTAGGTTTGCTATTATTGAAAAAATTCAAAACTGATCTCGATAGTACAAACAAACGATTTAAATATTTTTAGTATGTGGTTATTAATCACGGTTCCGTTAAAAAGCATTTTATGCGGATTTCAATTTTAATTCTATCACTAATTTACATCGTTATATCACAATGCTTCTAGTTTTATATTTTAATTCCTGTTGTGCAAATTTTTTAATGTAGCACTAAATGTATGTGGTTTAAATTATAATATGGAATGTACAAAATTGCAAACAGAAATTTTTAATTTTCCGTACTCAGTTTATGGTATCCACCTATTTAGCTACGAGAGTACGCGGTTTTGGTGGAGAATACAGGTCGCTCAACTTGCGTAAAAATAATGCGATTTTAAGTGTGATGGATCGTTTCACAAATATAAACTAGCTGTAAGTGGAATTCTGTCTTAAGGCAATTAGGGCATCGTGCCTTAAGGCAAATTGCTGGAACTTCCCGTACCAATAATTATTATTTTTTTTTAAAACGATTAACATTTTTGAAAAAAAATTACTTTGAAAAAATAAGATTTTTGAGAAACTATAAATTGGACAAAAAATTAGTTTTTTTTTTGAAAAGAAAAAATTTTTTAAAAAAAATTTTTTTTTTTTAAATTTTTTTTTTTTTGAAAAAAAATTTTTTTTTCTTTATTTTGACATATTGTGGAAGATCTGATGTTTTTTTGAAAGCAATCGTACTGCTTTAACTACATAGGGACAAAATATAAAGCGCGTAAGCGCCGCGTCGCTGTCTAACGCATAAGCATTGGTACGGAACCGATAGGAATGTTAACAAAATGTATACTTATTGTTAAAATCTCTATAAAATGTCTGATAATTTGATGTGCATATGTCTAATGATAATTTTTGACCGCCAAATGGCTCATTTTTTTACTTTTTCCTCTATATCTCCGAAACCGCTAGACCTACCTTTATGAAAATTTTATAGATTCTTCATCTTGTCAATACAAGTGAAATGTTTTTTGAATTATTAAAATCGGACGCTCCGTTCTCTTAAAAACTGAGTTACCGTTTTCGGAACTTTTTGCCCCGTATCTTCGGAACGGCTTGACCTGCCTTTGCCAAAAACTAATCAGCACGTCTCCTTATCAATACGGATCGAATGTTTTTTGAATTATTCAAATCGGTTGATCCGTGTTCCCGAAATCGTCGACGAAAATTTGTATCCGCACATACATACACACACATACATACATACACACACACATACACACACACACACACGTACATCCATTTTTTCTAAGGTATGCCAAAATGTTCAGAAACCTCTGAAACGTAAAGATATATAAAAATTTTCATTTTCGATTTTTTTGCGATTACTATAACTTGCCCTACGGGAAGTTAATAACATTAAATATGAAAAACTGTTACGAGTATAATAAAATAATTTTATAAAAGTGCAATATATATTTAATTTACATATTATAATTATTACATTTCAATTTAATATGAATTATATTTCAGTACATAATATAAGGAGTTCTATTTGGAATTTTAAAAGTAAAATGAAGATATGTAATTGTACTGACAATTAATTAAAAATATTAATTAATACACGAATTATATGTGAATATTTGAGATTATTATTTTTACTGTTTGCAACACAATTTTATAAACAATCAAAAATATGTTGCAAAATTATATAATTTTCTCGTTACGTTGCATATAACATTTCATAATAGCCAACAACATATGAGATAATAAAACTTCGAAAAAAAATTGTTTTCGATTGTGTTATGATAGATTGAAATTAAAAAGATTTATAGTTCGTGATTCACCGGAATGCTGCCGAACTCTATTAAATTATTACACTTTGTTTATATTTTTAAAGAACCAAATATACTTGGATAATGGCTATATCAGACTAATTAAATTAGAAAGATGTTAAGTAGTTTTAATTATTGTTTATTTAGATAATCTAATATGTCGATATAAGGTCAAGTTATTGTTTGAATACTGATTTTAGACTTGTTGCTAACTTTAAGATATTACTTATTACAAAGATTTGATAATTTTCTATGATTTTTCTGATTGGTCCGTTTTGTTGATTTAAACGACATCCCAATACAATTTTGGATCCAGTCAGGGGCTATTACATTTATCAACCAAACAGGTATTGGCCGGTGATTTCATGGTCCGTGGATTTAAACCGAGTACAGGTGATCCGAGTTTTTTAGAAATAGAGAATATTAGGTTGATATAGGGTGCATTCGACTTGGACGCTTACGCGCTGTGAGCGCTCACGCTTATAAGCACGAATTTTTAGCGTTCGACTAGGCCAATAAGCGCTCAGAATCGATAACTAAATTCCGTTCGTTTTGGATACTGTGAGCGTCAATAAGCATCAAAATGGCGGCAACTGGCGGTAACGGTAATTGTGTAAATTTTAGTACTTTCTGGATCATTCAGCGGGATTATAAAGAATTTAACAATTAATAAATAAATTAAATTTGGTTAGCTTATGCTTAATTAATAGTAATATTAAAATTAAAATTTAAAATTATTTAAAATTAATTGAATTTAAAATTAATTAATTTAATATTAATATTAATACTAAAAAATAAATGTGATATACAACTTGGCATTTTTGCGGGATTATAAAGAATTTAATAATTAATAAATAAATAAAATTTGGTTAGCTTATGCTTAATTAATAGTAATATTAAATTTATAATTTAAAATTATTTAAAATTAATTAAATTTAAAATTAATCAATATTAATATTAATATTAAAAAATAATTGTGATATACAGCTTGCCATTTTTGCGGGATTATAAAGAATTTGACAATTAATAAATGAATGAAATGACAGATAGTAAAAACAACTGACGCTCACGCTCACGCTGCCCTACCTCTGTGGCGTGAGCACGTATGAGCGCAAAATATGTGCTACGAGCATCCCACGATGGTGCTACGAGCGTACTTATGTGACACTCACAGCGCCAAGTCGAACGATGAAAGCGCGCTCACGGCGTGCTCACAGCGCGTAAGCGTCCAAGTCGAACGCACCCATATTTAGGGACAGGACGCATGACAATAAGATGAATTATTTTATAATTTGAATAGTATAATAACAAATTAGGATTTATTGCTGCTATCCTGAATAAAAGTAATAAAACATAGAATTGGACCAGGGTTGGGAGTAAGGCGTTAACGGGTTGAGTTAAACACGTAAATTTTTTTTTAATGAACAATTATGTAACACCATAGTATTACGTATTGTTATAAATTTTGTTTATTTAATTCTGAAGGAAAGCAATGTAGATAAACTATTTTCTTATATTTACCAATTTATGTCACTTTGCACTTTGTGGACAATATGGCTCATATTCTATACAATTATTTTTATTTTATAAATGTGATTAGTTGTATTCTTTACTTATTTATTTATTCAATTTTTTATGTTTTTATGCCCTTATTTGATTATTTATTTATTTTTCATGTGTTTTATATATTTGATATCTACACATGAGAAATATTAAAAGTAGAATATAGTATTTGCATAAGTAGAATATAGTATTTTCAAAATGGTATCATATGATCGAGATATTACAATTACTAGTTGATATAAGTGGCATTTTGAATCAAGACGGAATGCAAAAACTTGCCGAAAAGTGTAAATAACCGACATAATGAATACAGATTGAGATATAATTAAGTTGTGAAATTTAAATGATTTTTTTCAATTGAACGACTTTATGCGGGCCTATAATATTTGATGATGTTCAAGACCACAAACTATCATAAGAGAAAGTTTAATTGAAAACCGTAAAAAAATTTTGTTAACAATTAATTACGCAGAAACTGCTTAACCGATATTTATCGAAAACCAATCAGCATAAATCTTTAACTTCTACCTCTATAATGGTTATTAATTTAATTTGCTAAGTCGGTTCAAAATTATTTGCAAAAACGTGGGTAAAAAGTTTTGCAAAACTACTCAACACTTGTTCTTATCGAGTTTATTCGAATGGCTTTTTAAATTTTTGCAATCCGTTCTACCCTTTTTAACAAAATGAAGGCATAAGGTCAAATTTAAAAATTATCTAGTAATCCATGGCACGGTGCCTTAAGGCAATTTGCTGAACTTTTCCGTACCCAAAAATATTTTTTTAAAAGCATTACATATTTTTAAAAAATATAGAGTAGCTGTTTTAGAGACGAAATATCGAAGCGCGTAAGCGCCATGTCGCAGTCTAACGGATGAACATTGGCACATAACCCATAGAAATGTATACTCACTATTAAAATCTCTATAAATAACTGGTAGTTTGATGTGCATTTATTGAATGAACGTTTTTGACTGCCCAATGACTTTTTTTTACTTTCTTCATTTAATCTCCGAAATCGCTAGACCTGTCTTACCAAAGTTTTAATCAATTCTTCATTTTGTCAATATAAGTAAAATAATTTTTGATTTATTGAAATTGGACGCTTTCAAAAACTGAATTACCAGTTTTGGCACCTTTTGCCTCGAATTTTCGAAATGGCACACAATCTAATCAGCACGTATCCTTATCAATAAGAATCGAATGTTTTTGGATTAATTCAATTGGTTGATCCGTGTTGTCGAAATCATAAACAGTTGTATCCGCACATGCATACATACATATACACACCTATTTTTTCTGATGTATGCCAAAATTTTCAGAAGGTTTTGAAACATGAAATATATATAAAAAATATATTTTCGATTTTTGTGCGATTACAGAACCTCACGGACAGTCAAACACGTCATACTTTTTATTTTAAAACTCAAAGACCTGAAACGTTAAGAAAACATGTAGTTAAAATTCAAACTTCTTCGAGAAGTTGAAAAATAAATATTGGCCATCAATATAGCAACTGATATCAACCTTTCAGTGTAGTCTGGGTTAATTATCAGCTACACAATCACGATTTGTGTAAACGTAGCCCGAGTCGATCCCAACGAGATAATATATGATAGCAGTGGAAGAAAGTTCAGCGGTATCTCGATGATGTTAGTTTCCCAACGGTGAAATAAATAGCTCCCCTGGCGATGCCGCCCTCATTAAATGCGAATCTGAAGTGGGCCAGAGTTTCGATCTCGGATGCCGCGCTCCATATAGTCACAAGAATAGGCGATGATAGGCCGGGATGCTGTTACATTTCTATAGTTCACGACACTGAGGCAGCACAGGAGAATGCAATTATGTTCTTGAATCTTTAAATGATACCGTTATACTATCTCCAGCATAGTGTCTCCTTCTCTAAAGGAATTACGGCGAGACTTATTTTTAGATATCTTCGCAAAATAAAAGGCAAGACATGTGCACTCTAATATTTTAAAACATGGTTCAACAATAGTGAAGGAGATAAAAAATGTAACACGACGATGAACCTAATAAAACCATAAGAACAAAAAATAGCTTTTTTACGAGTTCGGGCGGAATTCTAACTCTTCAAATTTTTTTGCAGAATCAGTCAGCTTCTAATATATTGATTATCTTATATAGAAATAGGAAAATATAAAAATCAACATGTTTTCATAAACATGCAAAAAATAATATATAGACAAAAATAATAATACAGCCAAATGAAATATACTGTAATATAAGCTAAACGCGCTTTTACAAATTTCAGTTTTTATAACACAATATTCTTTTTTAATTACCATCGCTGGTAATAATAAATGTAAATAAATGCGAATCTAAATAGGTTGGTGTAGTCGACCTTGGCCTCCAATGTGGCTCTTTTTATATATAGAAAAATAAACGACTAGATACCCGGATTTTGTAACATTAGTCTTACTAGAAACGTATGATTTTTCTGCGAAATTATAGTATTAAATGGTTCACTAATTGCTCACATCTTAAAAAATATATGTTTATTGCATATAAACTATTTCTAATAAAATTAAATGACAATTAAGATTTTGAACATTTCCATGTTTTGTAAATTTTTGTCATGTGAAAAGTTGAAATTGTGCTCTATCATGCTGATTAATTAGCTTTTCGTTTGGGCAGTTTATATTTAGTGTTTGAAAAATATTGAAAATACCAAAGAAGAAAATACCACCATTTCTTTGCAATTTAAAATAAGATATAATTTTTCACCAACATTTTATCAGGGAATCTCATTATGAAATTCAAAATTTAAAATATTATTTGAAAGGTATCCGTTAAGAATTTTGATTAGGTTTTGATAATGATTACTTAATCCTTCAGATTCTTGTAACGGTTAAAAGCAATTTAAAAGTTACAATTTTACAAACAATTTGCTGTTATATCTTATATTATCCCCAAACATTGCATCAAGATAAACGTCTTGATTAACTTCCCGTAGGGTAAGTTATTGTAATGGGCCGAAAATCGAAATTGAAATTTTTTACATTTCTCGACGTTTTGAAGGTTTCTGAACATTTTGGCATACCTCAGAAAAAATGGATGTGTGTGTGTGTATGTATGTATGGGTACAAATTTCCAATCACGTTTTCGGGCGCACCGATTCAACCGATTTGAATGGTTCAAAATACATTCGATTCATATTCATAGGGAGATGTGCTGATTAGTTTTTGGCAAAGGCAGGTCCAGCAGTTACGTAGATAAAGAGCAAAGAGTGCAGAAAATAGAAATCGAGGTTTTGATAGAACCGATTTGAATGATTTAAAAAACATCAATTAGTAATGATTGGGAGAAGTGTTTATTAGTTTTTGGCAAAGGCAGGTACACCCATTTTGAAGATATGAAGCTAAATGTATAAAAAATGGCAGTTTTTGAGAAAACTAAGCGTCCGATTTAAATAATTCAAAGAAATTTCTGCTTGTCTTAACAAAATAATTGATTTTGTTTTAACCTTTTTTTTCAAAAAAAATTTTTTTTGTATCAAAAATAATTCAGATTTTATTTTTAATTCTGATTATAGTTCTAATTTAAACAAATAATTTCAACTTTGCAATTGAGTTTATATAATTCTTATGAATATTAGACAATGTTACAATATTTATTTAAAATAATCTATTTGAAAACATTTAAAATTCCACGAACATTTCGTTACGGTACGGGAAGTTCCAGCAATTTGCCTTAAGGCACGATGCCATACACCCCACTAGTTTCGATTTAATATTGAAAAATATTTTTAATATTTTTCTTCTTTAAACGATGTGGTATACTTATAGTTAAATTGACTTGGTTCTGGTATATGTTTGGTCATCAACATTTGTAATCCTTAAAACATATCGCATGAAATTTACTTACGTACAATCTACATAAATATTGTATCATTTTATGAAAAGTATTGATTGCAAAGCGTTCGGTTCCTGGTGAAGTAAAAATCAAATAAATTTCTTTCTTTCATTCCAGGTGGAATTGGAAGGTCTGACAGGTGAGATCCGTTTCAACGAAGACGGGCGCCGTCAAAACTACAGTTTACAAGTTATGGAAATGAGCACGTCCAGCGCGATGGTCAAAGTAGCCGATTGGACGGACCAGTCCGGGTTAGCGCCGGTTGTGGCTAAATTTACGCGTCCGAGAAACCAGGAAATTGAACGGAATAAGACATATATCGTTACCACTATAGTTGAAGAACCTTACATAATGATGAGGAAGCCGGACCACGGAGAAACACTTGTCGGCAACGAGAGGTTCGAAGGATATTGCAAAGATTTAGCGGATCTGCTGGCGAAGCGACTGGGAATCACATGTAAGATTAAATTCATTCAATTTTTACACATAGTTTGTGTATTTTTCGACATCAATTCAATTATCTGCAAGAACACTGTAATGATTTCAATATTACATTCATGAAAAATTGCTCATATAGAGATACTTAAATAATATATAAGTAAAGTAGTGTAATTGTTTGAAAATTCTATGCGCGGGCTGTTTTTATGTTGATGATAAGATTGACACTTTGAATTACACAAAAACTATAATCTTTAAAATAAAAGATTTTATTCTTGTCACGATTTTCTGTGAAATTTTACGTTTATCACATTCTGTAACATTCAACCAGATTACCTTAAAATATTACAATTACTATATGAAACAGCGTGTAAAGTTAATTTCAGTGATTTATTTATTGGAAATGCATAAGATGATGAAAGTTTGAAAATATATCTAACTATGTAAATGTGTATTGAAAGTATAATTTGCGTTTGTCTTCAATATTAAATTTTCATATAGAAAATAACTAATATAAGAAATATTTATAAATTGCGAAAGATTTGTTCATGAACAAATTGTTGTTTATGTAATCGGTAATTATTATTTATATTTAAATGGTTTATTGTGCGCTTGTAATTACCATTTAAATTTTTTTCTCTAAAAACTTTTGACATAACCGAAAGAAACGTTTTCATGTGTCGCAATATGTGAGTATGTATTATTGAATAAAATTATACTATTTGAAAGCGTTAGAAAAATTCAAATTGTATTCACCATTGTTTTATTAGGACGTCAATATAAAAGTGAATATAAAAAGCGGAGCAATGAAAAATATAAATATTTTAAATGTTAAATTTAAATTCAAAAACTTATTTTAAAATATTTTTTTTTATTTCCTCACCAATTTTCTTGATTTTGATAATAGATTAATGCATTTTAGTGTGATGCAACAACAAGTACGACCCTAAAATTTTACCTTTATACCTCAAAACCTTTATTTGATTATAGTCCAATCATTTTGCATCTAGCTCGGTAACTAATCAATTGTTTTTTTGTGAACGTTTTTCATTAAATTTTGATCGAGACTTTTCGGATCTGATTGAAAAGCTTACATTTATTTGGTTTATCCGCTGAAACATTTTCAAAACAATTCTTTGATATTGGCGACGAAAAGAATGCCATCGATAAAACTTGAAGCGTCAAATTATAAATAGTTTTTTGCATAATCATTGATTCGCGCAGGATTCTTCATTTGTATAAATATTTTCCGACAAAAGAAAACAGCAAAGAAATCAAATATTAAAAATTAAAATTTGTAGAAATAACAGTTGTTCAGAAGAAACTAGGGTTTGTCGGTTTTCAAATACCGGTTCTAAAAACCGGTTTTTTGACTAAAATTATGGGATTCAAAAACCGTTTTTTTTAGTAAAAAAAGTCGGCTTTCACTGTAGAAATGGAAAATAACAAATATATCCAAATAAAGATAGATGAAAGTGTTTTGATTCTTGAAATCATATCGGTTCAATAGCATTTGATATCTTATCAGTGTGCAATGGTTCCCAGAAAGGTTTTGTTCATATTAATTTAAATTGAGTTAAACCAGAGTATATATTAATTTCAATCAGTGTGACTTCTTGAAGAAGTAACTTCCTCTACACAAACTTTAAAAAAAGAGTTTTAATCCCTAGACGTCACAAATTAAAGAACAAAAAACTTAGAATTAGTATATTAGGCTTTAAAAATAATTAAGCATAATTTGGTCGCAAGTATGAGAGTATTTTCTATTTCAGAAAATTTTGTGAGTAAACAATAAAGGACACGTCTAAGTAGCAATTCGATACACGTTCTCAGTTTTTTTTAAATCATATTTTATTAAACAAAAAAAATCAGAATGTTTAAAATTAATTAATTTTAATTAATTAAAATTGCTCGGAACAGACAGTACGCGAGTTTATTTTAATTGTTTTTAAAACTAAAATTGATATTGACAAGTATGTATCAACTTGTATCTAATATTTTTTTATTTTATTTAATTCAATGAATGTCTTTTATTTAAAAATGTATTGTTTTTATTTATTGGAAAACTTTCCTTTCACTATAATAAAAATATTTTCATTCTTATATGTGAAAATAATGCATGAATGACGAATAGTTATTTTCAAAGTTATTTTATCAAGATAAACTATTATTTTTTTAGTTTTACTAATTAAAATTAAAATAATTTTGTTTATTATCTATAAAATTGAACAATAAATAAATTCAGTCAAATACTGCTTTAAATTACACTAAATTTGCGGATAAATTACAGGATATTCGAGCAAAAATTTATTTTCTATATAAAATTCGAAAACCGGTTAAAACCGGTTTTTTAGTAAAATTAAAATTCGAAAACCGGTTTTCTGAAATGTCGGTTTTTGTATAAACCCTAGAAGAAACTAAGTTCAATGCTAATCTAAGGCACAGAATTTTTGGAATCTTTCATTCAGTTAGCTACACATAAATAAAAAATGAGTATTCGGATGTTGCTTCATATTAAAAAAAATATTATTGAATTTATGAAAAATCTGAAAATAATATGTGAAAACCTTGAATCTCAAAATGTGGCTACAAAATGTGAATAAAATCATTTTAAGATCAAGCTGGCACTTGCAGTAACTATTAATGTGACCCAGGAACATTTATCAGTGGCATGGGTTGCGGTTGGTAAATCAAATTTAATTGGTGTTCGCTGCCCCTTTCACCACATACCTCAGGATTAGTTATTTTTTACGTTCCCAAAGAATGAGTTTAACCTTCCCGTATGGTATTCACGTTTTGCGAGAGCAGGGCATCCGATTCGAATAATTTAAAAATTAAACATTTAATTTCTATTGTAAGGGAGATATGCTGATTTTAATATGCTGATAAAGAGAACGCTAGTTTTTGGCAAAGAGAAACAGTTACAGTTTTTGAGAAAACAAAGCTTCTGGTTTTAATGATTTGCTTGTGATGAGCCTGAAGATTAGCTCGATCAGAAGTACCAGAAATTTGCCTTTAGGAACGATGCCATGCTAAATTTGCCAGAAATATTTTTTATGGCTTAACAACTTTGGTCGCGTCAGTTAGTATATATAATATGTATATATGTATATACATACACGAAATATTCTTAATCATTCAGTTTGTTACATGACATACGCGTATTATTTGCGTTATAAGACATAAAGCATAGCGCGCTGCCATTTTATTTAGAAATGCTGGTTACGATAATCAAAAGCTTAGCCTTTGTGTGTGCGTAATCAAAAGTCGAGTCAAATCGAAGTAAATAAAACACACGGCGTTGTTCATTATTTGAAGTCGCAATTCTAAATCTATTTCTTCTCCTGTATTCAAAAACTGATTGCACGTACGGCCGGGCCGATATAGCAGGCACGTGAGCGGGCGCCGGGACACGTCTAGACATATTTCGGCGTGCCTCGACGCATACGATAATGAGGATTCGCGTAATCGTCGAAATTGCGATACGATTGTCTCTATAGCACTTTGTCGTTTCAGTCAGGACGCCCGAGAGATAGGAACATATATTTATTAAATCAGAGGTTAAATTCACAACAACCATTATATTAGTGGTTCATTAAATTTTGAAAACCTGTGCTAACTTGTTGTCTTTTTATCATTGAGCCCAATAGCTAGGAAAATCTATTCATTATATCTTTATTCCTTATTTATACTCATATATATATATATATATATATATATATATATATATATATGCGTGTGTGTGAGGGGGTATATATAAGAATGGTCCTTAATATGGATATTTCCGATTTTTTAAGTGAAACTTCTTTAGACGCGACATGGGTGTGAAATTGTACGAATGCAACGGACGTGAGTTACGGCAAGGTCGAGTGCCAATGATTTGTCATTTGCTCTCGATGATCTCTATACGGGTTCAATTGTGATTGGTCGTATTTGTGCGAGGCTTCTTTGTATGCGTGATTTTATACGTGCGTGCGTTACCGAAATCGTGAAGCATATTGTTCATTTATCGGTGTTTGATGTCATTACATTTTAAGGTTAAATATTAGTACAAATCTGGAGTTAGTAAAAATTGGATCGGAAGAATATTTTATTTCGCCCCCCCTGAATAATTATAGTGCAAATAATAAAGCATATGAAAAATCTGTGTCGTGTAAAACACGTAAGTTTATTGAAGTACTTTGTATTATTCGTGGTTACTATATATTTTTGAGGCTATTAGAATGAAAATTATTTTTATATGCAAGACAGATAAGTTCTTCAAACACAATTATATGAGAAGTAAAATTGTGAAAACAATATTTATTTAGGCGTTGTTTAATAAAATATGTCTTGCCTAAAAAATATTTTTCATTTTAATAACTTCAAAGATTTATAGAAACTATGAATAATATAGAAATAATTTCTAATCAATAAACTTACATTTAGTACACGACCCAAATGTTTAATTTGTTTTATTATTTTCAAGGAACAGGGTAAAATATTCTTCTGATTCAGGCATTTTTCATTAAATCAATATTTGTACTACGATGTAACTTCAAAATGTTTATTTATCTATGCCGATTTTCTTGTTGATATCGGAACGCATACAACGTTGATGGTGGTACGCATACAACTACAGATCTCTATTCACATGCACAACGACTATTCACAATCGACCCGTATAGAAATGATCTCATCGAGAGCGAATGACTAACAGTTGGGGCGCAACCGACTTCCGTTTCATTTGTATGGATTTACACCTTAGTCACGACTAAAGAAGTTTTACTTGAAAATCTTATTTCGACGACTATTTAACTCAGAATAAGTGATAATTGCTCATTACTATTATTGCGCACACGGCGTGCAACGGTCTTATAGCCTCGGAAAGCAATTGCACACACGATGTGCAATTCGTCTCAAATGGGTTAAGAAGTAAAATTTCATGCATTTTTATTTCAAAATCGGTTAATTTGTAACCTGTAAAATTCATAAACGGATAAACTCTCATACGCTACAAAAACAATATGGGCCTGCGTGGCTAGCATGTATAAATATTTCGACAATTCTTTTTCGAATTTTGGAATTTATTTCTAGCGTATATTTTGTTTCAGATGAGCTGCGAATCGTCAAGGACGGCAACTACGGAGCAGAGAATCCCGATGTCAAAGGAGGCTGGGATGGCATGGTCGGAGAGCTTATACGTCACGTGAGTCGCTTAATCAGATTACAGTATATGATTTAGTCTGTATGTAGAGTATGTACATGTAGATTGTTACAATTTTCGAAAATGAATTTGAATACGATTACGTAGGTATGACAATTCTGTACGTGCACAGAAAGGAGGTACAGAGTTGGATGGATTAAGATATATGCTCGTAATTGAAATTGAGAGAGAATAATTATACTACCATGTATTATTTATGGTTTTTCAAATTATTAAAATTATAATATTTAGCAGAAATTAATTTTTCTTATATAAATGCGATTTGCTTCCTCTATTCGTGTACGATCAGTACAACTACAAACGATTTTGTGCTTCAAAAGGATTTTTTACAAATTCATAGAAACTACAGACAGTTCAAAATAAGACACTATGACTAGTACTTGACAAAATAAGAGACCCACTGACTAGACACTGACTACTGTACAAAATATAATACATAAATGAACAGACTGACGTATCGACAATACTAGACCGATAAGAAGCTCACTGAAAATTTTTACCAGAAATGTGGGGATCACCCTAATACCAACATTGCGGGTCTCGGCCAATTTACTAAAGAGATATTTTGGTATGGCAAACACGCCATGCCAAACTATATCTCGATCGACCCATAGCAGCAGATGATACTTGGCTCGTCAATGATTTTTCTTCAGAGCGAATAAATCTTTTGTTTTTTTTTTGTGTAATCATTTATCATTATAAATATTGTTATGTTTTTTTTTTTTGGGGGGGGGTATTTTTCCTTCCTCCTTTTTTGTCACAATTATGACTTATTTTTCATTCACTTTTATGCACAAAATACCGGCAAGAATGTATAATCTAAATATCGCTATTTTTTTAAAGTGTGTAGTTGAAAATATCCAATATCCCAAAATCTCAAAATTATTTGACACGTTCGACGATAGTAATTAATTTTATATATTAAAGTAAACTTTGATATAAAATATATGATAAAACATTTAAAATAATAAGACTATAGATGCTGAACATACATACCAACAAAAAAAGTTAAGAAATTTAATTGGAAATTTTCATTTATAAAATGTACTCAGAGTGAAGATGTATTTAGTATTTCAAATAATTTTTTTGCGAGTTTTGATGTTTGTTGAGTGTCTGAATTAGAAAATGTACAATCACTTTGGTAAAAAGTAAATTATTTTCAACTTCATAGTAATTAAAAACGTGGAATGAAACGATTAAAAAAAATAATAATTTATTAAATCAAATAATCGATCAATAAACATAATGTGTTCAAATTCGCAATATTAAATCTTAAGACAGGCTTCTCGCGTAAAATTAATTTCCTCTTGAATATTCTACACACTCAGTTTTAAATTACAATTTGATCTCATATATATATATATATATATATATATATATATATATATATATATATATATATATATATAATATAATATTATATATATATAATATATAATATTCGTACCGATAGTACAGAAGCGACTTAATTGTGCCCACAGTTTGTAAGGTATCCGTAAAGTAATTTTCTATTGTAGAAGACGTTCAATGCACAAAATGATTAAGTCCATAAAATATAATTTAAGTTGTTAAACTTGAAGAATAATGAAATAGTGTACATTGTTAAATTAAAATATATGATATATAATGTAATGTAATATGAAAATTTATAACTGTACCAAATACTTAAAACGTTTACATGACATAATTTTAATATTAAACGAACATCGACGGGCGTATTGAGCATTTATAATACTCGAAACATTAAAAAAAATTCTGGATCATTCCGCAGTGGATTAAGTAAATGCCATAGTTCTTTTTTGACTATTTAATATCATATAATTTTTGAGATGTATTACGTTTGTTTTTTTAGAGTATTACAACAGCAACGTTAATAATTGTCCATAAGATTATCTATTGTCAAACAAATAAAAAAAAACACGTTAAATAATATACACCATATTTAATAATAATTCATTTAAATCCATTTCCACCATCAGCAAAACTCATGTAAACGCTTGCCTTTTTGATATATAAACAAGATATTTTTCCATATAAATTACAGCTATAGAAATGTGTAATGTGTTTTCGTTATTCACATGTCCACGCTTTAATTTATGATTTCAACTACTCGTACATTTCCTGCGCTGAGGAAAGTGTACGAACAAATTATTTCCCTCAAACGGGTTATAAATACAACGCAACGCAAAAAGTGCAAACTGAAAACGAATATAATTCAAGTGGCGAAAAAGAGCGACTGCGGCGGAATAAAAATTACGCAAGGCAAAACAAACTATTGTATTAGAAAATTGTGAGCGAGAGAAAATGACCTAAACATAGAGTATATAGATAGAAATGATTAATTAACTTCCCGTAGGGTAAGTTATAGTAATCGCAAAAAAATCGAAAATGAAAATTTTTGCATTTCTCGACGTTTCAAAGGTTTCTGAATATTTTGGCATACCTTAGAAAAAATGGATGTATGTGTGTGTGTGTGTGTGTGTGTGTGTGTGTGTGTGTGTACGTGTGTGTATGTATGTGCGGATACAAATTTTCGTCGACGATTTCGGGAACACCGATCAACCGATTTGAATAATTCAAAAAACAGTCGATTTGTATTGATAAGGAGACGTGCTGATTAGTTTTTGGCGAAGTCAGGTCTAGCCGTTCCGAAGATACGGGGCAAAAAGTGCCGAAAACGGTGACTCAGTTTTTAAGAGAACGGAGCGTCCGATTTTAATAATTCAAAAACATTTTACTTGTATTGACAAGGTGAAAAACTGATCAAATTTTCATAAAGGCAGGTCTGGCGGTTTCGGAGATCTAATGAAAAAAGTAAAAAAAAATGACATTTGGCGGTCAAAAATGATCATTAGACATATGCACATCAAATTATCAGATATTTTATAGAGATTTTAACAAGAACTATAATTTTGGTTTACATTCCTATGGGTTCCGTACCAATGTTTACGCGTTAGACGTCGACGCGGCGCTTACGCGGTTTGATATTTCGTCTTTATGCAGTTAAAGCAGTACGATTGCTTTAAAAAAAAGTTTAGATCTTTCAAAATATGTCAAAATAAAGAAAACATTTTTTTCAAAAAAAAAAAATTAAAAAAAAAAATTAAAAAATTTTTTTTTTTCAAAAAAAAGTAATTTTTTGTTTAATTGTTTGTCAAAAATCTTATTTTTTCGAAGTAAATTTTTTTCAAAAATGTTAATCGTTTTTAAAAAAATAATTTTTGGTACGGGAAGTTCCAGCAATTTGCCTTAAGGCACGATGCCTTAATTGCCTTAAGACAGAATTCCACTTACAGCTAGTTTTGGTATTAAATTTATTTGAGGTTCTAGTTTGGACATAAACTAGTAGGTACATTGCACATTTCAAACAACTTGGCGAAACCAAACCCTAATGAAAAATATAACGCTTGAACAAAAATGTCGAAGTTTTAGGTTCGATAATCACAAAAAATCCCATTGCTACTGTTTCTGGATTTAAATACCACAAATCTTCTATGCCACCTCAGACATTTTAACATATGTCAATCAAATTTAATAAGTTCTTTTAAAAATGATAATTCATTATTAACTTCCCGTAGGGCAAGTTATAGTAATCGCAAAAAAATCGAAAATGAAAATGTTTATATATCTTTACGTTTCAGAGGTTTCTGAACATTTTGGCATACCTTAGAAAAAATGGATGTATGTGTGTGTGTGTGTGTGTGTGTGTATGTATGTATGTATGTATGTATGTATGTATGTATGTATGTATGTATGTGCGTGTGTGTATGTATGTGCGGATACAAATTTTCGTCGACGATTTCGGGAACACGGATCAACCGATTTGAATAATTCAAAAAACATTCGATTCGTATTAATAAGGAGACGTGCTGATTAGTTTTCGGCGAAAGCAGGTCTAGCCGTTCCAAAGATACGGGGCAAAAAGTGCCGAAAACGGTAACTCAGTTTTTAAGAGAACGGAGCGTCCGATTTGAATATTTTAAAAAACATTTTACTTGTATTGACAAGATAAAGAATTGATCAAATTTTCATGAAGGCAGGTCTAACGGTTTCGGAGATCTGATGAAAAAAGTAAAAAAAAATGCCATTTGGCGGTCAAAAATGATCATTAGACATATGCACATCAAATTATCAAATATTTTATAGAGATTTTAACAATAAGTATAAATTTTTTTTACATTTCTATGGGTTCCGTACCAATGTTTACGCGTTAGACGGCGACGCGGCGCTTACGGGCTTTGATATTTCGTCTTTATGCAGTTAAAGCAGTACGATTGCTCTGAAAAAAAGTTTAGATCTTCCAAAATATGTCAAAATAAAATAAAACATTTTTTTTTTAAAAAAAAAAATAAAAAAATATTTTTTTTTTCAAAAAAAAGTAATTTTTTGTCCAATATATAGTTTCTCAAAAATCTTATTTTTTCAAAGTAAATTTTTTTCAAAAATCTTAATCGTTTTTAAAAAAAAAATTTTGGTACGGGAAGTTCCAGCAATTTGCCTTAAGGCACGATGCCTTAATTGCCTTAAGACAGAATTCCACTTACAGCTAGTTTTCAGATTCAGATGCTAAAGCGCAAGTAAACCTTGCGTTGATATATACTGTAGCAATAAAATAACAAACCTTACTAAAATGTCTCGCTGAAAAAAAATGTAATTTTTTTCATAATTAATAGTATGAAGTATTTCATTATACCAATATTTACATACGTGCAAAACGTTTTCTCATATTAAAAATTCAAAAACTAATCGGCAGGACTAAAGTTTCACTAACATTGAAAATATCCTGGTCATAGACATAACGATGTATTTTAAGATATTCCTATTATTATCAATGAAAGTTATGCTCTTAATGAATTAGAAATTACAATAAAAAACTACTATTCTTAATAATTTAACTCATAGTGAAATGTGAAGCAAAGGCAAACACAGCATGCCGTCCACGAGCGATATCCGCACACACAGTACGTTATGCGAATGTCGTCCATGGACGACATTCGTAGTGAAAGGGTTAACAGTTGAAATTGAATTTTATCTTTGGCGGTTATTGAGTTTTTTCTAGAATGCATGTGAATCTGAAATTTATGGTATCAAAATACGTCGGTTCAGAATCATTTCTAACAATAAGGTAAATTAGGTTGTTTCCTCAAAATTTACCAATAACCTTCATTTGCGTGGACGGTTGTGACACTTGCCGTTGTCATATGATTTGATTTTATGACTAATCCATCGTATTTAACGACAGTATTTCAGTATTTTGACGTAGATAAATGTTCAAATTACCATTTAATATACTTTTACAGTAATTCTACCTAACTAGATAGGAGAAAAGTATATTAAATAGTAAAAATTATATCAAATAGTTAAAAATATATTAAATTGTTAATAAGTATATTAAATGATTGAAAATATGATAAATCTCTTAACAATATTATTGCTGATCAAAAAAATAAGTTGCACAACAGTACCCAGTCTGCCTTACGCAGTACTATATAAACGAAAATTGGAAGTACTAAGTTGCCCTCTCAAAAAAAAAAACAGATTAGAAATATAAGCTACTAAACGCAGCTTAAAAACACCTAGTTCATATCGCTGTTTGAAATAATTGATAGTAGATTATAGTTAGACCTTACGTAGAAATTTGCTGTTGGTTTCATAATTATAAGTATGAAATACAAATTTAATAAAACACTTTTTTGCAATAAAAATTCAAAAACTATACGTTTAAATTTTAAATAAAGTTGTAAATATTTATTTTCTAGACCTAGTTGTTTGTTCATAATTGTCGGTAGATTTTCTACAGTTAGTAAAATTATTCTAAAGAGTTTACGAAAATTCGAAATATCAAGAGATATCAGTTTAAAATATTTTTTTATTAGTTTGATAGATCGGCTATCAGGCTACATAATTGTATCAATTTCCAATGAAGATCATGTTTTGTCAAAATTTTATAAAATGTTCAATTTCTATAGCAATGGTAATGTGTCTCTTATGAAAAGGAGTAAATAAGCGCGTTTTCTTGTTTGCGCGTCCTTTCTCTTAACAAATGGACGGCAAAGCGATACTGCTGCAAGCAGCAAACACAATGCGTTGAACATTCGTTATATCGTTACGTACCAATAAAAAACCCCCGTTTGGGGGAGAACGGAAGAGAAAGATTTATTTGTTGATTGTGCGATGAATGTTACCGGAGACCAATTGCCATTGGGTCAAAAACGTACTTATTTTAGGGCCGACTGCCTAAAGGGTTTTGATGATCACGATTAGAATCGAATCGAGTTAAATTGAAATTGGAAAGTGGAACAAAAAGTGACAAATTGGCAACCGCAATAAAAGAGGCTTCGGAAAATGCATTTATGGCTAGATGTAACAGATTCTTGTAAATAGTAAATTTAATTGAAAAAAAATAGGCTAGACAACAACTAGCGAGTTTAGCTTTGTTAGAGAAATTTACTATATAATTTGACAGTTTGACTTCTGGAAGTTGTTTCTAGTGCAGGAAACACACACATAAACAGTATAAATGAGTAGGAAACAGCACCTACTCATTTTCTCAAGTTCGAACCCCGCCAGAGTAAATTTTTATTTTTAATTTTAGTTTTACATCTATGTGGTTAAATATTATAATAAATAATTAATTAGGGAATTAATGACATTACAATGTATTAATATGGAAAGCAATGCTTCGAGATATGTGAAACTCAACATGCGAGCATGGTTACGGACCGAATCTATAGATTTCATTAAATTTTTTTCTAACAAAATAATTACGAAGGCATAAATTGTTAAATTAGAGTGAAGAAAAGTTAACGAGATATTGTTAATAAATATCTAATTCAAAATAGACTTACGTAATTCAAGACATCGAACAGCAAAGCCATACCGCACATGACACTACGTGACACTTAACCCGAATTCAAATCGAAATTGAGCTCAGGTACTTCCAAGTACTCTCGAAGTAAAATCAGCAAATCACACAGTACCTATAATATATTAAAAGTTATAAAAGATGTCAACACATGAAAATACATAATGTTTTTAACTACGGATTAGGCGTATAAATTTTATATCAAATCAACATTTTTAACTTAAAATAATTAATTGTATAATACATAATAGCATTTATGTTACAGCTAGCCCCAAACACGGGATTAGTTGCAAATAGTAAACAAATAATTAATTAGAATTAGTTAGTTAAAATAATTAATTGTGATCCGCAACCCCTAGGCATCTTGCGGGTTTTAAATATTTTGCAGCGACCCGCCAAGCATTTCCAAAGTAGAATTTTATTTGTTTCATCAACGTTGTTCCATTAATAAATTAATTATAATGTAATCTTTTCTTGTTGCAATAATCTATGAAATATTTACTTCTTTTAAATATGGTACGTTATAATGTTTACTAATATATATCTAGTTTTGTAAGTGTTTAAAAAATTAGACCAGCTACAAAATTTTTAAATTTAATTATGGCATGCGAACTAGTCTTTCTACATGAGGCAAAACGATCGCGCAATTCGAAAATTTATCTTAAAAGAGAGAGAGTACATAAAAATCGATATAAATTATTTTATTGTGAAGCGATTAAAAAAACTCATGTCGTTAACTGTAAGTATAAGGAAAGTGGATCGATGCAATAAGCCTTTTGGAAATTGCTTTGAACATTATCATGCCGCAGAAAATAAATTTAGATATTATTGTAAATGTATGGCTTTCAATGTCCACAAATTCATATCAAACATATTGTATAGTATTAACAATAATATATATATATATATATATATATATATATACAATAGGTAAATTTTCGTCAGAGCTCGGCAGCGAGTTGCTGGAAGATTGTTTTAAAGCAGTGCCGCGTTAAATAAGGGTTAAATATATATTTAATGGTTTTATTTGTAATATTTATATTTATACATTATATATATATATATATATGTGTGTGTGTGTGTATGTGTGTGTGTGAACAAATACATTTACCCAAAACCTAATATTGTAAGCAACAATGGCATAATAACTTCTAAGCTTTGGCGATCAAAATTAAATAGCACATATATATTATGTAACAAAAATAGCTTCTCCTCATAAATTGCCGAACGCCCACCAGTATGAAATTGATAGACTACCGAATCTTCCGAGCTCGACAGTCTAAATTGAACGTTTACCATCGGCGAAGAGATATATCTGTTGTGGGCCGGACGGTCATTTTTTGAATAGACTCCTAGGCTCTCAATTATTTACAAAACGCGCCAGAGATGCGAAGATTTCGCACGGGGTGCTACCGTCTCTTATAAAGAAGGGCGCTTCTGTGCCCCTGTGAATAGCAGCAGCCCCCGAGCGATCGAGGAACGAAGAAAAATATTGCCGAACGCTGTATTCGGAACGCCCACGCGTTGCGGTGGAAATAGTGGGAGCGCCGAGATAGATTTTCATGTAGAAAAAGTTGAAGTATTGTTATAGTTTTTTAGTCATAAATATTTAGAAATAAGCCTCTTTACGAGTTTTGTCTTTTGCTCAATAACATTGATCTATTTTATTTCAAAAAAATCTATGTTGGCTTTAGTATATCGTAACACATTTCACATTAACCAGTGGTGCATGGCATCGTGCCTAAAGGCAAATTACTAAAACTATCCTTCACTATACTAAAGCAGATTATTTCTATAAACTTCTTAATTTTTTTGGTTAATAGTCAAATGGAATGAAAACACTATTTAGACTTAGACTCATAAAAGTCAGAAATCACTTTGTTTCATATAAAAATAAAATCCTTTAAAAATATAATATAGACGTAGTACCTAAATATTGCTTTGAGTTTATGTATTGCGAAAATAACAGTTATTTAAAATTTTTAAAAGCTTCAACATTTTTTGAAAATATTGGAAAAAATATTTTTGAGAATCTTGAAGAAAAAAGAACTTTTTTGAATTTTTTGTTTTGCATCTCAATTTTTTTTTTGAAAATTTAAATTTTTTTCTCAAAACAATCGCGCTGTGTAGATGTTTTAGAGACAGATCAGTTCTTCAGTTTGTCAATAAAAGTAGAATGTTTTTTGAATTATTTAAATCGGATGCTCCACTAAATCATCATTTCTGACACTTTTGCCCCGCATCTTCAAAACGGCTGGACCAGCCTTGTCCAGAATCTAATCAGCACGTCTCCTTATTAATAGAAATCGAATGTTTTTTTAAATCATTCAAATCGGTTGATGCGTGTTCTCGAAATCGATTACACATATACACACACAGCCATGTTATCTAAGGTATGCCTAAATGTTAAAAAACCTTTGAAAAGATATGAAAGATCTTTCGTAAAGATATGAAAATTTTCATTTTCAATTTTTTTGCGATTACTATAACCCTACGGTAAGTTAAAGCATAATCAAGCGAAGTTAGAATGAAGGCCCTTATAATTTTAAAAATTATATACTGAATTGCCAATTTAAAATTATTTATTTTGAGTTTATAAGTTAGCTCTAGTAGATACGCCACTAGGTTTATCTACTAATTTGTAATCAACATTATTTTGTCATATACATGTCAACAGTATGCTTAATGTTGTAATATAAACATATTGTCGAATAAAGTTGGCTATTAAAAGTATATAAGTGAGCTTAAATAATTTAATTATATTTTAATTAATATAAAATTAAGTTTATTTTTTTCAAAAATCTTTGTAAATGTTTCTTTTTTTTAGATACTGTTAACAAATAATTGCTGAATGGTGACACAGACGTATATTTTAAATAAATATTTTGTATTTATTTGTTTCTTTTATTTCGACGACTGGCTGAATCATATCAAGACATGCCTCAACGTCGAACAAAAAAACCTAATTAATATATACGTATATATATATATATATATATATATATATATATTAAATAAATGAAGAAATAAATGTAACAAAAATTTTACCGATGCCTCCACTAACCGTTGCGTAAGTGTTTGTTACCTTTTGTTAGAAGATAAACTGAGCACAAATGAAAGCATATTTTTTATAAAGACGAATGTGCTTGAAAGGTGTATAGGTGAATTTCTGAATTTTACCTTTAGCTATAAATTATTATACCTTTACCACGAAGAAAAAAGAAGTCGGATGTAGCAGATACTTGTATTATAAATCGTACATTTACTTAAAAAATGTAAACTATGTAATAACTATCGAGTTTAATAAATAAATCATAACAGAGAAGTGCTTTTAATAATTTGATAGTTTTTCGTCGTTCCAAAAAATATAAGTATACCAATTTGATAGTTTCTCTTCTGTGAGTAATACTTCATTTCGCCAGTATAATACTTCCAATCATAATCGGAAATAATTTAGATAAATTTTGGTTAATAGCATAAATGCCTACAAATATAGTTAGCGGAAGCAATAATTGAAAAGAAACATTTATAATTGTTAAATTGAAAAAAAAATAGATATTAAATTAGATATCGTTAATAAATAGGTACATAACTTAAAATAGACTTACGTAATGCACAACATGGTGCAGCAAAGCCATACCGCACATGACACTCAACCCGAATTCAAAACGAAACTGAGCTCAGGTACCTCCAAGTACTATCGAAGTAATATTAGAAATTGAAAAAAAAGATAAATATTATAATAATGATAACAGATGTCAACACATTAAAATATAATACTATTTTTAAACTACGGTTTAGGCGTATAATATCAACTTTTATTACGTTTATTCTTTAATTTAACTTTAATGGACAAACAATATATTCTTCAGTATTTTCACTACGTATCCATAGTTTCTTTTCTAGAAGTTTTATAAAAAAAATTGTAACACAAATCAAAATAAAACTAGTGGGTTGTATGGCATCGTGCCTTAAGGCAAATTGCTGGAACTTCCCGTACCGTAACGAAATGTTCGAGGAATGCTGAATGTTTTCAAATAGATTATTATTAATATTGTAACATTGTCTAATATTTATAAGAATTATATAAACTGAATTGCAAAGTTGAAATTATTTGTTTAAAGTATATTAGAACTATACAGAATTATAAATAAAATCTGAATTATTTTCGTAAAAGAAAAGATGAAACAATTTTTTTTAAATCAATTATTTTGTTAAGACAAGCAGAAAGTTCTTTGAATCATTTAAATCGAACGCTTAGTTCTCTCAAAAACTGCCATTTTTTACACATTTAGCTCCGTATCTTTGAAATGGCTGGGCCTGCCTTTGCCAAAAACTAATAAACACTTCTCCCAATCATTACTAAATGAAAGTTTTTCAGATCATTCAAATCGGATGCTCCGTTCTCTCAAAAACTCGATTTCTATTTTCTGCACTCTTTGCTCTTTATCTCCGTAACTACTGGACCTGCCTTTGCCAAAAACTAATCAGCTCATCTTCCTATCAATAGGAATCGAATGTTTTTTGAACCATTCAAATCGGTTGATCCGTGCGCTCGAAAACGTGACTGGAAATTTGTATCCATATGTTATACAATCACACACACACATATGGGAAGTTAAAAATATATTTTTTAATATATTTATAAACGTATGTATACTAAACTTTTCACTGGGCAACTAATCAAATTTTCAAAAATAATAGTTTAGATTGCCTTATGCTTATTTTGTCATTGCTTATTGCTAAAACCAAAATTTCTTGTGCATGTGTGAGTGTGCGGAGCGTGTATGACATATTTGATCAAACCTGATATATTTTTTATAAATTGGCTGAAATGATTTGAATAGATTTAATAACATACAATTTGAATTGTAACCCATTGGTTTTTGATTCAGCAGATTTTCCATCAGAAGTTACAAAAGAAAAATATCTTAATGACATATGCATATCATATTATTAGTTTTTCTACTAAGTGGATTTGAAAATGTTGTGTTGAACATCAAATAATGGTAATAAAAAACCAATAAGTGTTTTTAAAAAATGTTTTACTTATTGTCAACTATGTATGCAGTACCACCTTCAGATCATCTATCTACAACATGATCTGGCTTAGAAGATAAACAAACTGACATATAAAAATTAGAGTATCGTAATATAAATTATAAATGAGTGGAATATATGTAAATTATTTATATTATAGATATATATATTAAAATTTATAAAAGGATGAGTGGACAAATTTTGTTAAATAATGTTAAAATGAAAATTAGGTGTTTTTAAATTAACGTGTTGAAAAGAGTGATAATTAAGCAAACAAAATTATTAACCTGCCTCTGATAACATCTTTTCTATAAAAGTTATATAAAGTAACCGAACACTAGCTTTAGTTTAAAATCAAAATTTACATACTGCTCACAGAAAGTCTTATGAAACTTATTTGCAAACTGACTAGCGATACGTATACTATAAATAAATCGCTTTTGAAAAATCTCAACGTATTGAAAGACGTTTTTCTTGTATCCAGTAACGCAGTGAAATTTTCGATAAAAGTCGTGAGACAAGAAATCATAAATTAAATTATAGCAGAGGAAGTGTTGAATGCTCAAGTTTTTTAATTTTCAGTGTAATCATAGTTCTTTAAATCTCACAAATTATAGTTCCCAAGAAATAATCATTTCTAAACCAAGAAATAGCACGCCTGATGTTTACCAAATCACTAAATTGATATCTTGCTGACGGTTTTTAAATTTCCGTAATTGGGCCAGAATTTTTTGCGTAAATGTTGATTCAAATTGTTTAATATAATTATAAATTATTGTAATTATATATAAATAAGCGTATTATAATTACAAATAGTTCAGTTATCACACCAAAGTAATCAACGTGAGTCATTATTGTGCTTAGGGTTTGAACTTTTTTATGCTATGTTTTCTAATAAATACACAAATACATTCATTTAACAATTCTTATGCCGAACAAAATAAAATGAGCAAATCGTATTTTCTGGCAAAGAGATATAACTTCTCATTTGGAATATATAAAAGTATAAGTATAATATTTCTGACTGCAACAGCCCAAATTATATCTTCATTTTCTACAGCCACACAAATCTACTAGCCAAATCCTTGATAAATTGAAAAGAAATATGAGGTTGCATATGATTTATTATTTTGCGTTAAGTATTAATATGTTAATTTATTATAAGAAATAGATTTTTTATTCATTCCATTAAACGTTTCGGCACTTAATGTGTGTCATAATTCAGTAATCAAACCAGGAAAAACACAAAAAAATTATATAACATTTATTGAACACTAAACTTGTGTAAAAGAATATCATAACTAATATAATTAATAAAAGAGAAATTAAAGGAGCACATATTGCCCTCCTATATTATATGATGTTCAATCGTTGTGCATTGAACAAAACTGTCAGTTTTAGAACATTTTAGAACATCATATAATATAGGAGGGCAATATGTTTTTTTAGTTATATTAGTCGGTCATACATTTGGACACTATTGGGGAACTGTAAATGAGCCAGAACAGGATTTTTCAAAATTTTTGACCAAATTTTTGGGTCAGAAATCATTTTAGAGACGTGGTTTCTTTGGCAAAGTATATTATTTTATTCCCTATTATCCGAAACTCATATGCGACTTTTTTAACCCATACAAATCGTCCCGCCCTAATATATATATATATTCATTTCATCATTTTCCAAGTGCAAGTATGTTTGCTTCATCCGAATCTTACTCAATAAGAAACATTGAACCGAACTCCGAGTCGAATGCGTTAATACATATTTTTCAGAATTACAAAAAAATAATCTACTATGCCATTACGAGTGGTAAATTAAATTAACTACCTGCAAGACAGCTCGCAAGATTTACTTTTTATTCATTTGCCGACGCGTAGAACAGATTTTGTACAAATCCCGCCTCGGGTTTGGATTTAATGCACGGAACATGTATCTTTCAACTATTACATGACGCTTTTACGGCAGAAGAACCGCAAACCATATTTATGTGAAAGGTTATGACGGGATGCTTCATAATCACGCGCCGACGCTGATATAAATGGAATTTTCAACTATAAATAGTGAAACAGAAAAATCTATAGAAAATGATATGGATTCGAATATCGATTTTATGGCGTACCTATATACGGATGTAATAATTAACTTCCCGTTGGTAATAGTAATCGCAAAAAATCGAAAATAATTTTTTTTATATATATTTACGTTTTAAAGGTTTCTGAACATTTTAGTATACCTTACAATTAGAAAAAATGAATGTATGTGTGTGTGGTGTATGTGTACGTATGTGCGGATACAATTTTTCGTCGACCATTTTGCCACAGAAGACGGATCAACTGATTTGAATGATTTAAAAAGCAATCGATTCCTATTGATAAAAAGAGCTGCTGATTAGTGTTTGGCAAAGGCAGGTCCAGCCGTTACGAAGATATGGGGCAAAAATGTTCAAATATGGTAATTCAATTTTTGAAAGAACGGAGTGTCTGTTGTGAACGATTTAAAAAACATATCATTTTTATTGACGAAATGAAGAACTGATGAAACTTTTGGGAAGACAGGTCTAGCGGTTCGGGAGATCCAATAAAAATAGTAAAAAAATAGTAAAAATTTGGTGGGCAAAAATGATCATTAGGCATATGCACATCAAATCATCAGATATTTTATAGATATTTTAATAATAAGAACAAGTTTTGTTAACTTCCCGTAGGGCAAGTTATAGTAATCGCAAAAAAATCAAAAATGAAAATTTTTATATATCTTTACGTTTCAGAGGTTTCTGAACATTTTGGCATACCTTAGAAAAAATGGATGGATGTATGTGTGTGTGTGTGTGTGTGTGTGTATGTATGTATGTATGTATGTATGTACGTGTGTGTATGTATGTACGGATACAAATTTTCGTCGACGATTTCGGTAACACGGATCAACCGATTTGAATAATTCAAAAAACATTTGATTCGTATTGATATGAAGACGTGCTGATTAGTTTTTGGCGAAGGCAGGTCTAGCCGTTTTTAAGAGTACCGAAAACGGTAACTCAGTTTTTAAGAGAACGGAGCGTCCGATTTGAATAATTCTAAAAACATTTCACTTGTATTGATAAGATGAAGAATCGATAAAATTTTCATGAAGATAGGTCTAGCGGTTTCGGAGATATGGAGGAAAAAGTAAAAAAATGAGCCATTTGGCGGTCAAAAATGATCATTAGACATATGCACATCAGATATTTTATAGAGATTTTAACAATAAGTATACATTTTGTTAACATTCCTATGGGTTCCGTACCAATGCTTATGCGTTAGACAGCGACGCGGCGCTTACGCGCTTTATATTTTGTCCCTATGCAGTTAAAGCAGTACGATTGCTTTGAAAAAAAAGTTCAGATCTTCCACAATATGTCAAAATAAAGAAAAAAAAATTTTTTTTCAAAAAAAAAAAAATTAAAATTTTAATTAAATTTTTCTTTTTTTTTTAATTTTTTTTTCAAAAAAAAGTAATTTTTTGTCCAATTTATAGTTTCTCAAAAATCTTATTTTTTCAAAAATGTTAATCGTTCTTAAAAAAATAATAATTTTTGGTACGGGAAGTTCCAGCAATTTGCCTTAAGGCACGATGCCTTAATTGCCTTAAGACAGAATTCCACTTACAGCTAGTTTTCATTTCTATGGGTTTCGTTCTAATGTTTATCGAGCGCGTCGCTCACGCGCTTCTATATTTCGGTTCGCGATTGCTTTGAAAAATAAATTAAAAATTTTCAAAATATTTCAAAGGAAAAAAATTAAATTTTTTTAAAAAGATTATTTTTTTCAGAAATTTAAAAATTCTCAAGAATCTATTTTTTTGAAAGTTCCAAAAAATCTTTCTTTTGATTCTTCTTTAAAAATTTTAATTTTTGGTACGGGAAGCTCTAGCAATTTGCGTTATAACGATGCCATGCACCACTAGTTTAATTTAAAAAAAAAGAAACTTCGAAATTGCATTTAATAATCCATACAACTTCTCATAGAGAAAGTTAAAAATAACTTTATGATATCTTGATTGATATTTCTAAGCTCCCTGATTACTTATACGTATATAATATACAAGTATTAGTTCAATGCACGATTGCGGCTCTACATATTTAAATAGTTCTAAAAACATGAACTTTGTGTTGATATGTAAAAACAATAGTTTTTGACAATGACAGCTATAGCCGATTTATGTGCAATAAAAGCTAAAGCTCTTTACGTGAGCACCATTATAAATAAATCTCGGAATTGTTATAGATAATGAACAGCTTTTATACTAAATTTTGCCTCTCAGTTTTTAAATAAAATTTCTCAAAATACTAATAAGTTTCAAGTTAACACCAGAGAAATTCATTATAAGAAAACATTCACATATTCGAGAAAAAAATTTCTAGAAAACTTATTTTCATATAACAAAGCATGATAATCTAGTTATAAAATCTATTCAGTATGAGAAATAAGCTCTATACAAGCTGAAACTTATAAGCTCACCATTAGCACTCAGATGATTTTAATTATTAATTGAATTTATTATTATATTATTATAAGTAAGACCTTTGCACTTATTCCATTAGTTTCCATACTTTACGAAGATGAAAATAAATTGAACATACAGATATTATTGTGTATCAAAATGCAGTGCAATTAGTTTATAAATGCTCTTTCAATAGATGATTTCTACCCCGTCGAGTAATAGATATTTAATTGACGCATAAAATACAATCGCTCGAATTCATTATTTCATAAATACAGAAATATTTGTATACAATATAGAAATGATTGTGTTTACAAAAGGAAGGCAATTAAGAAATACGAGTTGATATCCAAATAAGTATCAGGGAAAATATTTGCACAGTTTTGATTTTATTATACGGTCGGTCTGAACTCCGTCAGTGATGATATTCTGTGTAATTGCGTGATGTTTAAAAACCGCGAAATCCTCCCTTTGAAAATGAAACATTGTTTACACTTCACCGTCCTCAATCCGACGTCGCAGAATAAATTTAATAATGAAAAATAAAGAGAAATGAACAATGTGTGCTGCATGATTACGAGATACTAAATTTTACAAATGAACGGACGACATGTGTTTTTGTAATTTTACATGCTTTTAACCTTACTCTATTTATGTAAGAGAAATAAATTAGAGAGATAAAAAGAAAGTTAGGGTCTTGATGAATTTGTTCTTTTCATTTTTGAAGTATTTTTGAATAAAAGTTTTCTTATTAAGTTCACGAAAGAAAAGTTTATATATTTTCCAGAAAATTACTTAAAAATTTGATCATTTGTCGAAGTTTCTTGTAAGCGGCTACGCCAATTAATATTGATAGCCATTTCTTTAAACTCATTAAGAACATACAGTTTTTTTTATTATTTTTTTTTAAATTTTATTTTGAATAGCAATCCGAATACAGTACAATCGTATAATCCATTTGGCTTATATCATTCACTCACAAACATATACTCACACTTTAAAATATTGTGATAAATATTATATCGATAGCTGAAGAATAACTCCAATGAATGATTCAGCAATTCCGTTCATTTCTACCACGATATGATAGTGCTAAAAGTCTTCAATATTATCTTTGGAAAGCTTCTTTTCGGGTCTTCTTGAGATTTGTGTCTCAAGAAGCTGAGTGACTTAGATGAGAATCGAGATGACTAGCTTTTATGATTATTAATAATAATAATAATTCATCTCGATTAAGTCGATTATTTACACATATCAGAAATTATTGGCGTATTGCAAGGCAAAATCTTTACCAAAACTAACTTTGCCAATATCTTATCAGCACTATATACAATTTTTCAGGATCTTTAGCAAAAACGTTGATAAAAAATACACTTTATTAGTAATTATAAAGTATAAACACGTCCGATTGTCTTACAAAAGTAATTAACACGAGTCCTGATCGAGTTTCGATGATTGACAATTGTATTTTTGAAATCGGTGCAGCCGAAAATTCAACGAAAATTCAAATTTTGGTTTACTTTCATACCCACACTCATACTGCTCAAAAAGATGCATATTTTCGCCAATATTTCAAATGATTCAGAATTAAGGTGACCATAAGTCCCGGTTTGGCCGGGACAGTCCCGAATTTCCACCTTGTGTCCCGTTTTTTTTAAAAGCATTATTTGTACCGAATTTAGATCTTTTTTACCGGATTGTCACGGTTTTTCAAAAGAAATTCACAAGTGCTTTTTTTTTCAAATTATTTATGAATAAAATTGAATAGAATATTATTAAAGGTTGAAAAGCGCGAAAAACATATAGTTTGATATAAAGTATGATATAATAGATAAAAAAGTATTTCATATAAGGGAACAATAAAGATCTCACTACAAGTTCGCAATTTCTATTAAAAAAAACTGTTATTATATACTCCCAGTTGTAGATTAGCATAACGAAAAATTGCCGTTTCGGTTTTGACTTAGAAAAATATACTTATCACTTTATTCGGAATGCCTTGATATGTCGAAAAAAATTAAAATTAGCAAACCGGATTTTTTTAGCGAAACCATAAACACCTTCTCTGGGAAGTTAATAATCGATCAGCTTTGGCTTTCTACATTTTTTCTTCAGAATGTTTGTATCTGTTCAAATTATGTTCAATGCCTTGGGGCAAATCACTCAACAATATAGCAGTAGCAGATCCTCCGCCTAATAAACCTCTCGGGAGTTTGGGTCCAGTGTACAGCACCTGTCATATCTATGTTTTGTCTGATATTGCGACCACAAGGTAGACACATGTTAATCTTGTTTGGGTTAAAATTGACACCGCAAGCTTAGTTTATCATAATACGCTCACAGGACTAATTAAGGCAGTACAAACCGCCAGGACTTCAGAGACCATGTGTATGTATACATATAACATAACGCATACGGGAATATATATATATATATATATATATATATATATATATATGTATATATATATATATATATATATATATACGATATTATGGCACTAAATTTTTCTTAAAATATAACCATAATAGCATTTTTACATCATCCATTCAATTATTTAATCAAACGTATATCTATCTCATTTATAATATTTTTTATCTGATTTTCAAATATATAGGGGTGACGGAGTACGGTTGAGCCACTTTTTTGATCAGCAATAAATTTCTTAATTCACCAGTCAACTAAAAGAAAAAAGTGTGCGCGTAAGGTTCACACGCAATTGAAGTAAAACTTATTTACTACTGTACAAGATGGCATTTAAGTAAGAATAAATACATCATATAACAATTTTGAATAATGTTCATTAGTAATATGGTAACACTCGTGATGCACACATTTATAATATTTTAATATTTTAATATGTATAATATTTTATTATAAAAAACAATAATGTAATTAAAATCATACTTCAGATATGACATGATCGGTTTGTCGTTGTAATTAGCATTTAGAGAACTACTTTCATTAGAGAAATAAAATAATTGCTGATTAATAACTTTTATAATATTCGTTCATACAGTAGATTATATTAAACAACGCCGAAACAAATATTCTTTTCGCAACTTCACTCATCATGTAATATTGTAATAATTATGTTTGAAGAACTTCATACAATTAAAATTAACATACATTCATTGACTGATGGTATTTTTTTACTTTTTCGCTAGCTTTGAACAGCTGCAATATCTGTTTTGCCTAAAAAATATGTTCCATTTCAATAACAAAGGTTTGTAGAAATTACGAATAATATAGAAATTATTTCAATAAACTTGCTGCATTTGTTTTATTATTTTCATTATAATTATTTACGGGGCACAGGGTGAAATATCCTTCTGATTCAAGCATTTTTCATTAAATCAAGATTTGTACTACGTAAACTTCAAAATGTTTATTTATCTATGTCGATTTCCTTGTTGATATCGGTACGCATACAACGTTGATGCCGGTACGCATACAACGACAGATCTCTATTCACATACGCGACGACAGTCACGAAATGATATCATCGAGAGCGAATGACGAATTATTGGCACTCGACTCTTATCTTATCTTATCTGCCGTAACGTACTTCCGTTGCATTTGTTTTACTTCAAAAAGTTTTACTTCAAAAATTAACTGAAATTTTGTCCTTAAATACGATAAATCAATTAAAAAATCAAAACATACAAGAGGGCTAGTACCTTAACCTTTCTCTCGCCGTTCTTCTATTTTTTCTTCAATTACATAAGATTCTTTTATTCCAATATGGATAGAATCTAGTAAAGTTTTTTCCTCTCTTATACTTTTCAATACTCAAAATTCATTATTGTTCAAAATTTTTTCTGGTGTTTTTCAAAAATTTGTCACTTGCTCCTTTTTACAGAACAGTAAAATATATGTTGTGTATATATTTTTTAATTTTGAAGGGATTTTACGAAATATTAGCTACATTTATCAACCAAAACTACAACAATCAACTTGATGGGTACTTTTTTACAGAGATAATACTGTATAAAGACTTGATTAAGTATTTCATCAAAAATATTTATTAGCAGTCAAGGAAAAATGATTTATTTAATTTATCTCTTTTAAAATGGCTCTCTTTAACTCAATCCACTTTTTCGTTTAATTTTTTTTGTAGTTTACACCTTTGCAAGGATAAAGGTTTATGTGTTTTTTGTACCCCACCCACAAGTAAGTTTTTATTAAAATTAACAATACATATCATAAAACAATTAAAAAACGTTTTCTTAAAAAATATATTAAGTTCTCGTAAACTAAGATAAAGAAAATGCCAAATAACCTTATTATAAAAACTCAAAATTCATACATGCTATTTGCTAGTTCTCTCTCACTATTACAAGAGATAAAATATAAATTTATGTATTAGTTTATATTATTTATTATTTAAAAAAGTATTATTCACGAACAATGATAAGGTATATATCATTATTACCTACTACATTTATTGTAGGAAAATTTTGTAATTTTGATAATACTATGAAAATGAATAATTAGCTATTTTAAATTTAATCGCAAAATATATCATTAAAATTTAGTTGCCTATATGTTATTTGTTAAACATAATTTGAGGGTAATAAAATCAAACATATTTGTATCACTGATTTTAATACAGGAATTATCAGCTTACGTAATTATTTGCTTAATTATTAGATTTTGTATTATGCCAGTTTAATTTATTTCGATATGAATCAAATATTGCTTTTTGGTTCAATTGCTAAGCCGCAGGTATTATGTACATCATACATATGCATTAAATATCTGCATATATAAATAGAAGGTTTTTATGATTTATTTCATTTTATAGCTAGTGATTTCATTGCTAATTTAACTCATTCTCAGGGTAAAAACTAAAAATGAAAATTGGAAGGTAGTATCTAGATCATCACAATGAATGTGAGACCATGCAAACGTTTGCAAAATTACTAAACGTGGACGGTTAAAATATGTAATAAAATATTCGTTTTTCGTTGTGAAATAATCGTTTACTTCTTTCTTTCCTTGCGTTTGGAATATCTCAATTCAATTCTATAATTTTTTTAACTATCCAACTATCCAAATTGGTCAATCCGTTCATCTCAAAAATGGGCGGAAATAACAATAATAGGCTAGAGCGGGACTTAAAGGACCGCGGGTGAAAATACCACCACCGACATCTCAAAATCAGTAAAGTTAAAGATTTTTTAACGACAATATTCGAAGGCAGAAAAATAGCACAAACAGCATATTTCTACAATAGTGAATTAGCTAGAGTTTTACTGAACATAGTCAGATAGTTGTTTATTTGATATGTTTTATTTGATGTGATATAATTGGTACGGTTTTCTCAATATAATTGCTCAAATTAAATTCGACCTTTGTGCCCGCCCTACTCTACATATAAATATATAAACGTCAACTTTTTCTAAAGTTGGACTTAAAGTAAAAATAGCCTTTCGGGTACATTGTCGCATACACATCTCATTAGTATTAGATTAAAAATGCAATAAAAAAATCTCATCAGCTAGAAATTGTTCAATCACTGGGTTGCATTATAATAACACTAGATTAAGGATAGACATCACAACAGCTCATAGAACATATGAAGTTTCGATACACTTTTAAAAGCCAGAACTAGTGGTTTAGGGCAAATTGCTGAAACTTCCCGTGCTAAAAATTGAAACTGTTTTAAAAAAGCTTTAAATTATTTTGAAAACTTAGATTTTTTTTGAAGAAATTGAACTTTTTTTTAAGCAATCGCGCTGCGTAGCTGTTTTAGCGCGTATCAAAGCGCGTAAGCGCCGCATTGCAGTCTAATAGATATACGTTGGTACGTAACCCCTAAGAATATCAACAAAATTCGTACTCATTATAAAAATCTTTAGAAAAATATATGAGAATTTATTTTGCATATGTTTAAAGATCATTTAGGACCACCAAATGATATTTTTTGCATTTTTAAATATATCTCCGAAACCGCTGGGCCGTCACAATACCTAAATCAGTTCTTCTTTTTGACAATACAAATAAAATGTTTTTTCAATCATTCGGACGCTTTGGACGCTTCGTTCTCTCAAAAACTGAATTACCATTATAGCACTGTTTGCCCAGTATCTTAAAAACGCCTAGAACTGCCTTTGCTAGAAACAAATCAGTACATCTCCCCACTAGTACGTGTCGAATGTTCCCAAAATCGTACTTTGTTCCTAAAGTCGTGACCGCACATACATACATACATACACATACACACACATACGAATACATACAATTGTTCTAAGGTTTGCCAAAATGTTCAGAAACGTTAAGGTATATAAAAAAAATATTTTCGATATTTGCGATTACTATAACTTACTCTACAGAAAGTTACAAAAATATGTTTTCTAAATTTCAGAATTTTAACAAACTTACGCCATAAAGAGTTAATAATATATTTATTTAATACAAACAGATAATCTAAATTATTAATATAAAATAAACAGTTCGATCTAGATTTATCCTCCCACGTTCAGATCAGTTCATTGCCGCCGTATTATTGGGAGCGATCGGCATTTTCCTCCTCTTCGAACTTCTCGGCCTTGCGTTGCGCGAAGTTCTAATACTTGATTATGCGACATCCACTGACGTATCAATCAATGTCATATATATTCTCTCAATATAGACTACATCTGCGAATACAACAATATGTGGCATAGGGAAAAATCAGGTAATACAAAACACTTGCACTGGTAAATATAAATACTATACTCCAAGTTAAAATAATATATTTAAATGACGTTGGCTAGGAGACTACAAAATAATTACGTGCTCTAGGTTTGTTAAATTTAGATAGAGATTTGTGGTTGCATGCTTACTGGATACACAGGATGAAGTTATTTTTAACTTACCGTAGGATAAGTTGCTGTAATCGTCCAAAAATCGAAATTAGAAATTTTTGCATATCTTTACGTTCAGAGGTTTCTGAATATTTTGGCATACCTTAGAAAAAATTAATGTATGTGCGTGTGAGAATATGTATGTTCGAATACAGTTTCTCGTGCACGATTTCGGGCGTATTGATCAACCGATTTGAATGATTCAAAAAGCATTCGATTCCTACTTATGGGGATCAGTGCTGATTAGTTTATGGCAAAAGTCCGTCTAGCCGTTTTGCAGGTACAAGGCAAATGGTACAGGTAATGGAAATTAAGATTTTGAGAGAACAAAGCATCAGATTTGAATGATTCAAAAATTATTCAATTTGTAACGATGAGAAGACGTTGTGACTAGTTTTTGGCATAGGCCCAGCCGTTTCAGAGATAAAAAGCAAAAATTGTAAAAAAGGCAGTTTTTGAGAGAACAAAGCATACGATCGTCCAATTTATAGGCTTATTTTGTGTATAAAATAAGAATAATTAAAATTACAGAGTGTATAATAATCTATTTGAAAACATTCAAAATTTCTGATTATTTCTTTACGGCACGGAAGGTTCCAGCAATTTGCCCTAAGGCACAATGACATACACCAGTAGTTTTTATTTTAATTGTGTGTATGTACCGTAGAGCGGGGCTTAAAGATCCGTTGGCTCACGGAAAAGCTAGGTGGTACCATTATCTCAAGAACAAGAAAAGTATACTATTTCTTAACGATGCTATTTAAAAGTGAGGGGCAAAGAATGTGTAACCAGCAATTGTAAATCGAACAACGCCTCTGTCACGAGATTAATGACTACATTCTCAAATTGTGAACGATAGTATTTTATTTCGTTCATAGTTTTTTTCGGTTTTGAGCGCTGTTATTTAGTACATGATATACATAAATGTATTGTTATTTCTGAGGTAATTTAAACAGTTTTTTATATAACCTTTAGAATAGCTTGCATATGATTGGGGTGAAATGGATCACAAAAACTTTTATAATGGCAAGATATAAACAATAAGAAAATAATAAATAAAAATGTAAAGTAATTCAAAAAAGCAATTTTACAAGATTTGAACTAAATTAATATTTTAATTTATATATAAAACTAAATTAATTCTGATGAGAAATTCTACATACGATGTCAGAAAATGTAAAACATGTTCCCATAAATTGTATATTCTAAACAGAAATTGCATATAACTCATTTGTAATAATTATAGTTTGAACAATAGTGAGTCTGAGTATGATAAACGATACAAAAATTCCTTCTAAAAGCATTCATTTATGATGGTAGTAAGTGATAATTTTTATTTGTTTTGTTCAACCTATTAATTAAATTGCGGCGTAGTAATTCTTCAGTAAAATCTTTTCGAATAAAAAATTATATAGTTGACTTTTCTACCCTCTGGCAGTATCTTTTTACCCCGCTTATGGAGTAAAAAAGACCAGGTGACGAATTTTAGCACATTATGAAACTTGAGCTCTTCATAAAACTTACATAAAATGATATTATAATATCAGGTAAAATTGAGTCTTGTTTCGCTAGTTTTTCCCTATGTACACACAAATAAAAATATTCTCCTACGGATGAACCCGAAAAATATCTACCCGCACCAAACTTGATTTGTGCGCACATGTACGAGAAAAACGTAGCTCGTTGTAAAGATTGCGACATTCATATTTGATAGCGCATCTACGACGATTCACAATACATCATGTTATAAAGAAAATGTAGAAACATTTCATTTTTTCTAAATTGATGTCGTTAATAAAAAACTGTCGGTTCCGGTGTGCTTATTTGTACCGCCGGAAAAAAAATTGTACATCGATGTACATACATGTTGCCAATTACTAGGAGCAAGTAAATAGAAACCTTTGACATAGGAATTCATTTATAAACTCTTTGAAAATATCGCTTTAGAATAGAAAAATTATTCATCATTATCTACATACATTATGTGCGTGTGTATTTAACTGTAAGTGTGTTAGTCATAAAATCCAGACTGATTTAAAAAAATCTCCTCTTTCATATGAAGTTGATTAAAGAATGATTTCGATTTTTTTAGTTTTTTTTTAACTTCCTGAGGGTAAGTTAATTATCGTAATCGTTCAAAAATCGAAATTAATTTTTTTTATATTTTTTTACGTTCTGAAGGTTTCTGAACATTTTGGCATACCTCAGAAAAAAATAGATGTGTGTGCGTATATATGTACGTATCGTCCACGTTTTCGGGCGCACGGATCAACCGATTTTAATGATTCAAAAAATATTCGATTTCTATTGATAGGGAGATGTGCTGATTAGTTCTTGGCAAAGACAGGTCCAGGCATTTCGGAGATACGAAGCAACTAGTAATCGAGTTTTTGAGAGAACGGAGCATCCGATTTGAATGATCCAAAGAACATTCAATTCGTAATGACGTCGAGAAGTAGTGATTAGTTTTTGGCAAAGACAAGTCCAGTCGTTTCGGTGATACCGAGCTGAATATGCAAAAAATGGCAGTTTTTGAAAGATTTGAATGATTGAAATAACCTTCAGCTTGTGTTGACAAAACGATTGTTTTTGGAAAAAAAAGGTTAATTTTTTGAATATCAAAAATAAATCGAATTTTAATTGTTTTTCTAGCTGAAGTTCTAAAGCTTACTAATATACTTTGATATACCAAAAATTTTTTTGACTCTTTAAAAACAATGCGGTAAAAACAATGCGAACACAGGTCAAGTTAATGTAAGGCGTTGACTGTAAGCAATAATGGGAACTTGTTCGAACAAACATACTTCATTTTTTTACCTTTAAACCTTATCTCAAAATCAGTATGGTTCAGCTGTTATGTCACTACCATACCCTGGCACAACCGTACCCAGTCTCTCCTACTTAACATCTTACTAGATCTCGACCAGAATAATCAAGTACGATAATTTGTTAGAAGACAAACTCTCACGCGTTCATTGTAAGATTATTTTAGACCTTCAGAATACAAAATTTCAAATGCATTCTGAATATTCATATTTATAATTCAGTTCCCAATTGGCGTCAATCTTGTATGTTTGAAACAAATGAGCGGAGTTTGCAGAAAGCTATTATGAATATTTGTTCAAGAGCTGTTAGGCATTTAATATGAGAACACCGATTTGCATACATTATTCAATATGTAATAGTCGGAGCAAGAACGGTACATTCGTTGCGAGTCGATTTGAAACAATGCCAAAGAAACTATATTATTTAGCAGAGATTAAACGAGCTTTTAAGAACCGATTTTGGGGACAAGGCAGACCTAGATAACTCTATTACTATGCCCGAGACTGCAATTTGGGGATGTAATTAGACGCTCTGTTGCAAGATGAGATATTGATGCATAAAAATCACAGTAACTATAGAAGACTAAATAATGAGAAATTAATTGAGTCTATCAATGCACATATCAGAAATTATTATTCACAATGAATTTATCAGAAAGTAATTACGATTTTCATTAAAAAATATTCAAGAAAATAACCGCCAAATTTAACCTTAAACCCCGTGAATTTAACATTTTATAGATTGCAACATACATCCTACCATATATAGATTTTGAGACTACTTTTAAGTGTCAATATGCAAGTATTTACAGATTTACGGCTGGATATCTCGAATTCCGAGGTGAACTTACTATAATGTCTAAACTAGATTGTTATTAAATTCACCGAAAAAACTGGTGCAAATTTGTTAAAAATTTACATACGAGTTTTGGCTCTGATATTGTTTGTTAACATCCCTACAAAAACCAATTCATTTTTTCCTACAAAATTTTTACTCTTTTGAAATTTTTTTTTACTCATCGTATTAAGCACTCTAATAAACATGCTAGATGAAAACTGTCTTTTACCTACATAAGCTCACTATTTTTAATTACTGTAAATAATTATATAAGTGTAATTTTGAATATTTTTATTTAATAATATGTAATGAATTGTATGCACATCAATGGTGTCTATATAAACATCATTTTATTTTAAATATTAACAAGAGTTAATATACTAGTTATCCAACTTTTATGCAGAGATTTACCTTGTAGTTTAATTATATTTGAAGTTAATGAGCGCTATGAAGTGCAAAATTTAGATTCTATTCTTTATATTTAACTTCCCGTAGGGTAAGTTACAGTAATTGTCCAAAAATCAAAAATATTTTTTTTTGCATATCTTCACGTTTCAGAGGTTTCTAAACATTTTGGCATACCTTCGAAGAAATTGATGTATGTATGTGTGTGTTTTGTGTGGATACAATTTCTCGTCCACGATTTCGGGCGCACGGTTCAACCGATATGAAATATTCAAAAAACATTCGATTTTTACTGATGGAGATACGTGTTGATTAGGTTTTGGCAAATACAGGTCGAGCCGTTTCGATGATACGGAGCAAAGAGTGCAGAAAATATAAATTGAGTTTTTGAGAACAGAGCATCCGATTAAAATTATTTAAAAGACATTTTACTTGTATGGACCGAATGGATAATTGACTAATTTTTTGGGAAGGCAGGTCTAGCGGTTTCAGAGATCTAGGAAAACGTTAAAAAAAATGCTATTTAGCGGTCGAAAATCAGATATTTTCGACAATATAGATCTACCGACATGAATGGATATCAAAAACGTATAATCAAAATTTTGTTCTAAAATTTTACATTACGGTACGGAAAGTTCCAGCAATTTGGCTTAAGACACGATGCCATGCACCACTAGTTGTTTCTATATAGTTGCAACAGCATAATTTAAAATAACTTACAGAAAAATATATAGGTATCAAGATGACGAGTGTGAGGTTATATTTTTGATACATATTTTTGATGATAAGCAGAATTAACAATTTTGAATAAAATGTGATCTCAGTATAAAGCTTGGAAAAAGTTTTGTCCTTCCTCATGTTCATATTTGTTATTCGTTGCTTTTTATTACAAAGTCTCTTTTACCCTTGTTTCTATATTTGTATATTTTTTTGTTCCGTTACAGCAGCACAACTTCGCCTCATTACAAAGAATGTCTAACATTTTCATTGTCGGAAAAAGCTCATAAAAGCTCGGCTAATTAAACAATATAATGCGTGACGACGCGTAATGACATGGTGTAATAATCTGAAAGATCAGAGATTTTTCTTCAATACATAAAACCGGATCAGTTGAAAAGAGTTCTATAATTAGTCGTGTCGTTGATAGTATGTCGAGTGACTGATCGATATCCAGTAATTGGCCGTTATCAGGTCGCGCGTTAATTCAAAACTTAGTCGAATGCCAAGGGATAAAATTAACGGTTAACGAGATACTTGAGAACCCGGATTAAAGATACCGTAGATCATTCACTTGTTTTCACGCTTCATATGGTTTCTGACCTCAAGTAACCTGGATACGTTTTTAGATAAAAATTCAACAACATTTATACACCTATCAAACTAAGCATCAATCTCTATTAAATTCTTGAAAAAGTTTCTGGGACCGGAGAATAGAAATGACTGATTATATATTATTTAGATACTTTATATATATATATATATATATATACATTATTTTTGTGTATGTATGTAAACATACATAATTAGTTTATAAATGGCTGCGCCGATTTTAACAATTTAAACAGCGAAAATGACACCCATTGATTGATTTTTTTTATGATTGGGTGTTATTGATTTCAGTGATTTTGAAAAATTCAAAATCAATTCAAATGTGACATAGGACAGGAATGACATACATAACTTTTCAACACATTTTTTTTAATCATAGTTTCTTTATAGATACCGCAGAGTTGAAAATTTTTGATGAATGTTAATCCGTATATTATTCTAAAGAAATGTTTTCACTTTCTTGGAAAAAAAAACTCTAACAAATAAGCAATACAAACATGGAATTTTTTCTTAAACATGATGATATGACTAAAATAATAAATAATTCATACTTACATTAAGTTGTGTAATAAAAACACAAGAAAATGTGATCAGACTTTGTTTATAGTAATACAAGACAAAGCCTTTTATAGAACAAAACAAATTTTAAATTGTAAATGTTGATATAAAATATTCTAAACGCTATTATATCGCTATTCATATTCATAATCCTTCTCACCATTCCTTCAATTTCAAAGTGACTATAATTATATAGTTTAAGAAAAAATTAATTACTTGCACCTTGTTATTATATTTTTCCAAGAATTTAATAGAGATTATTTATTCTCAATTTTTAGTTAAAGTATGTACTAAAATATTAAATAAAAATTGCTTAGAATGAATTCTCAACCAATTGCAATTGTAACATACTGCAAAAATGTTCAATTCAGTTTCATTTTAAAGTTGTATCATTTATATAACAAAATGCTGAAGAAGTAAATGCTGATGACAGCTATATCAAAAATTACTTTTCATCGAAAATCATTGAGAATAAAATCATAATTTTGCTTTGGGTCTCCTATAAAATGTTTTTCTGATTTTTGAAAATGTGACGATATATAGTTGAATAATTTTAATTATATTTTGAATTACATATTTTTTCCATTAGTAGGGGAGACTGGGTACGGTTGTGTCGGGGTACGGTAGTGGCAGTCGTCATAATAGGTAATCTGTGCTGATTTTGAGATAGGGTCCAAGGAAGGTGAAGTATGTTTGTTGGAACAAGTTTTTATTATTGCATTGTGTCAGCGCCCTTACTATCCGTAAACATTTATTATCTGTAAACCGCATTGCTTCTAATGTTTTAAAAGTAAGTTTTTTTGTTAGTTTTCGCTTGATAATAGCTATTACTTGTATACTAGTATATACTTGTATTAGAGACAAGTTTATCATATCCGAAGCAAATCGGTTAGGATTTGACTCCGCTTCAGAGAAGAGGTATATCCACTTAACAACTCCACAATTCCGACAACTTTGAATCATAATACTTGACACAAATGTGTTCTCTAGTGTGTTGTAAACATATCTAAGGATTTATAAAGACTTTAAAAATGGTGTAAAAATAGTTCAAACATTTTTGTTCATTTTATTATAATAATCAATATTTTATGCATTTCAGTATGCATACAAATCTCAAATTAACAAAAAACTTGGGAATCAAATCAATTTTGAAATTATTTTTGAAGAAAAAATATAGAATTCTTTGAATATTTTTATTTTTATATAGTATACTATTACTTTTACATAATTATAAAATCATAATTGTGTAAAAGTTATAATATAATACTAAATATTTTTTAGCTAGTTGTACACTATTGAAAGAGCTCATTTACGGACAAACATTATCGTATACAGAATATAGAATATAAAATAGCATTATTTTGATATACTATGTACTTGGAAAGTCCTAAAACTGGCTGTGAGACGAGAAAAAGACCACTTTTTTTGACCCAAATCTTTGTATTGGTAAAAAATCTCAAGCAAATATCTGCACATGCTAACAAATGCTAACAGTACCAGTTTAGGGAAGTTGGATATGACAAATCCACTCGGATTCACTCCGACGTAGGAGTTGTATCGGAGTGATAACTTTGGAGTGAGTTACTCATCTCTAACTTGTATACTTGTATATTAGTATAATTTAGCTTGATAATAACAAAGATTTGTCTTCGGTTGAAAGGCTGAACATGTAAAAAAATTCAACTAAAGTAACTGAACTAAGACAAAATATGAAATAGCAAAAAAATGCAATACAAGAGAAGATTCTGTTTGGTATATGGAAGCTCATATTCTGAAAGTAGGGGTGGCGTAAAATAGATCAAGTTCCAAAAGACATGCGGTTTTTGGACTATATCTCAGAATTTTTACATAAAGTCACTGTAACATTTTGACTAATTAGTTAACTCATAATTGTTAGGAAATAATTTTGACTAATTTTGAATAAGAAATTTATAATAACACTAGTCGTGATGGACACTAACACTAAACTTATAAATTATAATAAGAAAATTCATAGAGAGGAGAAAAGTAAATATGACTAAAAGTATATATCTTTTATAAAATTTTTGAACTTGATTTCTGCTTCTATATATTCTTTACCACAGTGATTTATATATTATATATAAAATTATCTAATTTATTTACTCACTGCTATTTATAATTATTAAAAATTAATTAAAGAAATATATGTGGAACTTCAAGAAAACACATTAACACTCATTACTAAAAGCGTATGGAATTATTTGGCGCAAATGAATAGTTTTTTTTGTTGTAATATTTTATTGAGTTTTATAGTCTTGAAATTAATATGTATCAGTAAATGAGTTTGCCTTTATACAATAATTTGGATCTGTGTTAATATTGGTAGGAATCAACAGACATTATTGATATAATTATATATTATTAGTCATTACACGTATTGAAAATATATTCGTTACGTGATTTATTTGAATGTAACGTACATAAATATTCATTAACAAATTAGAAACAATCTTTTCCTAAAAAAATCTTCAATGAAATAACCAAGCGATGATGTACAATGGCTAATTAATGGCAATATTATTCGCGGAGATCAAATAGCCAGTCTCTCTTTTTCCGACTGAATATTTTATGTATTTTTTTTAAATACGAGTTCGTAGAAAGCGGCCGTGTTCAAACAAGGGATAGAAAAGGTTATTTGACAAAAGGGAAAACGGTGTTGGTTTTATAAAACAAAATTGCTTCTCCCGTTTTATTAGGTATTATATTAGTACACATACCAACTTGACTCTGCTTTATTTAAATATCAAAGTGTTTTAAAAAAATAGTGCAGTCACCCTTTTCTTATATTGAATGCGATTATATATGCTTACTCTCTTAAAAAGTATGATTTTCAGCGGTTTCCAGTTCTTTCATACTAATTATATTTGAATTGAATTTCATATAATTCAATTTCTATTAGGTTGTCAAATATCTCCCTTCCGCTTTTTTGCTATTGGTTTATAATACAATATTATACAGTATTAGTATACAATATTATACATTCATCATCATTTCATTTTCTTCGCCAATCTGCATTACATTTACTGCCATTATAGAAACATGTTTCTGACGTTCAGTAAAAATTTCAGCAAATTCATCATTGCAAAACTGTGTTTTCCTGCTGTTTTTTTTTTTCAAAAATATGTAATCGTTTTTACCCCATAGGCGTGGTAAATTGGGATTGCCCGGGAGAGCACACATGTTTAATGTCTTATTTTAGAGAGATTTCACAAAATTATTGCTACATTACATACAACTTTGATCAGGTATTTCATCAAAAATATCATCAGCAGAGCTGGAATAACTGTTTATTACATGTATCTTTCGTAAAATTACTTTATTGAGCTTAAGTAATTTTTTGTTTACTTTATTTTATTGTTTACACCTTTGCCAGGGTAAAAGGTTCCGTTGGTCCTTTTAACCTCACTCTTCGTAATCATCTTATAAAACAATTAAATAAAGTACACCAAAAATTATATTAAGGCCTCGTAAATTAAACCACAGTGCTCACAATTAAAAAAAAACAACGAAAGAAAATACTTTTGACATGGATTTATTAAACATTAATAAATAAACATTACCGTTTATTTTCCGATAGCAACACCGTAAGAAGCAAGATGATAGCTGGTTACACATCTTTTCTCTTTTTACGTTCAAATATTGTTGTTGAAAAATCAGTAACTTTACTTGTTTTTGAGATATCAGTGTTAGACCCCTTTTACCCGCGGACCTTCAAGCCCCTATATCAAAATAGACGTTAGCACAGAAACGGTTTTGTTCATAAGAAAAAAAATCTATATGCTTCTCATTTAATAATACTAAATATAGAAAGATTTAGTAATATGATAGAAATTCAAATTAAAAAGAATAATATATTTGGAATAACGACGTCCACAGCGTTATTATAAATAAGCGCATTATTTTTTGATTAAAATTCTTCAACATATAGACTGGCAGTTTGCTAGCATATATTTCAATATCTTAACCTTTATTTAAACAGTGACTTCACTCTATGGCTGATATAACTATAATTATCAGATAATTTTAATTTAATTGTAATAAATCAGAATTCTTTGGGGGTCAAAAAATGCGAAACATCTTTGATAAATCAACTTTTTTGGTAATATTTGAAATTAACTTAACGATGAACCTTTTAGAATTGAGACAAACGACTCTCTATTGGAGCCATATATTCACATTGTGGACAACGAAAGTGTTGTTATATGTAACCATTATTAAAATTATTTTAGATTATTAAAACTAATTCATGTCCCGCTCTGTGTAGCATGAAACAATTCCTTAGTTGACCGTTCACAATTAAAAATTATAATTGGTCACAAGAATTTTGATTAGCTAAATATGGGTGGAATTAGTTTAATAACAAAAATATAATAATGCGTCAGAGATTATATTTATTTGTTACTTATACTATTGACCTATAGCATAAGATATTTTTAGCTGTTCCAATTTCGTCTATATCTATTTTTACCCTTGCATTAAGTATAAAAATAATATAATGATGAATAAGAGATGAAGAGACAGTATTGACTTTACAAAATTAATGATTCAGTGAAATGGAATGGAAATTCATATTATACAACTTTGCAAATAGGGAGTGGAATATAAAGCGTAAATGATTTTATCGCGATGAACAATATAGGGGAGAGGGGCGTATCGCAGCCTTCGGGACAACGACGAAGTAACGTCACCCCCAATCTTTGCGGCAATTTCGCGAAATTGATTATGAGGTAACTTTGATGACTTTTAAACTTAATTTTATTGCCGGTCGCGGTCGTCGTGTACGTTTTTGAACTCAATATGAACGAGATACACGGATACATGCATAATAAAGGAAATATATAAAACGTATAAGGATATACGAAACGAAATAACGTTTTTTCCGATGAAGAATTCAATTGCATTTTTAACATCCCATAGGATGAGTTATTGATACTTGCTCCTATATAATAGTGTTACAAAACATTCTGATCATTGACGTGTGAGCATGTCGGATACATGTTTTACTGCATAGCTATATAGTATCATCGTCATAATGACGCGATGACAGTCTTTTTAAATAAGAGTTTTTACACAAATAAAATATTAAATATCTTTTAACATTTTTCAAACTAGCGCATTTTCTAAAACTATGTCCAGTAAATCGACGGATTTTTAACAAATTAAGTGTTTCATTTCCAGAGCGAGAGAAATTGCATAATTAATATCGCTTTATTGAATTTGAATAGAATAGCATTTTTTGCTAATATTGCTTGTTGGCCAATATTCAAATTTATTTTCTAAAGGTATTGTGCCCATATCGAAAATTACAGAAAGAAAACACCAAAGTCCTTCTTATCACATCTTGCCACATGTGTTGCTTAAAAATATTCGAATTTATTATGTATTTTTTAACCTTTGCAAGCAAAATTTTGTATTCGCCAGAAAATCCGACTTTCTAATTTTATGTTTTTCTGGCGTTTCAAGTGATTTTGAAATGTTTAAGACCAAAATTGAAAAAAATTAACTTTTCCTCGAAGAAAAATAAAAATAGCGATAAATGGCTGTGCTGATTTTAAAAAATTTTAAGACCATTTGATAAAACTCGATAAGTAGTCGGATTGGTTAGTATTATGGTAGAAAATCTGCGGGTGGTGAAAAGCTTCACCACCAATATCTCAAAAACAAGTGCAGCAAGAATTTTTTTAAGAATAATATTTGAAAGTAGAAGGCAAAAGATGTTCAACCAGCTATTACCTTAAATCAAGCAATGTCGCGTATAATATGTCGCAAGCAAAGTATGTTCTTTCGTTGTTAGTTTTTGTGATTGTAGGCACTATCGTCTAGTTTACAAGATCTTGATATTTAAGCACACTTTATTTAATTGCTTTATAAGATGTATTGCTGTTTTCAAGTTAGATTCAATAATTTTTTTATTTAACCTCTAAAAAGCTCACATATGAGTTTAATAAAGAGGACCAACTGAGACTGAGACGAGGATAAAGTATTTTATCATGGTAAAGGTGTAAACAACAAAAAAATAGTAAATAAAAAAGTAAATCAAGTTAAAAAAGACTATTTTATAAGAAATAAATTAAATTAATAGTTATTCCATATTTTTTATAGTTATTCAATATTTTTGACAGAATACCAGATCAAGGTTATATACAATGTAATCTTTGCAAAAGAAATTTATATTTTACATTGATTGAATATTATAGCTATTATTTGGTAAAATCTCTTTAAATTGAAAATTAAGATATTGAATCTGTTTACCCCTGGCAGTCTCAATTCAGCCTAAGGGGTAAAAAGGGACAGATGACAAATTTTAGCACAACAGTAAAAAAAATAGTATAGTGGTTTATATAGTATAATTACATAAAATCAAATTGGTGTCCCGCCCTAAACTACTGCAAAATTTCTTTAGAATTACAGTTTCTTTAGAACTAGCAGAAATGTGCAAAACCTTTTTATGAATAGTTTTTGCTAAAGAGGAGTCTTGCCGTTTATTCGTAATTCATTATTTAAAACAATATTTAGACTACGTTAATGAAATTTTGTATAAAATTTTGTATATGTTCATGGTCTCAATCAACTTCCTAAAACACCTTAGGCCTAGTGGTTTAATTATAAAAATTTATTAAAGTTCGAAATAATGAGCCGCGCTTGCGTGTGCATTCTAAATGTAAATTAATGCCCTATAATTAATACAAATACATATATTATAAATCTGTTCGAATTGATTGGTTTTTAGTGAAAAAAACTTTATTCTCGAAATGAGTAGCTGAAATTTTTATCTAAATAACTAAATATCATATCATGCCGGGAAGTTCATGCAACTTGCCTTCAGGAAAATTCATACTTACAACTAGTTTCATTTTATATTATGCAAAATTATAAAATAATGAGGCAGAAACATTACTACATGAAAGTGAAATACTTGCACATGGAATTACAAGATATTTGAGATAAATTGATGGCTCGCATGTATAATTTATACTCATGAAGTTCTAATAAAACACGACGAGATATCTCAGCAATATTAACTAATTAATTTCATAATTGGATTATCTCCATCTTCACATTTCTGTGCGATGTTATAATGAATATTAATTACAATATAGTACATCAATCATAATTTGGTAATATGGAAGTTTGGTAAAAGGATTGTGTAAAAGAAATTGGAAACTGATTACTTCACTTTGAAGAAAAATTCTTTTCGTGTTGGCACACGAAAAATATGATCAGTGTTATACTTTCCGTACCCTACAAAATTAAATAAAACTTTTCCTTCTTGTTTTAGAGAAAAAGATATCTGAAAACAGGATCGATATTGTAAATAGCAGTGCAATCGAATACGATAGAAAAACGAAAATGGCGAAACTAATTTTAAAATCAATTTGTCATAGAACATTTTGTAGTAGAGAAGAGCGAGACTTAAATGTCCACGGGTAAAAAGGTAAAACCACCGATATCTCAAAAACCAGTGAAGTTAAAAAATTATTAACCTCAACCTTATTTTTTTAAATATTTGAAAGTAGAGGGAAAGAGATGTATAACCCGCCATCACCTTGATTCTTACGACGTGGCTATTAGGAGAAAAACGACAATGTTTGGAAATCCATAACAAAAGTATATTTTTTTATTGTTAGTTTTTTTTGGTTGTGAGCACTGTTGATTAGTTTACAAGACCTTAATATAAATTTTAAGTAAACATCGTTTAATTGTTTCATAAGAAGTATTGTTAATTTACTACCCGTAGGGCAAGTTATAGTAATCGCAAAAAAATCGCAAATAAATTTTTTTATATATCTTCACGTTTCAAAACTTAGAAAAAATGGATGCATGTGTGTGTGTGTGCGTGTATGTGTGTGTGTTCAAATACAAATTTTTGTAGACGATATCGAGAACACGGACGAAGCGATTTGAATAATTCGAAAAAACATTCGATTCGTATTGATAAGGAGACGTTCTGATTAGATTTTGGCAAAGGCAGGTCTAGCCGTTACGAAGATATGGGGCAAAAAGTGCCAAAAACGGTAACTCAGTTTTTAAGAGAACTGATCAAATTTTCATAAAAGTAGGTCTAGCGGTTTCGGAGATCTAGTAAAAAAAGTAAAAATAAAATTGGCGGTCAAAAATGATCATTAAACGTATGCACATCAAATTATCATATATTTTATAGAGATTTTAACTATAAGTATAAATTTTGTTTACATTCCTATGGGTTGCGTACCAATGTTTATCCGTTAGACGGCGACGCGGCGCTTACGCGCATCGATATTACCTCTCTATGCAGTTAAAGTAGTACGATTGCTTTGAAAAAAAGTTCAGAATTTCCAAAATATTTCAAAATAATTTTTTCTTCAAAAAGTCTTTTTTTAAAAAAAGTAAGTTTTTGTCAAAAATGTATAGTTTCTCAAAAATCAAATTTTTTCAGAGTAATTTTTTTTCAAAAATGTTAATCTTTTTTAAAAAAAAAAATTTAGTTACGGAAAGTTCCAGCAATTAGAGTTAAGGCACGATGCCATGCGCCCCACTAGTTTTAAGTTAGATTTAACAGTTTTTCTTATATATAACCACTACAAAAGCTTACATCTAGGAGGGGTAAAAAGGACCGACTAAACATTACCCTGACAAAGGTAAATTAAATATATCGTTATTCCAAGTCTGCTGTATTTCTGTCAAAATACCAGATCAAGGTTATATTTCAATTAAATTTATATTTTACATTGGTTGAATAATGTAACTATTAGTCAGTAAGAATCCTTTAAAATTAAATATAAGGCATTGAACCTGGTTCCACCTGATTATCCTATTTTACCTTTGTGGTAAAAAGGACTTTGTGACAAATTTTTGAAGCTGTTCTTTTACCGAACATAGTCAGACAGTTGTTTTTTTTTGATACGTGGTATTTCTTGCGATGTCTTTGGCTCATTTTTGACAATATATGCTCAAAGTCAAATTGGATCTTTGTGCCCAGTCCTACCCTCATCATAAAAATATCTTTTTATTTGTGCAGTTATAAATTTTTATGTCATTACATAATAATTAATATTTACTCAATTATATTTCTACAGTTAGAATTTATATTAATCTCGTTTTTTAAATCGCTACAGCCCAAGATTAAAAAATAATCTCTAGCAAACATTTATGCACTTGAAGGAGAGAAGTGTGTATAGAAGAAAGTGTTGCATTTCCTCGTAGCGACTTTAACTTCTCATTTGTTTCCGCGTCGCAACAATATCCGTTTTAATTACTTAAAGGTATGCGGTTTATACGAAATGAAAAACGATAAAAGGATGCACGTTTGCATAATGCTAAGTATTCCCGTAGATTTTATAATAGGGTGTCTGATGAATGCGAAAACAGTGAATAAATCCAGACCGAGGCACACCATTGAAATAAAAGAACTTTTGATGAATATTTATTAATTTAATATTAATTGCGTTTTAGTTACACTTCACACGACAGAGTTAAGAACAAAAACAGAGAAAATTAACATTTGATGTCCAAAAATGTATATTCCACATATATATTATAAATTTTATGACAATTTAATTGTCAAACTAAATAATACATTTGTATTTTATGTATGTAATCTAGTGTTACTTCACAATTGCATTTTTTACAATATTGTAAGACGATATTATTTTTTATATATGAAATTCTCGTGTTTTTTAGTTATAATTCTTAGTAATTAAGTTTTTTCATAATTTTCAGAATTTTTTTTTGTTTTTAATTTATTATAATACATAATCTTTTGCTTTTATGAAAAATACATACAAAGTAAAAATTCGCTTTTTTATCAACAACCCCTATATTTTATAGCCATTTTAGTTTTTCAATATTTTTTTATTGTTGAATATTTTTGACATAATTTTAGTTTAGTTTTTTTAACTTGAAGAAATGGCTTGAATTTTTCTTTAAAATACTATTTATTTTTATCAATGGTTGACCACCCCTAACGTTATTTTTTTATATTTTGGGGCTATTTTTTTGTTTTAATATTCTATAAATTGGAATTGACAGATACACATAACACTTTATACTATGAAAAACTATTATTTTTATTAAGGATTGTCCATCCCTATTTTTTAAATTTTGGAATCAATTTTCTCTTAATTTCAATTTAACCTATTGTTTGACATAATTGTAGTTAAGATTTTTTGTAGTGAAAATTCTTAAATGTTACGTTGTACAACCCTAACACTTTTTTCTCACACAATTTTGAGATCTACTTCGAATGCAATTTATTTTTATCAATGTTTGCCCATACCTAACATTTTTTGTTAATTTCGAGACCAATCTTTCAATTTTAATTTCAATAATTTAGAATTAAAAAATGCATACATCAAAATTACATACTGAGTCTCAAATTCATTTAATTTACCCTTGTCTAAAATACTATATTTAGAATACTAAAATGTAAGTTAATAAAAATTGTAAACTAAATATTACAAATGATTTACATATCACAAAATTATTATATCACAAAAATTAGCTAGGGTAGGGCGGGGCACAAGGGTCCAATTTGACTTTGAGCAATTATATTGTGAAAACTACCAATTTTATTAAAATAAATAACATATATCAAACAAACAACTATCTGATAATGGTCAGTAAAATTCCCAGCTATTTCATTATTGTAAAAATATGTTTGTTTTTGTCATTTTTCAAAAATTTGTCACCTGGAAAGAGGGCAAACAGATCCAATGTCTTACTTTTAATTTGAAGGAAAAAACGAACGAAAACGAAACGAAGCTATATTATCCATTCAATGAAAAAAAATAATTTTATGGGTACATATTTCACAGAGTATACTGTATATAATCTTGATCTGGTATTGTCAGAAGGAATCATCAGCATAGTTGGAATAACTATTTACTTAACTTGTCTCTTCTAATATTGATTTTGTTAATTTACTTTTTTATTTACTATCTTTTATTGTTTACACCTTTACCAAGGTAAACTTTCAGTTGGTTGTTTTTACCCGATTCACGTGTAAGCTCTTATAGAAGTTATTTAAGAAAAAATTGAATTTAACTCAAGATTAAAAATACATTTTATAAAACAATTAGGTAACGTTTACTTAAAAACATTTTAGGGTCTCGCAACAATGCTCACAATAAACTAACAACAAAAGATAATACTTTCATATCGTTTATTGAAAAAATCTGAACTTTACATGTTTTGAGATATCGTTGGTGAAGCTTTTTACCTGCGTACGTTAAAGCCCTGCTCTACTTGATTTTCAAAATAGTAAAAATAAAATAACATACTACGAAAAATATTCAGAGCATATGTTATTTTTTAACCATACGTTTTAGTAGAACTTAGATTTGCTTCAACGGAACAGTATAGTATTTGTAATTCATATCGCCAATAATCAATGTCTAATGATGATCGAGTCTTATGTTTTATTATAAATTTATATACTAACATATGTTAATTTTTTTGAATAATGTTTTCATTATTTTCACCATATTATTGCACATGATCCAAGATTTCACAACCTATTATTTGGCACTAACTGAAATAATCCCCTTTTCTAGTTAAATATTCTTTTCCAAATTAGTTTTTTTATTCTGTTTAGAAACCAGAACTAATTTCAAACTATCTAGTTAAGTAATTTCCAAAGCAACTAGCATGACGCGTTCGCATAAATAACTTCATCCAAACTGCTTTACGTTCAGATGCAGAAACCGAGTACCTACTGTTTCAATGTAATTCATCATTTACAGCAATCTCTAATGAAATCCTTACAATCAACTTTTGAACATTTCTTTGAAATTCAATCTAACTACGTGTACATTTTAAGTTTAGGCGTTCGAGATAAATGTAAATTTTTATCAGACATCACTGTATTATTAATGAAGCTTTGCTTTAACATCATCATGAATTTCCATTTCAATTTGAAGACTAGATTAGATAATAATTATGATTTTTGATGATTGATGTTTTTTGCATATTCAATATTGGCAAATGACAAAAGTTTGATATGTAATAGTTTTATGACTTATTTTGGCAACGTCTATGTGTTGAAACGCTGATAAGTGATATAATGAAAAGTAATATAATTCATTAATGTCTCATATATTTGAAAATTAATATGTTTGATATTTATACTTGAACCAGTTTGGACATATAATATTGGTACAACCAAGATTCGTAATGTCTAAATAAGTTAGTTTGTAACAAAACAAAATCCTAAAGAAAGCACTAAATTCGCTTAGTCTTGTTTGCAAATTTTCTCCAATAATTGTTAATGTCTTTATTTGAATCCTTTACATGGTTTAATTATTTACATTTATTTATTGTTTTATTGTTATGGTAGAGATCGTTCATTAACGTTGTTATGCTATGCCGCATACAAATTAGTTTTTTTTTATTATTCTTAAAACTTTCAAAAGTTAAACGACATACATCATTTTCTTCTAAGTGAGTGTACTGCAACATCATTATAATTTTACAAACTTACATTACGTTAGACGTTTATCATTAGAGTAATATACTTATCTTAATTCTTTACCGTATGTAAAAGATTTATATTTTTCGTGGAGAAAGCTGTTTCAACAATGTAGCCTTTTGTTAATATGTAATTGCTAACAAACCCCTAGTTCCATTTTTACACAAATTAAATCTAAGTTTAATTCAAGAACTGCCTCAAGAACTTAGTATATCAGATAAATTGCTCTAATTGCAAACTTTTTTATATCAGAGAAACTAACCAAAAATAAGTAAAAAAATATCAAACAATTCAAGACTATGTTAACCGAACATATAAATAATTTAAACCATAACTTTTAATTTTTTCGACCCAAAAATGTTACATTTTGAAGAAAACCTTATTAAAAGAAGATTCGTTGAGGGGTTGTTTCTAACAAACACGTGGTTCTTAAATAGCGTGTCAAAATACCATCGATTTTTAATTTCTTGTAAAATTTGAACATTTGATCGATGACTTGGAAAAGTCAATATATAGTTTCGACAACTTATGAAAAGTTATATGTGATGTGCCATTTTTGATGTTATAATATATATATATATATATATATATATATATATATATAAATATAAATATATATATATATATATATATATAAATAAATATATATATATATATATATATATATATATATATTATAACATCAAATTATATTATACTCATATCATGGTGTAATAATGTTTTCATCTGTTATATCAAGATACATATTATTCATTTAGTTTTAAATTTTATGGTTACATTGATTATCACTGAATGAGGGCTAATATGCTAGCCGTAATGTATGGATTTTAAATAAAATTTTAAAGACTCTCATACCATTTTTTACTGATGTAATGCCCGACTTTTAAACTCAATTAAAGTATGTTACATCAAAATTCAAAACTGTTCAAAAAACAATATATATATCCGCGAGTGTTTGAACGTACATTAGTGAAATAGTATCAGTTTAAATTACAAAACCGTTCGTAATTAAAAAAAATTAACAGTCTATGTAGGGTGTATTTAAACGTACTCTCGAATAATTTCATCGAGCTTAATAGAACTTGAAACTCCTTTACCATTCAAGCGCAGGTGAGTGTCTGCTAAAATCCAACTCATCGCTCCTCTAATATTATATGCGTGCAGCATGTATAAAACATCCGCGGGCCAAGAGATGATGTTAGCGAAAAGTGGGCGAAGGCGGGCGAGTAGCACATGGGGAGGGCGGGCTCGCAAGAACTACAAATAGAACATCCACTTTGCTCTCATTTTACAAATATGACGCGTTTTCCCGGCATAGCTGCTGCTCACTCAAAGAACTCGGCAGATACAAAGGAGTCCGGAAGCAGCCGTTCGCTACAACTATTTTTTAAATATCACGCATATTTTTTCTCCAGAGAGCACTTCGCAGCTTTTGTAATTCAATTAACAGGTCATGTTTTTGCACTTAAACGCCATTTTGAAAAGATGATGACAAAGCAGAATCATATTTGTACCGTTATCACAGACTGTGCCCTTAAAAGTTATTTCTTCAAATCAGCAGGCTATCGAATAACTTTTACTACACACACAAAACTAAAACTTATTTAACTATGTGAAGCACTATGGTTTACATAAGTGTGAAAGTTTAACCACAAGAAGTTTTATCAATACCCTTTCCAACAAGTGATTTTGAAAAAAGGACAAACCATTTTTGTGTCTTAACTTCCCGTAGGGTAAGTTATTGTAATGGGCCGAAAATCGAAATTGAAAATTTTTACATTTCTCGACGTTTTGAAGGTTTCTGAACTTTTTGGCATACCTCAGAAAAAATGGATGTGTGTGTGTATGTGTGTGTGTATGTATGCATGGATACAATTTTTCGTCCACGTTTTCGGGCGCACGGATCAACCGATTCAAATGGTTCAAAAAATATTCGATTTCTACTGATAGGGAGATGTGCTGATTGGATTTTAGCAAAGGCAGGTCCAGCAGTTACGGAGATAAAGAGCAAAGAGTGCAGAAAATAGAGATCGAGTTTTTGAGAGAACGGAGTATCCGATTTGAATGATCTAAAAAAAAACATTCAATTAGTAATGATTGGGAGAAGTGTTTATTAGTTTTTGGCGAGGGCAGGCCTAGCCATTTCGAAAATACGGAGCTAAATGTGCAAAAAATGACAGTTTTTGAGAGAACTAAGCGTTCAATTTAAGTGATTCAAAAAACTTTCTGCTTATGTTAACAAAATAATTGATTTTGGCAAAAAAAAATTTGTTTCAACTTTTTTTAAAAATTTTTTTTTTCAAACAATTTTTTTTTGTATATCAAAAATAATTCAGATTTTATTTTTATTTCTGACTATAGTTCTAATATACTTTAAACAAATAATTTCATCTTTGTAATTCAGTTTATATAATTCTTATAAATAGACAATGTTACAATATTTATTATAATCTATTTGAAAACATTCAGTATTCCTCGAACATTTCGTTACGGTAATATGTGTATTAACGTTACGGTATAATAAATATGTGTATTAACAGAATATTTTATAATTAATAATTAAGACATTGTAATTAGAAGGAGCTATCAGTGGGTAGTTATCCTTCTCACGCCATTTTCCATAATTGTCAAAAATTTTAGCCTAATGTACATTGTATAGATTGCTATGAAAAATAAACAAACAAAAAAAAAAAAATTTCGTTACGGTATGGGAAGTTCCAGCAATTTGCCTTAAGGTACGATGCCATACACCCCTCTAGTTTTCATTAATTTTTTAAGACGACATTTTTTAAATATGAGGATGAATACGATTCTGTATCAACACACTTTACTTCACATACGTATATTATAATTTTAAAATTTTAAGATTGATCAATGACGATGATCATAACAAATTACTTTTCTGACACAAAAATTATTATCATATTATTACGGTAAGACATAAGATTGGTAATTCATTATTTATTTGTAATTTGAAAAATTTCTATTACACAAATGTAGGTCAACGTTTTAAATGTTTTCGTCTGCTATGGTCTGCTTTTGCCAATAACTATGGTAATTGTTGTTATTGATATTGAATAGTTAATAAATAGGAAGTCATCATTAAACATTCATCAATATTTTACATAAATATAATACTTAAATAACACATATAATAAACACATAATAATAATAAAATAAAATAATAATAAATAAAATAGTTAATAAAAATTATTATTAAAAACATCAACTTAGTTTAAAATACTTCACAGCAGCATTTTATCTAATTTATTCAATATAAATTTTTGTTTATTTCCAATACATTTTTTTTGTTAAGTCATTTTCATATCTCGTGATAGATTATTAAAAGTATTTTGTTAATTGCCAAGCATTTATCCACTTATTTAATATTTTTTTGTTATATTTTATTTACTTCAGTATTCTCAACAAGAGAGAGATCTCTCACAAAAAGTACAGATTTTAAGAGATTTTACAAGAAATAGCCTTAATCAATGCAAATATAATTTTTATGGGCAAATTTTTCGCAAAGATAACACTGTATATAACATTAATCTAGCATTTTGTCAAAAATTTGCATCAGCAGTGTCAGAATACGTATTCATTTAATTTATCTCTGGTAAAATAGTTTTTTACCTTAATTTGCTATTTTACTTACTATTCTCTTATTGTTAACACCTTTTCCAGGGTAAATTTTCAGTTGGTCCTTTTTACTTCACTCATAGATAGTTTTTATAGAGGCTCTATAATAAAATCTGTTCAATCTAATATAAAAATCTCACAACCAGAAATCTAGCAACCAAAGAAAATACTTTTTTTCAAGGATTTCATACATTGTCGTTTACCTCCCGACAGCGATGTCGTAGGAATCAAAGTGTGATTGGTTATATATTTTTTCTCCTTCACTTTCAAATTTTGTTAAAAAAAAGAGTGCGCGTAAGTTTCACACGCGATTGAAGTAAAACTTGCTACTGTACAAGATGGCATTTAAGTAAAAATAAATACATCATATAACAATTTTGAATAATTTTTATTAGTAATATGGTAACACTCGTGATGCACACATTTATTAGTGTCAACCATTATACACATTTATATAATGATAAATTATAAATATAGATATTTATAATAGCATTAAAAATATGTATAATATTTAAAAACAATAATGTATTTAAAGTCATACTTCAAATTTGACATGATCGGTTTGTCATTATAATTAGCATTTAGAAATGAATCTTCATTAGAGAAATGAATAATTGATGATTAATAAATTCTATAATAATCGTTCACACAGTGGATTATGTTAAACAACGCCTAAACAAATAATGTTTTTGCAACTTCATCATCATGTAATTGTGTTTGAAGAACTTCATGTAATTAAAATTAACATACATTCATTGACTGCTTGTATTATTTCACTTTTTGACTGGTGATATAATGTCATTCTTTGAACAGCTGTAAAATCTGTCTTGCCTAAAAAATATTTTCTACTTCAATAACTTCAAAGATTTATAGAAACTACGATAATATAGAAATAATTTCTAAACAATAAACCTACTTTTAGTGCACAAATGTTTAATTTGATTTATTGTTTTCAAGGAACAGGGTAAAATATTCTTCTGATTCAGGCATTTTTCATTAAATCAAGATTTGTACTACGATGTATCTTTGAAATGTTTATTTATCTATGCCGATTTGCTTGTTGATATCGGTACGCATACAACGTTGATGCCGTCACACATACAACGACAGATCTCTATTCACATACACGACGACTAATCACAATCGACCCATATAGAAATAATATCATCGAGAGCGAATGACGAATCATTGGCACTCGACTTGGCCGTAACACACTTCCGTTGCATTTGTACGGATATACACACTAGTCGCGCCTAAAAAAAAATTATTTCAAAAATTCCTAACTTTACTTGATTTTGAGATATCGGCGAAGGATCTTTTTACCCGTGGATCTTCAAGCCCCGCGTTACCCTACACTTTAATTTCAAAACGCGAGTTTCCGTCTTAGCCGAACTCCTGAGACACAAGCAGTACCTACACGCAAGCAAACTTCTTCAACTATTTTTAAATATCACGTTCATTTTTTTCTCTAAATAAAACCTAGAGCTTTTGTAATTCAATTAGCAGGTCTTGTTTTTGCACTTAAGCGCCATTTTGCAAAGATGACGACAAAGCAGAGTCACATTTGCACCATTAACGTTGGCCGCGTATTGCTCCAACGCCGTTTTCTACGGCGACGGTTCAGCCCTAGAACGTTTATCCTAATTTGTTCTTTCTCGTGCGATTGTCGCAGAACATACAATTAGATAGTAAACGTAGCAGTTCTGCACTGCAAGCCGGTTGCGATTATTGCATTTATTATGGTTATTACTATATTAATTCTATATTAGCTCTTGTCTAGTTCCATTCCTCAACGGATTACACGAGCTTAATAGAAATAATAGAATTAATAGAAAGAACGATGCGCTTCTGGTGATTTTAAAATTGTTATAACAAGAATAGCATTTTTACCTTCGTGTAGGGTAAGTTATAGTAATCGTCCCATAATCGAAAATTAATATTTTCGCATATCTTTGCGTTTTGAAGGTTTTTGAAAATTTTGGCATACCGTAGAAAAAGTTGATATGTATGTGTGTATATATGAATACAATTTTCCGTCCACGTTTTTGTGGGCACGAATCAACCGATTCTAATCATTCAAAAATACATTCAATTCATAATGATAGGGTTAAGTGGTGATTAGTATTTGACAAAGGCACATCTAGCCGTTTTAGAGATACGGAGCTAAAAATGAAAAAAATTACAGTTTTTGAGAGAACAAAGCGTACGATTTGAGTAATCCAAAAAATATTCAATTCGTAATGAGGAGAAGTGGTAAGTTGTTTTTGACAAAGGCGGGTCCAGCCGTTTTGGAGATACGGAGCTAAAAATGCAATAAATGGCAGTTTTTGAGATAACTAAGCATCCGATTTGAATGATTAAAAAAACTTTCTGCTTATGTTGACAAAACGATTGGTTTTGGAGAAAGATTTTTTTTATATTAACTTCCCGAAGGAGAAGTTTATGTTTTCATAAAAAATCCGATTCGCTAACATGTTTTCTCGACATTTGAAGTAAATCGACGTTTTCTCAAAAACGACTGACCGATTTCAAAAGTTTAAAAGCCATTCGATGTATCTCGATAAGGACTAGCGTTTATCAATTTTGCGCGACGATCTGCCAAGCCGTTTCTTTATAAATAGCAGAAAAGTGAAAAATTTTTATCCGCGTTTTAGCCCGCTATTCTGAATCAATTTTGAAAATTCAAAATCCGTTCTAAAGATATTGGTTGGGAATCGTGCTGATTAGTTTTTGGTAAAGATCGGCCGGACAGTTTTTTTGTAATAAAGTGTTAGAAATTTTTGTTCGACGATTCCTATGATTTTTTACAGTAGATATCATAGTCGATCGATCATACTAAAATATTACGGCCCTACGACAAGTCGTTTAATTATTAAAATTCTAAAAGTTTGCAAAAATCGGTATCGTTTTTTTGGCATTTGTCAAAATTAGACCTTTCATTGACGTTTGCTCAAAAACGCGTTAACCGATTTCAGAAATTTGAAAACCATTTGATGTATCTCAATGAGGTTTATCGTTTGTTCGACGATCTGCCGAGTCGTTTTTTTGTAATTTGGAAAAAAAGTGTTAAACTTTTCGTCCACATATAAGCTCATACTACCGAATCGATTTTAAAAAATCAAAAACTGTTCGAAAGATATTAGTTGCAAAAAATACTGATTAGTTTTAGGTAAAAATCTAACGAGCCGTTTTCTTGTAATTAACCGTTGAAAAAAAAATTTAAGCCGATTTCTTGTTTTGACGATATATATCATGGTCATGGTATATATATATATATATATATATATATTATATCATATTATAGTATATACAACATGATATAACGTTTATATATAATATGTAATTTTATAACGCGTTATAATATTTTATTGAACATTATATATGACACCTCGTTGCTTTCGTGAAAATCATAACAAAAATGTTTTATGTGTTGATAGACTTCAAATATTCGACATGGAAACGATTCATAACAGTTTATAATTTTATTTTTATTGGTATTTATTTTATTTATTTTATTGGTCAGATATATTTAAAATGCCATAAAAATATTTATATGTGAAACCGACGATCATTCTACTGATCGTCCAGGGTATAAAAATTGATAACTCAATCATGTTATTTTCAGTGCAGCAATTTTGATCGTAAACTGATAACTCAATTATAGATTTATTTATAACATATTTCGTAATTTTTAAACGTTTGATGCAAATAAAATGTTTGATAAATTTATGTACAGTTATAGAAACCGCATTTTATTTTGACTTTACACACACACACACACATATATATATATATATATATATATATATATATATACTCGTATATATATATATATATATATATATGTAAGTTTTGATAGGTGTAATTAATATACTTATCGTGAAATTTTGAATTATACTAATATGACTTTTATTTATTTATTTCTAAAATAAAAATATTATTTTTTCTTAAAAACTAATTAATGCGATTTCCAATCATACACGGTATTATATATCTCAAGCGCGCAGCCCATTATTCCAATTTTTAAAGAATTTTTATGGACTTCTAATATTTTGCACATATTTAATTTAGCAGATTATAATGAAAACTAATCAACGTGAAGCCTTATTGAGTTTCAGCAAATGGATAAAAATTTTTGAATTTGGTACACCTTTTTGAGAAAATATCGATAAAAGGCTAAATTTTGGTCACATACACATACACATACACTTTATTTCTAATACTCCTCTCAAATGATTTAGAATGACTTCGAAAATAATAATAAATTTTCCAACAATAAACCATACAGTATTGAAAAGTAATCCTGAAGTGTTATCGTTAAATGAATCACTTGTACAAACTTAGTTAAAACTAGTGGTGCATGGCGTCGTGCCTTAAGGCAAATTACTGGAACTTCCCGTACCATGATGAAAGCCTAAATTAAAATTTGAATCCGAATAAATTCTTCTCATTGTCAACACAAGCAAAATGTTTTCTAAAGTAGATGATTCATTCTCAATATAACTTTTATTTTTGCACTTTTTGCTCCGTACCTCTGAAACGGCTGGAACTGCCTTTGCAAAAAACTAATCAGTACGTCTCCCCGTCTATACGAACCTACGAATATTTTTGAATCGTTCTAATCAGATGCCCGGTTCTCACAAAAACTGAGTTTCCATTTTCTGCCAAAATGCTCAGGCACGGAAGTGAATAAATGAAATGAATTGATATAAATTATTATAAGGTTATGAATATCAATAAACACACGCATATATATATATATATATATATATATATATCACAAATTGTCATGGAGTTAACCATAGGCGGGGTAAAACGAGACAGCCCGAGGGCAACAGATACAAAATATGTCGTGTTTAATCTTTAAGAAATTTAAACGAAACAATATCTGCAATATTCTACCTATGCAAGAGACAAATTTTATGGACACAAAAATAACACTGCATATAACCTTGATCTGGTAGTCGTCAGAAATATATATCTGCAGAATTGAAATAGTTATTAATATATATCTCGTATAATTGCTTTTTTAACTGTATTTACCTTTTTATCTACTATTTTTTTTATTGTTGACGATTTTGCCAAGGTAAAGACTCAGTTGGTCCTTTTTAGTCCACAAGTATGTAAACTGTTATAGAAGTTATAAATAAAATATCTGTTGAAGCACACTTCAAATTAAAATTACACTTTATAAAACAATTTAGAGTTGTTAAAAATTATATTAGAATTTCGTAAAGTTTACAATCAGAAAAATTAACAAAAAAACATTTTTTTTTGTTATAGATTTTCAAACTTAGCAGTTTATCTCTTCATTGCGATGTAGATTGATTGATTTGTGGTGATGGTTATACATGTTTTTCCCTCTAATTTCAAATATTGTAGTTAAAATTTTAACTTCATTTATTTTTAAGATATTGTTGGTGGACCATTAAACCACGGTTTACCTTAACATAATCTACGCAAAATGGTCTTCAGTTAATATGGGTTTAAAAAAATAACAAACAAGTATATAAGAAATAAATTGATCAATAATGACCATAAAGGCTTTTGGTCCAACATATTATATAAAAATCGAATTTAATATCAGGAATTTTTTCCCGAAACTCTATCCTAAATCAATTAAGTTCGAACAAAAATGACATAGCATTGAAACAAAGATCCTGGCTATATTTCATCATGGGTTTCGTGGAGTACATTTCGATCGCAGTAAATAACGTAGATATCCTACCCTGCCTAATCTCATTTCAGTTTATAATGCTTCATGTAGCTTATAGAATTATTCTCCGTGTACCTTTCTCAGCCATTCTTTAGATCAAATAGCGCGTGCGGAAAACCTACCAGATATATGGATTCCCGCAGTCGAATACTCGGCAACTGACTCGCATTAATATTGCGTATCAAAGACACTATTATTATATTATGATCATCAGTTACCTTTTAGTAAATTCTGTCTCATATAAGCATTTTATTCAGTCTATTACTAATACTATAACGCATCAGAATCTATAAAAATATGATAATATATATAATTCATAACTGTAATCAATATGTTCGGTAATATTTTCTCCAAATTTTAGTTATTTTAATTTTTCAGATTCTGAATTATAGTTCTAGGGTAAGGTTGCTCAAGACGTGAAACTACTTATATTTTATATGATAAATTACATCTTGTGCCTTCAAAGAAAATTGTTTGGTTATGTATGATAATCGTTTAAGCATATTTATATGTAAGCATTTGTTCAAGTTATGTCATTGATTTTAATTTATAATTTCGAAGATCTTCGATTATCTTAAGTAACAGAATAGATAGGGTACGGTTGTGCCACTCTTGGCAAGTTTTTATTTGATAATTTTATTAATTTACGAGTTAGCTGGGAAAAAGAAAAATTAAATAATAATTTACGTGTTTATCATGTATAAGTCTACGTGGAAATAGAGAAACTCAGCTCTCAAATCTTACAAAAAAGGGCGAGCTGCAAAAGTCATAAAAATAGGTTAAAAAACTATAGCTATAAACACCAAAATGGTTAACAAAACAACATAATCATTTAAACAAAAAATTTTCATAAAGAAATAACATTATATGAAAACAAAATTAAACAATAAACAAGAAATCTTTATAAAATCTTCATTTTCTTGTATTAAATGTTTCTTTTCCTTTCTATTTGATATTTTATCTTAGTTAAGTTACATTTTTCTTTCACCCAAATCTTCACCCCAAAAGGACAATAAATACATGTCACAACAGTACCCAGCGAACGCTTTTGAAAATAAATCATCGTTATGACTGAGCTAAAATATCTACGCAAAAACTAATAACTAGTTATTAACTACTAATGTTTAACTTACAGCTAAATAACAAACAAATTGATTTATCTGTATCTAAGTAACAGTTATTATTAAAAGAAATCGAACAAAAAAACTTACTTTTGACTCTTTGAAAGCAATATGATCTACAGCTCGTGTCAATGTAGGGCCCTTACTTAATGCAATAATGGGAACTTCTTCTAAATTTCATCTTTCTTCTTTTACAGATAACGTTAGTGTAGAGCGCTGACTCAATCCAATAATAAGAACTTGTTCGAACAAACATACTTCATCTTTCTTTCTTTAGACCCTCTCTTGAAATCAGTGTAGTTTAGCTGTTATGACTACTGTCACTACCGTAACCTGGCACAACCCTACCCAATGTCCCCTACTTATGCAAAATTTCTCATTCGTATCGGTTTAATATAAATCATTTTATAGATTCTTTTGATAAATACAATTAATCTGACATTTTAACTTTAAATTTAAAAGTTGCAATTGCCAAACACCACGTGGCCAGTGTATACCGTTTATAAATAGTTCCATTTCCATTATTAATACCCTCGATTACTTTATAAGCATATTCGTTTTCAGATTATTATTATATAATAAGTACTATTTTGATAATTATGTTAGACTTGGTGACTAATAACTAATGAAAAGTTGATCTCAAACTGAATTTAATATAGTTTTTAGTAGTACTTTGGACTAAGGTGACTAAGTTCTCATACCGAAAACACATTTTTGAAAATCGTAAAAATACCTACTTTAATAAAAAAAAATACAGTGATTATATTAATCATAATTAGGCCAGCGGTGCAATATTGGTTAGAGCGTGGGCTAGCAGCAACTAGTCCCGGGTTCGCTGGTTCGATTCCCGCTACCGCCGTAGCCCGACATCAGGCAGCTTTGATGTAAAATTACCACTTGGGGTTATAGATCACAATATAATTCCAAGTGGAAATCGTCTTTCGTGGACATAGCTGCAACATCCAATTATATGCTAACTATTAGATGTAAGAGCTAATATTAAAAATATCCCACACATAAGAGAATGGTAAATCGATGGATTGCCTCTATGAAATACATAAATAGTCATAAGTCCTTAACAAACAAACAGCTTATAGAACATATAAGAGTTCTAATTGCTGTTCAAACAATAAAAAAAACAAATTAATCATAATTGAACTAAAGAAAACAAATTAAAAGTTGGAACATTTTCTCTTGATATAATTGCAGTAGATACTAGATAATATCGCATTATTTTCATAGAGAATGCTAATACCTTACCCAATTATCATTATTAATATTATAATGAGAATCACTATTGTTTTGTGCATTAATTCGTTTTCAAGAAGCTAAAACACTTCTGTTATTATTACTTGATGATGCAATTAGTGAGATTTATAATATTTCAACAAGAGTTTTACAATTACTGGATTATTTATAGAGTAATTTCCATAATATCAATTATATTATTATTGAGATAGAAAAATAAAAATATCAAAAATTTTAAATGTATGATGAAGAAGCTCAACAATATTTTTAAAGAAGTTATATATTCGTTGTTAGGAGTATAATTCCGTTTTTTTTAACCCGGTGGGCGTTGAAATACGGTTGAATAACAATGCTGTAATATATTCTAAAAATGCCATATAGAGGTAATTTCTCGAGAGTTATACAATTATTTGGTTGTTTGAAAGATATTTTTGCTTTTTAACCCAGAGAGAGTTAAAACGGTTATTTACCAACGGTTTGATTTACATAATAATTTTTTACATGATTTAAAAAATATTTATTTTGCAATAAGTTATTATATTTATACGCTAACTTTACATTTGTTTGGCCGTTACAAAAGTATTTTTCCATACTTAATTGAGTGTTGGTTTGGAAAAAAACGAGCGCCATTACTGTAAAGACCTCGTAGCATCATTACCATAAAGAAACTGATGGTCATATTTTATTAGTTATGAGTTCGGAATATCCTAAATACATTTCAATTAATTTTGTATATTTTTGATATTCTAGGAAGCAGATATGGCAATAGCTTCAATGACCATTACGTCGGAGAGGGAACGTGTGATTGACTTCAGCAAACCGTTCATGTCGTTGGGCATATCCATCATGATCAAAAAACCAGTCAAGCAGAAACCAGGAGTCTTTAGTTTCCTTAATCCGCTTTCTAAAGAAATTTGGGTAAGGCTTCTGTGACATAGAAATTATATTTAATATATATATATATATATATATATATATATATATATATACATATATAATATATTTTATATGTGCAATTTCTTTCAAACATTTATTTTTCATCCATACGTTTTGGCTATAATCCTACCTTTCATTCAGTGAAAACTAAAAATAAAGTTAAAATCTAAAACAATTGAATTGGAGTGAAAAGCAAAAAAATAAAGAGGAAAACGTACTTACAATCAGTTAATTTTAGTGTTAAATTAGAAAATTCTAATGAAACTATGTAATATAAATATTAAACTTATAATTAAACAATATTTCACAAAATGCTAACTTAAAAAATCACAAATAGATAGATATATGTGTTGTTCGTAAACTGGTTGAAGTCATAATGGAGAAAAGATTTTTTTTAAATATTCTTACCAAGATTCTACACATGTGTGGAACGACTTGCAAATCCTTTGCGCGACATTTTTATTGTTATGTGAGAAATTTGGAAATTCTATCTAAATAAAAGAGATTTGAGTCGCACAGCGTGTTAAGTTCATTTCGCTTATTTATTGTCCTATTGTTATAAATAGTCAAAAAAGATCCTCCTATAATACTTCGTTTCAGGGGTTAGGGCTACTTAAAATTTTTGAAAAATCGATTTTTTGCATTTTCATTAAGTGTAATATCTTGAAAATGTTCTCTGAAAATTTCGAATTGATCCGCCGATTACTTTTTGAGTTATTGGACTCTTACCAGCGCGTTGACGCAATTGGAGAGCTCGATACTGATACTCAAGATTATTCTCTCTCACCTCCTGATGTTTTAAAAGCTTTTAAACCGATTTACGACAATCTCAGCAATGAGAATTTACTTTCAAGATGTGTAGTTCAAAATTGAATCCATAATCAGAAAAAATTAAAAGCTTCAACCAACTAGTGTAAAAAATATGCCTAAAAACCGTGAATACTAGTTCTACTATCGTACAAATTGCTGAATGCATATATGCACGATTAGGTCCTAGGGTATCCATAATCAATAATAATGATTATGTATATATACATAATCATTATTATTGATTATGGATACCCTAGGACCTAATTGTGGGTATAATTTCCGTTGGTATGCTGAAAAATTGGATGCTGCACGTGTGAAAGTGGCAGATCAGCGTGCCAACGAGAACATTCGGGAGGACAGAATGCTTCGTAGGCAACAGCAAATGGAAATTTTGGAAACTTGCACAATTACTGATGAACTATTAAACTTGCACAATTACTGATGAACTATTATATGGCCCAGAAATAGATGACTCGGTTTAAGTAATTCAATAATTCGAATTTCTGTACGTAAATCCAATGTGAAACTTTAAACGCGATTTTCTCAAAACTATGTTTTTTGAACCGGTGAACACTGAAAATTTTAATGAAATTTATACAGCTTTTACAATACACAATAAACTCGAGCCTGATCGAAGGATTTTTATATTTTCAAAAATTTAAATTTTTTAACACCAATTAACTGTTGATTTTTTACCCAAAAATCTAGATTTTTTTTTCTGATGCTGCCATTTTGTTAATTTTTGCAAAAAAAATAAAACCTTTGATCAGGCCCAAGATTATCTATTTATAAAACTATTTTTTTTATTTGATTAATTTTGGATGGATCTCTAAGGAGTTATGATGGTCACCGCCAGGACCGTTTTTTGAAACAGGGTCAACAAAAACAGCTATAACTTTGAGAATATTAAATTATTTTTTCTGAAATTTTTGTTACTTCAAGTCAAAACATTGTAGAATAATACCGTATTAATATTTTTGTAAAAAAAACATCGTTTAATAACAAAAAAAAAATTGAAAATTCTCATTTTTTTGTGCCTCCAAGTACCCCTAACCCCTTAAATAAATTTTGTTCGAATTGTAGTACAGTCGGGTTAGAAAAGTCTACATTATGTTATAAAGTAGTAATGTGGTCCGCAAGCATAGTTTTAAATTGTATGGGATTTTATTAAATTATTTTTGTGTTGTTGTAAACGTTTAATTAAGTTCTGGTTTGTTTCTTCTATGTAAATTAAATTATAGTTCAGACAATTTATTTGATAGACGAGATTTCCAAGTCGTTCTATGTTAAAAGGCGCTTTGGTTTTGGTAAAAATATTGGTAGTCGTTGTACTTTTTTTTCTTTTCACTCCAATTCAATTGTTTTACTTTTTAATTATATTTTTAGTTTCCACTAAATGAAGGCTAGAAATAGAATTATAGCCGAAACGTATGGATGTAAAATAAAGTGTTGAAAGAAATTCATATTTTTTATTGATGTTATGCACGATTACTAAACTTTTTAATATATATATATATATATATATATATATTTATTTATTTATTTATATATATAACTCCTAATTTTAACTTTAAGATAGTCCGCACTACAACCAAAGTTTCTTGGATCTTATTCCTGAGTAAATACGTGTTTTATAAAATATATCAAGACGTTGTTGTAAATTTTTCATTTATGAGCAAAATAAGCAAATACATACGTTTTATTCCTAAAATTTTGAGTTACTTTTGGAGACGTTGAATTAATGAAATTTTAAAAAACATATGAAATTTTACCCATGTTAAGATATATATTATATATATTAGACAGGTCCGGATTTTTCAACAACTTGATATATGTTTCTTTTCCGAACAATTAATCCAATTAATAAAAAACAATTAGTTTTTTGTAGAAATTTATTTACGACGTTTCGGAACTAGATATGTTCTATTATCAGGTTTTTCTGCAATATTGATATATAAATCCATATCAATTATTTTTTGTCGAAAGCACTCGTAGAAAAATGATATGGGAGTATTTGAAAGTTTTGACTGAGATTAATTAACCACTGAGAAATCCAGGACCTATCTAATATATATATATATATATATATATATATATATATATATATATATATTGAAATGAATAAAACAGCCAATGCGTCGAATGTAAAGAATTCATTGAATGATGAGACACATCTAGTCTCGAAACGTATAAAAAATAAAATAAAAATTCTTTACATTCGACGCATTGGCTGTTTTATTCATTTCAATATGCATTTTCAACGTCGAACAAAAAATCCTCAAGATATATATATGTATATATATATATATATATATATATATTATTATTATTATTATTATTATTATTATTATTATTATTATTATTATTATCAATCATCATTAAACAGACATTACATCGACGGATGCATCAAATGGTTTTAGTTCTAAGACAAAAATTACAACTATAGTTTTTAATTAATTCAGAATATCTTACAGATGTAACGTCTCGTGTCGATTTTTCTGTTATCAATGTATTCTATATTTGTTTTAGAAATTATAGATACTGACTAATGATGATAAAACTGTCTGTCGAAATGGTCTAGAAAAATACAGATTTTCTGAAAGCTTTTCTTTTTAGTTACTTGATGGTCCTCTCAGATTTTCATTTATGTATTGAAAATTTCGTATCAAAAATTTCGGACTATTGGACGGTAATTATAAAAACAATTAGAATAAGAATCAAACTACAAAATGAGTAGGAAGTACAAACTATAAAGTTAATTTAGATTCATTAGAAAAAAACATACATTCGAAATCTTTTAAAAAAATTAACGTAGTAAAATTATACTTATTGTTAAAATCTTCATAAAATATCTGATAATTTGATGTGCATATGTCTAATGATCATTTTTGACCGCCAAATGGCATTTTTTTTTACTTTTTTCATTAGATCTCCGAAACCTGCCTTTATGAAAATTTGATCTGTTCTTCACCTTGTCAATACAAGTAAAATGTTTTTTGAATTATTAAAATCGGACGCTCCGTTCTCTTAAAAACTGAGTTACCGTTTTCGGCACTTTTTGCCGCGTATCTTCGGAACGGCTATACCTGACTTCGCCAAAAACTAATCAGCACGTCTCCTTATCAATACGAATCGAATGTTTTTTGAATTATTCAAATCGGTTGATCGGTGTTCCCGAAATCGTCGACGAAAATTTGTATCCGCACATACATACACACACGCACACACACACACACACACTCACAAACATCCAATTTTTCTAAGGTATGCCAAAATATTCAGAAACCTTTGAAACGTCGAGAAATGCAAAAATTTTCATTTTCGATTTTTTTGCGATTACTATAACTTGCCCTACGGGAAGTTAATAATAGCGAGTCCTTCAAATTAATCCAAGCCACCCCGAATACGTTCTAATAGCTCTCGAGCATTTTTATTTGCTATAACTGCACATTTTTGAAAAAAACTAAATTTTCAAAAAAGTGCCGGACTATCGGTTAGTTGGATGCCGGACTAAAGGGCTTATATTGTACCTCATTTTAAATTTTTCTTTACCCTTCTTTCCTCAGGTTTGCGTGATATTCAGTTACATCGGCGTCAGTATTGTTCTATTTATGGTGTCGCGGTTCTCACCATACGAGTGGCGTCTGCTGCACTTGGCAGGGGACACGCACGAGCCACTGCCGTCATCGCAAGGCGTTCAACATTCTATGGCCAACGACTTCAGCATATTGAACTCGCTCTGGTTCTCCCTCGGAGCATTCATGCAACAAGGATGCGACATATCACCAAGATCCATATCAGGTAAATTGATATTTTTCTGTGAAGACGACTTGTGATCTAAATTCGAACAACTTATATGACTTGCTAAGTAAGATCTGATTGGATCTGAAGTTGCACATGCGATGTACAAGAATTTAATTCATGTATGGTCAAAGTTGCTAAGTAAGATTGTTAGCTAACGTTAGATCTAAAGATCGTTTGAAGCCTAAAATTTGCTACGATTTTGTTAATTTATCTCAGGTTTAGAATTCCGAATTATGCAATTGCCTGGGTTGTTATTAGAAGCTTTATGGACCGATTCTGCCGCACAACAGACCAATGTTATGCAAGGCTAGGTTATGTAGAACTTTTCATACTAAATTGTTCTGAATAATGTCTAAGCCATATGGTTGCTGTGCAGTCAGGCATTTTTCTCAGGTTGTCAGAGAGAAAACCTAACCTAGAAACCGCACAAATTGTCAAAAAAAAACGATCTTAGAACAGGGTATTTCTGAACCAGCTTCATAACATACAAGTGACGTTGCAGTTTATGTGTAAAACGACTGATTGCACAGCAAATACTTGACATTTTGACAGTGTAATTCAGTTTATTATATTTATTATATTTATATTTACTATAATTCAGTAGCATAATGTATGCAAGTTGAAGCGTAGCATGGCCTTGCCATAACATTGATCTGTCGTGCGGCAGAATCCGTCCATTAATATAGAATTGCGACATTTTGTAATCGAACAGTAAACCTGCAGAGTAACCTGTGATCTTCTAAGACACTTTTACATTATTATAGTATTTGAATTGCTTGATTAATATCTTATATCTTTTTAAAAAAGAGACGCACAATTATAGAGTGTGGGTGCCTTACTATTCAAAATCGACCCCACGAGCACAACTATTTAATCAATCTATATGTCATTTTCAATGTCTTTCAAAAAATCAGATATATAAATTTTAAACTTCAAATCTCACTATTTTGCCGAGATATTATTAAAAATATGTGGAAGTGATTTTCTTTTAGCAGGACGAAACTTTTGTCAAAATTGTAAGAAAAAATAGAAATCATACGAGTCTGGACCACATTATTTATTTACACTATTATTAAATAATTATTTGTTAGTACACAAAAATAATCCTATCATCATTAAACATTTTATACATTTTTCTTATAATATATTACTCTAACTTATGTTAGAATCTAATCGGTTAAATTTTTTAAATAAAATTATGCAAGTAATAACATACCAAAAATAATTGCCAAAATAAATATTTTGCATACTCAATATATAATTAAATAGTCTAGATATTAGATTATGCACAGGTCAAAAATAGTTGTTGAATGATGGTTTCGAATGATTATTTTCTTATTTATTTCTAATAATTCATATTTGGATAAATTATCGAATATTTGTAGCCAAAAAGTTCTGTCACATTAATTTGTCTTACATTTATCATAAATATCTTTATATTGTCAACTAAACACCTTAGAATAAAAATTGGGCAAAAATTAAAGAAGTCATCAATTCATTCTACCTATTATTCACTATTTTTAAATATAAAAATAAACAATTGGTGTTTTTTGTCATTTCTAGGTCGTATCGTTGGCAGTGTTTGGTGGTTTTTCACTCTGATTCTGATAAGTTCGTATACTGCCAATTTGGCCGCGTTTTTAACAGTCGAACGAATGGTGGCGCCTATTAACTCACCGGAAGATTTGGCGTCCCAGACTGAAGTCCAATATGGTACATTATATCATGGGTCAACGTGGAACTTCTTTAGAGTAAGTAATTTAATTATTTATTTGTATTATTAAATTATGAATGATTATGAATTTTATGTCTCAACATGTTAATAAATTTTACAAATTTAAATAAATACATGTGCAATCGTAGGAGGAGAATATTGATAATTTTTAGAGATTTTTTTTCGCAAAAACAAATATAAAAAGTAAGGTTTCAATACCCGTATTGAAATATATTTTTACACTGTACACGTGAAGGTACAGATACCTACTTAAACCATGCGATTTTTAAATATAATGACATTCTAAATAAAATTTGATTTTTCTAAATTCTGATTAAATATACTGTAAGAAATCTCATTTCTTATGTAGTAAATCTATCACTATTTTAGTATCATTCCAACTTGTTACTAAAAGTAGAGGATAACCTCAACCTATTTTTTTATTTGTAGTTATTTTCAAAAATTAAATATTCCTACTAAACATAAAAAGTAATATATACGTATATTCATTATATATTTATTACGTATATTTATATTGTTCCAACGTTCATCGTTCCAACATATTTGATATATAATAGCAAGTTAAAAAATAATTCAATTGATAAATTGATTCTTTATTTAGACGTTTTGACACTTGATATGTGTCGTCATTCAACAAATCTAAATTAAAAAAAAGCTTGATATGTAAATTGTATTCAAAAGTATACTTTTCGAGTAGGGAATACTGGGTACGATTGTTTCAGGGTACGGTAGTGACATTCGTTATAGCAGCTAAATTATACTAATTTTGAGATAGGGTCCAAAGGGGCAAGATCACTTTGTTCGTTACTTTGCAGTAAGTTGAGCATTAGTTAAAGATTCTGTATGGTTAGTGGAATCTCGTATTCTGAAAATAGGTGTAGCGTAAAATGGATCAAGTGCCAAGCAACATGCGATTTCTTGTTTCACGTCAAATGCGTAGGTGATAGTCACTTCACTATCACAATTGTCACAATTATAATGGTGATTCTGACTAGATCTCAGTAAATTGATTCTTAGTTACCGTGACATTTTGACTCATTAGTTAACTGATAATTAACATTTACTGATTAGTTAACATTTTTGACTGATTTCATAAAAGAAATTTATAATAGCACTAGAGATAGTGACTTATTAATTATAAGAAGTGGTCGCATAGTTCAGTTTATCTCTAGTTAACCTTGTTAGAAAAATTGGTTTTGTTATTTATTGCTGTATTATATTCAAAAGCTTTGTGATAATGTTTTGTGTTGCGTTACATATTTCTGATAATAAAAGTCGTTATAAACCATCTTGGTGTTTATAGATATTTTTCTATCTATATTTATGTCTGTTTCAATCGTTCTGGGGTTGAAGACGATTGTGGAATTTTATGACTGTATTTCAGTATTTTCACGTATTCAAATGTTCAAATTACCATTTAATTTACTTTTCTCTCGCCTAACTGATAAACTAACAAAATTATTTCTGATAAAAAAGTGGCACGACCGTACTCAGCCTTCAATTATCTTTTTCATTATTAAGTATATTAATTAAGAGCACGCAGTTTGTAGTTTTTATGAGTATATGTTGTCATTGATATATTTTGTCGTTTCCTGTCGGTTTTAAAAAAGCAATTGTTTGAGAATTCCTGACTTAGGAAGGCATATGGTAATATGTCTTCGCTTCGGCGGTCTGGTTATTGGGGCGAATGGAAAAAGTATGTAAGATGCTGTATCATAACAGAAACACGATTATTTATTGTGAAGCAGTATAATGTATTCTTCTAACACACGTTGTGTTATTTTACGATGTTATTTTATATAGACCTCAATGTTGATATGAAAATTTCTTTTCTGGCTACTTTGCATATTCTTAGCATAATAGCCCTTAGTTCTAAAAATTTGCTTAAATATTACCTGTAATTTACGAACATGCATTATTGCTAAGAGCAAGTACCTACCGCATTTATTATTTTGTGGCTTCCAATATAAAGGGTTTTTAAAATATAGTTTAGATATTTCAATTATTTTAGTTTATAGTACCATACTAATATAGGCTAGAGCGGTACTTAATATCTACAATATCTACTAATATTCAGTAAAGAATAAGTGAAGAATTTTTCAAAAACAATGTTTGAAAGTAGAGGGAAAAAATGTATAACCAGCCATCACGTAGATTCTTCCGACGTTGATATCGGGAGATAAACGGCAATGTTTAAAAATCCATAATAAAAGTATTTCCTTTCATTGTAAGGTTTTTTGATCGTAATCATTGTTGTTTAGTTTACGAGATCCGAATATATTTTTGAAGAATACGTTATTTAATTGTTTTACAAGATGCAATGCTGATTTTAAATTAAATTCAATAGTTTTTTTTTATATAACATCTGTAAAAACATATATAAAAGGTATAATTGAACTAAAATCGCATTAAAATTAAAAATAAGACATTGAGCCTGTTGGCCCCTGGCTGCCCCATTTTAACCCTTCTATAGGGTAAAAGGGACCAGGGACCAAAAATAAAAAAAGACATTTACAATGATGAATTGGGAGTTTTACTGAATATAATCAGATAGCTGTTTGTTTTATATGTGTTATTTGTTGTGATTTGTTTGGTTTTCACAAAATAACAGCGCAAGATCAAATTGGGCCTTTGTACCACGCTTACGCTTCATAAAAAAAGTGGTACAACCATACCCAGCCTCCCATATGTACTCAATGTGTTTTAAATGCTATTAAAAGAGTGTTTCAATTAACAAAATATGTAAAATAGTGATTTTATGTGTGCTATGATTTTCAACTTTGTCCAGCAAATTATCATCTGGATAAATTTTGTTACTCGGTGTACGATAAGATTTTTTTATTCATTTAGCATATTTGATGAATGCTATCATTACTTTACTGCGATTCTATACACAATACTTAGCAATAAAAAATATTTAGTAAGTAATTGCCCAAGAATGATTTTAAAGAATTAAGCACTATTCGCATCAGAGCAAAATTATTTATTTTTTTAATAAAATACGCTGTCCTGCAGCAGAAGTCTACATTCCAGAACGCTCTCATAATCCAGCTTTTAGCTCGTGTTATGTTCTAACAAATGAAAATCTTTGAAAAATGTACGTGTGGATGGAGTTTAATAACTCCAGTTTCTCACGCAGTAAAAGTCAGCAAAGCAGCGCAAAGTAGCAGAGGTGGTTGCCGCAAAAAACTTTTCTTTAATATACACCGGGGTAAATAAATCAGAAATGCCAAAAGTTTAACTACGGCGAGCACTTGCGACTCCGTTAAAATCCTGAATGAAATCTCACACAGGCACATACAAACACACGAGGCGGTGAAGTAAGCCGAGCGATATATCTTAATAAACAATCTTTTATGAGGAGTGAGAATTTGGTAATATTTAAAAGTTATGGAGTCGACGAACAGATATTAATAGCAGCGTATAAAAGCACGAAAAGAAAATAAAACAGTTTATATTGTGAGCGATAATTAATATTCCATGTTACTCTCTAATGAAAACGTCTTCAACAATTTATGTGAGTGTCTAGAAGCATTATTTGTTCATATGTCAACGATCTAGTAGCTATGCAGCTATTTCTAGCAAAAAATGTCATCTAAAAATTCACATCTAACATATCGATACTAAATACCAATATTTTGGATAATAATATGCCTTTCTGTATCTGCATAATATACCTTTTCTTATTCTTAAATTTTATCATAATTTTTACATTTTTCAAATTCACACTTTCGCTACGGGAGTGCTTTCTTTCCACAGGAGTATCACTGCTATACGGGAACAGCATGCCACTCATTTCCTTTACTGAATGTAAAGGCACAAAAATATATGTTTAAATATTTCTATCATTATCAATAAAAATGTTTTCAAAATTGTCAAAATTACGCTTCTAGAACTAGAAATTACAATAAAAGACAAGAATTCTCAATACTTCAACACTCATAGTGATAAACGCTTGAAGCAAAGGCAAACAGTCGTCCAGGGACGACATCTGTAGCGAAGGTTTAATAATACCTTTGCATCATATAAACAACCGATCTGGTAATTGAATTAATAGTTATTCTAATCCTGCTGATAAATGTTTTTAACTAAGTATTCGGACACGGCTATATATAGCGTAATATTGGTGAAAAAATGTGTCTATGTAATTTATATTTCGCATTAAAAAACGTAGCTGTTATTTCGTAAAATCTTATTAAATCTAAAAATAAGATATTGAATATGCTACCCCCCCTGGTTAATTTTATCTAATTAGCTTAAAATCGTATTTTAAAAATGAGAATTTTACTGAAACCAGTTCAAGAGTTTGTTATTGGATATGCGCTTTTGCAGTATGATCACTGCAAAAAAATTGGACTTTTAATCCCCACCCTACCCTCTTTTAAAATAATTTAGAAAATATTTATTTGGTTTTACAAAAATATCCTGAATTCAAAACCAGTCAAAGGCCTGAGAAGCGTCTAAAATAATGAAATAGAGTAGGCCACAAAATTTCAATATAAAATTTAGAAATTATTCTGTGAAAAACCAAATGAACAACTGAACATGAAAAAATTTGAACATAAAAAAGAGTGCGCGTAAGGATCACACGCGATTGAAGTAAAACTTATTTGCTACTGTACAAAGTAATTAAAAATATGTATAATATTTATACTTCAAATATGACATGATCGGTTTGTCATTGTAATTAGCATTTAGAAATGAAACTTTATTAGAGAAATAAAGTAATTGCTGATTAATAAATTCTATAATATTCGTTCACACAGTAGATTATGTTAAACAATTATGTCAAGGGACAAAATGAACCATATTTTTATTGTTTGCACCTGTGTCTTTGTTCAAGTACAGTTGATTTTTTAAAATCCTGTATACTGTCATATACAACAATTTTGCTTTACGAGTACGATTCGAAAACAAGTAACTCGTTAGACGAAATACTTCCAGATAAATAAAAAAATTATCGCATATATTCAGCGGTTATCTTCAAATTTAGATCTCAAAATGAGTTAATAACCTTTCCGATGTTAGGCTCTATTTGATCATTATCACTCAATTAATGACACAATTAATACTTATGATTTATTCAGTGAAAATTATTAATTTAAATTTATGCTTTACTTAGTGAAAATTAATAAATTTTATATACTCTTACCAATTAATAATGATTAGTTTATATATGATATTAGGTAATGATTTTGACGATGGTCCTTGTACACGAAATTAATTTTGCATTCTCTGAATGAGCACCACGTTTTCTAATCTTGCATCGCAAAGAGGCATTATTGTCTACGCATGAATTGTGCTAAATATATTTTATAAGCTTTAGATTTATCCTACATAATAGTTCTGCTATGATCCGATGACACTTCCGCCATTCATGCATGCATTTAAACAACGCCTAAACAAAAATTGTTTTTGCAAATTCACTTATCATGTAATTGTGTTTGAACAACTTCATGTAATTAAAATTAACGTACATTCATTGACTGCTTGTATTTTTTTACTTTTTCGCTGGCGAGATAATCTCATTCCTTGAACAGCTGTAATATCTGTCTTGCCTAAAAACTTTAAGATGTTTATTCACCTATGCCGATTTCCTTGTTGATATCGGTACGTATACAATGTTGATGCCGGTACACATAAAACGACAGATCACTATTCACATACTTGACGACTAATCACAATCGATCCGTATAGAAATGATATCATCGAGAGCGAATGATGAATCATTGGCACTCGACTCTGCCGTAACGCACTTTCGTTGCATTTGTACGGATTTACACCCTAGTCGCGCCTAAAGAAGCTTTACTTCAAAAATTCACTATTGACTCTTCAAAATCAACGCGGAGTGCGGATCATGTTATTGTAAGGCACTGACTAAAACCAATAATCGTAACTTGTTCGAACAATCGTAATTCATTCTTCTCCTTTTGGACCCTATCTCAAAATCAGTATAGCTTAGCTTTTATGACGATTGTCACTACCGTACCCTGGCAAAACCGTACTGCCAGTAAGTCTCTCTAACTTAGATATTAAATTCAGATATCATAAACTAAATAAAATATCTCATAAGATGGCATATCTTTTGCCTTCTACTTTGAAATAGTATCGTTAAAAATTCTGGTGAAGATAATACTGGTGAACCCTTTTTTAATTAAATATAGTCTTTGGAGTTAACGACCTCTTTGTTGCAGTAATTAATTTTTGTAATGTCACAATGTGTTTTTAATAGGAATTGTTTTCATCTCGAATTTGATTTTCTGGTTGGAGCACAGGGCGTGAAACACTATCAAGTATGCAAAGCCGTTTAATGACGATGCGCCATAGAACACCGACGCTATGTAAAGCACAAACAGTTCACATCAAAATTCAACTGACAACTATGAGACATCAAATACAATCGGACTGGTGTGATATATTGCATTCCGACTGATTAAAACTGAATACGATCGAACATCTATTAATTAATGGCGTTGATAATTAGCAAATAATCATTCTGAATCTTCACAATGAAACGTATTGTAATATATTTTAAAACTTAAAAAATAGTGCATATACACCGTAGTTTTGAGTATTCAAATAGTGTTCGTTCATTTACACTATTTACTCCCTACATAAAACAGAACGCAAAAATTGAATAATTGAAAAACGTAGTGCATGGCATCGTGCCTTAGGGCAAATTGTTGACTTAATCTAAAAGGTTTAAACTTTTTTAAAACTTTGAAATTTTGTAATTTTTGACAAAAAATGTCTTTTTTGAAATGATTGACTTTTTTTGATTTGTTGAAAATTTTGAAAATATTAAACTTCTTTTCAAAGCAATCGCACTGCGTAAGTGTTTTAGAGATTTAAACTATCGAAGCGCGTAAGCGTTGCGTTGCAGTCTAAAGGTTAAACATTGGTACGGAACCCTTATTATTATTAAAATCTCTATAAAATATCTGATAATTTGATGTGCATATGTCTAAAGATCATTTTTACCCGTCAAATAGCATTTTTTTCACATTTTTATAGAATCTTTTAAACTGCTAAACCTGACTTTCTAAAAATTCATTCATTTTTCATTTATTCAATACAAATAAAATGTTTTTTGAACAACTTAATTACCATTTTTGGTCTTTTTGCCCCGTATCTCCGAAACGGCTAGACCTTTGCCAAAAACTAATCAGCACGTCTCCTTATCAATATAATTCGAATGCTTTTTGAATTATTTCAATTCAAATTTGTATTCGTACCCACACACATACATCCATTTTTTCTGAGGTATGTGAAAATACTCAGAAACCTTTCAAACGTGAAATATATAAAAAAATCAAATTTTTTGCGATTGCTATAACTTACCCTACAGGAAGTTAATAACTTGACCAAATGATTATTAAACTAGCTGTAAGTGGAATTCTGTCTTAAGGCAATTAAGGCATCGTGCCTTGAGGCAAATTGCTGGAACTTCCCGTACCAAAAATTATTATTTTTTTAAAAACAATTAACATTTTAGAATCGTACTGCTTTAACTGCATAAAGACGAAATATCAAAGCGCGTAAGCGCCGCATCGCCGTCTAACGCGTAAACATTGGTACGGAACCCATAGGAATGTAAACCAAATTTATACTTATTGTTAAAATCTCTATAAAATATCTGATAATTTGATGTGCATATGTCTAATGATCATTTTTGACCGCCAAATGTCATTTTTTTTTACTTTTTTTATTAGATCTCCGAAACCGCTAGACCTGCCTTTATGAAAATTTGATCGGTTCTTCACCTTGTCAATATAAGTAAAATGTTTTTTGAATTATTAAAATCGGACGCTCCGTTCTCTTAAAAACTGAGTTACCGTTTTTGGTACTTTTTGCCCCGTATCTTCGGAACGGCTAGACCTGCCTTCGCCAAAAACTAATCAGCACGTTTCCTTATCGACACGATTCGAATGTTCTTTGAATTATTCAAATCGGTTGATCGGTGTTCCCGAAATCGTCGACGAAAATTTGTATCCGCACATACATACATACACACACACATACATCCATTTTTTTTAAGGTAGTTCTAAGGTATGCCAAAATATTCAGAAACCTTTGAAACGTCAAGAAATGCAAAAATTCTCATTTTCGATTTTTTTGCGATTACTATAACTTGCCCTACGGGAAGTTAAATATTTTATTTTTAATTAATTCTTTTTAAATTTATATAAATATTTTTTACCTATTTCACTGTTATTCAAGTCTTATATACAAAGTGTGTGGTTTTTCGAAGTGTGGGATTTTTTTAAGTGTGTGGTCAAACTGGGACTCGAAACAAGTGTAAGTCGATTAATTTTTTTAGAAACATAATTTATATGTAGATAACATAATATCTTGATAGATGCCTGTTAATAATACTGTTGAAACTTTTGAAAGTTATGAATTTAAAAGTTTAGGAACTTTTTAACAACAATATTTGAAAGTAGAAGGAGAAAGATATAATGAGCCATCGCGTCAAATCGAGCAACGTCGCTATCAGGAGATAAACGGCAATGTTTGAAAATCTATAACGAAAATATTTTCTTTTGTTTTTAGTTTTTTTGATTGTAAGCACTGTTGCCTAATTTACGAGACCTCTATTTAATTATTAAGTAGATGTTATTTAATTATTTTTATAACATGTATTGTTGATTTTAAGTTAGATTCAATATATGTTTTTATATAACTTCTATAACATCTTACATGTAGCTGGGGTAAAAAGAATCCACTGAACCTTTACACTGGCAAAGGCGTAAACATTGAACAAGAAAATGAAAATTTATGATAACACTATGTTTAGTATGATTTCATTGTAATTTTTAAATAATTCATCATTATAATAATATGGTTTTTACTATTTTTCTAAATTTTGTAATCTATTCCATTCTACCATATACATGGGGTACATAAATAGCTGTGTTTTTGCTTGTGTTAAAATACAATTGATTCTTTAAAAAACTGTCTGTATACTGTCATATACAACAATTTTGCTTTGCATGTACGATTCGGAAACAAGTTGTAACATAAACGAATTGTTTCCAATTATCTTTAAATTTAGATCTCACAATGAGTTATTAATTTTTCTGAAGTTTCGGCTCTATTTGATAATTATCAGTCACTTAATGACACAACTTATGCCTATTATTTATTCAGTGAAAATTGTTAATTTAAATTTATAAATCATTCAAGTGAAAATTATTAAATTTTATATACTCTTAGCAGAAGTTGATATTGATATAATTAATAATGATTAGTTTATATATGATTTTAGGATATGATTTTGAAGATGGTCCTTGTACACGAAATTAATTATGCATTCTCTGAATGAGCACCATGATTTCAAAATCTTGCATCGCAAAGAGGCATTATTGTCTACGCATGAATTGTGCTAAATATATTTTATAAGCTTTAGATTTATCCTACATAATAGTGCTACTATGATCCGATTACATTTCCGCCATTCATGCATTTTGATCTTATTCGTTAATTATCGATAGTAAGAAGCACTCGAAAAAAAAACATTCGAAATTATTGATGGAGTAAAACCATTAGTAAGGAAAACGACGGCCAATTTGACTGCACTGCATATGTCTAATAATCATTTTTGACCGCATTGTTTTTATTTTTTCCTCTATATCTCCGAAACCGCTAGACCTGCTTTATCAAAAATTTTGTCAATTATTCATTTTATTTCAATACATGTAAAATGTATTTTGAATCATTCAAATCGTATGCTTTGTTCTCTTAAAAACAGCCATTTTTTGCACATTTAGCTCTGTATCTTCGAAATGGCTGAACCTGTCTTTGCCAAAAACTAATCACCTCTTCTCTCAATCATTACAAATTGAAAGTTTTTTAGATCATTCAAATCGTATACTCCGTTTCTCAAAAACTCCATTTCTATTTCCAGCACTCTTTGCTCCGTATCTACAAAACGACTGGACCTGCCTTTGCCAAAAACTAATCAGCACGTCTTCTCGTCAATAGGAATCGAATGTTTTTTAATTTCCCGTAGGGCAAGTTATAGTAATCGCAAAAAAATCGAAAATGAAAATTTTTATATATCTTTATGTTTCAAAGGTTTCTGAATATTTTGGCATATAAATGGATGTATGTGTGTGTGTGGGTGTGTGTATGTGTGTGCGGATACAAATTTTAGTCGACGATTTTGGGAACGCCGATCAACCGATTTGAATAATTCAAAAATCATTCGATTCGTATTGATAAGGAGACGTGCTGATTAGTTTTTGGCGAACGCAAGTGTAGCCGTTCCAAAGATACGGGAAAAAAGTGCCAAAAATGGTAACTCAGTTTTTAAGAGAACAGAGCGTCCGATTTTAATATTTCAAAAAGCATTCACAAGATGAAGAATTGATGAAATTTTCATGAAGGCAGATCTAGCGGTTTCGGATATCCAATGAAAAAAGTAAAAAAAAATGCCATTTGGCGGTCAAAAATGATCATTAGACATATGCACATCAAATTATCAGATATTTTATAGAGATTTTAATAATAAGTATAATTTTTTTCACATTTCTATGGGTTCCGTACCAACGCTTATCCGTTAGAGGGCGGCGCGGCACTTACGCGCTTTGACATTTCGTCCCTATGCAGTTCAAGCAGTACGATTGCTTTGAAAAAAAGTTCAGAATTTCCAAAATATGTCAAAATATAGAAAACATTTTTTTTTCAAAAAAAATTTTTGTTTTCCAAAAAAAGTAATTTTTTGTCAAATTTATAGTTTCTCAAAAATCTAATTTTTTCGAAGTAATTTTTTTTCAAAAATGTTAATCGTTTTTAAAAAAATAATTTTTGGTACGGGAAGTTCCAGCAATTTGCCTTAGGGCACGATGCCATGCCCCCCACTAGTTTAATCATTCAAATCAGTTGGTTTGTGCGCCCGAAATCATGGACGAAAAATTGTACCCAAACATACATACACACATACATGCATTCTTTTAAGGTATGCCAACATGTTCAGAAACCTTCAAAACGTGAAGATATGCAAATTTTTCGATTTTTTTGCGGTTACTATAACTTACCCTACGGGAAGTTAGAAATTGCAATTGGGGGTCAAAAACTATCATTAGACATATGCACATCAAACTATCAGATAATTTATACAGATTTTATTAATGAAAACAAGTTTTGTTTCCATTTTTTGGGGGTTTCGTACCGAGATTTATAATGATGTTCCTTACAGGACATTTCATACTGTATGAATAAATCAAATTGAATTGGTCAGAATTTTCAGAAACAAAATCAAAATTTTCCAAAAAATGTTAATTTATGGTACGAGGAGACCCAGCGATTTGCCTTAAGGCACGATGCCATGCACCACAACAAATCCATTGTTCAATTGGCTAGCATGTGTAATCTTACTGAATATGCTCCTAAATCTCTTGTTATATCCGATTGTATCTCCGGCAATTATGCATCTTAACCCTATTTGCTGATTATCAATCATCGCATGCACTTGATAAAATCCATTTCTAGTAGCAACTCGAGCCGGCCCGTCTGCGACATGCATCTCTCGAGCCACGAGCCGTGTGCCATATATAATTGCTTGCGCTGTGTAACTATTCCGTCATTAGAGAAATCGCAGTCACATACGTGCTAGACTAATGTATCATGGATTAATCTTGTTACCATCCGAACTAATTAACTCCCGGTAGCGTTACATCACACGACGACTTGTCGCCCACAAAACGCCCTTACTGCACGGTGGGGTTAAAGGCATTTTAGAAATATATCTACTATAAAAAAGGAAGATTTAGCACAGTTTTGTTCTATTTTAGAATGATTCGATGCGCTGTCTTGGTGATTTGATAACATTTTATTTTAGGGTTTATGCACAAAAGCAAGATTGTAATGTTAACGTGTGGTTAACTGAAATTGCTGACTTACCGTACCAAAAATTAAATAAAATAAGAAACTAGTGGGACGCATTCTCGTGCCTTAAGGCAAATTGCTGGAACTTCCCGTACCAATTTTTTTTTAAAGATCAATATTTTTGAAAAAAAATTTCTCTGAAAAATTAGATTTTGAGAAACTATAAATTTTAGACAAATATTTACTTTTTTTGAAAAAAAGACTTTTTGAAGAAAAGTGTATTTTGAAATTATTTGGAAATTCTGAACTTTTTTTCAAAGCAATCGTACTGCTTTAACTGCATAGAGACAAAATAACGAAGCGCGTAAGCGCCGCGCCGCCGTCTAACGGATAAGCATTAGTACGGAACCCATAGGAATGGAATCAAAATTTATACTTATTGTTAAAATCTCTATAAAACATCTGATAATTTGATGTGCATATGTCTAATGATCATTTTTGACCGCCAGATGGCATTTTTTTCACTGTTTCTACTAGATCTCCGAAACCGCTAGACCTGCCTTCATGAAAATTTGATCAGTTCTTGATCTTGTTAATACAAGTAAAATGTTTTTTGAATTATTCAAATCGGACTCTTAAAAACGGAGTTAACGTTTTTGGCACTCTTTGCCCCATGTCTTCGGAACAGCTAGACCTGCCTTTGCCAAAAACTAATCAGCACGTCTCCTTATCAATACGGATCGAATGTTTTTTAAATTATTCAAATTGCTTCATCCGTGTTCCCGAAATCGTCGACGAAAATTTGTATCCGCACACACAAACATACACGCACACACACACACACACGCACATACATCCATTTTTTTAAGGTATGCCAAAATATTCAGAAACCTCTGAAACGTAAAGATATATAAAAATTTTCATTTTCGATTTTTTTGCGATTACTATAACTTACCCTACGGGAAGTTAAAAGGTTTTTATATATTTTTCATGGGCTCAGAAAAATCTTGATTAAAATTCATTGAACCTTTCTCAAAAAAGACAATAATTGTTCAGTTGCTAACTATAAAAATACGACTATTATGAAATAGGGATTTGTGGTTGAATGGTGAATATTTAGAGTGGCCGATTCTCAATCATACTGAACGAATCATACTGAAGACAATAAATGTTCAGTTACTATCAAACTATATAACACGATTATTGTGAAATAGGGGTTTGTGGTTGGATGGCAAAAATTTAGAGTGATCGATTCTTAATTATACTGAACGTGATTATAAAATTTTATAAAAATTAGTCAAACGGTTTCGGAAAAGAATTACGACAAACATCATGGCACAAGAATTTTATATACGTATAGATGGATAGATGTACCACAGCAACATTTAAATTATTAAAATAACGCATGAAAAATCAAAAGTTTCAATTCAATAATTTTATAATGAATAAATTAACTATATGCTACAGCTGTACCACTAAAGTTATATATTAAACATTTAAAATGATTGTAATAATAATTATGTCTATTAATTAAATTATTGATTCAATACTTGATACGTAATTTCAAAAAATTAAATATAATGGTAAACGAATTAGCAGTCTTTTTCAACCGAACACAATTAAAATGAGGAAGTTAATTATCAGTTTTGTAATAGACGCTGTATAATAACGTAAAACAAATAATTCAATGATTTTATATTTTATTTGTAAATTATAAAAATACTAAATTGCACATCAGTAGCAATAACAGATTGAGTACTTGTATATCATTTCGCATTAATTAAATTACGAACATCGATAATTTAGTTAATCAGCAATACGTCACTAATTAATATGATGCAAACTATATGTTTATAATTTGTTCAGCAATTGTGTGGAACAATATTTTTATTAATTAATTATTAGAACAATTATATATATATATATATATATATATATATATATATATAAAACAATACACCTCCTAAACGATTATACGGATTTTGATAAATCTTTTTAGAGTTTGTCAAGGAAACCGTTTGTCAAGGAAAATTTAATATTTAATTAATTATATAAATATAGTAATATTGTAGAAATAAATGAAAAAAAAATTGCAAAAAACTACATATCATTGTTTGACATTGAAAACATTTTGAAACATAAACTGTCATCTGCAAAATGTCAATTCACTTGAAATTTGAATTTAGGTTAAATTATGAGCTTAGACAATATTAGAATATAATATACATAACTATGAGTAAGAAAAAGAAAAATATTTATAATATTATCATCGAAAAGCAGCTCAGATGTGCCAGAAATTAAAATAATATATGATACAGTATGTGTTTCGCAGATGAAATTATATAAATCAGTTTGACAGATTTTTTTTAACCTATCGTGTTGGAATGTGCCATACTTTACTAAATTATTTCGCAAACAGAATACATTTTACCTATTATTTAAAATTATTTAGGAGTTCCATTGTGTCAAAAATTCATTCTTTTGACACATACGTATGAACAGGATTTGACAAATTAATTCACTTAAAGTATAAACATAATTAATAATGTGTATTAAATTATTAATATGAAAAATGAGTGCAGACTATCTTAAAGTTAATATTAAGAGCTAAAACTTTCAGATTTTTTTTATCAATTTAGAAGCATTTGAACCCCTGGAACTAAGTAAATTCGAATACATATAAAAAGTTTTTAAACATAAAGAAATATATAATGTATATATAATTTAATAAAAATAAATAATGAAGAAAGTGAAAACGATATCCAATTCTAAAAGTCATTGTATGTAATGCACATAGCAACGCAAATAAAAATATAAAATAAAAAATTAATAAAGTATCAAACATATTACAAATACTTTATATAATTACAACATGACCCTTTGTAAATATTCGATATATTTAGGACACCCGGCGAATTTTTTAGTCTGCTATTGCGAGTGATTTTGACGCCACAAGCTTTGCTACAAAACGTAATAGAAAGGGCGTCCGTTGAAATAAAAATGAAAATATAAATATATATTAAAAGAAAATACTGGCAAATTCGTCGAAAAGAATACAATTTTATAGAGTAATTAAAAGGAATAAAGGAAACAATTCAACAACAAATGTGTATCATCATCTGAAATTTATTAGAAACAAAAAACAAACAAAATAACAAAATGAGAAAGGATATAGAAATAGTATTGAGATAGGGTGAAACGGGGCTTAAAGGTGGGCGAGTAAAAAAGTTTACCACCGTTATCACAAAGACGAGTGAAGTCACGATTTTTTAACAAAAATATTTGAAAGTAGAGAGAAATAAATGTATAACCAGCCATCGCCTTAATTCTTATAATGTTGCTAACAAATGCAAAATATAAATTTGATGAGCATATTTTTTACGAAAATAATACTGTATACGTTATTTTCTCAGAAATATTTATCAGCAGAGTTGGAACTAACTATTAATTCAATTTATTTCTTGTAAATTTGTTTTTTTAAATTGAATGTACATTTTTATTTACTAATTTTTATTGCTTTTATCTTTGCCAGGGTAAAGATTCAGATAGTCCTATTTACCACACCTGCATGTCAGCTCTTAGAGACGTTATATAAAAAACAGTTGAATCTAACTTTAAAATAACAAACACATCTTTCAAAACAATTAAATCGCGAATATATAAAAATTATATTAACGTCTCGCAAGCTAAACAACAACAAAATACTTTTGTTATAAATTTTCAAACATTGCTGTTGATCTTTCGATCTTGCTGCTTGATTTGAGGCGATTGCTGATTTCACATATTTTCCCTCTACTTTCAAATATTGCTGTTAAAAATTCCTAGTTTCACTTGTTTTTTAAGATACTGGTGGTAGACCTTCTCATCTGCCGACCTTTAAGTATCGCTCTACTCTACATATCTTAAATAAAATAACTATTAATAACATGTAAATATAAGTAATTACAATACATTTTATATGGATTAGGAATGCAGATAATAAAAAAAGTATTATTTTAAAATTTGTTAAAATGATTGTTTTATTTGTTTTATTATAATTATTATCTACTATTTACTGACGTTTCTCTAATTTTTCAATTACATACACAAATCTCTCGGCTCCATGTTTATTATTATATTTAATTATTTACATTTAGCACCGATTGCCGCCACCAAACGACAACACGTGTTTTATCTCAAAATTAATATTAATGCTCTGACCGGTACACAAAATCCCAATTATAAAATGCAATACGGAACGATATCAAATAAAAAATGTTACTAGCTTGTACCGATACTCAAATACTCGGAGTATGAATAGTATTGCTATTTCTCAGATATAGTTTTTAATTAAATATGAGAACATATATGTCAATTTAAAATGACAGTCAGCGACTAGTGACTAGGGTATTTTTTTAATGTTGCATAAAAAAAAAGTAAGTATTCAATAAAATATCCACATAAATAATCGTATTCGCATATATTCATTTTAATTATTAATATTCACATGAATGTCAATAAATTATTGATATTACATCAACTCGTCCTCTGTAATACATTGTTTTTATTTTATCGCCTCTGAATTTTCATTGAAAGATTGTAGTTCCAAATGCATGTATATCGTTTGATCACAAAAAATTTTTATTGGTCATGAATTACAATTATATTTATAGTCGAGCCTAATGTTATTATAGGATAGAGTGTTATAAAGCTTTAATTAGAAAAAATGATTTTGCAAGCATAAAGATAAATGTGATAAAACGAACATGTTGACTATTTGCACATAAATTATTTTTATTTATATTCATATATATTTCCTATTCTAGATGTTTGCGATAATAATAAATAATCGGAATTATATATTAATATTGCATAGAAAATATTAATAGGCTCTACTATCGTTTGTTATTAGAAAAAAATATTGATATTCAAAAAAATATTTATGCTGCGTCATACCTTAATTATAAAATCTATATTTAAAATCTATAAATGTTATAAATGCACTGATTATGAGATTAAAGATAGTTTTTTTTCTATTATTAATCGATTATAAAAATCGTTTGATCTGTTTGATTACAAAAACGATTAAGTTCTGAGATATTATATAAGATTTCGTTTATTTTGAGAAAATTTAATAAAATTAAATTTAATCCGAAGTACATATAATTTTTACGGGTTACGAAAATTGAAGTTGCTTATTAACAACAGCACATATTTCTTAGGAATTATGAACTTTGTAATATAGAGAACTGTAAAACACTGATTAAATTTTAAAAAAATATTTAATTTTTTAAGCATTCTGAGTTTTATGAAATTCTGAGTATTGTATTCATTCTGAGTATTGTATAAAATGATAGAGTAATCTAATAATAATATTAGTTTTAAAATAAATTGTTATACATGATCAATGCACAGAACTATGGCCTAAATCGCTCTGACCTACTCCGCCGCTTGACCATTTATTACCTGACTTATTTTTTTTTCAACCAAATAGTTTATAGAATATAACTAATGTTCTGATTAGTATTAAAAATAAATTTAAAAAAAATTAACGGTCAGATAATAAATGTTTAAGCGACCGAGTAGATCAGAGCGATTTAGGACATAGTTCTGTAACTACTATAACTACTAGTTACCCCAGGATACTATTTGATGCAGTTTTACTGTATTAAATTATCTCGCCATATTTTTTTAGTCAATTTTTTCCAACATGCCAATTTAGTATACAATGTCCTTTTTCGGCCGACTATTGTAAATTCATCAAATTTACTGAATATGCTTTATTAAACAGTTGCAAATAAAAGAGTTAATAATAATAAAAAAAAAATTTTTTTTAGTCTTCTCTATTGTGATGACCGTTAATTAAACAGTATTAATAGAGTAAATAAAGAAAGCTAAACAATTCTTCAAATTTATCTCCTAAACACTTAAGTGTTTCAGTTTTAATACATTAGTAAGTTTGAGTTTTAAGATGTTAATTTTTCATGACTTTATGAAAAATTTTCTTTTCTGAATATGAAAAGCCATGCATGTAGCGTTTATTTTTTTCGGATAGAAATTTTAAGTTTAAGTAAAATTTTTCATATCGGTTTAACTGTTTTTCTTTTCCCAACAGCGTTCGCAGATATCTCTGTACAGCAAAATGTGGGAGTTCATGAACAGTCGCAAACACGTGTTCGTCAACTCGTACGACGAAGGCATTGCACGAGTCCGAAAATCAAAAGGAAAATACGCCCTTTTGATAGAATCACCGAAAAACGACTACACGAATGAAAGACAGCCCTGCGATACCATGAAAGTTGGAAACAATTTAGACTCGAAAGGTTTCGGCGTGGCCACTCCATTAGGATCGCCATTGAGGTGAGTTTCATTTGCGAATTCATACAAAGCGCGAATTACACTAATTGAATAAACTTGTATCAAAGAAACATGCTGAGGAGGTAATAAAGTTTTTGTACGACGAACCAACGTATACGTATATCAAATTTTTGTCGAATGGTCGGTAGTGTGGGGAATATGGCTCTTGTCTTGTGTGACAAGGTACTGGACCGAGTTTACCGGCCCGATTTACGGATCCAAATTCCATCATTTGAAATTCTTTCAAAACTTAGAAATAATAGATTTTTGAGAATTTTTGAAAAAAATGACTTTGAAAAATTTGATTTTTTTTCATATTTTGAAATTTTTTAACTTTTTTAATGCAATCGCGCTGCATAGCTGTTTCATAGTGGAAATATCAAAGCGCATAAGGGCCGCGTCGTAGTCTAACGTGTAAACATTAGTACGGAACCCATACAATTGTACACAAAATTTGTACTTATAATCTCTATAAAATATCTGATAATTTGATTTGCATATGCATGATTATATTTGACCGCCAAATGGCATTCTTTTTTACATTTTTTTATTGGATCTCCAAAAACGCTGGACCTGCCTTCCCAAAATATTTAGTCAATACAAATAAAATACTTTTTATCGTTCAAATCCCTGTATCTTCGAAACGGCTAGACCTCCCTTTGCAAAAACTAATCAGCACGTCTTCTTTTCAATAAGAATCGATATTGAATCATTCAAATCGGTTAATTTGTGAAAAAATTCGCACATACATACCACGCATACACATAAATACATCAATTTTTCTACGGTATGCCTAAATGTTCAGAAACCTTTGAAAGGTGAAGATATTCAAAAATTTACATTCTAGATTTTTTTGCGATTTCTATAATAACTTACCCTATGGGAAGTTAAAAAAGATTCCCATTGAAAGCTCAGTTTTTCTAGATACATATATAATTGATATCGAAAAATTGCTCGTGTAAGAATTATACCACAAACGCATACATTTTTGTTCTTTCAAAATATTGTCAGCAAATAATATTGAATTTAACCAATGCAGAATACAAATTCCATGAGCACATTTTATACAAGAATTACACTATATAAACCGAGTCTGGTAGTTCGAAAAAAATATTTATCGGCAGGGTTAGAATAACTATTAATTTATTTTAACTCATGTAATGTTGTTTTTTTTAACTTAACCACTTAACGATCGGGTTTTTCTTCGTGAAAAGTGATCTAAAAGAGCAATTTTTTTTATTTCGGATTTCAAAAGTTTAATTGATGTAATATGTGTTTTTGATAACTTTTTTTTTTATTTTTTTTATTTTTGTTTAAAATTAACAATATATATTATAATACTGATGACCTGTTTGATGTTTTTTGGACTACCTTTATGCTTTATGTATATATTATTGTTATATAATAAGAATAAGTAATACAAAATTTTTATTTAATAATTTCTAAATTTCAATACTATTTATTTATCTGAAAATAATATAACAAATGTTTAAACAATTAATAAAATTCAAGTAAATCAGCCATTCTGGTGAAAAATTCATGTACATTTACTAATATATCTCAAGAACAAAAAGTATTACTTATTTAATTATTTATATTATAATAATAAAAAATATTATCGTATGATAGATTGCGAAATATTCTTCTACCGCCCGCTGCCGGCATAGTTTTAAAAAAATTTAAAAACAGTGTTCATTCACTTTTTATTTGCCATTTGCTTATTGCTTACACCTTTGCCTGTGCTCAGTGGCAAGATTTTATTGAGGCTAAATAAAAAACTGTTGAATCAAATTAAAACTAGCTGTAAGTGGAATTCTGTCTTAAGGCAATTAAGGCATCGTGCCTTAAGGCAAATTGCTGGAACTTCCCGTTCCAAAAATTATTATTTTTTTAAAATCGATTGACATTTTTAAAACAAATTTACTTCGAAAAAATAAGATTTTTGAGAAACTATAAATTAAACAAAAAAATACTTTTTTTTGAAAAAAAAATTTTTTCAAAAAAAAATCAAATTTTTTTTTTTTTTTTTTAATTTTTTTTGGAAAAAATAATGTTTTCTTCTTTATTTTGGCATATTTTGGAAGATCTTTTTTCAAAGCAATCGTACTGCTTTAGCTGCATAGAGACAAAATGTCAAAGCGCGTAAGCGGCGCGTCGCCGTCTAACGAATAAATATTGGTACGGAACCCATAGGAATGCAAACAAAATTTATACTTATTGTTAAAATCTCTATAAAATATCTGATGATTTGATGTGCATATGTCTAATGATCATTTTTGACCGCCAAATGGCATTTTTTTTTACTTTTATCGTTAGATCTCCGAAACCGCTAGACCTGCCCTCATGAAAATTTGATCAATTCTTCATCTTGTCAATACAAGTCAAATGTTTTTTGAATTATTAAAATCGGACGCTCCGTTCTCTTAAAAACTGAGTTACCGTTTTCGGCACTTTTTGCCCCGTATCTTTGGAACGGCTGGACCTGCCTTCGCCAAAAACTAATCAGCACGTCTCCTTATCAATACGAATCGAATGTTTTTTGAATTATTCAAATCGGTTGATCCGTGTTCCCGAAATCGTCGACGAAAATTTGTATCCGCACATACATACACACACGTACATACATACATACATACACACACACACACACACATACACACACACACTCACACACACATACATCCATTTTTTTCTAAGGTATGCCAAAATGTTAAGAAACCTCTGAAACGTAAAGATATATAAAAATTTTCATTTTCGATTTTTTTGCGATTACTATAACTTACCCTACGGGAAGTTAAAAATATCAATCCACTTTATAAAACAATGATAGCGTACACTTAATCCGCGTATCGTAAACTAAATAATAAGGCTCAAAACCACAAAAACTACCAACGAAAAAAAACTTTAATTATAAATATTAATATAACATATATGCACGAATAAAGGTGATAACTGGTTACATATCTTTTGCTCCCTCTTTTAAAATAGTATCGTTGAAAAATACTTGTTTTTGTGATAATGGTGATAGACCTTTTAACCCGGGGACCTTTGAGCCTTGCTCTACGCATCTTTCAATTAATATATAATAAATCTAAAACATTGCCACTAATAAACTTTTAGTTTGTTTAATTTATTGTTGAGTTTTTTTTACTGTGCTAAATGATTTAGTACAAGAGAAAGTTTTTTCTAATTGAGTAAATTAGAAGAAAAATGCTGTTAAGGTCACAAAGTTTTTGTCTAACAATAAGAATAAACTTTTTTCTATTCTGTGTACTTTTATTCATTGCCAATTCCTTGGCATTGATCACTTGAACTTATTCCATTGGTGAATTTATTAATGTAATTAAGTTTGAATTTTATCAAACGAGTAAAGTAGGTCAAAGTGTTCGAGACTTAAGAATGAGGAATAGACTTTATATATGCAAGTAGTGCAGTATATTGAAAGTTTGTATAAATCATATATGAATTGTAAAATATTGCTGCAATTACAGTACGAAGGAAGAAAACTGGAGCGGGAAAATGTTTATAGATTTATCGTTTTGCAACAAATATACTAAGAATATTTTGATTAAGTTGTTTATTGAATAATCAATGTACAGGGCCGGTCCTACCTTGAATGCAATGCATGCGAAAAATGCGGGCGCACGCCTTAGGGAGCGCCAACACGAGATTCGGAAATAAAATTTATTATCTATTATTTTTTTTATTTCAAATATAAAAACAAGAATACTTATGAGACTATAATAAACAATCTAACTTAACTATGGATACGGAGATACAAAAAGCATATTTAATTTGAAATGTGATATCAGTAGAAACAATTAACCGATTAATTAGTTAACTGCAAATTAGTAAATTATTGTTTTGCTCCTTGCTTAAAATCTACTTATTTAATTTTTTCTTTGTTTGAAGTTAACGTGGAATCGAAACAGAAATTATCTAGTATTCAATCCCGTAAGCGCATTATTGACGCGTTACGGGATTGACAAGCATTATTGTCGAAAAATTGCGAGCTGATTTAGTTGAAGCCAAAATTGTTAAAAAAAATAGATACAAATTATAATGGAGAAAAATTAAAGATAGGGATTTAGTGTCTAGAAAATGGCTTATTTATTCCGAGAAATTGAATTGTAACTTTTGTTTTTGTTGCAAATGTTTCGCATCGGATAAACTGTGAATGTTAGACATGCGTGGCTAGAGTTATGGAAATGAAGCTAAGAAGTAAAATTTACTTTGGAACAAAAATCGTTGATATTTTAGCACACCTAGTGGTACCCTTGCTCTAATTAGTAACTATGCAGAAATAGTACAGATACAAATATGAATAGTTTTTTTTCAATATAGTTAAAGAAATATGTAATTTCATTGCTCACTGATCCTTGGACAATACCTTTAAAATACGTTACAAATTTAATTCCAAAATAACAATCTATTACTCTAAATCTGGTGGAAAACTAAAGATGAATACAATTGGGCTCTTGTACGATATCAAAAAGGAAAACTTTACAATGCAGTTTTGGATATTGTAAATAATGAAAAATTATATTAAATTAAAACATTTAAAATCCAACATGAAATACTAGTGTCACGTTTAAAAGGCTAGTAAGGTCAGTTTAATATTACACAATATTTTATTAAGATCAACCCGCAAAATGTATTGATTTTCTAAATAAATTTAAAATCAATGTATTTTATACGCTTTTAGATTATATCTAATTTTTGTGTATTAAATCCAGAATGATTAAAAATTAATTAAACAAATTACGTTAATATTTATATAATTTTAATGATAATAACATATATGTATATATAGCACTTGATAGCACTATTGTTTAGAGATTAGATATATGTTGAATCTTTGTGCCCCGACCTACCCGATATTATCAGTGTTTTTAATGAATATAAACCATAATAATTACCTCCAAATAGTAATATATGCGTAACAAAGTAATGAAAAATAAGGTATTTTTCTATTAACGTTAAAAATGTAAAAGGGGATCTTTTCCGAAGGAGAGATTAGAGAGAATATTTAAAAAAAATCGAACATAATCAAATTTTGTCACAAATTTGCCGTAAGGTAATGGTTAAGCACGTGGAGCTAGCACAAACTAGTTCTGGGTTTGAATCCAACCTCGCCCAGCTCGATATATTGCAGTATGATATAAAACTTTCACTTGAAATTAGATATCTCAGACAAAATCTAAAGTAATAGGCGCCTTTTGTGGGCAAAATATATAATAAATATTATTAAGTATAAGTCATAATGAGTCACAACTTGGATAGAGCAACTACTGGGTTGCCATCATGCCATTCGATTTCAGAATAATTATTGAATATCCTTTCAATTTGGGCAGATTGTAATAAAAGAGAAATCTAACGCACAAAAACATTTAATTTGAACTGTATAATCTCTGTTCAAATAAAACATTTGATGCAACAATTGTTTTCATGATGGTATGTATAACTAATCTTTTTCCCTCTATGCTCTCCATATATTTCACAGCTATTCACATGATTTTGTCCAGAGTGTATTTAAAATTTAAAAACTGAATTGGAAGTGTATTTATTGAAATAATATTTTTTTGTTAAAATGAAATAATAATACAATAACAATTATATAAACTTTTAAATGAAAACAAAATCAAATTTTGTTAAATTAAATACTACAAATAATCAAGCGTTGATGTATCGATGTAGATCTGGATGAAATCAATTGCAAACGAAATGTGTATAAATGATATTTATATTTATATAAATAATGTGGTTTGTACAAAATACGAATATTCCAAACGCCTATTGTTTAGTTAAATCCCCATTGAAAATCAAAAAGCAGCGTGGAATTTATTTCATCATTTTAAATTTCTATATTTATCACTGCGATTGCTATGTTTTAATTACACCATACACCTGGCAGTATATGGTATTTTGTTATGTTAAACAATCGCAATTACGCAAAAATAAATGAATGGAAACTAATTTTGAATGACAATTGATATTAAACTGTGCAAATAGAAGCAAAGGCAATATACGATGATTCCGGGGTGTATAAATACACAGATGGCGATTCATTGTTTTACTGTTTCGACAGAACAGTAGGCAAACATTTGGAATGAATCGAATTCCATACATTGTAAAGTCATTCTAAATGCGACAAATTTTGGATGATAAAAGATAACTTGTTACAAACTAAAAAACAAAATATTTGTTGCATTTTGAATTATTAACTTCGAGAAGGAGAAGTTAATGATTTCGCCAAAAAATCCGATTTGCTAATTTCATGATGGTTATTTCCATGTTTTGATTACACAGGTCCACAAATTAAAAAAAAATGGTTTGGGTGTGCGACATATGTTTTCCAACATACTTTTTAACGTTAAACATAAATCGAAAGTCAAAATAAATAAAACTGCAAATATCAAAGAAAAATTAAGAAAAACGGCAAAACCTACGAACTAGTAATTCATCTGCCTGATAATTAAAATCTTTTAATTTCTGTCGTTTTCTGGCCCTTTTTATTTTAAATGAGTTTCACTTAAATGAATTATTAAGTCCTTTTTTGTTGAATGCAGCAATAATTTGCAAACATATTTGCAGATAACTCAGGGGCAATGAGGACAAATATGCTTTCAAATTACTACTGAATTATACAAAATAAACTCAATGAATCATTAAATGAAACTCAGTCAGTTATTTTGAAATATATGTACGTAAATATTTTATTTAATAAATTAATTTAATCCAACATGAAGTACCAGTGTTATGTTATGTTATGGATTTGGTTATGTTATACCGTTTAAAAGACTTCAATTTCTAATACAGTGTGAGAATTTAGACTCATCATTTTATTTAAAGCAGTTCTACATTTAACATCGCTCATATTATAAATGTATATGCCGTGAAGAGTAATTTAAAAAACAATAATTATTATTTTTAGGTAACCGGTGAATATTAGTATATTATATTAAAAAATTGTAGACATGGGTACAGAATAACGTCTGTCGGGTCATCTAGTATATATATATATATATATATATATATATATATATATATATATAATAGGTTGTCAAATATCACACTTCCGCTTTTTTGCTCTTGGTTTATGATACAAAAAGGCGGAAGGGAGATATTTGACAACCTTATATGTGTGTATATATTTATATATATATATATATATATATATATATATATGTATATATATATATATATATATGTGTGTGTGTATAACATCAACACATATATACGGGTGAAAGTATTGAAAAAAAATTCCATAATAAATTAGAAAACAATATCTCAAGTTGTTTGTAAATTATGAGCTTTTGAGTGCAACCTAGAGCTTTGGTGTATTTATGACTATTTTTCGGTTGTTGTAGTTTTATTACTTTTATTTATTAAATCATTGCAACCATAATCGAGAATGACACTGTTAGGTCCACAGCCAAAAATAATGATATAATTGTTTCAAGAGCTATTAAGAATTAATATCTTTTAAACTATGAATTAAAAATTTTGAGTTAAAGATCGATTTTGAGTTTAACAAAAAGTCTAAATTCTTGAAAACCCGGGCCAATTGTATTCTTATTTTTGACTGTGGTCCTAGAAATGTTATTCACAATTATAGTTCAAAAGTTTTAATAAACAAAAGTAATAAAAATAAACCACAACAACCGTAAAATGGTCACAATTTCGCCAAAGCTCTAGGTTGCACTCAAAAGCTAGGATAATTTTTTCAGGACAATTACGATCATTCACCGTTGCGACTTGGCGTTGAGTTCTGGGATATATATGTATATATACATATGTGTAGTTCTCAATATGTGTATTTCCGAATTTGTTTGCTCCCAGGGGCTCAAATACTTACATATTGATCAGAAAAATTCTGATCGTTTAAGCTCTTAATATTAACTTTGAGATAGTCCGCACTCATACCAAAGTTTCTAGGTTCTTCTTCCTAAGTAAATACATTCTTATTTTATATATTATATCAAATTTTTTTTGTAATTTTTTATGATCAAAATAACCAAATATAATGTTATTCTCAAATTTTGATTCACTTGTCGCGAAGTTATAAAATTCTAAAAAACAAATGAAATTTTACCTATGTTATTTCCATAAGAAACTTTGGTTGGGGTGCGGATTATCTTAAAGTTAATATTAAGAGCTACAACTTTACTACAATTTTTATCATTTTGGAAGCATTTGAGCCCTTGGGAGCAGAAAAATTCGAAACTAGCTGTAAGTGGAATTCTGTCTTAAGGCAATTAGGGCATCGTGCCTTATGGCAAATTGCTGGAACTTCCCGTACCAAAATTTTTTATTTTTTTTAAAAACGATTAAAATTGAAAAATTGAAAAAAATTTACTTCGAAAAAATAAGATTTTTGAGAAACTATAAATTGGACAAAAATTTCTTTTTTTTGAAAAAAAATTTTTTTTTTAAAAAAATTTAAAAAAAAAAAATTTTTTTTTAATTTTTTTTTTTTTTTTAAAAAAATGTTTCCTTTATTTTGACATATTTTGGAAGATCTGAACTTTTTTTCAAAGCAATCGTACTGCTTTAAATGCATAGAGACAAAATATAAAGCGCGTAAGCGCCGCGTCGCTGTCTAACGGGTAAACATTGGTACGGAACCCATAGGAATGTAAACAAAATTTATACTTATTGTTAAAATCTCTATAAAATATCTGAAAATTTGATGTGTATATGTCTAATGATCATTTTTGACTGCCAAATGGCATTTTTTTTACTTTTTTCGTTATATCTCCGAAACCGCTAGACCTGCCTTTATGAAAATTTGATCAATTCTTTATCTTGTCAATATAAGTAAAATGTTTTTTGAATTATTAAAATCGGACGCTCCGTTCTCTTAAAAACTGAGTTACCGTTTTCGGCACTTTTTGCCCCGTATCTCCGGAACGGCTAGACCTGCCTTCGCCAAAAACTAATCAGCACGTTTCCTTATCAATACGAATCGAATGTTTTTTGAATTATTCAAATCGGTTGATTCGTGTTCCCGAAATCGTCGACGAAAATTTGTATCCGCACATACATACACACACGCACACACACACACACACACACACACACACACACACACACACATACATCCATTTTTTCTAAGGTATGCCAAAATATTCAGAAACCTCTGAAACGTAAAGATATATAAAAAATTTCATTTTCGATTTTTTTGCGATTACTATAACTTACCCTACGGGAAGTTAAATATCAATATTAAGAACCATTCTGATATGTATATATATATATATATATATATATATATATATATTAATTGTTTAATATGAACAAAACAGCACTCAGATTTGTTTAACACAACTTTATTTTATGATTACAGACGTTTCGAGACCATGGTGTGTCTCATCTTCAGTGTAATTTCAAAAACAGTTACTTATATACTACACATTCTTTAATACTTTATTTAAATTTCATTTAATTTTTGATATACAAAAAACACCAACTATTCCTTGCAATGCTTGACACAGTACTAAAGAAACATATAACACTTACAGAAATATTCTAAACAAATTTGAAGTACTTTCTAGATGGAGACAGAGAGGGTATCATTATAATGTAAACAAAAGGAGTGCTATCGCATACAAAAATCGATAAAAATGAAAAAACAAATTAATTTATTGAAAAGAATAAGATAAATGAAAAAATTTATAAATTATTAATGATGTTTATATAAGTGTCATGTAAAATATTTGTGTCGGTTCTTAGATTTATGCTATTGTTAGTCCGAACTATTAACATTGATTCTGCCATGCTCCGTTTAAATAAGTCTTTCTCATGGAATAAAATTTGGGGATTGTCAAAATCAAACTTATGGTTGTTGATATTAGCATGATCCACAAGTGTACTTTTAAATTTTTTGTTATCTATTTTTTCACATTGTAATTCATGTTGCCTGAGTCTCTTTTCTAAGTTCTGGCAGGTCTGGCCAATATAAGAGCAATTACAATCCAAACAATTTACTTTATAAACTATATCTTTCTTTTTTGTTAATGGAGTTTCATCTTTAATTTTAGAATATAAAAATTTTAATTGTTTTAATGGAGAAAAAGTAATACGAATATTGTGTTTTTTGAAAAGTCTTTTTGATAATTGGTTAAAATTATTATCAAGATACGGAAAATTAAGGAAAAAAGTTTTTTCAGGAACACTTGTTTGGCCAGGCTCTTCCGGTTTCTTATCAAAAGGTTCAAGTAATTTTGCGACTCTATTTTTAATAATTGGACAAATTAACTTATATGGAAAATTATTGCCAAGTAGGATCGTTTTAACTAATTTTATGTTTGTATCATAAAACAGGGGATCAGATAATAAAATAGCGTGATCTACAAGATTTAGAATGGTAGAAATTTTTATATTGAGAGGAACATGCGAATTAAAATTAATGTATCTCCCGGACCAACTATCTTTTCTGTACCAGTCTGTATAACATACACCGCCTCTATTAATGAGTTTTACGTCAAGAAAATGTAACGTCGAATCATTTTCAAGTTCCTGAGTGAATTGTAAAAAAGAATTGTACTCATTGAATTTGTTGAAAACATTATCTATATCTTTTTTATTAAGTAATATTAATGTGTCATCGACATATCTGAAATAAACCATAGGTTTGGAAGGTAAAGAATTTAAGACATGATTTTCCAAATCTTGTAATACTAAATCCGCCAAAACAGGACTTAATGGGCTGCCCATTGGACAACCTCTCTTCATCGTATAATATTTTTTATTAAAAGTGAAATATGATGCTTTTAAAAGTAATTCTATTCCTGAAATAAAAATTTCCATCGGTAAACAAGTGAATTCAACTATTTGCATCCATCTTTTCTTTATAGCTGTAATAATTAGATAATGCGGAAGATTATTAAATAAATTAATGACGTCAAGACTCATAAAGGAACAATCAGGAGGAATTACTTTATGTTTTATATGTTCTATTAACTGGAATGGATAAAGAAAAGATGGATGCAAATAGTTGAATTCACTTGTTTACCGATGGAAATTTTTATTTCAGGAATAGAATTACTTTTAAAAGCATCATATTTCACTTTTAATAAAAAATATTATACGATGAAGAGAGGTTGTCCAATGGGCAGCCCATTAAGTCCTGTTTTGGCGGATTTAGTATTACAAGATTTGGAAAATCATGTCTTAAATTCTTTACCTTCCAAACCTATGGTTTATTTCAGATATGTCGATGACACATTAATATTACTTAATAAAAAAGATATAGATAATGTTTTCAACAAATTCAATGAGTACAATTCTTTTTTACAATTCACTCAGAAACTTGAAAATGATTCGACGTTACATTTTCTTGACGTAAAACTCATTAATAGAGGCGGTGTATGTTATACAGACTGGTACAGAAAAGATAGTTGGTCCGGGAGATACATTAATTTTAATTCGCATGTTCCTCTCAATATAAAAATTTCTACCATTCTAAATCTTGTAGATCACGCTATTTTATTATCTGATCCCCTGTTTTATGATACAAACATAAAATTAGTTAAAACGATCCTACTTGGCAATAATTTTCCATATAAGTTAATTTGTCCAATTATTAAAAATAGAGTCGCAAAATTACTTGAACCTTTTGATAAGAAACCGGAAGAGCCTGGCCAAACAAGTGTTCCTGAAAAAACTTTTTTCCTTAATTTTCCGTATCTTGATAATAATTTTAACCAATTATCAAAAAGACTTTTCAAAAAACACAATATTCGTATTACTTTTTCTCCATTAAAACAATTAAAATTTTTATATTCTAAAATTAAAGATGAAACTCCATTAACAAAAAAGAAAGATATAGTTTATAAAGTAAATTTTTTGGATTGTAATTGCTCTTATATTGGCCAGACCTGCCAGAACTTAGAAAAGAGACTCAGGCAACATGAATTACAATGTGAAAAAATAGATAACAAAAAATTTAAAAGTACACTTGTGGATCATGCTAATATCAACAACCATAAGTTTGATTTTGACAATCCCCAAATTTTATTCCATGAGAAAGACTTATTTAAACGGAGCATGGCAGAATCAATGTTAATAGTTCGGACTAACAATAGCATAAATCTAAGAACCGACACAAATATTTTACATGACACTTATATAAACATCATTAATAATTTATAAATTTTTTCATTTATCTTATTCTTTTCAATAAATTAATTTGTTTTTTCATTTTTATCGATTTTTGTATGCGATAGCACTCCTTTTGTTTACATTATAATGATACCCTCTCTGTCTCCATCTAGAAAGTACTTCAAATTTGTTTAGAATATTTCTGTAAGTGTTATATGTTTCTTTAGTACTGTGTCAAGCATTGCAAGGAATAGTTGGTGTTTTTTGTATATCAAAAATTAAATGAAATTTAAATAAAGTATTAAAGAATGTGTAGTATATAAGTAACTGTTTTTGAAATTACACTGAAGATGAGACACACCATGGTCTCGAAACGTCTATAATCATAAAATAAAGTTGTGTTAAACAAATCTGAGTGCTGTTTTGTTCATATTAAACAATTAATATTCGTTCCACTCATATCATAAAATTCTATAATATATATATATATATATATATATATATATATATATATACGATGATAGATTGATTTGTAACTTTTGTCACATAATCGAAAACTTTCCTTACTTACATTTGTGATCCCTGCCGCGACTTTTAGCGCATATCCGAAGTTAGTTTTCTTATGCAAATCTGCGAAAAGTCCACACATACAGATTGATAAGAGGCAAGGCGCTCCCTCTCCCTGGGGGCCAAAGTTCACATAAAGAAGCGGCACGGGCGGCGAGCTTAGTCGGCGAATACGTCAGAATCTATTACTTCGAAAATGTTTCACCAACTTCTGCAAGATCAGAAACGAAAGATCGTAAGTTACACAGATCAAAGTAGTGCATTGATTTGATTAGCCTAGTCATGGTCGTCTGAACGAGCAAGGTCTAGGAATCACTCGAAATATTCACTAGATTCATCAAAATTTATTCCAACAAATAGTAGATATATCGATCTTGTTCTAATGATACATTTTTGCATAATAGAACATTTTAGTGAAGACATTCAATATTTTTTCACAAAACAATTATAACTAGTTGGTATTAAGTTACATGAACTTCCAGATATGTGTAAATAATCGACATAATCAATAAAAAATAATTTATGAGTGATTAAAAGTATTCCGACAAGATTTACTACACATAATTGAAAACGAACGAACACGAAGTATATTCTAAAAGCAATTTCTCAAAAATCAACCATCTTTATAATTGAACCAGTTGCCGTAGGACTTTAATGGTTTAGTATGTGCATTGAGACCAAGTACTCTATCGTTATACTAAGTAAATCATCTAATTTTAATCTTAACAAACGTCAAAAAACTACTCAGTTTCTCAATCTTTGACGAATTTTTAAAATTAAACTACTTGTCGTAAGGCCGTAATATTTCAGTAAGTTCTATAAGACCATGATATATATCGCGAAAAAAAGTTCAATAAAAATCGGCTTAATTTTTTTTTTCAACAGTTAATTACAAGAAAATGGCTCGGTAGATTTTCACCTTAAACTAATCAGTATCATTCCCAACTAATATCTTTCGAATAGTTTTTGATTTTTTAAAACGATTCGGTAGTATGAGCTTAAATGTGGACGAAAAGTTTAACACTTTTTCCTAAATTACAAAGAAACGGCTCGGCAGATCGTCTCACAAAGCTGACAAACGATAGTACTCATTGAGAATATCAAATGGCTTTTAAATTTCTGAAATCGGACCAGGCGTTTTTGAAAAAACGTCGATCAAAGGTCTAATTTTGCAAACATTGAAATTTTTTTAAAATTAAACAACTTGTCGTAGGGCCGTAATATTTTGATATTATCTACAAGACTATGGTATCTGCCGTCAACAAAAATCATAAAAATCGTCGATTTTTTTTTAACTTTATTACAAGAAAACGGCCCGGCCAATCTTTACCAAAAACTAATCATCATAATTTCCAACCAATATCTATAGAGCGGTGTTTAAATTTTCAAAATCAATTCAGAATTGCGGACTAAAACGTGGACGAAAAATTTTTCACTTTTATGCTATTTACAAAGAAAAGGCATAGCTGATCGCCGCGCAAAATAGATAAACGCTAGTCCCCATCGAGATACATCGAATGGCTTCTAAATTTTTAAATCGGTCTAGCCGTTTTGGAGAAAACGTCGATTTACGACAAAAAATCTGTTCACACACACACATACTTTTTTTAAATTTGGTCTCATTCGATTCAGAATGGCTTGAAATGTCGAGAAAATATAAAATTAGCGAGTCGGATTTTTTTATGGTTGCAAAAACTTCTTTATATGTGTAAAAATCGACATAATCAATACATATTGAAATCTAGCAACGTGTAAATGTAAAACATATATGTTCAGAGTTCCATCCGATGGCTTTTAAATTTTCCAAATCGATTCAGCCGTTTTTGAAAACGCGGACTAGAGGTCAAATTTTGGCACCCGTACACATATACATGCAAACTTTTTTGGAACGAATGGATTAATATATCAAAAACACTGAAAAATTTTCAGTTTTGCCATAGATTTGTTTAGTTTCTAGTTTCTAGTTTCTCAATTTCAAGTAACTGTGGTAACTTTGAATTTTTAATATTCAATTTCTACAATTTTAAAATAGAGTCGTATGTGGTTTTGAGTTTAACATTGTAAAAAATATGCAAAAAATTGTACCAAAATTAAAAAAATAAATGGTAGGGGTGGACAACTTTTAAAAATAAGCTTATTGGAAATTAAATTTAAGATTTTTCATAGGTTACATAATCGAATTTCAATAAAAATATTAATTAGCTTAGAGCGTGGTAAAAACTATACGGTTACTAAAATGGCTATTTCGAAATAGGAATTTGTGGTAGAGAGAGTGAAAATTTAGGGCCGTATGTGTTTTTACAAATAACAAATTATAAAAAATAGAATAAAAGAAGTTGGTCCAAGAAATTAAAAAAATCTTGAGAGTGGCCAACACTTATCACATTTGGGGGCATGAAAAGCAGATGTTGACCGATTTTATGACATACTGCACGTGATTATAAAATTTCATAAAAATCGGATAAACCGTTTTGGAGGAGTATTGCATAAAATATATATTATACATATGTAACATTTTAGGTAACTATAATAAAAATAGTTTTTATATTATTCGTGCGCGTGAACTATTGAGTTATAGCTATGTATGCTAATAAATAATTTTGAATTAATTATATGATAGTGTTATCATCGACGTATATTTCACAAAACAGCATTATTCATAGGCTGCCGTCACCTGTAGTACCTGAAGTACCATGGCAGGTATTCGTGTTATCAAAACGGCATTACACTTAGGAATTCGAACTATGTTAGACAGAGTGACAGCGACAATAGACGGGGGAAATGTCGGACAAACTCACCATAGGATTTGATAGGAACAGAATCCGGTTAATATTACCTGTCATGTATCTGCTATGTGATGCAAAAGGCCGCAAGTGGAGAGAGCTTCAAATTTGATATTTTTATGAACCGCCACTTGCAGAAATTTATTGCGTTATATTCTATAAAACGCGGTACTGTTCTGTATAAATACTATCGTGTTTTGCAGCAGTACGGATAGCAGCAGAAAATCATTGTGAAATAACTCGAAAAAGTATAATTTTTGTGTATAGTATAATAGAATTTATAAGCGCATTTGTTATATATCAATAAAGCATATTTTACTAATTAAAAGTACCGCATATAAAATATTATATTTAAAAATTTCAAATATTTTTAATATCAAAGCTTTTGCTACGAGAGTATTTACCGTAGGAGTGACACTGCTGTGCAAGCCAGCAAACCACCAATTATTTCAAAGTTTTCAATGATTATCGCTAAAAAAATATTTAATAATTGCACTCCTTCAAGAGATTTATATTTTGCATTGGTTGAAGAATATAGCTGTGAATATACCCGCCAATGGGGTAAAAAGAACCAGGTAACAAATCAAAAAATCGGCTTAAATTTTTTTTTCAACAGTTAATTACAAGAAAACGGATCGGTGGATTTTCACCTAAAACTAATCAGTATTATTCGCAACTAATATCTTTCGAACAGTTTTTGATTTCTTAAAATCGATTCGGTAGAATGAGCTTAAATGTGGACGAAAAGTTTAACACTCTTTTCAAATTACAAAGGAACGACTCGGCAGATCGTCTCACAAAACTGACAAACTATAGTGTTCATTAAGATACATCGAATGGCTTTTAAATTTCTGAGATTGGTTCAGGCGTTTTTGAGCAAACGTCGATGAAAGGTCTAATTTTGACAACAGCCAAAAAAAAAACGTTATCAATTTTTGCAAACTTTGACGAATTTCTAAAGATAAACAAGTTGTCGTAGGGCAGTAATATTTTAGTATGATCTAGAAGGCTATGATATCTACGGTCAAAAAAAATCATAAAAATCGTCGATTTTATTTTTTTAAACTTTATTACAAGAAAACACGCCCGGCCGATCTTTACCAAAAACTAATCAGCACGATTCCCAACCAATATCTTTTGAACGGTTTTTGAATTTTCAGAATCGATTCAGAATTGCGGGCTAAAACGTGGACGAATTTTTTTTCACTTTTCTGCTATTTATAAAGAAACGGCTTGGACGATCGTCTCACAAAACTCAGAAACGCTAGTCCTCATCGAGATACATCGAATGGCTTCGGAAATCGGTCGAACCGTTTTTGAGAAAACGTTGATTTACGGTAAAAAATCTGTTCACATACACGCACACACACATACTTTTTCCAAACTTGGGCTCATACGATTCAGAATGGCTTGAAACGTCAAGAAAACATAAAATTAGCGAATCGGATTTTTTGATGAAAACATAAACGTTTCCTTCGGGAAGTTAAAAAAAAAACAGAAAAAAACACATTTTTACAATAATGAACTAGGTGGGAGTTTTACTGAACATGACAAAGTAGTTGCTTGTTTGATATGCGTTATTTGTTGTGATATAGTCGGTTTGGTTTTCATTATATAATTGCTCAAAGTTAAATTGGACTTTTGAATCCCACTTCACGTTATATTATTTTTATTTCATTTTTTTTTTTCAAATTAAATATATATATATATATATATATATATATATATATATATATATATACATATATGAATGTATTTTAAATTATGACTGTTAAACATAACTTTTGATAATTGTATGTGGCTTGAACTGAAGAAAAGTCAAATTGAAACTCGAAACGTAGAGAGTCCCGTAGGTTATTGTAATCGTAATCGTCCAAAAATCGAAATTGAAAATTTTAACATTTCTTCACGTTTTGAAGTTTTCTGAACATTTTGGCCTCATAAAAAATGGATGTAGGTGTGTGTGTGTGTGTGTGTATAGATACAATTTTTTGTCCACGTTTTCGGGCGCAAGATCAACCGATTTGAATGGTTCAAAAGTATTAGATTCCTACTGATAAGAAGATATGCTGATTATTTTTTTAGCAAAGGCTGGTTCAGCCGTTTTGGAAATACGGAGCAAAGAAGGCAGAAAATAGAAATCGAGTTTTTGAGAGAACGGAGCATCCGATTTGAATAATCCAAAAAACATTCAATTCAGAATGACGGGGAGAAGTGGCGCTTAGTTTTTGGTAAAGGCAGGTCCAGCTGTTTCGAAGGCACCGTGCTAAATGTGCAGAAAATGGCAGTTTTTGAGAGAACTAAGCATCCGATTTGAATGATTCAGAAAACTTTTTACTTGTGTTGACGAAACGAATGATTTTGGAGGATATTTTTTTTATTTCAAAAAATTTTTTTTTTAATATCGAAAATAATTTGATAGTTTTTTTTTCTAGCTAACGTTCTAAAGCTCAATTATATACTACAAATGAATAATTTTAACTTTGCACTTCAGTTTATATAATTCTTATAAATATTATACAATGTCCTTTATTTTAAATTCGATTGATTAAGTTTTGTATTGATTTACCTTTCTATAAACATATATAAGGTACAGTAATTATAATCATTTATTTAAAAACATTTAATATTTGTCGAATTTTTCATTGCGTTACGGAAAGTTCCAGCAATTTGCATTAAGGCACGATTAGTTTAGTTTTGTTTTTACTAGCTGAGATGTCTGTTTTTAATGGTTGTTCTTACATTTACTTAAAAATTATATATTCAATGCTTTGTTTGCATTCATGAGAAACTTCATGCTTTGTTCTATGTTATCCGTATCATATTGCAATTATAGCATCTATAGAAAAGCTCAATAAAAAATTGGAAGTATTTAATCAATATATATTTAACTGCATTTAGAAGTATACACAAAATGTATGTTTTACGTTACCAGCTAAAAAGGGTATCTACAAGTATCTCATTATATTGCAACATACATGGATAGTATTGTTTTGTTTATCCATGGATCGACTATATATGAACATCTATAATATCTATCAATTCTATTTACATCTCGGTAATGCTTTATAAGTCTCCGCATAAATCGTAAAGTGAATAACTAGAGAAATATGCAAAATTCACAAAGCGGAGTTTGTTTATGTTTTATTTAAGAAGATTTTAAAAAATCTGCACGGCGTGGCGTCGCGAACGGAATGATGGTAAAGTGCTTTCGTATTATTGCTGCGCGGTTTTATGGAAAATAACTTTTTAATATGTTTAGAAAAATGGGAAAACATCTCGGCTTCTTTCCCTCTTTACAGTTCACGGTACTGTGCCTTAATGTAGCGCAGAGATAACACCACATACCAACATTGTACGGAGAAAGAAACATTTTAAAATTATTGCAATTGAAACATTTATGATGGAATATTTAAACTAAGTAATAGTCGATTTTTCACCTTTCACTCAACATAGATCATTTCTGTAAAAATTCAAATCGTCTTAAAGCAAATTGCTGGAACCATATTTTATATTTGTACTTAACAATTTTTTGAAAACTTTGAAAAAAATGGATCTTGGAAATTTATTTTTAATTAAATTTATAATTTTTTTTGAAAATTTTTGGAAAATCCTGAATTTATTTTTCAAAGCTGCATAGCTGTATTAAAGACGAATTATCGAAGCGCGTAAACTCTGCGCCGTATTCTAAATCAGTTCTTCACTTTGTCAATACAAATAAAATGTTTTTTGAATCATTCAAATCGGATGTTCCGTTGCGTTTTTTGCCTCGTGTTTTCGAAGCGGGTCATCCGTGTTCCCAAAATCGTCGACAAAAATTTGTAACTGCACACACACACATACACATACATCCATTTCTACTAAAGTATGCCAAAATGTCTAAAAAACTTTAAAACAAGAAGGTATGAATAAATAATTATTTTCGATTTTTTGCGACTACTAGTAGTACTTACCCTATAACCCTATGACTTACCCAAAAAGAAGTTAATTATTAGAAACGTTTATGAAAAGTAGTAGAAAGACCAAATTATTCAAGAAAAAATTAGGCTAAATATATAATTTTATCATTATTTATTTTTGCAATAATAAACTTGTATGAAAAATAACTAATACTATCAATCAAACTTGGCTATCAAAAAATAATATTCTAAACAGTGGCATCTAGTACCGGACATTTCAAAATAACCTGCATTGATCACATATGTAGTCATATCCAGGCTCTGGAATATCTGCACATGTGTCTTTGACGAATATTCTTAGATATTGCAAAAAAAAAGTCACTATTAATTCACCCTTTCGGCTGGGCCACACCGATGCTCTCAGCTGGTACATTCATAAGCTTAATAATACGAAAAATGTGGGTATGTAGTGACCGTTAGTACTCATACAGAATAAAATTAAATAATTGGAATAAATTACGTAAATTCTCACAAGAAATATCAATATGTTTACTGTCCGGCACTAAGGGACGACTTAGTGTCCGGTGCTAAGGGACAGACATTTTCGTTCATTTGATGGCACCTACTAAAATTAGTTAAAAGATCTAATGATATTCTACCATTTTACGGATAACAATCAAGTACAACTTTTATCTTTGCATACCACTCAGATGTAAATGCATGAATATGCTAGAATTACTTCCATTGATATTTAAGTGACGCCGTGATTTTGCGCCTAAAACAGGAAAGGGTTGCTCTCGCCGTGGCCGTGTGCGTCACAGGCGAGGCTTGGCGCGTGATCCTGTACCTGTGTGCCCTCCATGCCCCTTTCACTTGTATTTTAAAATTAAAAGATTTATACTCGCTTAAATAATGCGTGTTAAATAAAGTGTCCGGTGCTTGGTGCCGTCCGGCGTCACGGGACTTCCCGCTAATACAAATAATTTTTTTTATTGATGCAGCAATACCGAGCTAAAGTTATTTTCACTTAAAAACCCATCGCTATTTTCATATTTCCAAGTGAAAACCAATGTCAAAACTGTTTGAAATTAAGCTGTCCAATGCGGGTATCGAACCAGAATACTTCTGAAGGTAATGAACTTTCGATTTAAATTGCTTAGCTCTAACTATTAATCTACAAAGAAGCCAAATAATCATTAGATAAATTAAAAACTAACAGACGAATTGTACTCATTAGCTCTTTCGCTACGGGAGTGCCGTCTAAGGTCGACATCGGTAGCAAAAGGGTTAAAACTACTAATGGTCTTATTAAAATAGGTAGAAAATAAAAAACAATACTTGGATATCTGCATTGATATCACATTCAACTCGGAAGAATTGTTACGTAATGCTAAATTAAATATCTTCAGTAATAGTGTATCATAATTCCAAATATCGTCGACCACATTTTGAATGTTCTCATACGTTTAAAATAATCGTGCGAACATACACATAATATTCAAATTAATATTTCATGTAAACTCTATATGTCTGTATGTCTTACGTATTACATCCAGCGTTGAATTGAAATCGTGCGCATAATACTGAATTAATTATGATATTGTTGAGTTTAATAAATTAAAACTCATTAAGAATTGTCAGAGCTGCACGTCTCAGAGTTATACATTTGTTCGTTCATTAATATTGTATTGAACAAAATCCGCCTTACGAACATTTCTACTGAAGGAACTCTGTTTTCAAACCATTTTCTTAACACTTTAATGTTTGTTAGCTAAGGAATGGGAATCCTATTGTAACCAAGCATTATTGATTCTGTTAAAGAAACAATGTTGCTCAGTTTGTTCGGATTTGTTTTTGTGTGGCTTCAAACATTTTATGATAAGTTGCCAACGAAATTCGCGAGACAATTGATGACGGTAAAGTTTCTTCGGCAAAAGTTAAAAAGCGCTACTTCTATTGTAATATAACAAATTTTAATCGTCACGAATGAATTGGTAAAAACAATCGAATTATAAATCTATAACTCAAACTTTATATGGTATAAATCGTTTGAATGATATAAAGCGACAACTCGATGTCAAGACAATACTGTCACAATTTGAATGTTTATGTCTGATATTATATTCGAACCTGTAAGGAGCTAATACAGTATTTTATATATTATATAAAACATAATATTAATATTATAATAGAAACTATCTCATTCAAAGTTTAAAATGAGAAATAAATTATCCTAACTGAATTTACGATGAAGGAACCAACTACAAAAGTGTCTTGTTAAGCAAAGTGTAATGACAAATGTAAAATGAGAAGTGTAAAAATAAATATGTAATAGTTTTTTTTGCTAACTTATATGTAATGATAAAGCACAAACATAATTATAATAAGTAGCATTAAATAGTTCGTCTATTATTATCTATAATGTATTGATAATTGTGGAGCATCGATCGCATCGTGCCTTAAAGAAAATTTGCTAGAGCTTGCCGTACCGTTATTTAAATTTTTTGAAAATTTGGAACTTTTCTCAAGGCGATAGCGCAAAATAGCTATGCATTTTACAGACGAAATATCGGGGCGCGTAAACGCCACGTTGCAGTCTAATGATAAAACATTATAAATCTTGGTACGGAACCCATATAAAATAAACAAAATTTGTACTTATTAAAATTTCTATAAAATTTGGTAATTTGGTGTGCATATGTTTAATGATCATTTTTGACCGCCATATTCCATTTTTCAACATTTTTTATTTAATCTTTGAAACTGCTGGACATGTTTTCCCAAAAATTCAAAAAGTTGCTCATATCGTCAATGCAAACAAAATCTTTTTTGAATCATTCAACTCGGAAGCTCGGTCCTCTAAAAAACTTTGTTACCATTTTTGGCACTTTTTGCATTATATCTTCTAAACGGCTGGACCTGTCTGAGCTAAAAGCTAATTAGCAGGTATTCCCATCGACAGGAATCGTATGAATCATTGAATTTTGAATCATTGAAATCGGTTGATCTATTCTCAAAATCGTCGACAAAAATTGTATGCGCACATACATACACACACCTACACACATACGTATATACATATATTTTTTTCTAAGGTATGCCAAAATGATAAGAAATCTTTGAAACGGAAAGATGTGCAAAAATTTTCATCTTCGATTTTTTGCGATTATTATAGCTTACACTATGGGTTGAAAATATCTAAAAATCTAACCAAAACTCTCACAACTATTAAATAAAAGAACCACAATTAAACTAATGAACAATATCACATATCTATCTGTATCTGTACAAAGTGGACATCAGTAACGTTATTGTTCATTAACAATTTCAAAATCGTCCACACAAATGTTATACAATTTATTCTACTTTTTATATACAACTATATCATCAAAATAACAAGTAAATTATTTATATGATTATTAAAGTTGCAAATAAACTATTGAACATGCCTACATACTTATACCTATAAAACTTAATATAATAATTAACGTTTTCACTTACATAAACATGTTATTGAACATAAAATTACGAAAAGTGTTTATTAATAACTTTGGAATTAGCAAATAAAAGTATAAAAACATTAGGTTTATGACATCCGTGAGCATAAAAAACGTTCATAAAAACCTAAATCGGGTGCGGTTGAAAGAGCTGAGAAGACTTGGCGAGCGCAACGAAATATATTAAATTTCATTATAATGAATTCTAATAGAGTCATTAACGAGCATATTTACGGCTGAATTATATTCAAAAATATTCTATTTACAGGGCGGAAGAATCGAGGGCAGTTCATAGCCCGCAACGTTTGAATAACTCTATGCATATTCATTGTGTTGTCCACAAATTCAACGGGCTCGATTTACATATATTTATTATTTTAGATAATACACAGCATTTTGCTATGGAAACTGCGCAATATTATTCATTACATTGCCTAAAATTGACTCGAATGTTGATACTATTCCTTCTGATATTATTTATACTAAGCCAAGATACTTACACTTTATTATAATTTGCATAACACATAGTTATGGGTACTATTATTTAAATATTTTAAGATAATAATTATTTACTTTTTTCTCTACACAAATATCACATATTCAAAATCTCATTCCTCACAAATTTAGAATCCATTGGAATAAACTCGATAAAGGCGACACGATTAGGCAAGACGACGGAACAAGCCATTTCTTAGAATTTAGCAAAACGATATTATAAATGTGTTTGAGAGATATCAATTGGAAATTGCTATGTTTGGATTTGAGTGAGAGCAAAATCTTTATTTTTGAAATAAACAGTTGAAAATTTTATCTAAATATCTAAATTCAATTTCGGTTGAAGTCAATTATTAGAACTATCGAAGTTTTAGCAACTTGCCTTAAGGCAAAATGCCACTTACAACTAGTTATTTTTGATATTTTTTGAAAATTTGAATTTTCGATTTTTTTTTTCAAAATTTTGAAACTGCTAGAACTTCCTTCTTCAAAACGTAATTATTTGTTCACAACGTCAACGCAATCAAAATGTAATCAGATGAACCGTTGAAGTCGATAAAAAATTGCACCATCATTTTTTTACCCTTTGCATCGAAACGCCTGAGTCTTTCGCAAAAAACGTCTCGCAGTCAGTACGAAGTGAAAGTTTTGAAGATTTTGACTCATTCAAGTCGATTGATGCATGTGAAGAATATTTTGAAAAATCATATAAGTAAATTTTAAGAATAAAAAATCTCAAAATGATAAATAAATTTATATACTCAGTATTAAAATATCTGATAATTTGATGTGCATAGGTTCAATGATCACTTTTGACAAGCTTATACCATTTTTTTCTGAATCTCCGAAACCGATAGAGGTTTAATTCTATCCATACAAGAAAAATGTTTTTTAATAATTTCGAAAATCTTTGTATAAATTTTTTTCACACCGCCAACATAAACAAAATATTTTCGAATCATTATAATCGGCCGCTCCCAAACTAAATTGCAATTTTTTTTGCACTTTTTGCACCGTATCTTCGAAACGACTAGAATCACCTTAGCAAAAAAGTAATCAGCAAGTCTCTCATCAATACGAATCAAATGTTTTTGATTCAGTCAAATCGATTAATTCATGTTTCTCAAATCGTTGACAAAAATATGTATCCGCACACGTACACGCACACACATATATCCATTTTTTTTCTAAGGTCTGTAAAAATGCTACATAAAAATGTTCATTTTCCATTTTTTGCGATTATGTACTATACATTACGGAAAGTTAAAAATCAGTATGTATTTAACCTAATCAGTTTTTAACTAAATAAAATAACTAACTAAATAAAATAACTAACTCTTGCAAATATTTTTATGACACATTATCGTTAATCATCATTTTTTAGAAAATTGGCTGCCTTATATATATATATATATATATATATATATATATATAGATATATATATATATATATACATATACATATATAGACAATGTCTTCCATGGCGTAGCATGTTCGAGCCCGCGTTCTGGAAGACCTGATATTGTGCGGTAGCGATGTCCATTCTCACTCGAAAATATAAATTAGAAGTATGTTTCCAATTGAAAGTTGCCCATTTCGGGTACTGCGATGTGAAATGGCAATGAGAAATCTCTCATACTATTTTTCCCTGAATCGTGTCACAACTATTCTTCCCCGAATCTCAGCTCACGGACCTGCCCTAGGGCAGCACTATCCATGAATATTTATTTATTATATGCATATACACATATAGTATACTCGTACGTTTGTTTTTTGTGTGTGTGCTGTAAATGTAATGACGAAAGATCAAATGATGATCTGAACCAGTATTTCAATTAACAACTATGTTAACACCCAAATTTATTCTTCTAGGGAGAGCGTCAATTTAGAAATATTATCCTTAAAGGAGAACGGAGAATTAACAAAGCTTTCGAATAAATGGTGGTACGACCGGACCGAGTGCAGGCACGGCGACAAACAAGACGCATCCCGGAACGAATTATCCTTGAGCAACGTAGCCGGAATTTTCTACATCCTGATAGGCGGCTTGCTCGTCGCACTGGCGGTTGCGCTACTCGAGTTCTGCTACAAGAGTCACACGGAGGCCGCACGCGCCAAGATTCCGCTTTCGGACGCGATGAAGGCCAAGGCGCGGCTCACCATAGCGGGCGGACGAGATTTCGACAACGGACGCGTCGGGGTACGTGGTAAATAGGCACACATTCATAGGCCAATTGATAATAGATTATTAAATCATTATTCAAAATCGATTATTAACGACAATTGTATGGCATAAGGGTTTTGTTAATTTTGTCTACCATGAGTAGCTTAACCCTCCGTCGGTCGGAGTGGCCTGGCCAGACTTTTTTCAACTTCAATTAAAAAAAAAAAAAATACTTCTAGTAGTCCTATCGACTTGAATTTTCTTGACTTTTCCTAAAATTTCATCAGCTGTCTATCAATGAGAAATTCAGGACGAAAAAATGTACAGAAGGATAATTATAAGGATATTAACTTTTTTATACTTCGAACGGTCGGAGTGGTCTGTCTAGACCACCCATACATTTTGTATGAAATATACGCTTTTTGATATATGTAAACTAGTATTTTGTCTTTTTTCTGGTATTTTCTTTCCAAACTGCGTTTTATATATTTTTTGCTATGTGTTGTAATATGAATGTTAGTATTTTCACGACGAGAGTTCCTTGAAAATCTACCAAACTTATTGGTCATTGCAAACATTGAAAATCGTATGAGTAATGCGCACATTATCAACAATTTTTCTACTCGTACTGCGTTCCAAAATTTTTTTGGCAAACCTGTAGTGAAATTATATTTTCAACTTAAATTTTACAGCTCATTTCAAAGGCGACGCACCTCATTTCGTTTTCATTTAAATTTCATATTCATTTCAAAGCCGCCGAAAAAGAATAAATATTGTTTTTTATTGATATAAAACAGAAAAATTAACAAAAAAAGCTACGATTTTTTTATATTCCTAGATTTTTTTTATATAATATAATATAATATAATATAATATATAATATTTTTATTATAAGCAAGCTCAACACATGCAAAAGACGGTAAGAAAAAGAAAAAATCAAAACTATAAATATTTATTACTAATAATCGTTAATATATAAGACACCAAAAACTCATTTATCCCATATAAATGCATGTAAAATGAATGGTGGTCCAGCCAGACTACTCCAACCGTTCGAATGTGAATAAATATCCGACCGACGGAGGGTTAAAAAAAAATTATTGTTTTTATGTATTGGTATTGCTTTCTATAAAATCGATATTATTATCGGAATTTTGGACGTTAAATAGAAACAATTATACAGAGTACATCTTGAGCTCTAGAATTTTTAAAAGACCGTAAAGAGTAAACAAAATTTTACCTCTACGTTTTTTACATGTTATTATTAGATGTTTTCAAAATACAAAAAAAAAACTGTTATAAAGTTTCAATTCTAAAAGTTGATAAAGTGTAAGTTTCAAAAATTGGCCATGATTTTAGTCATCCAATTAATAATAATAATCTGAAGGAAAAAACTATATATTAATTATAAATCGAGAATACTATCTCAATGGTATGAACTGCAGGAAAGTTTTTTTTTTGCGAAATAGCGAATGTCTAAAAATTAAAAGTCAAACTTTTTGATATTCTGATTTTTTTTAAAAACAGTACAAATCAGAACTTAGAAACGAACGTCTTACGAAGAGAAAGTGAACCCTAAAAATATTTCATGTAAATCGGTCTAGTAGAAATTGAAATCAGTCAGTATCGTCTCGAAAAAAAAGAGTGAGTGTAAGGTTCACATAAGAATTTTGAATGATAGTTATTGGTAAATAGTAACACTACTAATGCACACCAGTCTTCTTAATAACAAAGCTAGACCAACTTTTCAAACACATGTGAATTAAGCCATCTGTATCAAAGACTTTTTTTATGGAATTGCTGACGAACATATCAAGAAACATCTTGATCGATAAAATGATATATCTATATATATATAGCAATAGTTATTGTTACATCTCATGTATTTATCATAATATTTTTATGGTTATGCCTATTTCAATTGGAGGCATTTGATTAGACCCACTATTAATAGGTGCCCCATTTATATATATATATATAGATTTCCCTCGAATAAATAATATTAGATTTTGAATTTTACCCCTTTTATTTTCAAGAGCTTTAGTAGAAAGAAGAGCTAGAACTGTATGAATATATCCAACTATAGTTAGTTATAGTTATGAAATATTTGCTATACTTTTAAAAATATTTTAGTTTAGTGTAGTCAAAGATATATAGCAATTACAGTTAATAAAACAAAAATTTGCATTTTTCAATGGGTTTGATTTGTTTTTCTTATAATAACTATTTACGGCTGACTGACTGTGTAAAAATGCTATTGAAATTCAGAGATTCTCACATTACATTACCTCAACATTTTTGACGTTTGACATTTCAAAATCGATATCGATATACTTTAGAGAAGACAATATAACCAATTACATGCACTCATTTCAAATGACGCCATTAATAGCCACAATCAGTATTTGTGGCGTAACGCCGTTCTATTGCATATTCTCTGAGTTACCACCCTAGTGCCTAAAGAAGTTTTACTTCAAAAACATTTTCGAGAAAGGCGCGTTCAAAATTTTGCGGAGGAAGATAACAGATAAAGCTTATCGTAGTCAAAAAGTTATATTTTTATATATTTTAAAAGTTTAAAATATTTAAAAACATTTTTCTAAAATCTTCTATTTTATTAATTCTAATCGTCGCTCTGTAATTAATGGATCATAATTTATTTTCAGTACTACTCTCCAGCCAACCAGATAGCTGGGAATCCTGAAGGGGAAACGATGCACCCAAATACCCACACGCAAGTCTGATCTTGTCGTCAGGGTCGCGCGGGGCTGACGGCGGGCCAACTGTGAAAACGCAGGTAATTTTAAATTTACAGCTATAAATAACAAGTAAAATATACGACAAAACTGATTTTACCTGTACTAAAGGACAGTTAAGTACATGCATTTGCTCGAAGCAATAAAATAAAAAATATAGATAATAACTATTGACCTGACAAGGGGTTAAAGGAGAGTTAAGGGCGACAACTGGATTTACCTGAATATAAAGTGAACTACATTATCTACCTGCTTTGTTAGCAGATTCTTGCTTATGAGATGATCAAACATTCTATAAAAATTATTTTACAATTTAATTCATACATTATATTTTATAAAGTAAGGAATACATATATTATTGTTTTGAGATATAGGAATATCTCAATATCGAGAGTGAAATTGATCCAGTACTTTTAATTATATAATTGGAGTAAATATATAATAAAAGTAATAATTTTTAATATTAAAGTATAAGTTTGTAGAATTTTTATATTCAATCATCAAATACATTTAACTAGAATTTTAACAACCATAAAATCGTATGGTTTAAGGTTGATCTGGTTTAAGGTACGCTCCAATTAATAATTCTAAAAATATAGAATTTAGATTTTATGACATTTCCTAACTATATAGTAAAAATTAACATTAAACATATGCACATCAGATTATCAAATATTTTATAGAGATCTTAATAAGTACAAATTTTCTTTACATTTCCATGGGTTCCGTATCAAAGTTTATCCGTGAGACTGCAATGCGGCGCTTACGCGCTTTGATATTTTTTCATTAAAACAGCAAAGCAGCGCGATTGCTTTAAAAAAAAGTTAAATGTATTCAAAAGATTTCAAACTATAAAAAAAATTATATTAAACTTTTTTTTCAAAAATTCCATAATTTCCAAATCCTATTTTTTCAGCTTTCAAAATATTTCAAAAATTTCAATTTTTGGTACGAGAGGTTCTTGCAGTTTGCCTTAAGGCAAGATACCACTAGTTGTTTTTTGTTTCATATGTATATAATAGTAACAGATACCAAAATCAAAGAATTCATTACCAAGAATGTTTTAAGTTTCTAATATATAGGTGCAATACGCGTCATTAAAAATTATATTTGAAAAAAAAAATGAATGATGTGCTTAGTATTTTGTGATTTCTGGTAAATGGCGACAGGTACCTAAAAGATATTGAAAATGAATGGAGAAGTTAAAATGAACCGAAAAAGTAGTAAATGGGAATGCCGTGCAAAAAGTAGAGGCACTTTATACGGTATGATTGAGACGAAATACTTGATCAAGAATTATATTGAGAAAAAATTTATGATGCAGAAAGGCATCGAACGTAAAATATTAAAAAATAGGATAGATATAAATGTATATAAAATAAAAAAAACTGTAATATTGTTCTAATATTAGAGTATGTGAATTTGGTGTTGATATATATTTCATAAGTTACGTTGATTCGGGCAGTAACACCAAGTAAAAAAAACTAAAGCAATTGTGAATTAAGATTTATTTATTAATACGTTTCGATCTGCTTCTTGATCACCATTCAGTAGAATGAAGAACAATTATTAACACATGAACACACTACACTTTTACACAAATGTAAATCCATAGATTCCATTGTGCTGAAGGCAAGATAGCAAATATTTGTGTTGAATCTAAAACTGCATCGGCCCACATGGTTCTTGTTTACATTTATTTTTATTTTAAGTATATAAAAAACCTCCGCTTATCTCTTGGTCTCCACTGAAACCGCCTTAAGTCATTACTTCAGGGAGGGAGGATCTAGAATGCTATAATTCTCGCTTTGAAATTATACCTTTCTTGTAATAATTGCTATTCCTCTGCCTTTTTCTAAGTATATAAGTAATAAATTACATGTATATACAAATTAAATATGAGCAAATTGCATTAATTTCTAATTTTCTTTCCTCAGGTCCAGCAAGAACCTTGACCTTGAGACTGGTGATACGCGCAACGTGTGAATGATCTGGTGATATGCCGAATGTATGGAAGAATGCTACAGTGAAAAAGTGACGGATGAAATATACTTCGAAATAATTCAATTTTAATTTTTAATCGTACGTGCCATGCTCAATTCGATGTTAAAAATTAGTTTTAACATGTATTTCATGAATAATTAGACACAAACAAAAAACTTACAATTAGTCGTTTTTTCTCGAATTTAACAAGATGAGAACGATGGTTTTTGTTTTAGTTTTAACAAAATATTTAACCATGAATTTGTAATTTTGAAATTGTTTTCAAAAAATTCAAGAAAATCAGATAAACATGAAATTATCTGTTATACTTGTTATTGAATTAGTATTAGAAGCATAGACCTTATAATACATAAATGTTAGATACATACATCTATAATAGGGTAATCCCTAATATGGATTTTTTGAATTCCTTTGCTCCCAAGTAATCAATTGCTTCAAAAATGATAAAATAAAATTCTCTGGAAGTTTTTGATCTTAATATTAATTTTAAGGTAGTCCGCACTCCGACTAAAGATTCTTATAGAAATAACATGAGTAAAATTTCGTTTGTTTCTTAGAATTTTATAAGTGAATAAAAATTTCGAGAATATATTGTATTTGCCTATTTTGACCGTAAAAAATTACAACAAAAAATTTATATTTCCTAAAATAAGTAGTCACTCAGGAAGAAGAAATAGGAAACTTTGGTTGGAGTGCGGACCATCTTAAAATTAATATTAAGACTTAAAACTTCCATAGAATTTTGTTTTATCAATTGGAAAGCATTTGATCCCCTGGGACCAAGGAAATTAGAAAACATTCATATTAAGGACCAGTCTAAAGTATGTAATGTGTAAGGTCTATGATAAGAAGCCAATGAAATGTGTCAAATATTAAAATTCGATTCAAAATTCGAATACTAACTCTTCACAAGACTTGATTATGCATAAACATGCTATTAACATAGTATCAAGTATCAAGTATTAAAGAATCTATTTTAAACAATTGTATTAACCCTTTCGCTACAACAGGGTTTTCCGCAGGAGTGGCGCTGCTGTACGGAACAGGGTGCCCCCCAATGCTACTGAACGGACCAGACACAACAACATATTCTATAATTTTTCAATGATTTTATCAATGAAAATGTGTTTAAAAATTAAAACCTGTACACACAATTTGTGTTTGTGTTCCCATGTCGTCTATAGTCATGTCGATGTCGTCTCTAGACGCCTCACTTATAGCGAAAGGGTAATAGCACTATATATTTCTTGATTAAGATGCACATTGAAATTTAATTGCAGTCATAAGTTAGATGAAATTTTGTCAAAAAAATATTCATTCGCATTTTTTATATTACGTATGAAAATTATAAAAAGGCAATTTTGAATTATAGTCCTAATTTGATTGTATGGCTCAAAACTTTTTATAAATATTAATATAGATATTTCATATAGCCTCTGTAACAAAGTACTTTAAGGTACTTAATTCAACTTGGTACCATCTAATTTGTCTACTTAACAAATTTACTTTTATTATTTTAATTATTGATTTATTTTTTATGTTTTTTCGATTATTTAATTCATTTTTATTGGGCTTATGTGCATCGTAAAAATTTCATTATCACTTTACAAGTTTATGAACCAATAAAACTACTCTTACCGAATTTTATTTCATGATACATTCGATGAAAAGGCAATGGAAATTAATTAATTACGTTATATATTACCATCTTTACAATTGTTGAAATTAGATGTCTTTAGAGTAAGAAATACATATGTGCAGTACATGTTTATAGAATACAAACAAAATTATTCATGATGAACAATTTCAAGATTACAATTCATATTTATTAAGTCACCCAACACATAATCTGAAGAAATAAACTAATATGCCACGTGCCAAATGTTAGACATAAAAAGTAATTCATAAGTATATATTATATAATTTTCTCTAATCAAAATAATTTTTACTATAAATTAAAGTGAATTAAAGTGTTAAACAGTGAATACATGGATAATTGTGAAAATGAGTAAAAGACATATTCAACAATGAAATAAACACGTATAGTATTACACAATATATAATATTGTTTGTGATCTTCGTATAAAATTTCTTTTTTGGAAGTGAGTTAGTATATAAGATAATCTGTTTGTTATATTAGATATCTTTAGATTCATTAACTCATCATATCTTTAGGAAAATATGCGATAGATTTAATACGGTGTCCTTCAAGATGCATAAATGTAAAATGTTATTTGTTTTAAGATAAAATATTTATATATTGTATCTAATTTTATTATTATTCAGGAATTGTATTGATATGAAAATGAAATTAAACTTGCTAAAATACATTTGTTTTTTATATAAATATAATATCTTAATTCAAAAATCTAACATTATATATATATATATATATATATATATATATAGACTTATAAGCATTACTACGTCGCCAAGTGTAGATATATTTATATGAAAATGTTTTCATTTTACAATAAACAATGTATATGCGAATTTTAAATGTTTACTGTTTTATATACATACTTAAATATAAAACATTTCTATACCTACTCCACTCTTCCATGTATTTTATAAAAAAGTAATTTTTGTTTTATTACATTATTTAATAGAATAAAATACGGCGGACTTTTAGAATACTTGAGAAAATTCACATTGGTGTGAACAGGATAGTTAATATAAAAAAACTACTTTACAAAGAAAACTTTATTATTATGATTTTCCTCATGTAATTTGACAAACTTGCAAAAATTCATTGGTATTAAAATAAAATGTTTTATATTATTACTTGTAGTATTTTTTGAATGCTGTAAAAGCTATAGATAGAAGTAAATAATAGCCTACTATTAAAATTTATTTGTTAAACGTTACGACAACATATTTCATTATTAGCAATTTATTTTTAAAACCGGATTAAAATAACTATAATAAAAATAACTAAAAATTAACTTATCAAATAAAGATTTTATGTATATATTACGGTACGGTATAAGATTTAAGTATTTTTTATATTTGTGGTATTTCGTTGGAATTTTTACATTATTTTACAACTACAAAAATGTCTAACTACATTTATTAGCACCGAACTCAGTATAAATAGTAAAATTGTCAATTAACAATATATTTAAAAATGTTACCGTTAACATGTTTTTAAATAATTTAAACATCATGTAAATTTGAATATCTTGACATTATTTCATAAATCAAAAACAAATTCAGATTCCACTTTAATGAGTAAGTCTGTTTGCTATGTACTTTCATATACAAAAAACAAGTTCATATGGTAGTAATGAGTTCTCCGGAGCATGTTGCTCTGACTACAACTAGTAGTTTTTTTTTTAACTTTCCGCAGGGTAAGTTATTATAATCGTCGAAAAATCGAAAGTGGAACGTTTTGCATATATTCGCGTTTCAGAGGTTTCTCATGTTTGTGTGTGTGTGTGTGTGTGTATGGATACAATTTTTCGTTTTCGAGTCTACTGCTATTGAATTGACTAGTTTTTGGGGAAAGTCGGTCCAGCCGTTTCTGAGATAGAAAGCAAAAAGTGAATAAACAGGAAATTAAGTTCTTGAGAAAACAGGGCATCCGGTTTGAATGATTCAAAAAACATTCAATTCGTATTGATAAGAATTCATGGTGATTAGTTTTTGGCAAAGACAGGCACAGTCGTTTCAGATATAAAGAGCTGAAAGTGTAAAAAATGACAGTTTTGATAGAACAAAGCTTTCAATTCGAATGATTCAAAAAACATTTTGGATTTTTTTCCCGAAACTTAAAAATAAAATTATTTATAATATAAAAAATTACTTGGATTTTAATTTTAATTCCAGCTAAAACTCTAAAACTCTCTTATATTTAAGAAAGAAGTATATATATATATATATGTATATATATTTATATATATATATGTGTGTGTGTCAAATAAATAGTTTTAACTTTGCAATTTAGTTTACATAATTCTTAGCAATATGAGATAACCTCCTTCATTCTAACGTCGCTTGATCAAGTTTTGTTTATTTACTTTTCATGTGAACATACATAAAAGTCATCGTCTAATTTATAAGCTCCTATATTTTGTCTATAGAATATGATCAATGAAAGTTGCAGCATTTATAATAATCTATTTGAAATCAATTAATATTCCTCGAAGATTTTACTACGGTACGGGAAGCTCCAGCAAATTACCTTAAAGCATGATGCCACCACTAGTTAATTTTCTTATTTGAATATTTTACAACAATTTCATGACAAAATAACATAAATATAATACAAAAAAAATCAATGTGAAGCAAATAGTGAACTAAACTAAACAAAACAAAGTAAATACCTAAATAGAGTTACAAAAATAATTTTAAATGCATAATTACCAATATTTCTTAAATAATACGTATATAATTCACAAAAATCCGTAAGTTCATAGTCCTTATAAAAAAACATGAGTAAATAAATAAATATATCAATTGCTAATTGAAACCCACCGATAAGTGTTACAATTTACTCACAATTAGGTATGTAAAATTTTTTGTAATATCATTTATAAAAAATTCAACAACGTTATTGTAATATTAAAAAACAAAGATAAAGCTTTAGCAATGATTTAAACCGCAGTCGAAGAGACTCTCGCGAAAGCTCTAAGCTCACTACCGGGGTTGATTTCAAGAATAAAATATTGGCGAAAGCCCACAGATACCACTGATGATAAACTAAATTCAACCCCAATACAAATATTTTATTCAGAATTAACTATCAGTTGAAGTCACTTCAACTTTATCTTTTCAAAAAATAAAGATTGAATACGGAAAAGATTACTAAAATGTATATGTCAATAGTAATTGTATGTTGTCGAGGGCTTCTCATACCGGTTAATTTTTATACGGTATTCAAATTGCTACTATATATATATATATATATATATATATATATATATATATATATTGAATTGAATAAAACAGCCAATGCGTCGAATGTGGAAATGTTTATTTTCAATGTATATACGTTTCAAGACTAGATGTGTCTCATCATTCAGCAGACCAGGAAAAAACACATGTTACTTTCACCACAAACACAACAATCACAAGCTACTACTGCAGGAAAATAAAAACAATATAAAAAGAACTGAAAAGGTAAATGTAATGATGAATTATATAACACATATATTTTGTTTCTGTAGAGAAACAAAAAATATGTGTTATATAATACATCATGTACAAACCATTGTAAAATTCCTTTACAAATTAAAATAAGGCATTGGTGCCCGTTTGCTCCCAGGCCGTCTAAATTCACACCATTTAGATAAGTTAGTTGGGGGTTACACTAAACATAAATAGTTCGTTTGATATGTGATAAATTTATTGCGTTGTAATTTGTTTGGTTTTCACAATAAATTGCTCAAAGTCAAATTGGACCTTTGTGCCTCGCCCTACGCTATAAAATAAAATGATTTTTTTTTAATCAGCCCAAATAGTTACGCCCCATTATATTAGCTACATGCCAAAAAAATGTTCGGTCAAAGTTGATTCGACCGTTTCGGAGATTGTTCCGAACAAACAGAAACAAAAATTGAAAAAAAAATTTGTTTGCTATATGTGCCCTATGATAAATGTAAAAAATGCGCGAAAGAAATGATGTGTACAGGATGATCTACAAGTGGCCTTCATACTCACTTAAAAACAATACGAAGACTAAATCATTAAAATAAATGTGAATCTTTCCATGACGTTTAATCAAAAGTTTAAAATGGCCTATATTGTTGATAACAATTAATAATAAAAAATATAACTAGTTTAGTATAACTGAAAAAGACCATATTTTTGTAATTCAAAACCGGGACATGAATTTTTAGTTATGCTAATAATACGGGGGAACTTCATACTAAATAACTCAAATAGTATTTTAAAATAATCAATACTATTTAAGAACACAACAAAAAACAGTTTTTTTTATAAATGAATCAATTTTTAATCAGAATTGCGTACTTTTAGTACCTATGATTTATTTACACCGGTTTAATTTAACTGAGTAATTATAGTGTGAAAACCAAACCAACTAGAGCACTACTAATAACTCGTATCAAACTAATAACTATCCAACTACATTCAGTAAAATTCCCAGTTAGTTCATCATTGCAGAAATGTTTAATTAAAATTTGTGATCTGGTCCATTTTACTCCAAAGGCAGAGTAAAAAGGTACAGCCAGGAAGGCAAAATAATTTACTATTTTAGTTTTAATTTTAAATAAGTTATAGATGCAACATTGTTTGATTACCATCATTACAAATAAGGTAAAAACAATTTCTGTTTGAAATGTATATTTCATGACACTTTTTTTACTCACATTGCATACAATCTTTGTATGAAACTTTGTCAGAAAAATGTATAATCAAAGGTTGAATAACTATTTATTCAATTTATCTCTTGTATTACTGCTTTGTTTAACTGATTTTACTTTTTAATTCACTATTTTTTATTATTGATAACTTGCTAAAGTAAAGGTTTAGGAGGTCTTTTTACCTCAACCACATGTAAGCTATAACAGAGGTTAAATAAAAACTAGCTGGTATTGGTATTTTGCCTTGAGGCAAGTTACATGAACTTCCCGATTTGTGTAAATTATCGACTTAATCCATGATAGATAAATTAATTTATGAGTAGTTAAAAGTATTCGAAGTAGATTTATTACACATTATTGAAAATCGAACACGCCAACCCGGTCGGAGTATTTTTAAAAAGCAAATTTTCAAAAATCAATAATTTTTATAATTGAGCCAGTTTTTTGTAGGACTTTAATTGTTTAGTTATGTTCATTAAGACCAAGTACTCTATCGTTATACCAAGTGAATCGTCTAATTTTAATTTTAACAAATGTCAAAATAACTACTCATTTTCTCAAACTTTGATGAATTTTTAAAATTAATCTACTTGTCGTAAGGCCGTAATATTTCAGTAAGTTCTACAAGACCATGATATATATCGCCAAAAAAAGTTCCATGAAAATCGGCTTAATTTTTTTTTCAACAGTCAATTACAAGTAAGCTCGGTAGATTTTCAAATGTTTTTTAAATTCCTGAAATCGGTTCAGGCGTTTTTGAGCAAACGTCGATAAAAGCTCTAATTTTGACAAATGCCAAAAAACCATACTAATTTTTGCAAACTTTGACGAATTTTTAAAGCTAAACGAGTTGTTGTAGGGCCATAATATTTTAGTATGATCTAGAAGACTATGGTATCTACCGCCAAAAAAATAATAATAAATTTTTTTTTTACTTTACTGCGATTTATAAAGCTGCACAAAACTGACAAACAATAGTCCTTATCGAGATACATCAAATAGCTTTTAAATTTTTGAAATGAGCCCAGCCGTTTTTGAGAAAACGTCGATTTTTCCAAATTTGTTCTCATTCGATTCCGAATCGCTTGAAACGTCGAGAAAACATAAAATTAGCGAATCGGATTTTTTTATGAAAACATAAACTTCTCATTCGGGAAGTTAATAACTTCCCGTGGTGTTAATTATAGTAATCGCAAAAAAACAAAATTATTTTTTTTGCATTAATTTACGTTTCAAAGGTTTATGAACATTTTGGCATATCTTTGAAAAATGGATGTATGTAAACTTCGTTCCGGCAAATCATTTTTGAGCTGGAATGCGTTCTGGCAAAAGAAATTTAAAACAAATCACTACGTACAAAAAATGATTTGATAAATGAATTTCGAGTATTACATCCAACGAAATGGCCAGCAGCTATTAAAATTGGCTATGGAAAACATGAAATCCAGTCATTATGCACCAGATTTAATTTAACATCACTGAGGCGATCTACCAATGCGTTCAAAGATTATATTGATATTGGAGGCAAAGTAATTCCTAAATATAGAAATCTTCCGACAAGCAAAGTAGTAGCCAAAGAGAAAGATAGACATATAAGACGTCTGTTGAAAAGTTCTGAGACTACCTAGGAAGAACACATTTGTTTGGCAATTTTTTTTTATTCAATATAGTTTTAATTCGAAGACAATATATACCAACTGTAGCAAGCTTTTCGATACCATTTTTGTACTACGATTTGTACTTCTCCACAAAATTCGGCGAAAATTTCTTTACAGCAAGCAACCTTGTGAGATCGGAGGATGATCATGTCCGTTGGAGAACAGATCTAGAGAATATAGTGCGTTGGGAAGCACTATAAGCACTATAAGCAATTCATGTTTTCACGGATTTCTGACTTGGTGCAATGCCTTGATGAAGCAGAACTTTTTTCTTGTTTATGTGGCGCCGTTTTCTGATTTTGATATTCAAATACTTCAATAACGTTATACTATAGTGACTGTTGATTTTGCGCAGACCTTTTTCCTATTCAAATATTCGTAAACGATATGTCCGATACGTTCTATTGATGTATTTAGGTGTTAACTATCAGGGGCAGTTTTACTTTTCGGTTTTCCAAAACGTTTCGGTGGACTTTTGGTGTAACCACACCACTTGGCCTTCTAGAGCGTTCAGCATAGTCAGTGTCTGTATGGCCACGATTAAAATCAGCAAACCACTTATTCAGTGTTTGCCTCGATTTGGCAGAGTCCAGATAACACCTATCAAGCGATACTTTGGCTGTGATGGTATTTTTACCCATCAAAATGCAATGATAAATCAATACACAAAATGTCATTTATTTTGTATCTAGTATATTATATTTATAATGAATGCAAAATTTTATCATGCATATCTCTAAAATCATAAAAAATAATTTTTTAAAAAAATCTTTCATTAACTACATTGGTCATAGTTAAGATTGGAGGCAAAATTTATTAACTCTTCTTTCAATTCTTTCACCTGCTGCTCTATACTAGCTCTTAAAGCGTTTACTTGGTCAACGAAGCCACTGATTTTCTACGCCAACAGAAACTTAGCCATCAATCTTTCTTTCAGGTCTTCTATTCCATCACAGGCGTCTAAGTACGCATTCACATTGTCCAGAAATTTTCTTTTTTCCTCACTTCCCACATAGATGGATTTCAGTTCCTCAGCAGATTTTTCTACGGCAGCATCTAGCATTTTCAAGCGTTAGCATTTTCCCTAACTAATACCTCTTATTATTTTATCTTGGTATATGTGCTTATATGGATATATAGGGGATATGGGGAGAATAGCTACAGCTTATAATTTATATGATCTGACCTTTAAGCTGGACCTGTCTTGTGGCACAACACACACACAACTAACACTAACGTATCCCAAGGCGTTCGCCTATGGGATACGTCTTAGATGGCTGTAACTTCTTAATTGCCCAGGACCTCCAGAGCAACTCACTGATGGACCCCAAGAACCAATAAATGGTTAAGGGTAGGGATGGTGTACTTTGGGGTGAACGACCATCAGGCGACAATAATTATCAATAAGACGATAATATTGATTATCGTCACAATATAGTAATTACAGAAAATAATAAGATAGGTAGTAAATTTAGCTTTTTTGCAAATGTTCATTATGATTCAGAAGTCTGTACTTTCTTTGTGTGAGTTTAAAATTTTAATTTAACAATTTTATTCATCTAATATTTACTTATAAATCTTATCTTAGCCACTATGCCTTAAATAACTGGTTCAAATTTTTTTTTTTTTAGTAAAATACTAATTTATTCCGAACTAAAGTATCTTGTATCTTATCTTGACTGACCTTTTCGCAAAGACTTCCTGATTGTATTCGAGAGATACGCCTGGACCTTAATTTAAAGAATCTTCTTCTCTTGCAAAAAATTTTAATTAATTGAGTCAGGTTTTGAGATAAATAATTTCTCCTAGAATGCTACTCAATGTTTCTTTGTTTTGCTCAAGAGCAACGAAATTCATTTCATAATTATCAGATTACGATGCTTTGAAATATGCTAGAATGTAATTGGAAGTGAAAACTATTGATATTTATCTCATATTAAAAATGGTTTCTAAGGACTAAAATATAAATAGATTTCATTACTATCTCTACAATTACATTTTTTAAAGAAATGGTTAAAATAATACTTCATATTACATTTCTTTAACATCTGTAATACTCTCGAAGGTATAAACTTTGATATGGCCGGACATTTTATTTTTTGGCCATCGAATCGTTGCAAAATTTTTAATTTGGAAGTTGGTTTACATCTAATTTTATAAAAGTTTCAACAATGCATAATAAGTGTTGTAAAGTAATAATAATTATATGTTTTATAAAATATATATGTATAATATATAATAATCACAATAAAGAATTTAATATTTATTAATAAAATAACTATAGCGAACTATTTATTATGTAGAAAGAGACACAAAGATACAAGTAAGCAGTGTGCATATTAAAATTTAAAATTCAACATATATTAATCACTTATGATATATATATATATATATATATATATTTATATATATACATGAATGTACAAACTTGCCAATATTTCTATTCATTATACAGAAAAACTATTAATGCCAGCTATCGATCAATTTGCGAAGGTTGCGAGTAATTCGAAATTGTTATGGTTAAAACAAAAGACATACGCTATGTCAATCAACACATCTCGAATTGTGCATCTTTGATAGTTTTCAAGCGAATTTACAGAAGTATACAAAAAGTGATAAAAAAAGCTGAAATTTGATATCAGAAAGAACTAGAATTCAAGTAGAAGGTATTTCACATACATATTATGTTAGTTCAATATTTCTTGAGAACCTTGTAGTGATATAGTTTTCAACACCTAGAAATCAAAAGAAAGAGCTGCCATTTAATCAAATTTTGTTCCATTCAACTTCTGAAATATGGATCGCCTAAAAGTGTTGTCTGCTTCCATTAAAATATGCGCTGATGAACTGCAATCCGACGACGTGGGAAGTGAGAAAAGAAGAGAATTCCTGAACTTGGTAAATGCATATTTAGACGCCTGTGATGATATAGAGGATTTGGAAGAAAGATTGGAGGCTAAGTTTCTGATGGCGGAAAGAGTCAGAGGCGTGGTCGATGACCAAGTAAATGCTTTGAGAGCAAGTATTGAGCAACAGGAGATGGAACTGAGAGAAGTTATGATACATTTTGCTTCCAACTCTAATTTTAACCAACAAGATTAACTATGGCGGAGATTTCTATTAAATAAGATTTTCTTTATTGCTGCTATATTATTTTAATGTTTAATTACAGAGATAAAATATAAATGATGAAAAATAAATCAGATGTCATTTATCTTTTATAATAGAAAGAAATTGCCCTTAAAAATAATTAAAAGAGAGGCATATTGTGTTATTTTCTATATTTCATCTACTGATTTAAATTATCAGTGAAAAGTTCACTAAATGAATTCACAACTAGTTGGTATTGGTATTTAGCCTTGAGGCAAGTTACATGAACTTCCCGATATGTGTAAATAATCGGCTTAATCAATAAAAAATAAATTAATCTATGAGTGGTTAAAAGTATTCCGAGTAGATTTATTACACATCATTGAAAACGAACGAACACGTAAATTCGAAGTCTTTTCTAAAATCAAATTTTCACAAATCAATAATTTTTATAATTGAACCGGTTTTCGTAGGACGTTAGTGGTTTACTATGTTCATTAAGACCAAGTACTCTATCGTTATACCAAGTGAATCATCTAATTTTAATTTTAACAAATGACAACAAAACTACTCATTTTCTCAAACTTTGATGATTTTTTCAAAATTAAACTACTTGTCGTAAGGCCGTAATATTTCAGTAAGTTCTGTAAGACCATGATATTCATCGCCAAAGAAAGTTTCATATAAATCGGCTTAATTTTTTTTTCAATAGGCAATTACAAGAAAACGGCTCGGTAGATTTTCACCTAAAGCTAATCAGTTTTAGTCCCAACTAATATCTTTCAAACAGTGTTTCATTTTTTAAAATCGATTCGGTAGAATGAGCTTAAATGTGGACGAAAAGTTTAACACTCTTTTGCAAATTACAAAGAAACGGCTCGGCAGATCGTCTCACAAAACCGACAAACTATAGTGATCATTGAGATACATCGAATGGCTTTTAAATTTCTGAAATCGGTTCAGGCGTTTTTGATCAAACGACGATGAAAGAACTAATTTTGACAAATGCCAAGAAAACGATACCAATTTTTGCAAACTTTGACGAATTTTTAAAGCTAAACGAGTTGTCGTAGGGCGGTAATATTTTAGTATGATCTAGAAGACTATGCTATCTACCGTCAAAAAAAAAAAAAAAATCGTCGATTTTTTTTTAAACTTTATTACAAGAAAACGGCCCGGCCGATCTTTACCAATCAGCACCATTTCCAACCAATATATTTCGAACGGTTTTTGAATTTTCAGAATCGATTCAGAATTGCGGGCTAAAGCGTGCACGAAATTTTTTTCACTTTTCTGCTATTTATAAAGAAACGGCTTGGCCGATCGGCGCACAAAACTCAGAAACGCTAGTCCTCATCGAGATACATCGAATGGCTTTTAAATTTTTGAAATCGGTCCAGCCGTTTTTGAGAAAACATCGATTTACGGCAAAAAATCTGTTCACATACACGTACACACACACACATACTTTTTCTAAATTTGGTCTCATTCGATTTAGAATGGCTTGAAACGTCGAGAAAACATAAAATTAGCGAATCAGATTTTTTTATGAAAACATAAACTTCTCGTTGGGGAAGTTAAAAAGTTATTGAATGTATTTTAAAAATAACACCAACATTATAAAACAATGAAATTACGTATATTTACAAATTATATTCAGGTATCGTTAACTAAAGAACAGTGCTCAAAAATCGTGCGATCAAGGCTAATTTCATTTATCTTTTTTCCTTCACTTTACAAAGATTTTCAAGCTAGTTTTTAAAATAATAGTGGTGGTAGATCTTTTCAGCCATGGACCTTTGAGACCCGCTTGAGACAAATCAAATACAATTTAATTCATATCATTCAAATCGCACAATCCGTTCCTTCAAAAACTGAATCACCATTTGGGCACTTTTTTCCCCGTATATTCGAAACAGCTGGACCTGCCTCCGCCAAATATATTTTTTTGTATCATTCAAATCGGTTGATCTGTGCGCTCGAAATCGTGGACGAAAATTTATATCCAAACATACACACACACGCAAACACATATTTTTTTTGAGGTATGCCAGACGTATGTAAAGTTCAGAAACTTTTGAAACGTAAAGATATGCAAAAGTTTTCATTTTCGATTTTTTGTTTGAATACTATAACCTTTCGTGTGGGAAGTTAATACAGGTAACTTCCGCATAACACGGTACTTTTATAACACCGATTCGCTCTAACACGGTTTAAGAATTGAACAAAGATCCTTTGAACAAAATTGTGATAAGCATAACTTGGCATGTGGTAAATATATAAATATCTTTTCGCTAAAAGCAAGCAATCGCAAATATAATTGTTTTTGAAAAAAATAATTCACGGATCTGTAGGTAGTACAGAAAGATGTTCAAAGGATGAGAATATCTTACAAATGAGTGTTGGATAGCACTTACCCTTCAATTATGACGAAAAAAATCATACAAATGATGTAATCTATAATACTTCTTAAAAAAATAATAAATATAAAAATATTTATTATAAAATCATGATATGTACCACGTTTTTTTGAATTCTTGGAACGTAACCCCTCTTTTTGTACTAGCTCCTTGTCCCATATAACACTGATTCGCATAACACGCTACTTTTTTGGATCGTAACTACCGTGTTATGCGGGGGTTATCTGTATTACTTTCTTACTATTTAAAATGTATGCGTGATCAAAATTCACGCACTAGATCAAAATTCCATGTCTATACTGTCTATGTTGGGTTATATAATTTCTGACTAAACAAAAAAGCAGCATTCATTCCAAAACCTCATCAGGATCAGATCATAATATTTCCAAATATTTGCATAAACAAATCAACCAATTGTTTATCCAGGCCAGTCGTTCGATATGTGACCTATAGCGTTTGTCAATAGAAAATCCAATAAACTCTATTATAGTCAACTGATCGAATTCCTAAAGGAAGGGAAGCTGAACAATGTTGGGTATATTGCTAAATTTGCATATCGAAATATACTGGCGCGACGCAATAATTAACTCGTGTCATTGGTTTAACAGCTCACTACGTACAAAGCAAAATTGGAAATATTCGGGTAATATGCAAATATTGTTTTCATATTGAAACGACGAATGTGAGCTACCACCGATTGATACACTCAAATAGTATACAGAACACATATCGTTACATAGGATATCAAATAACACACTAACGATCATTAATGTCGGGAAAACTTTTCTTGCTTGATTATTATACTTGCGGTATGATAGAGTCACATCTCAGCACATTTGATTTGTAGAATACCAAAATGGTATATACATATATTTAAGTCCAATAATCGAGCGTAACATCAATAAAAAACTGTATTTTTATTTTTAAAGCCATACGTTTAGGCAATAGTCCTACCTAGCCTCCATCCAGTAAAAATGAAAAAATATAAAGATTAAAACATATGATGACTAGTGGGGCATGGCATCGTGCCACAAGGCAAATTGCTGCAACTTTCCGTACCAAAAATTAAAAAGACCTCTAAAATTATTCAAAAACTTTGAAAAAAATGAGATTATTGAGACGAAATTTTTGAAAAAATTGGATTTTTTTTATATTTTAAATTTTTTTTTATTTTGGAATTTTTAATAAAAATTTTGAACTTTTTTGAGGCAGCAAAATTCTAACGAATAAACATTGGTACGGAACCCATAGAAATGTAAACAAAATTTATACTTATTATTAAAATCTCTATAAAGTATCTGATAATTTTATGTGCATATGTCTAAAGATCATTTTTGACCGCCAAATGGCTTTTTTACATTTTTCACTCACGATTCCGAATTATTCAAATCGGACGCTCCGTTCTCTCAAAAACTGAATTACCATTTTTAGCTCTTTTTGTCCCGTATCTTCGAAACAGCTAGATCTGCCTTTAGCCAAAACTAATCAGCACGCCTCCTTATCAATACAAATTGAATGTTTTCTGAATTATTCAAATCGTTTGATTCGTGTTCCTGAAATCGTTGACAAAAATTTGTATCCGCGCGCGCACACACGCATACATCCATTTCTTCTAAGGTATGCTAAAATGCTCAGAAACCTCTGAAACGTAAAGATATATAAAAAAATTCATTTTCGATTTTTAGACGATTACAATAACTTACCCTACGGAAAGTTATATATATATATATATATATATATATATATATATATATATATACATGTTTGAATAGTTTATTCTGAATCCGATCATTTGCAAGCATCCATAGCGAATTGGGTTATCAATCAAATATAGGCAGGTAGGTAATATAAAAATATATTTGAAGTATGTATGATTGTAATGCACGCTTTCTATTATTTTATATTCGATTGGACGTATCGTTTTGCTTTGGTAATATATTTAGGCCATAAAACGATCCATACATATGCACGAAACCATTCGTTCAGAAATAAAATACTTGCGTTACAGAGATACGCATTTAATTTTATAGTACATATAGATATATACTACCCGGATTATATATATATATATATATATATATATATATATATCTATTAGGGTGGTCCTTAAAATGGTCATTTTCGAATTTTCTTGCTCCCAGGGGCTCAAATGGTTCCAAATTAATATTAACGTTTAGATAGAGCGCAATTCAACGCGCAAAAGTTTGTATGGAAAGAGCATGGAAAAAATTTTGAGAATTAAAAAAACGTGTTTTAGGCGTAACTTAGCGACAAATGAATGAGTTTTATTCATTCATTTGTTCGCTAAATTACATCTAAAAAACATTTTTAAACTTTTTGAAAATTTTTCCATGCGATTTCCATACAAAACTTTTATTGAATTGCGCTCTGTCTAAACGTTAATATTAAGAGCTAAAACTTTCAGAGAATTATTTTTTGTCTATTTGGAACCATTTGAGCCCCTGGGAGCAAGGAAATTCGAAAATGACCATTTTAAGGACCACCCTAATATATATATATGGTAAGTACGAGCAGTATATGCAAATTTATAATATGTGTGTGTGTGTTTTTTTTATCCAACAATTAGCAGAATTTTTAATTCTGTAACGTATTGTGATGCTTAAAGTTTGTGGAAGTTTTCAATAAAGTCTATTAAAAGCAATCCAATGGTCTACAATTATATTTATCTAAATTTATAAAAATGTAATTTAGTTGCGTTAAATGGTCTATCTCTAAAGTCGTGAAAATCACAAAAAAAATGTTTTCAAGAATTTATCCCATTATTTATGCACAAATTATTTATATAATTTGAAAGTAATTTAAGTTTTGTGTTTCTCAATGAACAAATCAACTAATTATTAGCACCATAAAGAAAAACTTGCAAGCGAATTTGAAACAAAGTAATAAATCATGATGTAATAAAGATTCAAATATAATTATAAATGAACGACAAAACGTTGAAAATAATTTAAACAAGTAACATAATAAAGGATTGTTAGTGATATACTGATTATATCTCAAAACAATGAACCTAGATCGAAAATTTAAAAAGATTTAAAGTGTCTTGCTAAAGTATTTATTTCTTTGCATAAATTGCAATAGGACTGTTGAAAATCTACATTTTAAATTTTATTAGTCTAGAAACAAACTGTAGTATTTCATAATTAGCAAATAATTTATATTAGTGTTTGTTCATACATAAAATAGTCTATATTGAACATATTATAAATATATTGGATTTTTGGATTTTTTAAAGAACATAATACTATTTGTTTGCTTGATATAGAAGTTGTAGAGTAATAATAAAGAACATTGTCATCATGACATTATCTGTATTAAGCATAGACTATAGTTATTTATAACACCTATAGTAAAAAAATATTCTAGAATGGAATGTTTTAATATCGTAAAAATCAAAAGAAGCTCGAAAAATTGAATAGTATGTGGAAATTTAGGTGTTTGAAGTACATATTTATATGTTATTTGATTCGGCAGTTAGATAAAAAACTCGAATAATTTTTTATTTTCTTCACATATTACTTTTGTTTCGATATACAAAATCACAAGTCTATATAACGGTTTGCGTCGAATGTTCCTTCAATATAAAATATAATTTATCAAAATAGTATTTGGATAATTTATTAAGCATTTTTAGTTTCACATGCTATTGTCAAAAATGTGCGTTATATTTTTTTATTAATAATGTATTCTCTTCTTGTTTTTAATTTTTTTTTCATATCGACTAATGATGATATAGAAATGTATGTTGAAACCTATGAAAATAATTTATAATTATTTTTATTTCACTAAACTAAAAAAATCTACTATCTATGATTGAATACATAAATTGCATTTGTCGACAGACAAATACATAGTTCGTTATATATTCATTAGTCTTCACATAAATTACAAAAATGAACACGATATGAACTAGGTGCAATTTGCACGTGTCTGCAATATATGGTCAATCCACATTATTGTTATTCCGTTTATCAATACATTATAAAGAATGATTTATATTTACGATGTAAAAATAGTATATATTTCTATTCTTAACGGTTAAGAAAATATCATTCTCCGGAACATTTTCTCAACAATACGCTGCCGGAAAACGAACTAGGAAAAATAAATGATAAATTTTCATCATAAATTACTTTTGTCGAAGTTTTCTATTTGTAATAGAAAGTACGTGATGCTTCTTTGACAATGCGAAACCTGTAGTTTTTTCATATCTCTGGTATTCAAAGAAAAATAATTACTTCTGAATTGCACAATTGCATTTGAAGTTATTTCAGATGATTTGCGTTTGAAGTAGGCGTGTTCATTTAGATATGCAAAAAGAAGCTGACCGAAAAAACAAAGAGGTAGTGCATAGCATCGTGCCTTAAGGCAAATTGTTGGAGCTCCCCATACCAAAAATTAAACTTTAAAAAAAAAAATTGAAAACTTTGAAAGAATTAGATTTTTGGAAACTCTATTTTTTGAAAAATCTGAAAATTGTTTTTTACATTTTCAAATTTTTGAACATTTTTTCAAAGCAATCGCGTTGCGTAACTATTTTAGAGACAAAATATAGGAGCGCGTAAGCGCCGTCGTGTGCGCAGTCTAACGAATAAACATTGGTACGGAACCCATAGAAATGTAAATTTATACGTATCATTTAAATCTCAAGTTTAATGTACATATGTCTAATGATCATTTTTTACCACCACATGGCATTTTTTTGCTTTTTGTATTGATTCTCCGATGTCTTCCCAAAAAATTCATCAGAAGTTCATGTCGTCTATACAAATAAAATGTTTTTGAAACTATTGAAATCGGATGCTCAGTTTTCTTTGAATTTCTACGCCTTCCTGCCTTTGCCAAAAACTGATCAGCATGACTCCTTATCTATAGAAATCGAATTCTTTTAAATTATTCAAGTCGGTTGATTCGTTTTTTCTAAATAGTTGACAAAAAATTGCAATCGCGCATACAAACATACACACACATACATAATTTTTTTCTAAGCATGTCAAAATGCTCAGAAGCCTTTAAAACGTAAAGAAAAAAAATATTTTTGATTTTTTGCAATTACGAGAAGTTAATTAGGGTAATATAGCAGAAAACAAAAGCGAATGACATTTTTTTAAACTTCCACATTACATTTATTAAAATAAATTTGATCATATATATATATATATATATATATATATATATATATATATATATATATATATATATATATGATAATAATAATTAAGGCGAAGGCAGGCCCATGCTACAAATAAATGATTCTTTTACCCTTCGTCTATTATTCCCATTACCAATATTTCCCCTCCCCTTTTTCATGTATTTTCCTGTTTCCAAAAATTTTAAAAATGTTTTTTAGATATAATTTAGCAAACAAATGAATGAGTTTTATTCAAAATTCGACGCTCTACTAAACAAATTATAAAAAAACTGTTGTGCAGAGCGTCGAATTTTCAGTAAAAAATGACACGAATTGTCACTTTTAATTCATTTGTCGCTATGTTACACCTAAAAAATATTTTTAAAATTTTCGAAATTTTTTCCATGCTATTTTCATACGAAGCTTTGATTGAATTGCGGACTAATTAAAAGTGAATATTAAGAGCTAAAATTTTAGAGAATTTTTTTTATCATTTTGGAAGCATTTGAGCCCCTGGAAGCTATAAAATTTGAAAATGTCATATTAAGGACCATATATATATATATATATATATATATATATATATATATATATATATATATATATATATATATATATTGATGGATACAATGAATATTTAAGGTAAAAGGAGCCATAATAATTAACGAAAAATGAAACATGTTTTAAACTAAATGTGTGGGCATTAAAGCTGAAAGATCATCTTTAAAATTAATCAATAGTATTAGCGTTTTTGAGTATATATATATATATATATATATATATATTAATATATATTATATATATATATATTATATATATATATACATATATATATATATATATATATATATATATATAAATATATATATATATATATACTCAAAAATGCTAATACTATTGATTAATTTTAAAGATGATCTTTCAGCTTTAATGCCCACATATTTAGTTTAAAACATGTTTCATTTTTCGTTAATTATTATGGCTCCTTTTACCTCAAATATTCATTGTATCCATCAAGAACGTCTTCGTCATTAAATAAACGTGATAAAAAAAATAAATCGAAATATTCAAAAGAAATTGAAATGCAATCGTATTTGAAATACGTTTTCATATGAGGGCAAAAGAAAGGAGGAATGAAACGCTTGTGCAGCGACTGCCTTCGAGAGAGAAGCGGACCGCCGCGGCCGCCGGGCAGAATGATGAATACTAAATTTTGCTGGCGGCACGTGGAGATCAACCGACTGCACAATTCCTATTTCATTACAGGCACCACAAAAGTACCGAGAAGTGGCTTAAAATAACAATCCCTAAGGAGAATCGCGAATAAAATACATTTACAGTATGAATTTGCTAAAATTCATTTCCAAGAACTTTGTACGACAATAAATTAATAAAATTAAAATTTAATTCAACCAACCGCTTTAATTTAACATATACTGTTGTTAGAATACATTTAAAATCCAATTCCAACTCATTTTAACAATGATTGTTATTTTATTTAAATATTTCTTATAATTCATTAATTCAACTTCCCTAAAATAAAATTTATATAGATCTAAAATAAAAATTTATATATACCTACACGTTCCAAGAGTTTCTGAACATTTTGGCATACCTAAAAAAAATAAATGTATGTGTATGTGTATGTCTGCGTACAATTTTTTTCGCCGACGATTTCGAGAACACGGATCAACTGATTTCAATAATTCAAAAAACATTCGATTCCTATCGATAAGTGCAGATTACTTTTTGACAAAGGCAGATCCACCGGTTTCGAAGATACAGGACAAAAAATGTCAAAAATAAAAATTCAGTTTTTGAGATAACGAAGCGTCCGATTTCAGTATTCAAAAAATATTATACTTGTTTATACAAAATGAACAACAACACTCAAATACGCATATGCATATGCAATTCGACAAAATCGGAGATCATATATATGTTCGTTTTTTAATGTAAATGAAAGTCTACAACCGCTGGACCTGTCTTTCTAAACATTTGAACAGTTCTTCGTTTAGTCAATACAAATAAAATATTTTTTGAATTATTTAATCGGATTCTTTTTTTAAGGTATGCCAAAATGTTCAGAAGGTTTTGAAACGTAAAGATATATAAAAATTTTCATTTTTGATTTTTTTGCGATTACTATAAGTTATCCTACGGAAAGTTAACTAGTGGTGCATGGCATCGTGCCTTTGGGCAAATTGCTGGAACTTCCCGTACCGTAATGAAATTATTTATTTAGCTTTAGTATTTAAGTTAGCTTTAGAATTTTAGCTATAATTAAAACTAAAATCCGAATTATTTTCGATATTCAAAAATAAAATTAGAAAATTTTTTTGGAAATTAAAAAAATGTTTTTCTTTGTTCTCACAAAAACTAAATTTTTTTGTACACTAAGCTTCGTATCTCCGAAACGGCTGGATCTTTCTTTGTCAAAATCTAATCACGTTTTCCCATCAGTAGGAATCGAAGTTTTTTGAATATTCCAAATTGGTCGATCCGTATTTGCCCAAAATCGTAGAAATGTCAAAATGTTCAGAAACCTCTGAAACGTGAAGATATGCAAAAAACTTCATTTTCAATTTTTAGACGATTACTATAACTTACCATATGGAAAGTTAATTATTATTTGATAAACGTTCAGTAAACTTGCAATTATGTAATATTATACGCCATCGAATGAAAGAAAGTTCACTATCCCCTGGAGCGACTACAGATATTATTTAAGCTTTCCATATTTTTTCGCATGACACTGGACTATTAAGCGCAGAACTAGGCCAAGTTGAAATATACTGTTTTGCCTACGGCTCTCCGTATTCACTACATAACGGTCATTTATGATCGTATGTAGACTTACATGTAGCACTTAATGAACTTTGTTATTATTAGAATCGACTCTCATACACTGTCGGCTCTTACTGCATAATTAATCTAGATAATAGAGTTGCAAAACTTACAGAAATTACACCGGATTAATTGATAATTTAACGTAATGTCGTAATTAATATTTCACCAACAGTTTGATAAACTGTTGAACTGCAACCTGTTTTAAATGGAATGCATGGATATTGAATAGCAAAAACGAATTGTTGTATAGAACTAACTGAAATGTATTTTGACTGTATTGACAGTACGAATGATTGAATACTTTGCATTTGACAAGAGTAATAGTTATGCATTTATATTAGTAATCATTTAAATGGAAAGCAAAAATTATGTGTCAGCGAAAGCAATAAAAAAACATCAAAAATTTTGCAAATGTTGATATTTATTCAGTTTTCCGTTTTCAATTTAATCAAAATAACTAAAGAAAATGTCCGTAAATATACATATTTATATTTTAGATATTTTATAATGTTGCACTTTTCTATGAATTTTGAAGAAACGGTTTGAATAATCACCAGACAAAACTAACAAACGCAAATTCTTATCGAGTTTCATAAAATGATTCTAAAATTTTGGAAATAGATGCAGCTATTTTAGAGAAAACGTCGATAAAAAGTCAAATTTTGTCTACTTTTTCGTATTTGCGTCGCAAATGATTCTGAATGACTCAAAACGTCGAGAAAACAATAAATAGCACATGAAATTTTCTGTCAAAATTCATCAAATTGTTTGTTCGGCGTATTTTCGTTTTATTATATTGGCCATGAAGGTGACAACCTTCAGGGCATTAAGCTTTACACGGAATGGTTGCTACCCCTGGTAGAAGGGGTAGCGGAGTATTTTAATTGAACTAATTGTTCACTTCTAAAAGAAAAATCTGCGAAACAACATGTATAGTAAATAGTAAATAAATATATATTTTTTCTTCATAACTTAGTAACAGATCAGTGATTGTAATTAGAACTGCAACAAATACATAATATGCAAACAAATCAGTGTTTAATACAGTCCACAGCTACAAGGGTTAAATTATAACCCAACAACCTGAATTATTGAAGGAGAGTTTTAATAAAATTTCATAAGTACGTAACATAATTACAGGTTATTAATTTTTCAAAATAGATGCAAATGGTTTTGAGCAAACGCCGACAAAAAATCTATTTGACTAACTTGGACCTTTTGATCTAAAACTATGCATAATGACCTACAAAGTATCTAAAACAAATAAAAATAATATCAAATTTTCTGGCGAAAATCCAAACATTCGTTCAAAAAATTAAAAAAAAAAAAAATTATTAAAATTAAATTTTTATATCATATTTAATGCAAGGCTTATAAGCAATTAAAAAAATATTACACCTCAATCGCAACCTTTGAACTTAAAATAAAAAATATTAATCCTAAAAAAATAATTCTTGAAAAATTAAAAAAAAGAAAAGAAATTTTTCTAGAATTTTTAATCATTTTGTATAAAAAACATTGATAATCTTTAAATCAATTATAAACAGAGTTAATTAAAAATAAATATGAAGTAAATTGCAGCCATTTATTTTTCATTACACTGATTCGCTATAACTTGTTTCATGAATTTTTATGTGTAATTTAATTATCTTCTCAATAAGCTAAATAATTTCAATAATTATAACAATAATTGAAATAAAATATAATTTTGCATAACTTTCTTATAATAATCGATAATTAAAATTAATACTTTCTCACAGCGTACAATAATAATTATAATCAAAATAAATTCAATTTAATTAAATAATAAATAACTGTATGAGCAAAATATATTGAAGTCATATAATTTTATTAAGCATAAATGAAAAATATGAACAGTATCCTAATAAAATACTATTATATCAATTACAAATGTATCGGTATAATACTTTATAAATTAAATTCAGATTTTAAAATATATGATTTTAATATATCAACTAGAATTCTCTTATAATGTATCGCAACTAGTCGATAGGCCGATTGATTTTAAGTTTCAGAATTTTGAGACTTTCGTGCTGATAATAACCCTACTTGGTTATACTCAAGTTGCATATAAATTTTCTCAGAATTTGCACTCTGTAGACACCATACATTATATTTAGAATTATAATTTCTGCTATATAGCAACAGTATAATGTGTAGTTAATTTTTATTTGTTCATAAACTACAATAAAAATATAAAAAAATAGAATTATATTAGTTGCACTCATACATGCTCCTTATAAATTATTGCATCATTATCATCATTCTAAATAATTGCACAAAATTAAGCTTTTTTTACTTCTATATGTACAACTTATAAACCGTATTAATTCTGTAACCAATAACAGACAAACGTGTTTCTTAAATAAAATTATCAATCCTACTGAACATAACAATTTACCTAACCTAGAGACTCACTCTCTGGTGTCATAAGAATATCATACATTAAAGAACGAAATTTTATTTCGAAAAAACTATTTTACAAATCAGGACTCCGATTTAACAACTTTACCATAACAACTATCACTATTTTCACTGGTGTCATACGTCTACCATACATTAAAGAACTAAATTTTATTTCGAAAATACTATTTCACAAATCAGGACTTCAATTTATCAACAACTTTACCACAACTGCTATCACTATTTTTTTCACCAAAACAAATAGCTCTTTTAGTATCGAATGACTAAGATATTTCGTCTACCAAATGAAGTGCCTAGATCGTGATTCAATTCACAATGAAAAAAGGAGCTAGAATTTAATTAAGTGATTACAAAAACACAAAAATCCTAAACAATTTAAAACTATGGTCATAAATACCTTAAAATACAATATAGACCCGGCCCTACAACATTTCGAGAAAGATTTAAATTTCGAGAAGAATAGGCAAAGGATGGTACTCTTCTATAATAATAAAACCTTTAATATAAGTAATGAACTCAATATGGTGTGCGACACAAATATCCTTTATCTAGATAAAATTTTCAATTTCCTGACAAATAAATGTGAGAAAAATTCATAATTAGTTCGACATTCTTAGTAAAAATATTTGTTTTAATATTATTTCAAGATTAACCCTTACAGATAATACATATATTGCACACTTACGTTTTTGTGATAATTTAATGTTAACATAATGTGAAATATTGTTATAATTATAAGTCTAATGGTTATAATACATAGTGCAATACCACATCATTCTACCATGAATTATAGATTTTTCTGTTTTTAATACTAAAATTAGCAAATTATTAATACTTTTTTACTTTTTATAACTTTTCTTATATATATAGATAGATTTGCGAGAAAATGATGTAATTAAAAGCAAATATTACGAGCAAATAATAATAATATAATAATAAAAATATTAACTTGCATAATTGTGCAAATTCAAAGAATTGATAAAAACTTCACAAAATATACCAATCTTAAAATCGAAAATTTATTTTTTTAATTTTATATTTTATTTATTAATTATTTTCTATTATTTGCAACTGTCCAGTTAAGGACATTTAATAAATTTGGGGAATTCACAATTGTCAATCTTAAAATCGGTAATTTTAATAAAAATAAATACCTTCTGTTTGAGCCTCACGAATTTTATTCATCCATCTTGCTTTACCTGACATAATTAAATAATTTCCTATCCTAGTATAGGTACTAATATAGTTATAAGAAATTTATTTAATTCTGTACGCAAAACTTGAACCTTAAACATCTCGCAAATATATACTATTAACAACCAAACTTACTTAATGTTTTACAATGACTTATTTTAAAGATTTGATATAGCCATTTTAATAATAAATTATATCTGGTCCTTCGAGGTCATAGATTGTTCGTGTGTAGTGCAATTAATTGTATTTTTTAATAAACATTGTGCCTTCTAATTACTTACACATTTTTGCATTTCCGAATAGTGTTATGGATCACCAAATGAAATTCAATTAATAGTACTAAATTGCTAAAAGACAGATTGTACATCAAATAGTCGCATTTGTGAACAAAACTTTCATTAAATTGTGGAAAGCGGCCACGGTCGACAATAGAACTCCGAATGAAACTCGATCGCCGTTTTACTGAAAGCGTGTCAACTCCAACTTTTTCCGAAAATGTGTCTTTTTTTTCAAGTAATTTCAAATTTGTTCTTGTTTCGATACAATTTACGAGTCAACTTGTATCGTCCATCTGTGCGATTGGTATCGTAAATAATAAATGATTTTATAACAAAACTAGTTGGTATTGGTATTTTGCCTTGAGGCAAGTTACATAAACTTCCCAAAATGTGTAATTAATCGACTTACTCAATAAATAATAAATTAATTTATGAGTGATTAAAAGTATTCCGAGTGGATTTATTGCACAAAATTGAAAGCGAACGAACACGTTAACTCGGAGTATTTTTTGAAAACAAATTTTCAAAAATCAATACTTTTTATAATTGAACCTGTTTCCGTAGGACTGTAATGGTTTAGTATGTTCATTAAGACCAAGTACTCTATCGTTATATCAAGTAAATCGTCTAATTTTAATTTTAACAAACGTCAAAAAAACTACTCATTTTCTCAAACTTTGATGAATGTTTAAAATTAAATAGTTGTCGTAAGCCCATAATATTTTAATAAGTTGTATAAGACCATAATATATATCATCAAAAAAAGTTTCATAAAAATCGGCTCAAATTTTTTTTTCAACAACGAATTACAAGAAAACGACTCGGTAGATTATCACCTAAAACTAATCAGTATCGTTCCCAACACATATCTTTCGAACAGTTTTTGATTTTTTAAAATCGATTCGGTAGTATGAGCTTAAATGTGGACGAAAAGTTTTTCACTTTTTTTCCGAATTTCAAAGAAACGGCTCGGCCGATCGTCGCACAAAACTAACAAGCGATAGTCCTCATTGAGACAAATCAAATGATTTTTAAATTTATGAAATCGATTCAGACGTTTTTGAGCAAACGTCGGTAAAAGGTCTAATTTTGACAAATGCTAAAAAAATTATACTTATTTTTGCAAACTTTGACGAATTTTTGAAGATAAACGAGTTGTCGTAGGGCCGTAATATTTTAGTATGATATAGAAGACTATGGTATCTACCGTCAAAAAAAAATAATAATAATCGTCGAAAAAAGTTTTTTTAACACTTTATTACAAGAAAACCGATCTCTACCAAAAACTCATCAGCACGATTCCCAACCAATATCTTTCAAGCGGTTTTTGAATTTTAAAATCGATTTAGAACTGCGGGCTAAAACCTGGACGATTTTTTTTTTACTTTTCTGCTATTTACAAAGAAACGGCTTGGCTAATCGTCGTGCAAAGTTGATAAACGCTGGTCCTCATTGCGATACATCGAATGGCTTTTGAGAAAACATCGGTTTCCACAACAAAAAATCTGTCTGATTCGATTCAGAATGGCTTAAAACGTCGAGAAAACATAAAATTAGCAAATCGGATTTTTTGATGAAAACATAAACTTCTCCTTCTGGAAGTTAATTAAAAGTTTTTAAATACGTCAATATATTTGTGTCGTTAATTGTAGTCAATGCAGTCACTCAATTTAATCAAATTGGGCATTCAATAATTGTATTTTATAATGGTATTATATTTGTAATTGAGTCAGAGACTTTACATGATAAATGAAAGGTAACGAACAACACATTAGTAAGTCAGAAAGCCATTGAAACAATCCAGTCAGCAGGAAATATAAAGACAACGAACGTTCGCTCGAAACTCATCGGTCGGCTACGGTCTGATTGTCTAAAACGGTAATTTCGCTACGACCGTACCCAAGGCAGACGAGCGGGCGAAGAAGCCGATGACGGAATCGTTGATACGCGAGTAAGGAAGGCGAACGAAGGCATAGAACAGAGGCTTATGCTCATTTTATCAATATTATCTTAATTAGTGCACATATTGACTAACTCCAAAAACCAAACTCTAGTGGTGCAGGGCATTGTGCCTTAAGGCAAATTGCTGGAACTTTCCGTACCAAAAATTAAACTTTTTAAAAAAGATTCAATTTTTTTTTCAAAGTTTGAAAAAAATCGATTTGAGAATTTTTAAATTTTTGCAAAAAATTTACCATTTTAAATATTTGAATTGTTTTTATACTTGAACTTTTTTTCAAAGCAGTTGCGATACGATAGCTGCGTAGAAACGAAATATAAAAGCTCGTGAGCGCCGCATTGCAGTCTCACGGATAATCACTGGTACGGAACCTATAGAAATGCACGCAAAATTTGTTCTTATTATTAAAATATTTTTGAAATATCTGATATTTTGATGTGCATATGTCTAATGATCAATTTTGTACTCAAATGGCATTTTTTAACCTTTTTCATTGGATTACCGAAATCGCTATACCTGCCTTCCCAAAAATGTCATCAGTTCTTCATTTCGTCAATTTTCGACATTTTTTTAATCATTCAAATCGGACGCTTTGTTCTTTCGAAAATTGAATTATCATTTTTGGCAATTTTTGCCCTGTATTTTCAGAACGGTTGGACCTGTCTTCGCCAAAAATTAATTAGCATGTCTCCTTATCAATAATAATCGAATGTTTTTATTAATTATTCAAATCGGTTAAACTGTGTTCCCGAAATCGTTCCCGAAATTGTATCAGCACAAACACACATACACCCATTTTTTCTAGTTGTAAGGTATGCTAAAATGTTCAGAAGCCTCTAAAACGTGAAGATATATAAAAACAAATACTTACGATTTTTTTACGATTACTATAACTTACCCTACGGGAAGTTAAAAATAGAGAAAAGCGATGAAGTAATGTATATTTCTGATAAAATTCTTGTTATAATATAGATTGAAACTAGTGGTGCAAGGCAAATTGCTAGAACTCTCCGTACCACAAATTAAATTTTTTAAAAGGCTAATAATTTTGATTTGATTTAATTTTATAAAAAATTAGATTTCTTATATTTTGAAAATATTGAACATTTTGAACTTATTTCGAGGAAATTGCGCGTAGCTGTTCTAGAGACGGAAAATCGAATACGGAACCCATAATTTTTATGGGTTCAAAAAAACAAACTTAATAAATAAAATTTGTACTTATTAAAATCTCAATAAAATATCTGATAATTTGTTGTATATATATGTCTAATGATCATTTTTGTCTCCAAATGATTTTTTTTTACTTTTTTTATTGGATTTCCGAAACCGCTAGACCTGCCTTCCTAATTACTATTTACGTATTGTTCACACCCTCGACAGTATAAAGGTTCAACTGGTCCTTTTTACTGCAACCACATGTAATCTATTTTATTGTTAGAGGTTACATACAAAAAACTATACTTTAAAAACATCTAATTTAAAAATTATAAATAATTTTATAAAACAATTAAATAACGTATACATAAGATTTTTTGTATGTATCGCAAATTAAACAATCGTGCTCAAAAACAGAAAGGCTTACAACAACAGAAAAACTGCTTACGTTAAAAATTTGACGATGTGGCCGTTTTTCTCCTAATTGCGATGTCCCCTGATTTAAGGCGATGACTAGTTACATATGATTTGCCCTCTATTTTAAAATAGTATAGTTAAAAAAATCTAAACATGACTAGTTTTTGAAATAATTGTGGTGGCTTTTTTACTCGCGCATCTTTGAGCTCTTTATTTTCAAATACGGAATTTTTATGTAAATATTGATAATACATTTTTCTTAATCACTTGTTAATTTAAAAACAAATAAACTTTCCATTCACATACACGTATACATTTTCCAATTTTCGTGTCAAACGGTTCTGAATAAATTGGCACGTCGAAAAAACATTATTTAGCAGATCGATTTTCCTGCTTTGATTGGTTTTTCTTCTAGCAATATATACCTTTTGTTATGAAGAAGTATGTATTATATGTAAAAATGTATTATATGAAATACAATTGGCTTATTAAATGTAAATTTACAAAATGCACACAAGTTATATAATTGTAATGATAGAGAACTCTAATGAGATAAGATGTTATTTGAATAATAAAAAAATATTTTTGCATAACTATATCTCGTTTTGTGGCCTATTTTTAGTAGCGAGTACGACTAAGGCTATAAATGGTACTGAATATATATATATATATATATATATATATATATATACGAGGTGTGTTCAAAAAGTACCCGGAATTACTAATAATTAAATTTCGCGGGTCTGGAGTGTCTGATTGTCAAAATTTTTTTTTTATTGTGTTGGTATACACGCCCCTAAAGTATGATGAAATTTTCAGCTATATTCACTGTTTACTTTGTCTGTGGTAGTCGCTAAGGTTCGACGTGTTTTTCTGAGCTCGGCGATTTTTACAATGGAAGAATTGAAAAGTCAAAGAATTTGTATTAAATTTTGCGTAAAAAATGAAATAAAGTGTTGCAAAGTGCAAAAATTCACCAGATATGGCTCCGTGTGACTTTTTCCTATTCCCAAAGTTGAAGAGACCCATGAAAGGACGGCGGTTTTCCTCGATTGAAGAAAATCGCTGAGAGTGCTCAAGGACATATCAAAAAGTGAATATCAAGGGTGCTTCGAAAATTGGAAAAAACGCTGGCATAAGTGTATTATATCTGGGAGGGACTACTTTGAAGGGGACCACATTAATGTAGACGAATAAATAAATATTTTTTTGAAAAAACGAAAATTCCGGGTACTTTTTGAACAGACCTCGTATATACATGTATACATGTATACTATTTCTGATGTAGAATAGAAAAGAAGCTAATATTAAGTAGTTTAAGATTTTTAGACATATAAAATAAAAATCAAATTTTAGAGTAATTAACATATATCACTGATTGCTGCAATGGGAAATATTAAGAAAAAATCTTAATTGCACTCTGCTATACATGATATGCAAAAAAGTGACTTCTTTTAAGTTTAGATATATACTTAAAAAAAATTATCATAATAATTGTTAATAACAAATTGTTATTAATAAATTTAATTATTCAAAAATATCAAAAATAATCTAATATTAGACTAGTTAGTAATGGAGCTTCATTTTTTTGTTATTTACAGCAGTCAAAACGAATACATGTTCTAGATTGAGCACTGCTTATTTCCAAGAAATACGTTGTTAGAAAACATATTTTTCATTTTTAATAACTACTAAATGTTTCATCAGTTATTACTCTTATTGGGATATTGCTGCGAAGGACTATTTTCACTTGGAAAAATATTTCCGAGGCGAGTACCGGACTTGAAATATCTGTTTGGAAGCACATAGCTCTAACTACCAAGATACGAAAAAGCCCAAACTTGACTGGATAAATGAAATATGATTCATATGTTTTCTTCTAGAAAGAATATGGTATAGAGCGTCTGTCCAGCTCCGCAGCTACTACTTCGAGGAGCAAAAAACATAAAATGTGCTCCTGATGCGATACCGATAGATTGTTAGGTATTTCGCGTTGTATTGTTGCGAACAATAGAATTACGTGCAACAATAGACATGCAAGCACAATAGAAGGATGAACTGTCGTCGTCTGCGATGAATAGCAATTGCAAAACTTTGAGAGTCGCCGACGACGAAGCTTTTCCTAACCGAGCACCATTGCTTTATTTCAACTGGCGGTTCACTTGATACTTCCAACGGTGCGCGCTTGCAAAAAGCTCCACCGTACTGAAAATGCACTGAAGGAAGATACAACTGAAGACACTCATGCCGAAAGACATTGCAAAAAACAGATTATATATATATATATATATATATATATATATATATATATGTATAAATACTAGATGACCCGACAGACGCTGTCATGTACCCCACGTCTACAATTTAAGTTTCAAATTTTTTAATATCTTATCCTATGCTTTTTATTATTCTATTCAATGTCTTTCCATTTATGGTCTTAGTATAAGCTATATACGTATTGGAAACTGCTGTTTTTATGGGTATAAAACATTCAGAAAGGATAAATATAGTATCTACGGTAAAAGAATATCACCTTTACAATATCACCTTTGTTATTTCCAATCAATATAATTGCTTCAATAATTTTTCTAATTGCTTCTATAATTATATTAGTTGCTTTTTGGCAATTACAATTTCTAAATTACACTTTACTCACTAATAATTTAATTTTTACTTTAGTTGAAATCTTACGTGAATTAATTTGTAAAATCTAGATTGTATGGCACTGTTCAATCTAAGATCATGAACTTGCTAAGTATTTCATATCTAATGCTAAACAAATGAATTTTTAACACATGAAATAAAATTCTATATCATTTTTGCAATATGTATTCATTCAGTAAAGTAAAGCAAAATACAACATACATAAGTTTAAAAAAATAATATATATATGCAATTTTGGACGTATTGTGTTATTAAACTAAATTATATAATTTCATCTGCCAATATATATTGCATCTTATATTGTTTTAATTTCTGGCACATTTTAGCTGGTTTTCGGCAATACCACTGCAGATATTACATTTATCTCACTCATAATCATGAATATGAATAATATATACTTAAATTATTTAGGCTCGCTTAAACTAAATTCAAATTCAAAGTGAATCGACATTTTTGGCAGATGACAATTCTCATGTATCAAAATGTTTTCAATGTCAAACAATGTAATGTTATTTTTTGAAAAAATTTTCATTTATTTTTACAATATTACTATATTTTTATAATCACGTACATTCTAAAAAATTTCCTCAACAAACTTCAGAAAGATTTATCAAAATCTGAATAATCGTTTAAGAAGAGTATATTTACATACATCATTACCGAAGAATTTTATATACAAGATATATGTGTGGGGCGAGGCACAAAGGTCCCATTGAGCTTTCAGTAATTGTACTGGTTAAATTAAGTGAACTATACAAGACTACACATAACATGTATACACCAAACAACTATCGAACTATGTCCAGTAAAATTTCCAGTAAACTTCTAATCATAGAAAATTTTTTTTAGCTATTGTTCTCATTAGGCATGGCAAAAAAGGATAGCTATCGGGCAAACAAATGCAACTTCTTATTTTAAATTATGAAGGAATTTTACAAAATATTAGCTGAAAATTTCATAAGCTGATTTTTTTAAACTTAGTTTACCTTTTACAGTGTGTGTGTTTTTTAACTTAATTCATACCTTTGTCAGTGTGAAGGTAGTTTGTCCTTTTTACTCCACCCACATGTAAGCTTTTGTAGAGTTTTTATTTAATAACAACTGTCGAATATAACTTAAAAATAACCTCATATTAAAATATTTCACTAACAAACTTTTTGCTAACACAAAACTATCGTCGTAGACTAAAGAGAAAATCGCCATTATATTTAAGTCATAAATTTTTCTGATAAAGATTGAAATAACTTAGATATTATTTATAAAAAAATATTTATTAGTTATCATTTATGAGAAAATATTTAAGTTTATTATTATCAATAAAATATTGTTAATATTAATCATGACGCATGAATTTTAACCTATTGATATATAATATTCTTGTTACGACTGACAACTGTGAATCAACAAGTTTGCTAAATATCCTTAACTGGTTGTAAATATAGTAGTAAACTAGTGGGGCGCATGGCATCGTGCCTTAAGGCAAATTGCTGGAACTTTCCGTACCAAAAATTATTATTTTTTTAAAAACGATTTACATTGTTGAAAAAAATTTACTTTGAAAAAATTAGATTTTTGAGAAACTATAAATTTGACAAAATTTTTTTTTTTTTTTTTAAATTTTGACATATTTTGGAAATTCTGAACTTTTTTCAAAGTAATCGTACTGCTTTAACGCATAGAGTAAAAGCGCGTAAGCGCCGCGTCGCCGTCTAACGGATAAGCATTGATACGGAACCCATGGGAATGTAAACAAAATTTATACTTATTGTTAAAATCTCTATAAAATATCTGATAATTTGATGTGCATATGTCTGATGATCATTTTTGACCGCCAAATGGCATTTTTTTACTTTTTTTTATTAGATCTCCGAAACCGCTAGACCTGCCTTCATGAAAATTTGAAATTCAAATTATTCAAATCGAACGCTCCGTTCTCTTAAAAACTGAGTTATCATTTTTGTCACTTTTAGCCCCGTATATTCAGAACGGCTAGACCTGCCTTCGCCAAAAACTAATCAGCACGTCTCCTTATCCGTAAAGATATATAAAAATTTTCATTTTCGATTTTTTTGCAATTACTATAACTTGCCCCTATATATATATATATATATATATATATATATATATATATATATATATATATATATATATATATATATATATCGATGCCCACAACATATTATAACACCGTTATTGAGAGAACCATTCCTTGTTTAACCAGTTGAGCCTTTCCAGTTTCTGAATAGAGCTTCAAAGCGACGGGAACAAACCGTATTTTACATATTATTCAACAATTGAAGCAATCGCATCGGTATTCTTTACATGCAAGTTGTATAAATAATTAAATTGAGCGAGGTTAGTATATATACACCTATGTACATTGCCGCAAATCTCTTGGTAAATTATGTAAGGTTTATAATAATGTACGATACTATATTTCTATGCAAATGATTCATTCTGAACACCTCGTTGTTATGCTGATATATGCAAAAGAATGAGCTTGATGTTTGTTTTGCTACTTCGTATGTGTTCACAGAGTTAGATTTAATTAAAGAACAGCTATAACAACACGTGTATGTTTACGTGCACGGCACGCTTTATTTAAATTCGGGCAAACATTTTTTTTAAATTCCTTCTAGGAGGCGCCGACGATTGCAATTACACTGTAAACGGTCAAGACCATCGCTAGTATAATTAGCTCCCATCAGGCAGTAGAACAGTAATGTAGATGTACAACTTTTATATAATACGTCATTTTGCACAGTAAAAGATAAAGACGTTTCACATCAAATGAGAAAAAATAACAAACATTATATACAATATTTTCTTCAAATTATAAGACTTATCATAAATGAATATTTCTTATTTTGCTTTCAAGATGTTATTGGAACTGAAAAGTTTGTACATCTTCTGATTGTTTAAACATATCTTGCAAAAATTTCTGTATGCATGTGTAATATGTGAATATATAACTATACATCCGTTACGTTTTAGAAAAAAAAAACAAATCAATATGGCAAAAAAATCTTTATAATGAGCTGAGCCAATTAGTTTTTGCGACCACTGTTTTAGAGATACCAAATGTTTTTTCTATGATTTTATAAACGCACCTCTATATATACAGGTAACCCTCGTATAACACGGTAGATATGTTCCAAAAAACTAGCGTGTTATGCCAATCCGTGTTATACGGGACAAAAAATTGGTATAAAAAGAGAGGTTACGTTCCAAGAATTAAAAAAACATTTTAAATATCATAATTTCACCTAGTAGACACGCCGCTGGGTGTTGCTACTATCTTCTAGTTTATATTGTAAGATAATTTTTGTTAGCAATCTCTGCTTAATGTTAATAATCATGTAAAACAGATACCAGAATAAATTAAATAAAATAAGAATATATATCACAATTTATTACTTCAATTATTTATTGATTTATTAATGTATTTATTGATTTATTAAATGATTTATTAAGTTTTTTAATAAAGCAATATAGATAAGTGGGAGCTAACCAACACGATCATTTTTTCTTGCAAGATATCCTCATCCTCTGAGCATCTTTCTGTACTACCTCCAGATCTGTGCATTATATTTGCAAAAAAACTATATTTGCGATTTCTTGCTTTTAGTTAAAAAATATTTATATGTTTACAACACCCAAAGTTATCTTCATTAAAATTTTACGCTCATTTTATTTAAAGGATCTGCGTTTAAGACTAATTGTTCGGATAAGCCCAGATTTTTTTTTCAATTATACTAATAATAACGTATTGGTTCGAATAATAAATATCAAATTAGTTATGTTTTGAATTAGTTTCATAACATTTATTGAGCTATTGTAAGGCGATTTTAATAATTTTAGATTAAATAAAGTTTGATTTTCATAGGTTTTACTATATTTTATATTTTTTATTAGGGTTTGTACCGTGTTATGCGAGGGTTATCTGTATATATTTACATATATACAGGTGTGCATTATTTTTTGCAAAAACAATATATTTGCGATGATTTGCTTAAATATTTAGGTATTAGCAAGAAGATATTTAAATATTTGCCACTTATCCGAACAATTACCAATATGGCTAATTGTTCGGATAAGTCTAGAATTTTTTTCTATAGAACGAACGCGCTCGAATAAAAAGTATCAAATTAGTTTTGCACTAATTTTATCATATTTATTAAGTTTGATTTTCAAAGATTTTACAATATTATTTATTTTATTAGGGTTTTGCTCGATTCTCAAACCGTGTTATAGCGAACCCGAGCTGTGAAGGTACCGTGTTAAAAAGAAGATGTGTTATAGAAGTACCGTATTATGCGGGGGTGATCTGTATACAGGGTGCCTAAGGCAAAGCCGACACGGAGTGAAAAAAAAGTATCTCGAGGTGTTTGGAAATTGAGCTTTTAAGTACAACCTAGAGCTTTGTTAAAATTATGATCACTTTTCGGTTGTTGTGATTAGCTTTTATTAAATTTGTTTATTTAAACTTTGAAAGCGTATACCATTTCTAGGACCAAATTTAAAAACAATAACACAATTCAAGTTTTCAAGAACTAAGGTTTTTTATTGAACTATATATTTTCAATCTTTAAAATCGGTTTGAGAGACCCTGCTTTAAAACAAAAGTTTTAAATTTAAAGAACATATAATAGTGAGCATAAGTATATCATGTTAGCAAGTTTCATCAAAAGTTGACGATGATCATTGAAAATTTTCTAGCAAAAAAATAAAAATCTAGAAATAACATGGTTTTTGCTAGTGCATTTTACTTCAGTTCAAATGTTTGTTATACGCGCAAAGTCAATGTGCGCGAGAGAAACATATGTGAAAATTAGTTATTACACATAATATAAAGGCAGACATGCCGCAATATCTTAATACCCGGCTACCGTGCTGATGGGCTAAATAGAATGTTCCTAAGCGATGCGCTCCCATTCCTGCATCCGAGGTGCAGATAGCGTCGCAGAAGCTTACAGCAAAGTCTTTATTTCGCGAGCGATCGTGCGGATTGATACGCATCACATATCTAATGGAGAAATTCACTGCGACTGTTTCCGGATGATAGGGCGAAAAGGATGTTGTAATTTCGACATAACAATAATTCAAATTATCGAATCTCAAAATATAGAGGTCGATGATGTGAGATTAGAAAGTAATTATAAAAGGTTAATATGCATATTTATAATGCTATAGAGGGCAAAGCTGGACAAGGTCTGCGGGTAATAAGGTTTACCAACGATATCTCAAAAACATGTAAAGTTAATAATTTTGTAACAACAATATTTGAAAGTAGAGGAAAAAAATGTAACTATCCATCACCTTGATTCCTACGACGTCTTTATTGGAAGATAAACAACAATGTTTGAAAATCCATAAAGAAAGCATTTTCTTCCGTTGTTTTTTGGTGGCAAGCACTGTGGTTTAGTTTACAATACCTCAAAATACATTTTTTAGAATACGTTATTTAATTCTTTTATAAGATATATTGTTATTTTTTAAGTTAGATTCAACAGTTTTTTATATAACCCTTATGAAAGCTTACATGTGGGTGAAGTAAAAAAGACCAACTGAACATATACCCTGGCAAAGGTGTTGACATAAAAAAATAGTACCTAAAGAAGTAAATTATGTGAAAAAAGCAATATCACAAAAGTTAAATAGTTATTCCAATTCTGCTGACGAATATTTCTGACAAAAGACCAGATCAGATGTAAAAATGTACAAATGAAATTTATATTTTGCATTGGTTGAATAATGTAGCTTTCGTAATCCTTTTATGAAACATAGGATCTGTTTGCTCCTTGGCTATTTTATTTACCCCGCCTTTGGGGTAATACGAATTAGGTAAAAAACTGCACAAAATCACGTTTCTACAATAATGAATAAGCTGGGAGTTTTACTAAACATAGTCAGATAGTTGTTTATTTGATATGTGTCATTTGTTGCTATATAATTTGTTTGGTTTTCGCAATATACATAATTGCTGGAAGTCATATTGAACCTTCGTGTCTCGCTCTATTCTATATATATATATATATATATATATATATATATATATATATATATATATATAAAATAGTGTTTATGATTCATAAAATATGGTATTCTGGTGAAAGGGTTTGTTAACTGGCTTTTCACTTTCTATACCTTGCTTTGAAAATAACTTTAAAAGATATCAGCCGAAAGAGTTGCGGTTATGGCTTACGATTTACTATTTAAATATTGCAAATTATGACGAATTTGGAAATTTGGGCATCTAGCTTAGCTCTTCATTGGTTTTTTATGCTATGCGGTTTGATGCATGTGCAAATATCAATATCACATATTGTTTACCGTTAGAATTTGTTGGTGCAAGACGCTCCGGAATCATTATTAGTAGCTTTAAAATATTGACTATATATAATGAGTTGTATTGCCCAAGGGCAAGGTAGGTGCGTGAGCCAACTCGATCCAGGGAAAAACAGTGTGAAAAATTTCATATTGCGATTTCTCATCACAGTGCCCGAAATGGACTTATTTTTAATTGAAAACATATTTTGATCTAGATTTTCAAGTAAAAATGGAGATCGCTGCTGCCCGATGTAAATTATCAGAGCGGGGGTTTGAACTCGCGATTCTGGCCATAAGAGGTAGAGGGCTTTAGTCGACTTCGCCACAGCGCACACAACATTGACTATATACATTACTTAAAAATTATTAAGTAAATCTCTTACATTTACTGTTGTTTTGATATTAACAATGTGTAAACAGTTGTTAAAAACATATAGGAGTTATAAAATGATTTGAGTAAAGTTTTTTTTATTAGGAATTAAATAGTTATTTCAGTAACAGTTTTTCATTATTAAATCTTACCGGAAGAGGTTAATTCTATGATTCTATGATTCTACACGTATCATCATAGAATAAAGAAATATAAAAAATCTTATGCTAAGTTGATTAAAACTAACTGAAATAGCACAAAACAAAATTACCTAATTTTAAAAAGGGCGAATCCGACAAATGTTAAATATTAGACCATATTGAAAATCTAAACCGACAGAACTTAATCTCATACAAATGTTTAATAAAATCCGGTCCTAGCGTTTACAAGTTCAATATCTGTGTATTTGTGTGTGCATTTGAATCGTGGATCGTGGGTTATTCGGATATCAATTACCCGGGTTTGTTTTTATTCCATTTCTAGTTCTGTGATTTTTTCACAGTACATACTTCATTTCGGGGGTGCTACGTACGTATGTTAGTAGGTACCGCTAGGCGGTAGTGGATGAGATAGCTGACACATACCGCACAGGTATGACACCGTCGTAGGGAGAGCATCCTCCGAACGGTGTGCAGCATGGGTCAGTGACGTAGCGAGAGTCGTTTTGGGGGGTGTGAGTGAAGACGGGCGGCGTAAGACTGCGTATGTGTGTGTTCGGCACGATGCTATGACGCGTTCCGCAAAGTCTCAGCACGCGCGAATCAATACACGGGCCAACGGCGACTCGCACAGATTCCCAGGGAGCGAGAGCGCGCAATCGCACCGCCCCGACCGATGTTGGCAAAGTTACCCGTACCCCGGCATCGCACGCTGTGCTCTCTCTCACATCTCGATGAGGTAGAGTTTGAACCGACTGGAGCTGACTGCAAGAGCACAAACTCTTATGACGCTTCCGAAGCGCTCTCTCTCGGGGTATGCATGTGATGATAAAGTGCACGATAGTAAACACCAGGCTGTTGTTTTCGATTGACACACTTTCATACACATTTTTCATTCTATATTTATGGAAACGAGTTGATATAATGACAACACGTATACTAAATTGTATTAAGATACGGTATGATGTATTCTAAAACCATTATCATCTGCGGATGAAATATCTACAAATCATAAAAGCATTGTTAGAAACAAAATATATACATGTATGTACAAAAATAACATACTACCTGCACAAAATCAATAACTTTTACCTTGGACATATTCAAAATTCCAAAATAAATATTCAACATTCAGCTGCCTACGCTCGTTGAAAAATCTGTCATACATTATTTTTCTATTCTCGCACGGTCTCCATCCAATATTTATTTTCTTAATAAAAATTCCTACATAGCAATGCCTACTGCTACGGCATCCGCACCGTTATTATTATTATTATTAAAATCTGTGGTCCGGACTGGGCCTAACCCGTCCATGGCGCAGAGGGCTGGGGATGCTGTTGAGGGTGGCAGGTCAGCGAGTCGCCCGATGAGCACAAAACCCGACACGCACCGAAACATCGGTGACGTAACAAACTGAGCGAGCCAAGAACAAGAAGAAACAGAGATGGATGTCACGGAAGTCGTAACGGACGCACGTCCCGACGACGGACTATAGTCGGATCTTGTGCGGTTAACCGAAGAGACGTAGGTCGTAGATATCGTACTCCGAGGCACACTGTGTTTTGGGCAATATATACATCCATAGAATACATAAATGCATATACCTATACCAGTCGCACGAACGCAGCGAGAGGACGATTCCGGAGAAAGCATACAAAGCGCCAGCACGCCGCGATGAGAAACATCCAGCGTAGACGCGCATGCTATGTTATTTGCTCCGGAACGTAGAGATGCCAATTGTAAATTCGATTTCACGTGTTAGATAATTTAATGCTTTGGTTACTATTATATTTAACTCCTTACTTATAATTTTTGAAATATTATTGTATAGAACTTCTTACTATAGTGTTGAAAAATATTATTGTATAGAAACAGTACTTTAAAAATAAAGTAAGAGTATTTTAATTTTTATATTTTTAAATATTTTACAGTAACCATGACCATGTTCGTATATAATAATGAAACTATAAGTGAAATACATATCAAATATTTTGGTGGTATAGAATTATTAAGTACCACGTTTTTATTAAAATGCATTAATTTATTGATAGAACCATATTTGACAAAAAACAATTGTTAGTAATATTTATTTGGTGTCAACTATTGTAAATGTAATTTTGAAAACCATCCGTTACAAAACAGAACTGATTTATGTTTTAAACCGTGCGCAATGAAATCATTTGTTAATAACGCGTTGTTTCATTGGGTACATTATGATTACAATATTGGCGTGCGACTGCAATAAACACTGAGCTAATTATGCAGTTGGCGATAAATAAACGTTGCATATGGCAAACAACGATAATCCGTCAAGCACGCGGATTATTTTTGAAGGCGAGGGCATCACTAGAGAAGGTTTGGGGTTACGCCGCGCTTGCGTGGTGTAGTGCGCACGGGGTGCCGCCCGTATGCTCGTACGCCCGTATGTACTGTTGTGTAGCGACCCCGGGATAGTCAGACTCACAACGTACACCTTCGGCACACGTAACAAACGTCAACTGTCAACTGTTTCGAACACGCGCGCGTTCTGTCGTCCGATAGGTACTGATTTGATTTCAATTGTAGAGACATATTTTGACAAATTTGGACACTGACAGCTCTGCGTACGTAAAGTTCGTTTAAAAACTTTGTTCGATAAGTATTACAAGCGCCTATAAAGCAAGTTGGAAATAAATTTGCTGCAAACTGAAATAAACCAGACGATCAAGTCGTCACGGTGTGCACCTATCATATTATTATTAATTGTGTGTGAAATGTCCGTCAAGGACATGTAACATCGAGCCCCAAATGAAGAATCCGGGCCGTCGGTGAGATGCGCCAGGGGCGGCTGGTGTAGCGGGGGCATGGCGGCGCTGACTCGCGCAACCATGGGGGCCCTCCTGCTGGCCCTCAGTCCGGCCCTGTTGCTGATATGGCTACCGTACGCGGATGCCGCGTGAGTCTCAATAACACAATTAAATCATCAAAATCATCATCATCAACATTATCACAATCAGCAGTACTCAACATTAATCTTCATCTCATTAACATGCTCCGCAATGTGTATGTTACAATCATTGTTCTGTGTTTGTGTTGTGTCCGTCGCAAATTCATTACAAAATCATATCTGCGATTGCGAGCTCCAGTGAAATATTCGTTATTCGGGCAACGATGTGTGGAATGTTGCAATATTTCACTACGCAGACAATAATCGTATTTGCTTAACATCCATCACTGTCAATTGTCATGTCAACAGTTTACCCAATATGCATTCTATGTTTTTAATATCATATTACATTGTAAAAACTTCAACACTTTGCACTCATCGCATTCATTTTCATTAATTATTCATTTTGCATGTTCATGTAGTTCAGAATAGACTATAATAAAATGTAGTTCAGTCTAGAAGTATCAGAACAAATTTCACCGGAATATGAATCATTATTATAACTTGGTGTTGATGTTAAATGTTTAAAACAAGAATAAGTAATCAAATGGTCTCTTTAAAGATTAAATTAAATCAATCAACCTGTTACAGAACCAATTCGTCGATGTTTCTTGTATTTAATTCACTACATATTTAAAATGTTGTAATTCTATAAATTTCACAATATAATATAAATAGAAATACGATTGCAACGTCCGATTTATATTGAACATTTCGTAATGCAAGTATATATATATATATATATATATATATATATATATATATATATATATGGGCGTATCCCGTAAATAAGATGAAAGCCTCTAGTTTCAATAATCCTTATTAACTTATCAACGTAGCATTAACAAACGTAACATTAACACTAACAAATGACATTGTTGGAAATCAGACAAAGATAAACTCTTGTGTAGAAAAAGGCGTTGCTCTCAGAAATTATGAATCTCGTTACAGTCATTTTTGACGTTTATGAATTAAATTTGGAAAATCTAATCTTTTACGATGAAAGCAATAAATTCACTTTATTGTATATGGAAATATATATGGAGAAGCAAGAACAAATTTTCGTTGAAATTACATAATGAGGTTTATTAATGCACATTATATGACGGCATTTCATACAAGTCCCACCGGAATATATACACGTTGTGAGCTTTATAATAATCTCTTGATTCAAACTTAATAATTCAATCGGCGTTAAGGATTCGAGTCTACGTAACGAGCAGAGGCGCGGTGCGTGCTACTGTCTTGTACGAGATTATAACATATCAACATATGCTTTTCTCAGTCTATGTATTCCAAGTATACAAACGTGTCCCAAGGCCCTGTGTATCTGTCAATGCTGTCAATAGCGACAAGTAAGCTGTATGTTGCGGTGTTCAACGGAAACTCGAAAATTTTGGGAGCGCCGTCGCATCTTGAGCTGATCACGTTTAATTCGATTATTTAGAGTTTATGACGTGTAATAATAATTATATTAATAAAATCAACATTAATAATGAAATTTTCATAATAAATAAAAATGACTTTATTTAAATACAAAAATCATCAATTCAATGTAATAAAGCAAAACGTGCCCGTGTAATTTCCAAATTAACATGAATTTAAAATAAATTTAAAACATTTACTTCATACATTATGAAAATATCATCATTTTAAAATTTATAATTTTTATTTAATAGTCATTAAAATCTGAACTGAACCACAAAACATTTTCAGTAAAAAGAAATGTTATTCGAAGTAATGTAGTTTAAACTTTTTTTTTGAATATAATTTTATTTTTAATTTACAAATTAAGTTCTGATATTTATTCTAGTAGTCATATGTTAAATTTAAGATTTTCTTGCAAAATATTTCACGTATAAATAAATATTTTGTATAATTGTTTGATATTAAATAAGCCCGAAAACAAATAAAAAGTAACTAAAGTAAAAGTAAATAAGAAAAATATAATTAATTTTAAGAAACAATACCACGGTAAAATGATTCTTTAGGCACGTGATCTTGATGTATGAAGGCTGAACATATAGAAAAGAGAATGAGACACAAAGGTCCAATTTGATTTTGAGCAATTATATTGTGAAAACCGAACCAATTGTATTATAATAAATAGCATATATCAAACAAACAACTATCTGACTATGTTCAGTAAAACTCCCAGCTAATTCATCATTGTAGAAATTTGTTTTTCAAAAATTTCTCCCCTTGGCCTTTCTACCTTATAGAAAGGATAAAATTAGACGACCAGGGGAAACAGATACATTGTTTTAAACTTAAAGAAGATATATTAAACTTAAGAAGAATTTCACTAAATTATAGCTACATTTAAATAACAAAGGCTTAGAAAATATGTTAAGATCTCGTGAACTAAACGACAGTGCTCACGACCCAAAAAAATAACTAACAACGGAAGAAAATTCTATTAGTATGGAGTTTCAAACATTGTCATTTATCTCCCGATCTCTTGTCCTCTAGTTTCAAATATTTTTGTTAAAAAATTATTAACTTTACTACTTGTTTTTGATATATCGGTGTTGAACCTTTCTACCTGCGCATCTTTAAATCCCGCTCTTCTCTATAGAAGAAGAATTTAATATGGCAATACTAGTCGTGTTTGTACAAAGTTCATAGTTAGAACAAGTTATTATTTTATTAAACAATATTTTGTGAAGATATAATAACAAACACGTTTCAGTAAGAAGACTTCTAAATTGTTAAAAATGTGTGCTTATCTATTACTTATATATCGAAGTAATCTATCCTCTACTTCAGTTACCAAAAAACTTTCTCTCAGCTACATCTAACCATTTCTTGCGAGTTCTCTACGAACACAATTCTCTCATAAAACGCAATTTCGGATGCATAAATCACGGCCATCGTTGTACATTTCCAGTATGAACAACTCCATTTCGGAGCGAGACCGACAATGAAATACATTATGAACGACTGGTAGCCATATGCTATCAGGAGTTGTGATAAAATATGCAACGGCAATAGTGTTTTAGACGTAATCTAAGCAAGATTCGCGAATGAACAGCAATTTAGTTGATTTCTCTCCGCTCGCCGCTTTGCCGCACGGTAATTCTGTTGTCGGAAGTAGAACCTTGAGCAACTCATCATCTGGAATCTCCAAATATTCAGCAACGATCCTCGAAAATAGAAGTATAATCCGATCAATTGATAAAAAAATATTAGACACTAAATACTGAAAAAAGTTTCTTTAAGTTATACTGATTAGTTATGATATATCATCATAATTTTGGTCAGTCTCAAACATAAATTATAACTATATTTTTTACACAATGATCAATTTTGTTCTTATTTTTGTTATCTTACTTATTATGAAAAGTCCTAGCGGTGTATCTACTAGGAACAGATTTAAGAAAAATAATTAAATGTTTTTAATAATTCTTAAAGTCTTAGCCTGGTTCCGGCTGTAATTGTAATTATTAAATTTGATTTAACTATAATAATAAATTGTAAATTCAAGAATTTTAAAAATAAGTTTGCACATGTATCAACTTTTTTATTAATAACACATAAGAAACTTCATTGCCACAAATGTATAAATATTTAAAAAGTTTTCATTACTACAATTCTAAGTAAGTACAATTCTAAGTTAGATAACTGATGCATTTATCTCCGGACTGACGATTTTCACAAATTCTGGCTGAAATCAAGTAAGATAAGGGATGGCCACCTCTTTTATTTTTTGAGTCAATTTTCATTTTTTTCTTACACGTGTACAAAAAATAAATATAACCCTAAATTTTCGCTCTCTTACGACAAACTTCTATTTCGTAAGTATTATTATTGAGATGAAAAAATATGTAATTACTATAATAATTCATACAGAATAAATTATTATTTTTTACCATAATAACTATACATGTAACAAAAAGCCATTTATGTCCAAATTTTAAATTATATTAGCTAGTTATTTATATGACAATAATTTTAATTCAATGTATTTGCAAATTTATTGCTTGCTGAGAAATCCAGATTGCATTTAAACTTAAAAACAATTATGTTGTCAACTTTTTGTGAAATAATCAATAATTCTTATTTTATCAGAAATCAAATTCTCAGATATAGCAATATAGCAGATAGATATAGAACTGTAATAACAGCGTATCAAAAAAGTTGTCAGATCACGTGCATAAAAGAATTTTGAAAAAAATCTTAAAAACTTCTTGTAAGCTAAATTGACCAGTAAAAATCCATCTTATAAAGAAAGAATGGCATCAAGAAAATGTTTACTATTAAAAAAACGTAAATTTTATTAATAATGGGTAGTACCTCCCTAGAATAGACCCGACTTCAGCTGGATTCAAGAAAAAATAGTGTGAGAAATTTTTCATTGCTATTTCACATCGCAGTGCTTAAAATGAGTTATTTTTAACTATAAACATATTTTTGAATCATATTTCCAACTAAAAATAGATACCGTATGGCATCAAGAAAATGTTTACTATTAAAAAAACGTAAATTTTATTAATAATGGGTAGTACTGCCCTAGGACAGGTCCGACTCCAGCTGGATACAGAAAAAAATAGTGTGAGAGACTTCTCATTGCCATTTCACATCGCAGTGCCCGAAATGAGTAGGGTAGGGCGGGGCTAGTTGAGCAATTTTTTACTTAAACCGATGTAGCTCCTCAATGAAAAGTCTAAATAAATTGCTATACGGCTTAATGGATTTGCTATATATCGCTTAACAAAAGTGTTGATACTATTTTTTGGTAATAAGTAAAATTTAAAAGCTACAGCTGTTTAAATGCAAAAAATCAAGTATGCTCAATGTACCCCATAGGTGGGGCAAGTTGAGCACTAAGAAAGTATAATGAAATCATAGGTTCAATGTCGATTAGTGATGAAATAAAATAAGTTTTTAATAACCAGTTCTATATTTATAGTCTTTATTGACAGAAAAAACAAAACTTATAGTTATTTGCTTTGAATAATTAACGAAAAGCAGAATCAACAAAACAATATCGTATCTTTGGAATAATTTTACCATTATATTCAGTATTTTTGTTGAAAATCATTATTACTCATAGACTTAGCTTAAATTTTAAAAATAATAATTAATTTCTGAAAGTTAATGGTAATTGTCTTAGTGACAGAACAAGTTTAGCAACTATGCTCAACTAACCCCAACTCGGAATTTCGAAATAAAAGTAAGTTTATAAAAAAACCGTAAGTAATATACCCAGAATCTCTGTGCATCTTAAAAGTACTATAATTATATGAAAAAATAACATTTACCTGATTAAAAATAAATAACGTTTGACTAAACCAGACGAAAACTCGTGATGAATTACGTTTTTACTTTTTGGTCTCAAAATAAACAAAACGGCCGTGAGCCTCACTCATTTGTCCAGCGGCCACTAGCGATCGCGGTATGTTTATTTCTCCCAAACCTCTATCTTTCCGCCATATAATGCCTAAACAGGCGGTGAGTAGTTTTTGAGATATTTTGATTGCTCAACTTGCCCCTATGCTCAACTAGCCCCGCTCTATCCTATTTTAATTGTGGACATATTTTTGAATGATATTTTCAACTAAAAATGGATACCGAATGGCATCAAGAAACGTTTACTATTAAAAAAAAGTAAGTTTTAATAATAATGGGTAGTACTGCCCTAAAATAGACCCGACTTCAAAAAAAAAATAGTGTGAGAAATTTCTCATTGCCATTTCACATCGCAGTGCTCGAAATGAGTTATTTTTAATTGTGAACATATTTTTGAATCATATTTCCAACTAAAAATGGATACCGTATGACATGAAAAAAAATGTTTACTATTAAAAAAACGTAAATTTTAATAATAATGGGTAGTACCGCGCTAGGACAGGCCCGACTCCAGCCGGATTCAGGAAAAAATAGTGTGAGAGACTTCTCATTGCCATTTTGCATTACAGTGCTCGAAATGAGTTATTTTTAATTGTGAACATATTTTCGAATTATATTTTTCACTAAAAATAGATACCGTTGCCGCACGATTTCAGATTGTCCAGAGCAAAGTTCAAGCTCACGACCCCGTCCACACAAGTCCGTGTGCTTAACCATTACATCATAGAACGCCCACATATTAGAATCTATTAAAAAACTGCTATGTATGTGCACAAGATTGAAGCAAATATTTAGCATGAGACCATAAAAGATGATCTCGAAAACACGATACGGGATTATCATGAGAGCCCTGAGCATCCACACTTATGTGATGTTTTCTGCCAACGCGGCTACGTCTAGTGCTAGAATGCTACCGATGTAGAATTAAAATCGCATTTCAGCGTAGATCGTGCAAATATTGCTAACATCCGTGTCGTTATCTAGCTAATGTCGGCAAGAGCTTGAGAAAATTTCTCATAGTATGAGATATAAAAATATTAAATGATAACATAACTACCTAAACGAATATGTAAAGAATTACACGTCATGATGTTAGTCCTTGTCACTTAAATGAAACACACAGTCTATATATATTTATATATATATATATATATATATATATATATATATATATACATATGATAGACCGTAATATCATAAAATTAAATAATATAGTAGTTATCACCGAAACTTAATTAAATTTTTAATAGAATGTCCTTAAAACTATATAAAAATTAAATTTTCATGGTAGTAGTAGAAAGCAGATGCAAAATTAATCAAGAACATAAAAATGAAGATAATAAACAAAATTTTACAGCGTACTTATAATTTATTATAATAAACTATAGGGGAGACTAGGTACGGTTGTGCCACTTTATTATCAGCCATAATTTACCAGTTAGCTGGGAGAAAAGTAAATTAAATGGCAACTTGTACATTTGTCTACGTGGATATACTGAAATGCTCTCTTGAAATACGATGGATTAGTCATAAAATCGATTTATACAAGAAAAGAGCGAATGTCACAACCGTCCACACCCCCAGGGACGGTTGTGACAGACGTAAAAATAGGTATAAACACCAAAATGGTATAATGTCTTTTATTGTAGCTAATATTTGAACAAAGCTTATGAATAAAATATAACAATATATAACAAAACATAATTTTTTAAACAAAGTTATCAAGAATTCTTCGTGAAATCTTTTTGAATTTTTAAATTGAATTGAACTTTTATTTTTCATTTTCTTTCATATTTTGTCTTAGTTAAGTTAGATTTTTTATATGTTTAATTCTGACTGAAAAAGGAAACGAAATACATATCACAACTGTATCCACAAAATTTGTCACAACCGTATTCAACGCACACTTTTGAAAACAAATCATCATTATGACTGAGCTAAATTATCTAAACAAAAACAAATTGCTGGTACATAACTACTAATGCTTAACTTACAGTAAAATAACAAATTGATATATCTGAATGCAATTATAAATATTATTAAAAGAATTGGAACACAATTACAAATTACAAAACTTACATTTGACTCTTCAAAAGCAAAACGGTGTACAGATCATATTAATCTAAGGCACTGACTGAAATCAACAATGGAAACTTGTTCGAAAAATCATACTTTATCTTTCTCTCGTAAGACCGTATCTTAAAATCGGTATAGTCCAGCTCTTATAAAGACTGTCACTACCGATCCGTGGCACAACCATATAACCACACCCAGTCTCCCCTACTCTATATAAATATATATATATATATATATATATATATATATATATATATATGTGTGTGTGTGTGTATGTATGTATGTAATAATATTGTTCTTGAGCGTCCTTAAAGGATTACAAAGTTAAAAGTTAAAAATACAATAAGAATACGAAGATATAAATTAAAAAGTGTGAATTAACTTTATAAATCTAAACAATATGGTAAAAAAAAATATTATAAGGCTAAAATATGTTTTTGTATATAAAGGTAGGACACAATTAAAATAATTGAAAAAAAATGCAATAACTCAACATATAAATAATTTGAAGAAAAAACAAAAAACACAGAAAATATAATGCACCAATTACTTCATCAATTTTGCTTCAATAAAATAGTTTTAATTAATGGATGGACGCGCAAGAACAATTTTATTATATTATTTCACCATCTGAAAAAACCTCTCAATTTATATATATATATATATATATACGCATTAGATGAGATCGATATTTTTTAGGTATATAAGCAATTTCCATGTATTTATATGCATCTAGTTCAGGAAAATATTGCTTGTAATTTTATACTTTGACGATATATATTTAGATATCAACAGCATGTAAGGAATATTGAATTTAGCTTTAAGCATGTTCGTAATATAAATATATTGATGAGCAGAAACAAAACATACAGCACGCTTCAAACGTAATATAACAATTACATTTAAATATAAAATGTAATATGAAATGAAATTGAAATTCAATGCAAGCCTTAAATTAAAAAATAACTAGTTGTGTATGGCATTGTGCCTCAAGGCAAATTGCTTGAACTTCCCGTGTCGTAACAAAATGTTCTCCCCATCAATAGGAATCGTATGTTTTTTAAACCATTCAAATCGGTTGATTAGTGCGCCCGAAAACGTGCACGAAAAATTGTGTCTATAAATACATACACACACACACATACACGCACATACATATTATCTGAGGTATGCCAAAATGTTCAGAAACATTCAAAACTTGAAGAAATGTAAAAGTTTTTAATTTTGATTTTTAGACGATTACAATAACTCCCTACGGGAAGTTAAAAATTTATAGAAACACAATAGCCTAAAATTGTATAAATACATTACAAACTGACTGATTCATTAGATTTTAATTAGTTTGTATGCAACTCTGTATGATCATAAAAATACTATTTATTTAAAACATAGTATTATGAAATTATACGAGTACATATATAACTGAATGAAGTTTATATCAAAATTTTCTTAAGTAAAAGTGAAAACACAAGATTGAAATATACGTTTTAATATATAGAAAATACGGTCTACCTAATATTACAACCTAATATATATTTTATAATGATAATGCTAATAAAACCATAAATCATAATAATAGTACTTTAGTAATAATACGGCGTAGACTGAACATTACTTGCAGTTGACTTTAAGAGCGTCATAAATTCGCCCTAAATCCTACATCGAAGACGTTATTAAAATCTATAAAATCAATTTCCAGAGTTTGTCGTGTGAGCATTAAAATGAAAATTTTTACAACGTGGAGACCGATGCGTTCCGAGTTTTATTAAATGTCTATAGTTTATATAAAACTATAGCACATACAACTTAATATTATTTTCCGACTATGTGAGTAATGCAAGCCAGACATGTCAACACTTCACCATCACTTAGAGTGCAACCTGGGGCATGGGGTTTGATGGGGTTTGGGAGCGGCGCGGGATGACCCAACGCTAACTCTATAATAATGCGACGATAACTCAGCGAGCTTGGCAACACCAAGTGTATTATTATTTGGACTGAATTGTTGCAACAATATTTCTCTATGTCTAGTGTCGCATAGCAGATGCTATCCACCAACAACGCCTGCATTAACACTAAGTGTACAAAAGGTTCGTTTAATGCAACGAATTTTTGATAAGTATTATCATGACATTAAATGATATTGAAATAAATGATTAAATTATTTGATAGAGCACGTCCAAAAAGAGTGAGCAAAATAATTTTCATGGCCACTGAAATATATTAAAAAATATTCAAATTAAAAAATAAATTATCGAAGAAATATTTTCTTTTGCATAATATCCACATATTATGATAAATTTATGCACCCACTTCAAGCCCAGCTATATTTATATTACGTTATCTCTATCCGCACGATTTATGAAAAAACTTTATGTATAACAAAATAAATAAGAGCGAGCTGTGATTATCCTTATGAACTACACGGGACTTCGCAATAGTTTGAGCATGTCGTGTACAAAATTATATTTAAATGAGTTACGTTATTTATTACTAAGTATATGACTGCAACTTAATAATAGGCCGAAGGTTATGTTTTTATAAAAATTACAGTGCACTTGGGCGGTACTGAAAATTATGTAAATGTGCCCGCCCAGCAGCCTACATTACCTGGAAAATGCTTTACTGCGAAAAAATTTTCAAACATTTTTATTTTGTTCAGAATGGCCTAGAATAGCGAACTCGAGTATTTTCATGATGTCATTTATTGTAAAACTAAATGGCCTAGTAAATAAAAAAATGATTACTAAGTTTTATATAATATTTTTACTACATATAAATATATAATCCTCGATCATATTATCTTGTCATAACTACAACAACAATTCTAGGAAAATTATTTGATGTAACTAACTATTTAGATTGTTTCTAACAATTACCAATTGTATTGTGTGTAATAACGATACGACCTGCAATTGACTGCGGTTAACCATCAAATTTAGTACCCATTTCGCTCAAAAGCAACCTTTTAATAACACAATATAACTACGCAGTATATTTCAAATTGATATTTTGAATATCATTTTGTGGGAATTCAATATGATCAAATTCAATTAATAACTGTTATTAAATTTATATAGAAATGATTTCGCACAAAATAGAGTTAAAAAAACGTATATCAATTTTAACCTACACTGGTAAAATTATATATTTTGAATAATAATGGATTGAAATTGATGTTTTGCATTAATCCAAAATAGAATATATATATATATATATATATATATATTAGGGTGGTCCTTAAAATGGTAATTTTCGAATTTCCTTGCTCCCAGGGGCTCCCTAACCATTTAAGTCCTTGGGAGCAAGGAAATTCGAAAATGATCATTTTAAGGACCACCCTAATATATATATATATATATATATATATATATATATATATATATATATATATATATTTTGAATTTACAACATTAATCATAGATATCAACATATGTATTATTTATAATTACTATATTTTATAATTAAATCTGAAAATTAATTTTCAATAAAATGAAGTGGGCGTGCGTTTGATAAATTCGAAATTATTTATAAAACGCTGAAGTGCTGGAATAAAACAATCAGAATATTACTGCTGAACTGATTAAAAAAGCAATCAACCGTTTACTACCTAAACGTAAAAAACATATAAAAGTTTAATTTTGTTCGATATTAATATGCAACTTTATTTGCATTCAAAATAAATAACACAATACGATATAAAGTACTGATATGATAGATATGAAATTACTGATAAAAGCGGTTCGAAAATAATAAAGTCGACTGTAAAATAATGACAATTATATGATTGCTATTGAACGTTTTATACAAAACTCATAAAAACCTAAATGTTAAATTTTATTTTATTAAAATGAATAAAGTACTCACATTATATACTTTAAGAATAATGATAATTTACGAAGGTAATATAATATTGTTAATAACTGTTTAAAACTAGTGGTGCATGGCATCGTGCTTTAAGGCAAATTGCTTGACAATTTCCCGTGTCGAAAATTGAATTTTTTGAAAACTTTGAGAAAATGGGATTTTTGAGAATTTTGCAATTTTTTAAATAATTAGACTTTTTGGAAAACTTAGATTTTTTATATTCTAAAATTCTAAAATTCATGAGAATATTGAACTTTTTTTCAAAGCAATCGTGCTTCGTGGCTGTTCTAGAGATGAAATATTGAAGCGCGTAAGCGCCGCGCCGCTGTCTAACAAATAAACATTAGTACAAAATCTATAAAAATGTAAATAAATAAAAATGTATGCTTATTATTAGAATTTATATGAAAAAACTTTTAATTTGATGGGCATACAACTATTGATAATTTTTGAACGCCAAATGGCTTTTTTGCCTTTTTACCCGATCTCAAAAACCGTTAGATCTATCTAGCCAAAAATTTAATCAGTTCTTCATTTTGCCAATAAAATTAAATGTTTTTTGAATTATTGAAGTCAGCCGCTCTGGCCTCTCAAATCTGAATTTGAACTTTTAGCATTTTTTACCCCGTATTTTCGAAACGGCTGGACATGCCATGGCGAGAAACTAATCAGCACGTCTCCTCATCAAAAGGAATCGTGTGATTTTTGAATTATTAAAATCGGTTGAATCGTATTCACAAAATTGTTGACAAAAATTTGTATCCGCACACACATACATGTACGAGTACATAATTTTTTTCTAAGATATGCCAATATGTTCAGAAACTTTGAAACAAAAATATTTTCGATTTTTTTGCGATTACTATAACTTACCTCACGGGAAGTTAAAAAATAAATAGAAGCAAAAAAGCCATAATCTAAAATTTATTTGTGTTTTATATAAATAATGCTAGAATTTAGAAGTTTCGATTTTTTCTCAAGTAGTAAATGTAAACGAATGTTCTTGGAATGCGAACCTCGTGAAAGGTCTCGTGAAAGAAACTTTGAATCAATCAAGGCGCGCTACAAGGTACGGCACACAACATCGCTGCGTACTAAACACTAAACTTTGTCCTCGGTTTACTCGCGGTCAAGTTGCTTTAGTTTAATCATTTTTAGTGAAACTGGGGCAGGGTCGTCGCCGGCGAACCGGGCGGCGAGGTGAAGCCTACTGCACACAGGTACAGCCTAACTCGTATTCATTCGGTAAACCCTTGGCTCGGCTGTGTGTGTGCGCGCCCCCGTGAGGTCGCGTATGTACCGTGCACGCGAATTCAGCCAGACCTCGCCCAAGGTATGTCATTAAATGCGTCACTGATGCATATATAGAGCCTATAGCGCTAGTTTGGTTCGATGCAATTGCGCTTATCGACGACCGATACGCTCTCGAAATACTGTGTTAGCACACCTGTTTATACTATGAAAATATTGAAAAATATTTCGAATATTTTCTTTTTGGCAATAAAAATTTACGAAATGTACGATAAAATTAAGTACCTCCGTACTGAATCTTAACTATATCTTTTCAATAACTACAACATGCTGAATTAGAAATTATTCTGTGCGTTGTTTAATAAATTCTGGTTTGTGTGCACATAGACGTATGTGGTTCTAGAAAATAAAATAAACAATAAGAACCAAAGAAAACAAAATAGAAACAGAAATAACAACTAATAAATAAAGAACTGCACTAGAGTCATTTTTGCAGCAACAGTATTTTTGCTTCATATGATTGTATCAAAATAAATATAGGGTTCGATAAAAAAGACATGATAAAATAAGCACGAGAACGAAGTATATTGAAAGATAGTAAAAAATAAATAATGGGTAGACAAAATAAACTGATATCATTTCAAACAATATTTTACAAATTAGTAATAAATATGACGATCAATGTGACCCATATATGCTTAGCAAATATTATTATTAAATTTACTCATTAAAGTATTTTTCAACAATATTTAAAATATTAAATAATATTATTAAAATAATGTTTCATCTACTACCAATATTTTTCGGCTATTGGAGTGATAGCCGTAAATCAATCTATGATAAATTCATTATCTGAACATTCCTTATAGAATGATAGATATACCAAATGCATGCGCTTCTTAGCGCCGCAATAGCCGCAAAATTCATAAATCATATTTAAATAGCATTCATATTCATTTGCTTTTGCTTATAATTATACAAGCGCTTCGTGAGTACTTCTCTACTTTGAGTATACCGAAGTAATTTAATTCAAAACATGTAAATTAGCATTCAATTTTATAAATTATGAAAATTTTATTCAACTTGCAAATGTTATGAAAATTAACTTTGATAATGTCGTCTTTCAGTTCCATTATAAATAAAAAACTCTTTAAAAAATACTAACTAGCTTTTTTACGCACTCAAATAAGTTTTCAAGAAGCACACAAAAACAAAGTATTTTTATGTAAATTTTCTAATGATTTTCATCCCAGTCATTTTTATTTTTTTTAAATGTGGTTAGGTTTTTGCATAGTTGCAAGCGTGTATATGGGTCACTTCTCTATCATCAGTAGTACAATTCAAATATACTAGTTGTTTTGAAAAATATACTCAGAAGCATAATGTATCAAAAGAAATCAACAACAATACCATAAATTACCTGCAAATCTATTCCAAGGAAATAAAGCTCGAACTAACTATAAATAATAGGTATATTATTATTTAACGAAAGGCGGCGACACATGCCATGCAGCCTTAAATCTGAACATCACGTGACGCAAACTACAATCAGGAAAAATAAGTGCACGCACAGTGATAAAAATTATATTTAAGTGCCAGCAAGCAATTGTGCGATTGGCGCTTATACTTTTCAGTTTTTTTTTTACTTTCGAGTAATAAAAAAAACTTTTAATCATTTTTCGACAATTTTCCGCATCGAATAACGAAATAATTGCTAATAATTGTTAACCGGTTTTTTCGTTAGGTATTAACCCTTTCGTTAAGTGAGAGTTTTTTGAAAGATTGGCTGTACGATTCAGCAAACCGGTCAAGTATTTATTACAGAAAAAATTTCAAGATTTTACAATCATTACCAATAAAAATGTATTTGAAAATTAAAATTACACTTCTAAGTAACTAAAAAAACACTAAATAAAAGCACCATCAAAAATTATAATTCTCAATAATTTAACTAAAAGCGGACACACTTGCTATCGTCTATAGACGACAATCGTAATGAAAGAATGCAAAATTTAGTATAGATTAATATGGTACGGTGGAGCGATCTTGTACATTTGACTGTGGGCAATGAAAGTGAATGTTTCACTTTGTTACAAAAATACATTATATTCTAAAATTTGTACCTAAATCTCTAAAAAAATAAACAACTTTACATTTGTATAATATAATTATTACATTGCGCTTACAAGTGGAAAGTTTAAATCAGAATAGATTTAAAATAGAATTGCATGATTAGCATTCAATACGGTTTGGCATGGAATGTTAGAACTCAGGGGCGAGCAATGCCGCGCTGGTGCAAACAGTCGGTTGGGTTGCGTTGATACAATATGTCCGTGACACGATTCATGACAACCGACTTGTTTTATTGACATTTATGAATAATTCACATTAAGTCTTGTTTGAACATTCAATGTCAAACAGACTATACATATCTTTCATAAATTTTCTCAATTGTCAAGTTAATATGTAACATTCTGGAATTTGGATAGAGCCGCTGCGGCAGATTGTATTGTTAAATATGCGCATAAAATTCGTGACATTGAAGCTTGATTAATATCTATTTATGTACTACAGAATGATTCAACAAACAACAAATTTATTAATGTAATTTCAAATGCTTACAAAAGTGTTACAAAAACCTTACAAAGTAGTTTCAATTATGTACATTAAGAATAATTTAAATCTTCCATAGATTGAATCTTTTTAAGTATTTATCTGTATATTTGACGCGGTATTTTCCTTTCGCATATACAAATTAAAAAAAATCATACGTAATTATTCCATTAATGAATAAATATACATTCAGATTTTAAAAGTGAAAACCTAACATTTTATTTTGACAAATAGGTAGTTCAAAATTCTTCATAGGTAAAATGACTTATCATCTCATATTAAATCGGAATTTAAAAAAACGAAACTCATGTTAGCATAAACATTAATTAATTTGGCTTAGACAAGCATTTTGGGGAATGTCACGCCCTACGCACTCCTCAGTTACTTTTAATTATTTGCTTTTCGCTAATTATTCTTATTTACATATGTGCTTAATTAAAAACTGCTGATATGAGTTAAGCGTTCATAGAGATGAAGTCAAGGTTATGTTTTTGCGTAGGCGAGAAAAGGCATTCTTTCTTCAGTATTTAGAAAAACTATTTATACACAAATCTATTTTTGAAAAGATTTATATTTAATGGAAACTAATAGTATCTTTATACAAAAGTTGCCATGTACAATATAAAAATGTAATATAATATTATAAATTATAAACATGTATAATTTAAATTAAGTAAACAGTTAGAAAACTATACATTGGTCGTTTAACAACTATAAAACTTTCTTTCTCTATCTCACTTTTCTATTGATTGTAGAAAGTTAAGAAAGTTAAATTCCTGATACAACTATTACTTAAGCATAATTTTAATTATTTATAATTCTAAATATCAAATATAAATATCACCTATTTGTTTATTGTATATGCAATATTTATAAAAGTAAATGAATGTGTACAATATTATATACGATGTTTCTACTCTATATAATGTAATGGTCTTAGGTTATATTATAAGTATCGTCATGATCTTTAAATTGGTGAAGATATTATTGGTCAGAAGAATAAACATATATTTTCATAAACAAAATATACCAATATATACAATAATGGATACCTGCCCATAATGGCCAATAATGGATAGGTCTTGAAGTGAAACACACTCCTCCGTTAAAAAAAATTAGTGTCAGAGATTTGCCGTCATTTAAATTTTACTCCACTATACCCAAATGTAAATGTTTAATATATATATATATATATATATATATATATATATAATATTTTATATTATATCTAGTCTCTAATTCAAATAAGAAGCACTCTACTGCATGAATAATACGAAATACTCATTAGCTATATTTACAAGATAAGTAAAGCTAAAGATATGCACTAAAATGACCACGCCAACGTTTGGTATCTCACAACATCGATAATACGCTTCCTTGTAACTGATATGATTAAAAACGACAATGTCCAATTTCAAAATATATATCCATTTACAGACATCGGCTATCTTTGCACCGCAAGCAATCCCACTTAAACAAACGACTGTTGGTAAAATGTTTGTACAAGTTTTAATTTCCTTTCATATCCGATACGCTATACTAATATAATCATCGCGTATTGAGTCAATATAAGGCTTCGTGCCATACTCTGTACCGGGTACTCAGTAAACATAATCCCGGTGATATTGTATTATATACACCGACCTATATTTGTTCGCAAACGCGAGCTGGAGCGACGCACATAGCCAGCAGGAGGCCAGGCCGTTGGGCCCGCGACGCGACGTCGGCCCTACCGAATCGAACGTAGGGTTATACTCGAAAAATTAAAAAGTATATTAATTTGAGTAATCTCTACATCATTCTATTTTAAGCTTGTGTTCATCAAGTATTACATATAATAATAATCCGTGCTACGTTTTCTATAAATGTATTTCTAGGTCATTTTAATTTGTTTGACACAAATAATGATAAGGAAATTTATACAAGCATGTATGTATATTCCAATGAATATTGTACATACAACATTGCATTTGATTAGTCTTTTTTTAATTTCAATAGTTCTTTGCGTTGGCTAGTATTACGTGATCGTCCAGGCTTGTTTCATTAAAATTAATTATCACAAAAATAAGAACTTCAAAAATTATAAATATATCTAATAAATTTTAATTTAATGGCTTAATGTCGATCCCTTTCTTAGTAATTAATAGTTTTTGATTTGCATTTTCTCACAAAATTGAATTTTATTTTTACAAAAATTGAAGATTTGGAAAAAATGGTTGTCTAGCGGTGCATGGCATCGTGCCTTAAGGAAAATTGCTGAAATTTCCTGTACCGACAATTTTTTTTAAAAAAGCCCTAATATTTTTTTAAAACTTCAAAAGAATGTGGATTTTGAAATTTTTGAAAAGAAATCGATTTTTTTAATAAATTGATTTTTTTTTTGATTTTTTTTTAATGTTTTGAAATTTCACAAAATGCATGTGAGCGCCGTGTCTCAATCTAACTCTAACAAATGAACTTTGGTACCGAACCCGTAGAAATATAAACAGAATTCATACTTATTACAATCTTTATAAAATATCTGATAATTTGATATGCATATGTCTAATGATCATTTTTGACTCCCAAATGGCATTTTTTAAAATTTTTTTACTCGATCTGCTAAACTGATAGACCTGCCTTCCCAAAAAATTTCATTAGTTCTTCATTTCGTTACAACAAGTGAATTGTTTTTTTGAATTATTCAAATCAGACGCTTTGGCATTTTTTGCCCCGTATCTTTGAAACAGATGGACCTACCTTTGCCAAAAATAATCAGCACGTCTCCTTATTAATAGGATTCAAATGTTTTTTAAATCATTCATATCGGTTGACCCATATTTCCAAAATCGTCGACAAAAATTTGTATCCGAACACACACGTTTGTTTTTTTCTAAGTTATGCCAAAATGTTCAAAAACCTGTGAATAGTAAAGATATATAAAATTTGCGATTACTATGACTTACTCTACACAAAGGTAAAAATTTTGGTGAATATCGTTCGAACTATTCATGTTTTAAAATTTCAAAAATATATGAATTATAAGTTTTATTATAAAATTTTCTAAGCTAATCTTACAAAGCTAATGTTTCTCTAGTAATAGTCTATTCCAAATTCTGAATAAAAAATGTATATATATATTTATAAATATACATAATTATAAATATGTATAAATATATTTACAATTTGTTCAAAATGTGTATTGAATTCTGCAGTATTATCATTTCTTTAATATTTCAAAATATATTTACATAAATGAATCTTGACTTCACGGATAACAAACATTTTAAGTACGTCAGTACTGTAATATACTGTATATTAAATTTTTCCATCTTCCATATTTGAAATACAAAATTTATTTACATTTTCATAGATGTGTTGAAAAAGAAAGCTAGCAACCAAAAAATCGCGACCACCGAGTCACATAACATCTGAAAATGTAAATACGTCGACGTTGACGTGCAAAGTCGACGTAATAAAATCGACCTATCGCGCGGCAAATGACTTTCGCATATAAAATATATAAAGTGTCTATAACTTCATATAGTTAAGGGGTTGGTGAATCTATAGTTTTGTTTTGCGTTTATTATTAGAAGAAACTTGAAGAAGATTAAATAAATTAAAATCTAGGAAATTGTAATAAAATTGAAAATAAAAAGTGAATGAAAAATAATGAAATAGATTGCCATTTATTTAATTTTAATAAATTTACATTTATAGATATCAAATCCTAAAAATAACATTAATGGCTTCTGAAACAGTATATACTTGTATGAAATATTATGCATTCTCGTGCAATTGAAGATGAAAACAACCACGAATCTTCAGAACTAAATGATTTTGCTCTGGTATGAGTAAATTTTAGGTGCAGTTGAATTATTATTCGTATAAATTATAATTTCCAAATAACACTTGATAATTGAAATTTAAGTTATAACGGGTAGATATTATATTTGATACACTGATAGATTTATCTTTTCTTTTACTATTACAAAAATTGTCAATCGACGCTCTAAATTAACGTATAAATCATCATATACTTTATAAAATTTTAAGTCTTATATATGGGACAAGAGTACAATGTACTTCTAAAACATATTTACTAGCTACCATATGCCTGATAAAAAGCTACTGTGCTCACAGTATTGATGCCGCGTCTGCTGCTGAAATAAACAGAAAAGCGCCGTTGATATGTGCTCGAAAATGTATTACATTATTCACACCATGAAGTCAGAAGGCACCTTTGAATTCCAACTAGACTGAACTTTATATTTACATTTGACTTTTCTGCAATAACTTTTTGCGGTATTATTATCTCAAATTTCTGCATTGAAATATCCTTCACAAGTCACATTACTGAGAGTAGACAGCATTTTATTTCTGTTTGCAAACTCTGATTTAGCATGCACGTTGACAACTATATTTTTGAAATTGCATAACATTGGATGTATATATATATATATAAATTTATATGATATTTAAGCAAAATATTTTAGAATTTTGAAACTAATAAATAGTATCTCGAATCATAGGGTTTGTCTCTTCTAATTTATGTAACATAAAACATAATTTATTCAATAAAATTTGATATTAGTTCAACAATATCTATTAATATAATTTTTATTACAATAAAAAATCAATTGTTTTAATATAAACCATATTCAAAAATAAGTTAATGCAAAATTGGTCAACATCAAAGCAGTCTGTTGTTGGGCTTTGGCTGTGGCGGGAATCGAACCAGGAAATCTGAGACTAGTTGGTGCTAGCGCATGTCCGAACTAACTACGCCACCGCTAAGCAAATTATAAATAATAGATATATAAATCATAACTATAAATTTAAATCTACTTCTCAAAATATGATGTATACAAATAACGATAAGGTGGTAAGCCACTATATAAATAATATTTATACAATTGAAGTCGAAAATAGTTGATTCTTTCCCCATTCGTGCACGACCTGATACAAAGAGGGCAAAAACGAACCGGAATCCTGCGATTTATAGTCCGCGTGCAAAATAATTAATCTCCGAATCACATCTGAAACTAAAGCTGTCAACGCTGATGTGTAGACCATTACGCAGATGAATTAGGCAATCAGTTTGAGTGCTCAATTTCGGTTCTAACAAAGTGTGATTGTTCGAGCAAAGTATTGTCAAGTCAAACGTATCACTTTATATTAAATTTTGGCAAATAACTTCCACGAAATGATATAATAATAAAACGGTAGATATGCGCATATTATACTCGTATACGTACATGCTTGAATACATGTTCTGATTTTTTATTTAGTATATATGCCATGCCAAATTATATCCTGATCAACTCATAGTTATAATTGGAACATTTTGCTAATTATTGCTATGTGTTTTTTTTAAATTGTCAAACCTTTTATTTTTTTTCTATATGTTCAATATATAATTAAGTTCAATATATATACAATTCAATCGAGTTGGAGTTTATCTCAGCTCACGGACCTGCCCTAGGGCAGAACACTCACTATTATTATTATTATTATGTTCAATATAGTAGACATCAGTACGAGCATTTATGCATTTTAGAATTTTTTATAAGCTTCTATAGCTAGTATAAAAAATCAGACAATTTAATAGGACATTCAAACCACATACCTGAAAAACCTTGAAAAACAATGTACTAAAGTAGTGATAACTGATTAAAGCTTTCTGAAAATTTTGCAGAATATATCATTATAAAAAATGCCAGTTTAACTAAAAGTTTTGTTCTTTGCTATTAGATTCAGTCTTATATTTTTATCCACGTTTGCTATAATAGATTATTTTTCTCTTACAAATCTTAATTGATCATTCAACTTGTGCGCATTTAGTTTCTTTTTATTTAACGTTTCAAAAATTAATTTTTTGAATGAATATTTTACAGAACCACGTTTGTTGTCTGTAAAAAACCGTGCATAGTTCTCATAATTCGAAGCAATTTATAACATGTGAATTCAAAAAAAAAAAACAAAATGTTTGAAACTAACATACTTTATTTGACTTTTTCTTTTAAACATTAGCCCAAAATAACTCTGGAATCATCCCCAATCCAATCCTACACATTAAAAATATTTTTCTAATATGGATAATAAAATAGCATAATTTTATATTTATTTTGATCAAGAAAAACTAAAACAATTAATGTTAGTTAAAATAGATTAGGGTTTGAGCTTTAATTATATTACATCGATGATCGAAAAGAGTTTTTTTCCAACAAAAGTTTTAATCATAGTTTTTGTCCGAAAGAGGGTAACATTCTCCGCTAGCAATCTGCTTCTGTAAGCGACTCTATGAAATCAAATAGTTGCCAAATATATATCCTCTGTATGCCTCCAAAAATTTATCAACACTAATGTTTATTGATCTAGTTGTTGAAAATATCCATCTATAAAATTTTCAATTTTTTATGCTAAATTTATTTTAAGAATTAATACCATACTGCAGGGCATAGCTGAACTCCAAAGAGTAACAAAATCTAATTATATTGTATGTCTTATTGTTAAATGACAACGTATACATTTATGAATGAATGTTTATATATCGTTCCAAAACAAATTGCTTTGTACACATGATACCAGATAATCAAAACTCTTCAAATAATGAACTATTTTCTACTTAAGGTATCAGTTTACTGTCCACTTGTAAACAATAACGATTACGGTGTATGAAATATGAGCAACAGAGAATTCACAGGACATTAAATACAAAGCGAGACATGACAAAACGAGAAATAAATATATTTGCTTCTATATAAGCACATTGATCATACATAATTACTGAGATATAATCATAATAATGCATTTAAAATTAGTATCAGTTGATAATGTTATACTTGTAAGTCAATTCTCATTCAAAGTGCTTCAAAATTTTATTAATGGATAATATTATTAATGGATAATATTATTAATGGATTATTGATGGTGTTTGAAATTAAATGTGTGGTCATAGTGATGATTGGTAATTAGTCATAAGACAAAAAGATGTGAGTAAGTAATATATATATATATATATATATATATATATATTTAGGGTGGTCCTTAATGTGGACATTTTCGAATTTCCTTGCTCCCAAGGGCTCAAATGGTTCCAAATTGATAAAAAACAATTCTCTGAAAGTTTTAGCTCTTAATATTGTCTTTTAGATAGAGCGCAATTCAATCAAAGTTTTATGGAAATAGCATAAAAAAAATTTCAAAAATTTTGCAGAGCGTCGAATTTTCAATAAAAAATGACAGGATTTTCACTTTTAATTCATTTGTTGCTAAGTTATACCTAAAAAATTATTTTTTTAATTTAATTTTTTTTTTCATGCTATTTCCATACGAAATACACTATCTAAAAGTTAATATTAAGAGCTAAAACTTTCAGAGAATTGTTTTTTATCAATTTGGAACTATTTGTGCCCTTAGGAGCAAGAAAATTCGAAAATGTCCATATTAAGGACCACCCTAATATATATATATATATATATATATATATATATATATATTTATATATATATATATATATATATATATATGTAGAACTTGAAAAAATATAAAAATATGTGAATGACTTACATAGATCTTCGTGAGAGGAATTATCTTTAATTGCGCCATTACAGAAAAATAAACAGTGAATATCCCAGATTTCCTGAAACAGAAGCAACTCACTTAGAATCGATATATTTGGCATGTTAATTTATTTTATTTAATATTTTGGATAAGTTTACAATTAATAACGAATATTAAAATATATACCTAAATGGATTTAACTAATTAACCTAAATTATAATATTTAAATTTATTTAAATTTTTTGCGTATTTAAAAAAGAAAACTAAAATTTCAAAATCCTAACCATAACTTTCACTTGTGTAGTATAATTTATATTACTAACTTAGTTGAAGCTAATTGTGAATTTTTTCCGATCTGTATGATCGCACAAGCAGCAAACTTTTTTTTGTAAAAAGTTATTACTATATACCCAAATCATGAATTATTGTTTTTTTTTTTTTTTGAATATCAGGATAAGGAATTTGGACTGGTTTGGTTTGAAGCTTACTCAGTCCAGAAAGTTTTTTTGTCTAAATTGGATGCCAATGTAGAAATATCAAAGTTTACGAAAGTATTTTAAAAACAATTTGTAAAACTTAAGAATTCGTGTTTATTTTAATGGTTACATTTTCCCAACTAATGTATTAAATAATATGTAGCACGCAACTGTTTTTCTGTTGGAAATACAGAAAATTTCAATGGCAACTCTTAAAATTATTGTAATGAATATGTCAAAATATGAAAGTTAGTAGAAAGTTTAGCGGGCGCCCTTGTATTTTCAAACGTTCGAGCGGGTGGTTCGTGTGTCGTGCGATGTCATGTTTTATTTTACTTCGTTAAGTGGATGGCAAGACAAGGTCTTTTTGAATAATTGAAATTTATGGTACTCGCCAGCGCAAAAAACGACACGACTGCTCTATGTTGTTTTAAACTTATTGCCTATTTCTATCAGTCGACGCTGTTCAAGTATAATATTTAGTTTGTACTTTACGCATTTTGAATTAAATTACTAGTGCTAGAAGTACGTGGCGCAGGGGTAAAATGTAGACCTTGCAACAACAAGGTTTCAGGTCCAAATAGCGCAATGCATGCAATCAAAAAATCAAGTAGTAGTGATATGTATATTTATTTAAAAATATAGAGAAAAAATATGGTTCCTAGTGAATCCAGTACAATCCAATAATTTTGATTATCGTTCGAAAAAATATTATACCGGTAATTTATAAAGGGTATGGGCGCATTGCCATATATAATCGGCCCCACCCTGGTATTTAAATAATTTATATGCCATTTTATAGGTCTAAATGATAAAAACCGATATACCAATTTTCAACTTTGTATCTCATCTTATGGCCGAGATATCATTGAAAATATGTGAAAGTGGCCCCTTTTTTCAAACTCACTTTTTGACGTAACCATAAAAGATATCGAAAAAAAATTTACGTGGTGCTATTCATATTGGCTTAGGCCACATTACGTAGAACAATCGATGCCAAATAATTAAATATTATTAGCTGAAAAAGATAAAATAATTTTTCAATTGATGTTTTCCGGTAGTGCGTTTAGTTGGACCACTTTCTAATTAGCGTTATTCGAAAGCTTATTGTTTTTTCTTTTAGTACTGAAAATATTATTTTAGTACTGGTAATTTGTATTTGGTTCTCAGCATGTATTTGCGATATATATATATATATATATATATATATATATATATATATTTGAATAGTATTGAATTTGATGTTGACATAATATATTTAATTTGAGTTAAAAATCGGGCGTTACAACAATAAAAATATTATGAGAGTTTTTAGAATTTATTTAAAATCCATACGTTCGGACTAGCATTTTAGCTTTCATTCAGTGGCAATCAATTTGAAATTTTGTATCCTAACATAACATATGAAAACATTATTGATCCACGGTATGAGTATGTGCACAGTGGTCAAATATATATTTTTTATCATCACAGATAGTAAAACACATATATAAACATGATAACTTAACAAGTTGTCGAAACTATGTATTTACTATGAAAAATGAATCTTATTTTTTATATTTGCATATCGTTAAAAATCAACAACACTAACTTCAGTTTAGTGTACAAATTCTAGCTACAAACTGTAGTATTTTAAAGCTAAATTAAAAAGCTCAGTTTTATATATGCAAAACCTAAATTTATATGGATTTAAAGTAAATTTTTAAAAATGATTTTATATTTAGTTGTTACTAAATACTTGTACCTTAATTCTTATCGTACTTAAATCAATTCTATTTCCACAATTTATGCATTAATTGTATAATTGTTTCAATGTTTCAATGATAGTCTTTACTACATTTTACTATAGTAATATATTAATCTCAATCTCCAACGTTCTCAAATTTCAATTGAATCTACTATGCAGAAGGAATAAATAGAAAACATTAAAGTAATACATTCGTACATTTCCAGCATTATCTATATTTTAAGTACTTCAATTTCAAAATTCAAAAACTAATAAATAACCTGTTCTTGCATAAATACGGATTTATGCATCTCGCAAAATCATAAATTATTATCACTAGCAAGATAATTCTGGTCGGTTTATACGAAACCACATCGTTAACTCTAAATAGCAGTAGTCTCATCTGGTAATGTGCTCGATTGAATTAAACCAGTAATTTTCCGGCTGTATGTACTATTTACATAAGCAAATACAGGAATATTTGCAGATAGGAAAATATGTAGAAATGTAAGGGTACACATTTGTTTTCCTGTTACTACAAATCATAGAACAGTAAAACATAGACGTAATAATAATAAGAAAGGATGAATTTATATTATATATATATATATATATATATATATATATATATATAAATATAGGTATATATAATTAGTATCAGTGATCAGAACTTAATGATCCTGTAAGCATATGTAGCGGGTTGCCAACACGCATAGCGGCTTGTCAACACGCATCACATGTCTCTGGACAGATTGGCCCATATAGTGACAGCACTGAGAAAAACAAAAGGAAATTCAAGTGCCAGACCGGACACGGTTTTTGTTTCTCCCTAGTCGAACTTGCCAAAATGTATAATTTTCAAAACCTTTCTTTTTCTATTATAAATAAGAAAATACCAATCACATTTTATTAACGATAAATATGACAACACATAGTGTCGTGGATATTAATCATACATAAAATAAACCAAATATAAATAATATTTTATGGAATTTATTATTACTACAATTTGGATAATATTGGTATTAATATGGAGGACTACTTGATGTAGCGGGTTGCCAACACGCATAGCGGCTTGTCAACACGCATCACATGTCTCTGGACAGATTGGCCCATATAGTGACAGCACTGAGAAAAACAAAAGGAAATTCAAGTGTCAGACCGGACACGGTTTTTGTTTCTCCCTAGTCGAACTTGCCAAAATGTATAATTTTCAAAACCTTTCTTTTTCTATTATAAATAAGAAAATACCAATCACATTTTATTAACGATAAATATGACAACACATAGTGTCGTGGATATTAATCATACATAAAATAAACCAAATATAAATAATATTTTATGGAATTTATTATGACTATAATTTGGACAATTCCGGTATTTCTACAATATGGAGCACGCCTCCATATTTTGGTGACCCCGAGAGTGAACTAGCAACACACATACAAGAAGGTAAGAAGATCAAGACATATTTTGAAGTAGCACAAAAAAAATAAATTGAAGTCTCAAGAATTACTAAGAAAAGAATTTTTAAAAATATAAATAATTATTATAAATGGCTCACAACCGCCATAACTAGAAGAACATTCTAATCCTACAACTGAGACCCCGACCACGCACTTCAAGATCAACAATAACACGTGCTCAATAAATCACTTATTATCATGGTAAATAAGTCGATAATAAGCACCATGGCAACAGACAGGGAGCAAACAATTTGGCAACCGCCACATACACTCAACCGCTAACTCACCAGCGAAGGGCCACATACACTCAACCGCTAACTCACCAGCGAAGGGCCACATACAATCAACCGATAACTCACCAGCGAAGGGCCACATACAATCAACCGCTAACTCACCAGCGAAGGGCCACATACAATCAACCGCTAACTCACCAGCGAAGTGTCAAATATACTCAGCCGCTAACTCACCAGCGAAGGGCCACATCTACTCAACCGCTAACTCACCAGCGAAGGGCCACGTAAGCAATCAACAAACTCAACAAGCCAACACGGCAATTTATCACACAATCTCAACCAAAAGAAATTTACAAGGAAGTTCAAGAATGGCAGTCAGAGATGCGAAACAATCTTTTTCATTAGGGCGGAGTGATGTAGCGGGTTGCCAACACGCATAGCGGCTTGTCAACACGCATCACATGTCTCTGGACAGATTGGCCCATATAGTGACAGCACTGAGAAAAACAAAAGGAAATTCAAGTGTCAGACCGGACACGGTTTTTGTTTCTCCCTAGTCGAACTTGCCAAAATGTATAATTTTCAAAACCTTTCTTTTTCTATTATAAATAAGAAAATACCAATCACATTTTATTAACGATAAATATGACAACACATAGTGTCGTGGATATTAATCATACATAAAATAAACCAAATATAAATAATATTTTATGGAATTTATTATGACTATAATTTGGACAATTCCGGTATTTCTACAATATGGAGCACGCCTCCATATTTTGGTGACCCCGAGAGTGAACTAGCAACACACATACAAGAAGGTAAGAAGATCAAGACATATTTTGAAGTAGCACAAAAAAAATAAATTGAAGTCTCAAGAATTACTAAGAAAAGAATTTTTAAAAATATAAATAATTATTATAAATGGCTCACAACCGCCATAACTAGAAGAACATTCTAATCCTACAACTGAGACCCCGACCACGCACTTCAAGATCAACAATAACACGTGCTCAATAAATCACTTATTATCATGGTAAATAAGTCGATAATAAGCACCATGGCAACAGACAGGGAGCAAACAATTTGGCAACCGCCACATACACTCAACCGCTAACTCACCAGCGAAGGGCCACATACACTCAACCGCTAACTCACCAGCGAAGGGCCACATACAATCAACCGATAACTCACCAGCGAAGGGCCACATACAATCAACCGCTAACTCACCAGCGAAGGGCCACATACAATCAACCGCTAACTCACCAGCGAAGTGTCAAATATACTCAGCCGCTAACTCACCAGCGAAGGGCCACATCTACTCAACCGCTAACTCACCAGCGAAGGGCCACGTAAGCAATCAACAAACTCAACAAGCCAACACGGCAATTTATCACACAATCTCAACCAAAAGAAATTTACAAGGAAGTTCAAGAATGGCAGTCAGAGATGCGAAACAATCTTTTTCATTAGGGCGGAGTGATGTAGCGGGTTGCCAACACGCATAGCGGCTTGTCAACACGCATCACATGTCTCTGGACAGATTGGCCCATATAGTGACAGCACTGAGAAAAACAAAAGGAAATTCAAGTGTCAGACCGGACACGGTTTTTGTTTCTCCCTAGTCGAACTTGCCAAAATGTATAATTTTCAAAACCTTTCTTTTTCTATTATAAATAAGAAAATACCAATCACATTTTATTAACGATAAATATGACAACACATAGTGTCGTGGATATTAATCATACATAAAATAAACCAAATATAAATAATATTTTATGGAATTTATTATGACTATAATTTGGACAATTCCGGTATTTCTACAATATGGAGCACGCCTCCATACATATTGTGATGACTTTTCGATAAGACTTTAAAAAACAAGTCAACTGCTAGCCAATCTCTTTTTGATGAATTCATTATTAGAATAATTCTAATATGTATTAACGTTTTTATTGGATACGGTAATGCCGGCAAAGTCTATTTTTATTAGAAAACATATTCCTATATATTATATAAAATCTTAACAAAAATTTAGAAAAAAAACAATCTATATTTTCAACTTCAGTTTATTGACCTTATTGAGTATCGACCCTTTCAATTTCTGATTCAAATCCCAAAGTTGCAAGAAGTAACAAAAGTTATGGAATTTTTAGCAATATTTTGTGTTATTAATTTTATTTTATATTATTAAATAATATATAAAACTAATGATAATGGCCTTAATGAAATGTGTTCGACAATTACTTTTAACTTCTCGTAGGGTAAGTAATAGTAATCGTCCAAATATCAAAAATGGAAATTTTTGCATGTCTTTACGTTTCAGAAATTTCTGAACTTTTTGGCATACCATAAATAAAATGAATGTGTGTGTGTATTATGTATGTATAAATACAATATTTCATCGACATTTTTGAGAGCACAGTCCAACCGATTTGAATTATTCAAAAATAATTCGATTCATGATTTATTATCAGTTATCAAACACATTATATCGAAGAAATTCGAACTATTATGTGCTCTATAAGGTGAATTGTGTACTTCTCATTACTAAGAACTACATTATTGGTAGAAAATCAATTGATTCTATCTAAGATAGAGTTTATTTTTAATACAGAACTATAATAAAATTGAGACATTGCAGCAAAGCCTCAAAAAGCTATTTTCACTAAAAAACTGTCTATATTTTCATACGAGTAATAAAACTCTGCATTATGATCTGAATGTGCTATACATTGAAGTTTTTATAAAAACAAGATCCACTAATCATCATCAAGAATAGAAAATCACCCCAATTCACTCGTTGCTCTGCTGTTGCTTGCATCAGTATTAAAAAAACATAAATTATGGCTTATTAACTTGATCCAATAAATTGTATCTAGCTGTAACTATTAGCTGGGATAACTACTCTCTATAATTATATCTGTAAATCAAAATAACTCATAGAATATAGTTAATGTTCTGATTGTTATTAATAAAAGAAATAAAAAAATATATATTTTCAAATATTGCTATCTATATTTTTATATAGATATATTTATACCAAGTGTGACTACTGATTGACATCATGCTGTTCTAAATTCTAAAACTTCTGATTACAATGCCGTAGTTGTAACCACGATTCCACAAAAAACCCAATCAAATATAAATAAAAATAAAACATAAATTCAAGAACAGGTAAAAAGTATGTTTTCGAATTAATTAAGCTTAAACACGATCCACAAAATTCCGTAACAAACTGATAGTATCACTAATTGTGTTGTAGTAGATAATCATTTAAATTCCCATTTATCTACGCCTTTTAATGTTAACGAAAACATCTTCGTGACAAACGGCAATTTTGCAAGAGGAGAGACACGCGCCTTCAGATTAAAAGCGGAGCAGAGATAGAAGAGAAATCACAACATCGAAATGAATACTTTCGCCTTTCATTCAGCTAAACACTACAAAAGTTAGTAGCAATAAAATAAATGAACAGTCTGATGAATTAATACGTAAAGAACGCACGAGTTTAATTTGAACACTAAATAAAAATTACTGCCTGAAAAGTCGAAGTAATTCTTGATCAAAAGTTTAACGTGTTGCAATTATGAATATCTAGAGGAGCATGGCTTCGTGTCTTAAGGGAAATTGCTGTAACTTCTCGTACCAAAAATTAAAATAAAAAAAATAATAAAAACTTTTTCCACTTATTCTCCAAAATTGCTAGACCTGCCTTCCCTAAAATTCAATCAGTTCTTCGTTTTGTCAATACAAGTAAAATGTATTGATTTATTTAAATTGGACGCTCCGTTCTCTAAAAAACCAATTTATCATTTTTGTCACTTTTTCCTCTGTATCTTCGAAACGGCTAAACTTCTTAGGCAAGAACTAATCAGCACGCTTTCTTATCAATAGGAATCGAATGTTTTTGAATCATTCAAATCGATTGAACCGTGTTCCCAAAATCGCGACGAAAATTTGTATCCCCACACACATACAAACACATACATTCATTTTTTTAAGGTATGCCAAAGTGATAAAAATCCTTTAAAACGTAAAGATATGTAAAAAAATATTTTTCATCAATAAAATATTTGCCATGTTACATAAATTGTATAATAATTCATCGCAAAGAGGCAGGACATCGCAAACTGTTTGGTTTGCCATCTGCAGAACCACTTAGAGTTAAGCCAAATCAGCATAACAACTTATGAGACTCCGATTGCTGTTCAAAATAATAATAATGAAAAAAATGCTTGTGAATCACGCTGTCAGTCTATGCATTGATGTTTCTAATCATTTCTGAATAATCATTGATCAAATTTTATATATTATGAACCTAAATATAAATATTCTGTAATTGATTAACCAAATTTTGCACGAATGTTGTCACGCACCCCTCTTACTTCAGCATAAAAAAAACATAAATTGCTAGTTGGAAGAAATATAATAATCTTGTCTTATGCTATCTGAAAGTTAAAATCAAATTGACACCAAAAAATTCCATTTTTTATGATAGTAACTGAAAATATTGTTAAGAACATTATGTACATTGTTAAAACATTCGTAAAAGTCAAATATACTAGCAAACATCAAATGTCCATTTTTGACCGCAGAAAATAGTGTGAATCGTACATAAAATGCACCTAATATGTTGACCAACAATACGATATATTCTGACTGCATAAATTCATATACGTTTTGATTTATCTTTATATGCTCTTTGCAGTTCTGGTTAATTCGGACAAAGCGTTAGTTATATCTCTAACTCCGCATATGATAGTTTATTCATATGCAAGTGTCAACTTTTTATAATTGAAATTAAAGACCTCAGTAAGCAAAGTAATTCATTATGCAACTACTTATCAGCAATATCGAGTATTGCATGTAAGTTACTCAAAGCGAAAGAGTTGAAGTCGTGTCTTGTCCATGTTTAAATCCGCTCCCTGTGGAGCATGGATCCCACAATAAAAACCCTCGTATAGTCGATAGTAGCTCGGTGAAGATATAAATAAAACCGTAAACCACACGAGATATAAAAAGTCTTATCAGAATCTAGTATATAATCGTTAAATACATTAATATCTTTCACGTCCCTCTATAGTCGGACAACAATCGGTTCTGATGAGTTGGTTGTGCGCGGTTTCGTTTGTATCACGTGGATTCATGAACCTATATGGGATATATCCATGGATTCGGAGCCTAGTAACGGTACATAGTTTATATGCAATGGAGCGAGCTGCGTTTGAATCACGTTCATTATTGTATATCAAGTATGAATAGGACAATCATGGAATGGTGTCGAGATATATAGCACAAAGCAAATCGGACCACTATCATAACATTTGCACTGATATGCGGTATACCTAGGCGATGGCGACCATGTATTTCCCATAGATACTCTCACTAGTAACTATACACCCCATCTCAAAAGTCAGCTTGGA